>NC_046304.1:53142069-53749662 GCF_004115265.2 Rhinolophus ferrumequinum | reverse complement strand
GATGAAGGCAGACCTTCAAGGCTGAACTGCATGTGCCAAGTTTTCCGACATGGGCCAGCGACTTCCGCCTCCCCACGCAGGGTTTTCTGTCCCTGCCAGGGCTGCCCCCAGGTACCCCGGCTCGAAGTGGGTACATAAGAACTCGCTTTTGGCTTTTCTGAACTCGGAGCCTCACTAACGAGGGAGCATTTTGTAACTTATCAGCCTCCACAGGATTCGGAGGTGACTAACGCACCCAAGAGTCCCAAAGCTGCTCCCTGCTACAGTTCTGTCATGCCGAGTGTGGGTTGTTTTCTCTGGACGTCACTGAGGACGGGTGGATCTGAGGCAAGAGCTGTGGCCATGGGGACACAAGGGCAGAGCCCAGGCCCAGCCCTTCCCTGGGTTCGATAACCAGGTTTGCTTCCACTCTTCAGTCAGGGGATCTGTACATCCTAAAGATGGTATGTAAAATATTTATTAAGAAGAATCTCTATTTTTAACTAGGGATGATTTCAGTTCTATTATTCATGCAGCCTCAGAGGGCAGGCTTCCTGCCTGTGGGCTCTCAGGAGCCGTGAGACAGAGCAGAGGCGAAGCTAAATCAGAGACGGGCCTGGAGGAGGGCTGTGGGGGGGTTCCAGCAGGGGTGGGGCAGCACAGCTGATGTCCCTGCCTGATTTCAGCCACACTTCCAGTTCAGGTGCAGAGTTGGTGAAGGCTTTGGCCCCATTTGAAACTCTGGCCTCTGTGCCCTCAGCCAACCCCCCGAGGCTCCCTCACTGGGAGCGGCTGGAGCCCTGTGGGAATTCCTTGCGCTGAGCCCTTCTGCTGGTGGAGCCCTGGGTAAAGCTCACTGTTAGAGGCAGCTTCCACCTTCCCTGGCAGCCCCACGTCCACAAGGTCTTGAAACATAGGCTGGCAGAACCCAAAGCCCAAACAAGAACACACTCGCCCTCTCACTAGGCAACTCAAGGCCGCAAGGCAGTGATCCCCTGGGGGACAAGGCTCCAGCCCTCTGCTGCCACCCCCCCACCACCAGATCCCTGGGTGCAGGGCTGCCCAACACCTGGTCACCACACCGGGCAGTGGTGAGGAACAAGGGTCCCGCGTCCACTGGGCCCAGCCTCTCAACCATTCTCCTCAGTGCCCCCATCTGTAAATGGGGACCCAATACCTTCCAGAAGGGTTCTGTTCATAGAAGATGCTCCTGCCAGGGACTGGCCCAGCATCGGCCACAGCGGGTCCCCAGTCAGTAACCAAGAGAGGGCACAGGTACACACCTCTCATGAGGATGTCTAGTCCCTCTGTCCAGCGGAGAGAGGGAGGGAGGTGGACAGACAGATGGACGGGCGGTCTTCGGTGTCACGCCTTGTGCCTCAAGCCCATGCACTTGGCATCATTGCTGCCCCTCTGCAGACGAGGAGGCAGGCCCCGGAAGCCCTCTGTCTGTCCCTCCTCTCACATCATGGACACAGCCTCAGGGAGGGGGTCCCCAATGAGGGTCACGCTCTGGCTGCTACCTGCTGCTCAGCTGTCTAGGTGCAGCCCCACTTCACTGTCTCAGGCACCCCTTCTCGTTCCTGGACATGGATGAGGGGGTGGGGGCACCCCACAGACTGCCCTTGAGAAGCATGTACTGTGCCAGGCACCCCGAACCCCCGCTCCAGGCTCTGGGTCAGCCTGACCTTGCCCAGTGGACTCAGTGCAGGATAAGACTGGGGGAAAGGACCGTGCCTGGGGTGTGAGAACATCAGGGCGAACACTCAGGGACAGAGGAAGGAGGGGTAGGGGGGCAGGACAACTAGGTCAGTGCCAGAGGGCCCCTGTGTGAAACCCAATTAGACACGCGCTGTGAAGGGAGCGAGCGTCGTGGGCCCTAGGGAAGGTCTCCTGGTCACAGCAGCTCCACACATGGCCGCTTGGCTCACTGTGGCCTGTGGCCCGGTCTCTCTAGAGCACAGGTCCAGCTGTGGCCACCCAGGGCCCAGCCATCGGTGGGGAACAGGAGGGTAAGGAGGGGAAGGACGATACAGAGCCGTCCTCACTGCTCCTCCAGGGGCTGGGCTGGGGGAGACACTTGCGGTTCTGCCCACCTTCCCCGCCCCCACCCCGTGCCCTCTGCCCCGAGTCCTATTCTCCCTCCCTCTGTCCCTTGTCTCCTCTGCTCTCGCTCCTGAGTTCTCATAGCTCAAGTAAACCCACAGATGCCAAGACATCACCTGCCTCATCCTGGCCTCGCTCTCTAACTTGGGGCCTACCCCAGCTCCCGCAGACTGCATTCTGGGGTGGCCCCAGGCCCCCTAAGTGAAGTCCTCTCCTTTGCCAGCTCTCCCTGTGTCCCAGATGTCTCCTCTGCTCCCTTTCAGCTTTGAAGCCCCAGCGACTCCTCGAGCCCCAAAGCCCACCTGCCCCTCCCCTGCTCCCAGGCTCAGCGGCTCCCAGAAACACCCAAGGAACGTCACTCTGTCTTAGGGCCACGTGGTCACACTGGATAAGTACCTGTACAGTCTGGACTATTTCTCATGGGCATGTATAATTTGGTTTTAAAAAAGTTATGAAGTTTAAAATGACAGCAGAAACTGTGCTCACAATTTTTAAAGAAGACAGAGGCCAGGTGGGGGACAGAAGCCCTCAGCTGTCAGATATAAACCCGGACGCAGCCAGGGGACCCCTGAGCCCTCTCAGGCTCATGCCTGCCGGGGCCCATGAACGTGGTTTGATTCCAGGCCCACATGCATCCCGGCCCCCCCGACTGTGGCCGGCACCCCGCCCCATGGAGCGGCGCGAACCCCTCCTGGGGGCTTTGCCTCCAGCCCACGGGCAGTCCATCTTTGACCTGAGGTCAGGTGGCTGCGTGGGGGAGGGTGGGCTCAGCACTGGGGAAGGTCACCCGGACCCGCCTCACCACCATCACGGTGTCCCATCCTGGGGCACTTGCCCCACCCCCTCCCGTGTCACCCTGGTCGGGGGTGCATAGCCTATGCCCACCCAAGTCCGTTTGCAGCTCAGAGAACAGGAGGTGTCTGACCCAGAAACGGCGACGTGAAAGGTCTCGGTCTTCCCTGTGCCCACTGGCCAGGGTGCTCCAGGGGGCACATGCCACGAGAAACCTCCCAAAGGCCAAGCGGATGTCCTTATGTACGGCCCTCTGTGGAGAGGCTCCGGGTTTCCCAGCAGCAGACACTCTCACAACAACAAAGGGAAGCAGAATGCTGACCCAGGCGCCCTGGAGCTCACGGCAAACGGGGAGCGGGGAGCCGGGCTCTGCGGACAGAGGCCTTGGGAGGGCGGCCAGGCTCCCTGGTGGAGGACAGGGACAGACAGATGGGGACAGGAGGAGACGTAGCCCACTCCGGTCGCTGCACACCACGGCTGGCCTGGATGGATGATACCATCAGGGCGACCTGAGAAGCTCTTAGGTGCCAGGTGCTTTTATATTCCGTCTCCTGTCACCGTCCCAGCAAAGTATTGCTACGTTTCAGGTGTGCTCACCGGCCTTTGGAAAGGTTAATCTGTGCCAGGACCCACAGCTGGCAATCGGTGCAGCAGATTCCACCCCAGGCTTGCTGGGTGGGGCACAGCTGTGCGCTTAACTACGTCACCTTGAGAGGTGAGAAGTTGCTTTAATGCGCTTCCCAACACACACTCATATTCACACGTACACAACACCAATCACCTGTTTCTACACGCACACACATACACACACACACAGCCACACAACCGAGTCACCTCTTTTTCCAATGACCCTCACTTGTTTCTGAAACCCAGGCCCTCCCTAGGGCTTAGCCACATCCTCGTGTCATGTTGGTGGGTAACAGCTGAAAGGCCAGGCTGTCGACTACAAAGAGCAAAGCCTAACTGGGGTCAATTTAAGCAGAAAAGGAAATTGTCGGCAAGGTGTTGGTGACATCAGAGGAGAATCAGCAGCAAGGAGTACAAGCACGGGAAGGCTTGGCACAGACGCCCCGGGCACTGGGTCTCAGGACAGGCGGGCCCAGGCGGTGCTGCTTAGGCTGCGTAACAAACAGCCCCAAGCTGTCAGCTTTATTCCTTGCTCCCTCCCAAGATATGTTCCCTGCAGGTCAGGGAGACCTCCCTTCACCTTGGCCACTCAGGGACCCAGTCGCTGTGCCAGAGTGAAAAGCAAGTGATGTGGAAGGTGTGAAATGCCCCAGCCTGGAGCCGCCATAGGAGGCCTCCGACCACACGGGACAGAGTGCCATTCTCCGTGAAAGGGAGATAGAAATACCCTGCCCACACTCTGGGGATGGTCACCAGCGCCGCTTGCCTGCGTCCGGGTTCCCTGGGATGTGGGTTATCACACGAAATTGAAGAGGCCGACTGCTGTGGAACAGGACCAGCCTGAAGGGCAAAGCCACATGGCCAGCAGGGCTTGGTGGCTCTGCTGACCCCTCCAGACTGCTGCGCAGGCCCCGGGGACAGAGTGCGGAGGGCCAGGCAGCAGAAGGCACTCCTACTGAGCCCCTTGTGCAAGCCCCAGAGAACCAGCCAGGCCTCCCATGCCAGGATGGGGACTCCTAAGGTCTGGCAGATGCTGAGGTGGCCGCCACCACAGTGGGAATTCACTCAGGGCTCCCGCAGACCATCACCGTCCTGAGGGCTTCATGGGCTTGTGTAACAACCCTGGGCACCGCCCAGAGAGGAGACGCCACCTGTCTGAGGACACACAGTGGCTGAGGGAAGCTGGTTGTGGCCCAAGCGTGATGCTGAAGCTGGCCTCTCACTGCCAGGCTCCCTGACACTTCACACTGCCCAGTCGTGTCTCCGGGGTGTGGAGAAAGCGGCCGAAGAAGCCAGTGGCGCTCACGGCCTCAGTCCTGTTTCCTGGGCTGCACCAGGCCAAGGTTTCGGAAACATGCCGGGCCTGCCAGGAAGGAGCTGTCTGTCCTTTTTCTATCCTGGGTGGTGACGCTCGGCCACACTTTTCCATCTGGTCAGACCCCTGGTCCCAGCACGTCCTCCTTTCCTGGATGGTACCCAGCTGCCCAACTGTGCGAGTCCACAGGTCTCATCCCAGCTCACGGAGTCTGAAAACCACAGTATCCGCCTTGTCCTATTTCCCCAGGATTGAAGGAAGGCAGCCGGTGGCGCAAAGGGTGGCGCAAAGGGCCCATGAGGTCAGGAGGCCTGGCCCTTAGAGAATCTGTGCAACTCAGACGTTTAGCCCTCAGCTCTCACACCTGTGGCACCTACAGGGCACCTGGGGAAACGGACCTCTCCAGGGATCTCTGGGCCTGTGGGTGGCTATCGGCCCCCATGGTCACTCAGGACATGGGGGACTCCGCACGCACCCTGCATGAGAGGACACAGACATGCATGCTGGTGTGAGCAGTGCCCACGTCCGCGTCCTGTGACCTGTGTGCACGTGGCAGTGGCGAGCCTGTGCGGGGGAGGGAAGGGAGTAACGCAGGGACAAAAAACACTCCTCACGCTGTGGGTGCACCCTGGGCGAGCTGTAAATGCTACAGCAGCAAATCAATTTTATAAAGCAGTTTGTCCTCTCTCTCCAGCTGCCCCAGGAGGCTTAACTTAATCACCTGGAACAATGTCAGAAGATAGCTGGGGATGCACAGAGCCCTGCCTTCCGAGGCAATCGGTGGCCTCGCCAGGGCCTGTGGGGACTGCAGAGGCCGGAACAGGCAGCCCCGGCCACATTATGAAGTGGCCCATCTGCTTTCTCCCCCTCCCACACCAGAGCCAGAGCTCTCACGTGGCCCCTCCTCCCTCCCTAGAAAGAGGAGCCAAGCTGCCCCTCACCCCCAGTGATGCCCCCCCATTGGAAACGGAATCCCAGGGAGGAGTCTGCGGGCGGCAGGCATGGTGGCACCTCCTCTCTGGGAGGGAGTGAGGTCTAGATGAAGAAATAGGGCCCATGGTGGCCTTTCTGGCTCCAGCGACCCCAGCAGGGATCTTATGGACTGTTAGCCGTCACCAAGAGCCACATGGGATGATGGTGACACAGGCTGTGCGGGGAGACCCTTTACTCACTCCTGGGAGTCATCTCTGGGGCAGTGGGGTGACCTGCGCTCAGGAGGGTGGAGTGAGGGGCAACTGTGGCCTTAATGGCCACGTGTGGCAGTGCTGGAGGGGCACAGGGTGGGCACCTCTGTGAAAGCTTCTCCCTGCCCACCGTCACCCTGACCCTCCTCCAATGTCTGCGTTCCAGGCAGCTGCGCCGTGAACGGCAGAAAGGGAAAACCGGTACCAGCTTTGAAGAAACATTTTCTGTGAATGGTCCAGTCAGTCACCCTCCCTCCAGCAGCAGCAGGGACCCTGGTGGCGGCTGGCAGCCAATGGCAGAGGGAAGGCCCCTTCCCTCCCCTGGGGCGGGGGACTCCTCCCTCCCCCAGGTCTGCTCACCCCAACCCGAAGCCTGTCCCTCGCTTTGTGTCCTCTGCCACCCTTTTAAAGGGAACACTGCAGATTTAAACCACAAATTAAATTTTTAATGAAACCACATAGCGGTAGTGCCTGCCGCGATGCAATATTGATGAGGTGACAGTGTCCAGCAGCGGGAGCTCGCCCCGGAAAGCTTTTTAGGATGTTATGCAATATGGAACCAAATTAATTATTTGCAACAAAGGATCTGTGTCTCTGTAGTGCTGCTGGGGCCCAGTGAGTGTAAAAGGGGCGTGTTTTTTTCATTATTGCAGCTACAAATGGAGGAAGCGGTGACTTCACAGACCCAACACTACAAGTATGAGGCCAGATAAAAGGACGGAGAGTAGGGAGAGGGAACGCGTGTTCATGAGAGACCGGGAGAGAGAAAGCTGGCAGGGGGAGATGGAGAGGCCCCGCCAGGGAGCACGGGGGCCTACAGGCCAGATACTGCAGCAAAATGCAGCAAATTTCTCTGAAGCAGGCTCTGAGCTCCCCCACCCAGCTCTCTGAGGCATCCCCTCCCTTAAAGGGGCAGCGAGCAGGGCGGTCCAAGATGAGGCTGCCCCACTGGGGATGACAGGGCCCCTGCGGCAGGGTCTGTCCGTGGGTGCGGAGAGATGAGGTGGCCTGAGCATGGCCATCAGAAGGTGGGTTCCCAGGTAGCCAGGCCTCTGTCCTGCCAGGTCTCCACCCGCAGCCAACCACCAAGGGGCTTTCCATGCACTACAAACAGGCAACATTCTTCTCCCTCCTGCGTTTTTGCTTAATAGGTGGCAGTTACAAGACAACTGGCAGGAGCTGAGAAAAGGCCACCAAACAAGTGTTGGGAATGTCCCCAGACTAATGTAAGGAACAAGGAGACAGAGGAAAAGGGTCAGCAGGGCTGTGTCAGAAATCTGCGGAGGGGGGACAGGGCTGCTGGATCTGTGAGAAATCACCCACCCGGCCAGTCATGGAGGCCAGGTGCTATGTCAGCCTTGTGACACTGAAGGGACACTGATTGCACTGCGGTATAATTTGGGGTATTCTTTCCCCCACACCCCCCACCTTTGTTCCCAGCCCACGTGGTCACCAGGACAGCCTCCTAACTGTTCCGCTGCCTCCTCTGGTGCCAGTGCTGGATCCATTCTCCACTGAGTGGCCGCCCCCGGATCCAAACCTTTCTGAGGCTCCCCATGTCCCGAGTGCAGTCTCAGCCCTTCAGTGTGACCCACAAAGAAGGCCCTGTTGGCCCCCACATCTGCCCCTCTGCTTAGCCCACGCTCCACTATGGCTCTTCTCAAATGGCTGGCTGCCTCAGGGCCTTTGCACGTGCTATCTTTCCTCACCTAGAATACCCTTTTGCCTGGACAATGCCCCCTTCTGCTTCAGAGCTCAGCTTAAATGTCACTTCCTTGGGAAGGCCCTCCCTGATCCCCAGCCTGGGTTAGGGCCCTGCTGGGTTCCCTGCACAGCAGAGCCTGAGGCTGACAAGTGGTTTATCTGTGAAGTGGTCTAGGAGGGAAAGGAAATGCAAGGGTGAGTAATGGAGCTGGCCACTGCTGGGGACACCTGGTGTGCAATCCCCTGGGACTTCCTGAGAAGGCTTACAAACCATCCAGGATCATCCACCGGGCGGGGTGGGGAGGAGAAAGGTTCTTGACCATGGATTCTTCATGCCATGGATCCAGGTGGCCTAACACACCATGATGCCCCCTCCCACTGCTGGGGTGTGCAAATGAGTGTGCAGAACAGGTTCGTGTTGGTGCCCCAGGGCTCATAGGAATGAGAACTGCCTGGCCGCAGCCTGTGCAGACCTGACACTGAGCAGTAGCAACAATAAGAGGTGAAGCCGACAGGTGATGGGTGTGCTCCCTGCCACAGCTCCTCACACTGAAAAAATCCCTTGTTTGGGTCGATTTCCCCCGAGTGAGAATGGGGACGTGCCACCCTGTGTGCCCAGCACCGTCCTGGCCCATGGGCAGCAGTGAGAGCAGAGCACCAACAGGAACAGATGAAAACAGAGGCTCAGTTCTCACCCTGATGGAGAAGGAGCGAGGGGTGAGCAGGAGGGCTGAAGGGGCACAACGCACACCTCTCCTTCCTGGAAGGTCAGCCCGGCTGATGAGCTCCTCAGGCTCCTCTCCGAGCTGCAGGGACAGGCTGAGCTGTGACTGCCTTTGGGACCCTGCCCACTGACTGTCAGCTGATGAGGCTGGTCCTGAGACGGGGGTGGGGTACAAGGCCAGGCCTGGCTCTGACCAGGTTCCTATGCTTTCCTGCCTCTGCCCTGCCTCCCAGAACACGTGGGCTGTGCTTGCACAGAGTAGAACATGGAACAGGAAATGAAAATGTTCCCAGAAAAGGGGCTTTGCAACCTCCAATAGGAGGGCCTCATTCCTTCACTCTTTTGTTTTCTTCCCAGCCACCTGAATGGTTTAAGATTTCTCCTCTCTGTCTCTCTCATACACTCACACACACACTCACACACACACAGACACACAAACACACACAGAGTGGGTGTTTGAGGAGGACCCCTCTCCTAGGAGCTCCGCCTCATCCCCACGGCACCCCCACACCCCACGGGGTCTGAGAGGTTGGACACTGAGACCACTGCACAAAAAGAGGTAGGATGCACAGCCCCCACTGAGACAGAGCTCTCAGCCTCCTGCCAGCATGTGGGCTCCCCTCCCCTTGGACACCCCCCGGGACTGGCCCAGTCCTGCCCACAGCACAGCAATGTGGCTGCCGTGATGTGACAACCACCACAATTGATCACGTGCTCTCTGCGAGCCAGGCCTCGCTGGGCGCCTGCCTGTGCTATCTGATGTCATCGTCACATCTCACTTTGAGCTCACACATGGTAAATGGCAGCCGCCACCCCAGAGCTCACTGCGGAGCCACTCGCCCTCCCAGAGGGACCCACTGCCTTGGTCTGACCTTGATACTGGGGGTACAGGTGGCCCCAGAAAGCTCTCTGCCAAGCGCCGTGAAATCCTGTCTTGGTAAACCGTAGGGCCATCCAGCATGTGTGCTGTGGAGCCAGTCAGGTACCATCTTAGAGGCATCTTAACATAACTACCTGTGGTAGATGCCAGCATTGTAAGAAAAGGGCATGAAATTGAAAAATTAGAACCAAGAAAATTCTAAACATCAACTTAAAAAAACAATTAGCTGGAAAGCTCTTGCGTCTGCATTACCTGGGAGAGTTCCCAGCGGCACATAGCAGGTACTGGAAGAACGTTCGCCACACGAACAAATGAATGAACAGGAACTCAGAGGCCAGGTCTTGCTTTCTTGGAATCAGTCAAGCCACTCTGGCCAAAGCACTAAAATTCAAGGAGCCTTAACTGCCTGGTCTGTGAAATGGGTGACACAAAGCAGGAATAGCACCTGCTATGCCCTCCTCACATGCGACCAGGTGAGGTCAGGCGTACGAAAACACCTTAGAAAGCCCAGGGTTCGAAGGAGCTGGTCCATCGTGTTCTCTGGTGTGCCGACAGCCCCCCAGGGGGCCCTCATGTCAGCCCCCCAGGGGGCCCTCATGTCAGCCCACTGGTACCGCCTCGACACCTGGCACCCTGCAGTCTGCCCACTGGGGCCTCTCTGTGGCAGCCGGTCCCCAGAACAGGAGGCTCGAGAGGCCTGCTCCCTGTTAGAGGAGTTCATGCTTGTCCCCTCCCAGGCATGAGTGATGGCAGCCAAGCAGACCTTGTAATAACTGTAACCCCTTGCCGGTAAATACCATTTTTATTCCAAAGCACTTTTATGCCTCAACTCATTTTATATTTCATGTGCCCTCTCCCGGCGGTTGGCAGATGGCGACACTGAGGTGCCAGGATACAGCAGCCTGGCGGCCCCAGCGCCCACCGCACTGGCCAGATGCCATTATCTTGGAGGAGAGAACCAAGTGAATGCAAACTGGGGCTCTCCGTGTGGGCGCTCCAGACCCGGCATTCCCATTTACTGGCTCCACTGTGGGCAGGGCAGGGGCCAGTGACAGAGCGCATGCCGAAGTCTGGAGAGCACCGTGCAAATGCCTGAGTACAGGGACCTGTCGTTGACACCGTTCGATGTAGACATCAGAAATCGGAACAGACGGGAGTATCGGGACACCCTCTCCTGTGCCCCGCTCCCTGGGTGGCCTCCCTACTGACTGACTCCACCACCCTGGGGAGATGCTCTGACCTCCCTCCTGACTCCTTTGGCTCAGGCCAGCTGGGGACCAGGCTCCTCTCTGGACACTGCTGAGACTGCTAAGTGCTGGGTTCAGAACGAACTTGGACTTCATCATTTTCATCTCCTCCTGGCTGTCAGAGAAGCACTTCAGAAGCCACACGTCCCAGGGTGAACTCCTGGTCTCTCCCTCCCTCCAGACTTCCCCTCCTCAGCGGGGGGCACCGCCCCCTTGGCCCCGGCTGCAGCCTCACTCCCCACTCCCCCGTCCTCACAAATCCTGACAATTTAATCTCCTCGGTGTTCTCAGATCCATCTCTGTGTCCCTTGCTCCTGCCACAACCTTCATCCCATCCATCATGTCTTCCAGCAGCAGCCTCTCAGCTAGTTCTCCTCTGCACGCCACGCTGCGTCTGAAGTCTGCCCTCCAAGGAAGGAGCCCCAGGGCTGCAGCCATGCCCCTTTGCCCAAAGGACGAAATCCGGGCTACTAGCCCACTTGCAAGCCCTCCACTGTCAGCCTTACCCCACCCACTCACACCTCCCCCACCCTGGCTTTGTGAAGGATGTCCTTCCCCCCACACATGTTCCCCCCCCACCCTGGCATTGTTTGGCTAGCCCCCTCCGTCCCCACCCACTCTTTAAGACCCCTCTCTGGTGTCACCTCCTCAGGAGACCTCCTCCTCACTGCTGAACCCCAGCCCACCCGCCTGCCCTAGCTTGGGGAGTCTCCTGTCCCCAGACACTCACGGGCCACACTGAAGGTGAGGCCATACCTGTCTAGCCCACCAGATAGCACGCTGTCCAGAACGGAGAACAGTGTTTGACCTATCCCTGGCCGCAGAACCTGGCCTGCCCCTCTGTAGATGCTCTGGAGATATCTGCTGACCTGAGAGCAAACTTCATGAATATTCTCACTGTACTAAATGCCCACGATTCAGCTTGGTGCCAGAAACCCCTATGTGGAGAAAAGGGTGACGAGCCTTCGGGAGCTCACGCTTGTGTCTATAAACTCCTGTCTAATGAGGCCAGCACGACATCGGTTCAAGAGCACCCGTCCCCACCCCTGACCCTGGTGCTGGGCTCAGTCCCAGAGGACACAGGGTGGCAGGTGAGAAGGGCCGCAGCCTGGGGCCAGGTGGCCTGACCTGTCTCCCCCAGTGGGCATGGCACCACCCTCTGTCCTCTCTGCCCCCGGGTCCCTTCCCCTTGCCCGGCATTGGCTCCTGTGCTGGGTGGGAGCAGCGGGAAGGCCAGCGCTTGACTGCCAGCTCTGCCTTCACTGGACGTGTGTGGTGACCCTGGGCTTCTCGGGCGTCCAGCAGTTTCCTCATCTGTCATGTGAGGACACCAGCCATGCCACACTGTAAGAAGGGGGAATAGTGACTGTGGACGGGGCGTTGAAAAAGGACAATTCCTTGTCTGTAAGATAGGGCCAGGATTGCAGGGATGTCCAAGAAGAGGGCAAGGGGACAGCCTGGGTGGGGTCTCCCACCAGCAGAGCCGGGTAGCAGGGGCCTGTCCCTGTTACATGAGTAGGTGGGTGGGACCTGTCAGGAGGGCCACTCCAGGCAGAGGTCGCTGAAGCCACCTTGTGCTTGCTGCTGTCAGAGTGGTCCACACCCACCACCTTGGGCCCAGGGCTGTCTCACATAGGGTGGGGGGGGGGGCGTGTCACATGCCCTCGCTCTGTCCTGGGGGCCTGGCTACCTGAGGCCCCTGTTGATTCTCACCTGGTGACAGCCAAAAACCTGGCTCCTCTGCGCTGGGACAACCTGTGGGTACTGTCCCTTCTCCAGTACTTCATGTGAGGTGCATAAGCACACGTGGGAATGTACACAGATGACACCCGCGATCCTGAAGAACTGTCACAAATGAACACCCTCATGCATGGCATGTCCCCCACCACATGGAGCTGCCCACCTGTGCTCCAAAGCTGGGGTCCCACCCCATCCCTCTGCTCCCGACACTCCCACCCCCTGCCCGCTGCTGGGGCAGTTACTGCAAAAGGCAGGGAGGGCCCTCCTGCTGGATGAGCCCAGAGTCGAGGGGGGTGGGCCCCGTGCTCCTGCCCAGTCTTCCCAGCACCCTCCCAGCCCTCCTAGGCCCCCCTGGATTCTCCCAGGTGCTCCCTGTGTCCTCCCAGCATCCTCCTAGCACCCCCCCAAGCCCCCCATTACCTGCCTCGAGGGCAGCTTTTTCCTGACAGGTGGAGGTTCTAGACCAGTTCGTGGCCTTGGCCTTAGCCCTGGAAGAGGACGCACAGGCTCAGGAAATGCTCCAAATGAGTGAGGGTCCCAGGCACAGCAGGAGGCTCAGGCACCCTATCCTCCCCAGTGGGCTCCCACCGTCCGCTGGGTGAAGACCTTCAGCTGGCACTTGGGCCCTCAGAACGCTGCGGAACCTACAAGTTCAGCCTTGTCCGGCCCGTCTGCCTCTACCTCACTGGTCACAGCCGCGGACTCTCCATTCTTCCCCAGGGTCCCCTTTGCCTTCCCCACACCGAGGTGCTCCCCCCAGCTCACCTCGGCAGGCCTCTGTATTCTCTCCTATCAGTGGGGTGCTGAGCTGCCTCCAGCTGACTGCCACATTTTCAGGAATTGGAAAGCTAATTGTGAAGCACAGCCATCATTAAATTTTAAATTACACCAACTTAGAATGAAATTAATTATATTAAGAACAAAGGTAATATATTGTCGGAACTCATCACTTCCTAATTATGTTGATTTTACTATTATTTTACTATTATCTATGCTTTTTCAGTTATTTACATCTATTGCATCTGTCAGGTGGGAATACCACATAATCAGGAAGTACTGCTGTACGTAGAAGCTTCCCAATTTCAGGTGCTAGAATTTACAGGCCTTCCTCGCACCCCCGCTGCGGTTCTGGGGTATGTATCCAGGCGGGAGGGATAACCGTGTCCACATACGAGGCTGCCCTGCACCCCCTGACCTTCTGACCAGGTGGCTAGGCGGCTTGGGGTTTCCCCGCTGAGGGTTTTGTTCATTCCGCTCCCTACACAGCCCGCGCCCCGCACCTCCCGAACCCTGGGGAGGGAAAGCCGCAGACGCGACCAAGATGGAATCTCCGCTTGCCCAGGGTTTGGGGTCTAGTTAATAGTATTTAAAGCAGGCAGAGGGATGGGTAGTGTGGCCCTGCACCCGTCTGAGCAGTGCCAGGCGTGTCCTGCGCAGGGGTCGCGCACAGCGCCTTCTAGCGGACGGAGAACTCCAAAGAGCTCGCGCGCTGGACGGAAGAAGGGTCCCGGCCCCTTGACCACCATCTGTTCCCCTCGGGGCTCCACACTTCCCTCCCAGAGACCCCGCTGCGACTACACAACGCCCCAGGGCCTCTCCTCCCCTTTGGACGGAGCCCAAGCTCCGAGGTCTCCTCTACCCGCAATAAAAGCCGGTCCCCGCCTTGCGCACAGGTAGCCCCCGCCGCTCCGGAAGCTCAGCGCGCGATCCCGCCGCGTCCGCTCAGCCTGCCGGGGCCCCGCTGGGCTCCTCTCCGGAGGCCACGTGCTCTCCGCTGCGCGCCCTCCCTCTCTGCCCAGCATAGCCTCTCCGTAGGGCCCCACTGGAAAGACTTCCGACCCGACGCAGTCCTGGGGCGGGGAGGGGCCCCCAGTGTGTCTGGGGTTGGAAGGTGGGGACAGAAGCCATCGCGCGGATAATTACTTTGGAGTCGTGTGCTAGCCTGGGGCGCTCCGGGCGCACACCCGCGTGGGGACGTAGTGGCTCGCCCCCTCCCTCCGCTTGGCGTCAGACAGTGGGCCGCAGCGGGTCTCACGCTCTGTGGTAGACGAGCCCGGCAGCCAGGGGCAAATACCCTGCACACGCACGCGCGCGCGCGCGCACACACACACACACACACACACACACACACACACACACGGGGCTGCAGCGCGAGGAGCCGAGGACAGCCGCGTGCGGGCCGCGGGGTCCCTCTGGCGCCGGGAAGCGGAGGCCCAAGGCTCACGGGACGTTCAGGGGCCGGGTCAGCTCCCAGCCCCCGGCTCAGGGAGCCCAGGGGGCAAAGGGTGGGAGGAGATCATGGTTTCTCGGAAAGTTCTCGATAAAGCTGGCTTCTTCTCCCACCCGCGCCCTGGAGCTGCCCGGGAGCTTCCTTTGGTTTCTGCCGGCGCCCAGTCCGAGGCTGTGGAATGAGGAGGCTTGGCACCTCGGTTTCCTCCTCTGTACAGTGGGAACTCGGAATTGGCGACCTCGGAAGAGCCTTTTGCTCTAACCGACCAGCTGCTCGGGCTCTGGTTCCGAGCTCCAAACTGGTTCCGGAACCTGAATGGGAATCTGGGAGCCGAACCTAATGGCACAGCTGCCCAGAAAAAAAGGCGCGAATGTGTGAGTGGGGCAGTGACTATGAGTAAGGGGCCGTCGTGTGCGGCTCCGCAGGTGCAACCCTCTCCACCTCCCAGGTCTGGCACCCCTCCCCTGCAGGCCATCAGCCGAGCAGTGGGGTAAGTTGGGGTGCACGGGGTACAGAAAGTCCAACACACACACAAACACACGGACACACACAAACGCACCGAGACACATACACGCGGACACACACAGGCGTGTGCTGGCACTTCCTCGATGGGAAGGCGCTCGAAGAGGGTGGAGGGGTCAGCCGGCGCGGGCCCCCTCGGAAACAGGGCGGCTCCGCGTCTCCCCCGGGGCCGCAGGGAACGTACAGCCCCGGAGGCGCCGTCTGCCCGGAATCAGTCCGGCTTGGCTGGCAGGAAAGGCTTCATCCACCAGGGCCGCCTCCGAGAAGTCCCCGCCCGCCCTGCCAGCACCGGGTGGGGGGGCTGTCATTCCCTGGGGACGTTGACGGGTGCCCCAAGTCCCGGAGCTTGGGGGGGGGGTGCACAACTCGGAACGAGGTCCTGGGGAATCCCCCAGACCCAGGATGTAAGCAGCTTTTCAACCCCACACGGATATCTAAGAAACGTGGAGCGACCCTGCGACTCCCCTCTCTGAACTTGGCGGCGCCAGGAGGCTCTCCGCTCCCGGGGCTCCGCACCTGGCACGCGGGTGTCGATTTGAGTCCTTGGGGACCCGGCCCGCCTCGAACGCTCTGGGCCCGGGGCCCTCAGGTGTTCTCTGCAGCCAAGGGACTTGAACAGAATTCTGTCTTCGGGGCCCGCCGTGACTTCCCACCCGCCCGGAGCCCCGTCGGAGATTTAGGGACATGACGCAGCTGGCCCATCCTCGACTGCGAGGCTGCGGCCTGACCCACCTTACACCCCCTATCCGCCCCTCCCCCCACCTCACCCCGCGGCTCTCGGAGCTTTCGGGGAAGCGGCGGCGCCTGCCAGGGCGGGGGCGGGCCGGTGGGGGGGTTAGGAAGGGGGTACCGCGGCGACGCGGGGTTTTGGGGGGAGGAGACAGGAAAAGGCTGCCCCCACTGCGCGCCCATGCGACCCCCGCCGCGCCGCGGGCCCCCGCCGCAGACAATTAAAGCGGGATTCCTCCCCCGCTGACGTCGGCAGCGCCGAGGCCCCTCCCGCGGTGGCATAAAAGGCGCGGGCTCCGCAGAGCAGGCAGCAGTGGGGGCCGGACAGCGCGGCGGAGCAGCGCGGCGCCCGGAGCGCGGCGGCCCGCGGAGCCCCAGCCCAGCGCAGCCGAGCCGCGCGGAGCGCCGGGTCCCGCGCCCGCAGCCATGCCGGCCGGCCGTGCCGCGCGCACCTGTGCGCTGCTCGCCCTCTGCCTCTTGGGCAGCGCGGCCCAGGATTTCGGGCCGACGCGCTTCATCTGCACCTCGGTGCCGGTGGACGCCGACATGTGCGCCGCGTCCGTGGCCGCCGGCGGCGCCGAGGAGCTCCGGAGCAACGTGCTGCAGCTCCGCGAGACCGTGCTGCAGCAGAAGGAGACCATCCTGAGCCAGAAGGAGACCATTCGCGAGCTGACCACCAAGCTGGGCCGCTGCGAGAGCCAGAGCACGCTGGACACGGGCGCCGGCGAGTCTCGGACGGGCGGCGGCCGCAAGCAGCCCGGCTCAGGCAAGAACACCATGGGCGACCTGTCCCGGACGCCGGCCGCCGAGACGCTCAGCCAACTCGGACAAACTTTGCAGTCGCTCAAAACCCGCCTGGAAAACCTCGAGGTCCGCGCGCGCCGCCGTTCCCCCTCTGGCTCGCGCTCCCCTTTGCCCTCGCCCACCCCACTCCCGACCCGGCCAGACACCTGCACCCCCGCCTAGCCCGGCGCTGTTGCGGGGCCGAGCCGCCCCGAGCCGCGGATGGCCGCTCGCCTGAGCTCCCCGCCAGGCCGCCCCCGCAGTCGCCCTGAGGGGACAGCGCCGCGAGCCTCCCGGCGCGGTCCCCGCTCTGCGCGTAACGCTGTGGTTTCCCCGCCCTTGCACCCCCGCAGCAGTACAGCCGGCTCAATTCCTCCAGCCAGACCAACAGCCTCAAGGATCTGCTGCAGAGCAAGATCGATGACCTGGAGAGGCAGGTGCTCTCTAGAGTGAACACGCTGGAGGAGGGCAAGGGGGGCCCCAAGAACGACACCGAGGAGAGGGCCAAGATCGAGAGCGCCCTGACCTCCCTGCACCAGCGGATCAGCGAGCTGGAGAAAGGTAACAGGCAGGGGGAGGGGGCCTGCTCCTGGCCGGGCTCCCTCTGCCAGCGGACCTTGCCTGGGGTCCTGACTTCCTGCAGAAACAGCCCAGAGCTCCTCTATCCCTCCAGCCATTTCCCATCCCTCTACAGCCCACTGCCCCGCATGCAGTCTGGTTTGGGCTTCCAGTGGGTGTTACTGGCGGGGCTGGGGTACCTGGGCTCTGGCTATCTCTGTGGAAGCCTCCCCGCCATACACACGCACACGCTCACAGGGTTTTCCCGAGTCTGATTTGTTTAATCTTCAGTAACTTTGCACAGTAGCTGTGCTGGGCCCAGGCCCTCCCTGTAAGAAAACCTGGCTCGAGCTGGTCCCCATCCCCAGCAAACAGCTGTGCAGGCTGGAGCTGGGTCCTCTTGGCCCCCACACATCTGAGCCCTGGGCAGGTTTCCTCCCAGCCCCTCGGTGCCCCGGCGTCCTCTGGGGGTCTCCAGGTCCCCACTCTGCCCTGAGCCCCCTTTGCAGTTTTCTCTTCTGAGTGACCCAACCCCAGACATCTTGCACACCCTGAGGTTCCTGAGTCGCCAACGGTGGAGGGCCCCCACTGCATCCCAGGGGCGCACAGAGGAGTCTTGAAAGCGCAGAAATCAAACAAGGTTGTAAAAGGTGTGGGGGAGCCCGGGCTCCGAGCAAGGCCACGTGACCCTTCTCAGACCGCAAAATGTGTCGGATGGATTTAAACAGTGCCATCTTAAGGCACCTTATGTAACTGAAAAACAGATCGGGGAGGGAGGGGCGGAGGGGAAGAGGAGGAGGGGAAAGTGGGGAATGGAAAACACCCCCCAGAGAGGCCAGGGCTGGACCTGCTCCAAGGGCAGGGGGTGCCTTGGGACTGACACTGTGTGGGGAGCACCCAGGTGCCAGCCCTGCTCTGTCCCCTGACACCTGGCTTACAGGAAGCTGGCCCAGCAGGGTGCCTTCTAGAAATAATTCTTGGCCTGGGGGCCGGTTTAGTGCTGGCCTCCCTGGCAGGCTTCATGCACACTCAGGGGCTGGCCGGTGAGTGTGTTCCCGCTCCGGGACCCGTGCCCGTACCAGTGTGGGTGGGAATGTTTTGCCTGGAGTCAGTCACACCATGCCCAGGGCCATAGGCACAGTGTTTGTCTGGGTGGGAAGGGGGCAGACAGTGTTCCCTGGGGACATCCCGGCAGCGGGGAGCTGGTGGCCCCCAGTAAGGGGAGGCTTTGGGCAGAGCCTGCTTCTTCAGGAAACGCACAGGAAGCTGACCCTGGGAGTGAGTGGCACACTCGTCAAAGCAGTCACCTTGGGGACCACCGGCTGGGGGCCGGGGCCAGCCCCCTGCTGTCCTGCCTGCTGTCTGCAGGGCTCCAGACAGTTGCTGAAAGAGCCTGGGAGGGACAGCTCTCCCTCCTGTGGGGTGGATGGGAGTCTGGAAACAGGCCAAGTCCCAGGGCTAGTTGGCTGGGTCAGATGAGTGACCAGGGGTGGCCTCCAGGGAAGTGTGCGGGGCACCAGGGGTCTGCTCGCTTGTGTGGAGGCCCGGAGGAGAGCGGCTCGGAGCAGTGTCAGCAGCCAGCGACCTGAATCGAGGTTGGTTGGAAGGAGCTGCTCTGAGGGGAGCCAGCCTCTTTTGGGGAGGCAGGGAGGAGACCTCCTTCCTCTGGGCCACACCCTGAGGGTGGGTTTACAGGGTGTGCACTAACCCACTCCCTACCCATGCCTCCCCCATCCCAGCCTCCCCAGGGCAGTGCTGTGTGGGAGCCAGACCTGGGGTGAGGGACCTTGCTCAGCTCTCTCGCCCTGACCCTGTACCCGGGGGCAAAGTACTTGACCTCACCGAACCCCAACCCTCAGCACCTATAGAGTGGACACAAGTCTGCGTCACGGAGCTTGGGGGGGGTTGGTATGGGGGGGCTGAACGGGCTTCAACAGGGCCTGGCGCTTCGTCGAGGTACAGATGACAGGACTGTGTCCTGTCCCCCCAGGTCAGAAGGACAGCCGCCCTGGAGACAAGTTCCAGCTCACATTCCCACTGCGGACCAACTACATGTACGCCAAGGTGAAGAAGAGCCTGCCAGAGATGTATGCCTTCACCGTGTGCATGTGGCTGAAGTCGAGCGCGGCGCCGGGCGTGGGCACGCCCTTCTCCTACGCCGTGCCCGGCCAGGCCAACGAGCTGGTCCTCATCGAGTGGGGCAACAACCCCATGGAGATCCTCATCAACGACAAGGTAGGGCCCCACCCAGCGGGGCCCCGGGCCTGGCGGCTGTCGGCCAGGCCTGCTGTGCCGTGGGACACAGCCTCAGACACTGGGGTGTCTGCCTTCCAGGCTGGACTGAGGGAGGCAGAGGGAAATGACCAGGAGAAATGGGAGGGGCGCTGTCCCCAGACTCCAGGAGCAGAGTGAAGCTGGAACCCGCCCAGAAAGAGGCCTCCTGGGGTGGGGGATGGTGGAGGACCATCCAGGGGCCGGTCCTTCCCACAGATCAATCCGTGACTCCTCTTCCCCAGCTGGCCTCAAGCTGGCTTTGCTTCTCCAAGTTTACAGGACCACAGAGGCTCAGGAGGTAAAGGTGCCCCTAGAGACTCTTCCCAAGTCCAAATCTATCCTGCTTCCCTGACCCCTGGGGAGGGCAGGCAGCCTTTTCCCTCTGGGAGCCCTTCTCCATCATGGCTCCCCACAGCTTTCACACGCCCCAGGCCTGTGTTGATGGTAAATGTCTAAATCCGGGATGGAAATTGAATGCCAAGGCCGGATGCCTTTGCCCGAGGAGGTTGGGCCTTTCTGGGCCCCACGTCCCCCAGGTGAAAGGGTGTGAGGGTTCTTTGGTCAGCTGCCCCATCTACCCTGCCTGGAACGTCTGAAGGTGAGTGAAATGCCAGGTGGGAGGCTGGCGTGAGCTTTAAAAGGCACGGTGCCAGCTCCCCTGCCGCCTCTCAGATTGTCTGCGAAGGCTGGGCGGGTTGTAAACCCAGAGGACCTGGCAGCGAGGGATGGAATGTTGGAGGAGAGGGGGCAGGCCTGGACGGCCGCAGGGGCCTCAGACCCCAGGGCCGGTCTCTCTCCTAGGGCTTGTTGTGTAGACTGGCAGAGGGAGCGGGTGAGTAGGAGGCAGAAGGTTGTGTATTCAGGTCTATCTTAGGGGCCCCTTGACAAAGCATCACATGTGCTCTGTGAGTCCATGGCCCCCCGACGGACAGGGGCCGAGAGGTGACCAAGTCTGGAGGGGCAGGTGCTGTGAGAATTCAGTCAGGGCCCCTGTTACTTATTTAAATGTAGCGATAGGAAGAATAACAGCTGAACTAGTAACTAGTAATCACTGATCCCGAGCTGTACCCCTGTTTCCGTAATGTCATGTGCGTCATTCTCCTTGCCAGGTGGCCAAGCTGCCCTTTGTCATTAACGATGGCAAGTGGCACCACATCTGTATCACCTGGACCACCCGGGACGGCATCTGGGAAGCCTACCAAGACGGCACCCAGGGTGGCAGTGGAGAGAACCTGGCTCCTTATCATCCCATCAAGCCACAAGGAGTGCTGGTGCTGGGCCAGGAGCAGGTACTGGCTGTGGGGGCAGTGACAGGGGCTGGGTGGTGGTGCCCCAGGACTGGAGACCAGGCAGGGGCAAGGAGAGTGCAGGTGTGGGGAGGGGCGGGGCAGGATAAGGCAGGAGGGAGGGGAGTGAGCTTCAGAGGGAAGTGACAGGTCCTGGGGGAGAGAGCTGTGTGGCAGCCTAGGCAGAGTCTAGTTGGGGGTGGGGGTGCTGGGGGGCTTATTCGAAATGTGCAGGCAGCAGTGGCCTTGGGGTTTGGCTGCAGGGGTTTCTTTGGCCTAGGAAAGTGCTTCTGCCTTTAGCCATGCATGATTTATTTCCTGGGAGTGGCTGGTGTCCCTTTGGGCGCCCTGGAGGGAGATGCAGGCAGCAGAGTCCCAGGCCTTCCGTGCAGGGAACGTGGGGAGGTACCCTAGGGCCACGCTCCCAGGGCCATCCTTGGCGCCAGCTGACCCCTCCCTCGTGGGCTGAGTGACAGGCTGTGAGAGAGGCCGAGTCCAAGTGTCCCCAGAACTCAGCCTCCAGGGAAGTGGCTATGGCAGCAGTGTCCCTTTTCCTGGGCTCCCCGTGGGTGGCAGGGAGGGTGAAGTGGAGCTGAAGACCCAGATCCCCTCATGGGGGAGACACAGAGACTGTCCCCTAGGGACGCCCCTGCAAGGTCCCCACCCCTGCCCCTCGCTCCATCCTCATTCTCTGTTTTCTCTGAAGGACACTCTGGGTGGTGGGTTTGATGCCACCCAAGCGTTCGTGGGTGAGCTGGCCCATTTCAACATCTGGGACCGAAAGCTGACCCCGGGGGAGGTGTACAACCTGGCCACCTGCAGCAGCAAGGCCCTTTCTGGCAACGTCATCGCCTGGGCCGAGTCCCACATTGAGATCTATGGCGGGGCCACAAAGTGGACATTCGAAGCCTGTCGCCAGATCAACTGAGGTTCCTGCCCCTCGGCCCCCGCCCGCCTCCTGCTTGTGCGGCGATGCTCTGTGATCTGGTGTCTCTCCTTCTCTCCCAGTCCCCCAGGAATGACTCAAGGCCATTGCCCTCGTACGCGCACACGCACGCACACACACATGCACACAGCCTGGTTTGGTCCTGGTGCACAAGACGCAGGCCCGGCTCTCGTCCCGGAGGAGGTTCTGTCCTCCCTGGGAGCCCCGCACTGTGTCAGGCATGCCCCACTCACCGATGACACAGGTGGCGGCGACACTGGGAACAATGCAGGAGTGACAGGACTGTGTGTGTGTGTGTGTGTGTGTGTGTGTGTGTGTGTGCGCGCGCGCGTGTGTATGCGTGCATGTCTCTGTGGGAAAGGCTTTTTCTTTCCGAAGGAGGTATTTCATTTCCTTCCTTCTTTGTGGCTTTGGGAAGTCTCATGGCGGATCGGATATCTGTGTCTGCCAGCCCTGTGAGCTGCTGCGTGCCTTGGGGCTGATGCAGCTTCTTCAGTCACACGCATTTGTCTTCGTTTGCAAAGCTGGTTCCGAGCCACATTTCTCTATTGATAAAATAAATGTCTTTTAGCGGTTTGCTAAAGGCTGGGGGGGGCCTCTCCATGGAGAAATTTTATTTTGTAGAAGTGAATTTTCTTTGAAGGATCGATGGCAGACAGTGTCCTGAGAGGGTACCAGGTGCTCAGAGGGGGCAGAGGAGCTGGGAGGAGGGTCCAGGCAGGCCTCCTTCACCCCCCAGCTACCATCCTCTTGCTGGCATCTGAGGGCAGCACTGGGCCCGGGAGGCTGGCCGCATGCCCAGCGTGGCCAGCTCTGGCCTTCAGCCCTCCCACCCCCTTACACCCACACACTTGGGATCTGTCCTCCCTTTCAGCCCCCAGCCTTTCCTGCCACTGCACTGGTGCCCCTGAGAGAGGAATGTCCCCCCTCACAGCCCAGGACCCCAGGGCCCCACTCCTTTGCCTCTGGCAGTAGGAGACCAGAGGCTTCAGTGGGTCAGCTCAAGAGTGGACCTTTTAGACTAGGAAACCCGCCCTATGCTTAAGATCCAGCCATGCAGGGCCACTGAGATGCATCCCCGCCCGTGGATGGGAAGGTCCGTGGTGACTCTGACAACCATATTCCTTCCACACGACAGGCCCAGGTGAGCTGGCTCAGCCAGGCCTCCAGGGGGCAGGGCCTCCGGAGACCTCTCACGGAGCCAGGCATGGCCAGGCCCAGCCCTAAAACCCACTCCCCACCTTACAGGGCTCAAAGGCCTGCAGCAGCCACTCGTGTCATCGGCTGGTGACACGGAGATCTGACCGGTGTCCAGAGGCTTTGACTTTTTTCCCCATGGAAAGCAATCATGCACATTTCCTTCTAGTCCTTCCGAGGCTGGGAGAAAAGTGCATGCATGTGAGTGTGCGTGTGCGTGTGCGTGTGTGTGTGTGTGTGTGTGTGTGTGGAGAGAAAGAGCACTTAGATCATGCCCAGGGTAAGGCGAGCTCCCTGCTTTTTTGCACCATCTGGGGGTTGCACGCCCAAGGGCATTCTGGATTCTGTCACCAGGAATCTAACTAGCAAAAGGCTGGCAAGTCTTTCTAGAAGTCTTTCTACTGCACTGCCTGGCTCATCTACAGCTGCAGACATTTCTTCAGGAGGAGCAGGTGTTTCCGTCTGCTGTTCCTTCCAGGGGCACCTGTCTCCTTAAACGCAGGTCCATATTGTGTCGGAAACCTAGTGCATCTGTGTGTCTGTGTTGGTGTCTCCGTCGGCGTCTGCACGGTACCCAGTCGCCGTCCTGCTGCGCCGTGTTGCCCTCGTCCCGAGGGTGCGGCCCAGGCTGCGTGTTGTGGTTCAGTAGTGGCTTTTTCTGACCATTGTGCTTTGTCAGAGCCCGTAGGTTGTGGCATCTTTGGATCTGCAGGGATCTTCTCTGTTTGCATGTCCCTCAGGGTGGCGTGTCCCTTGCTCCCTCAGTCTGATGTGTGTTCCCCTGCCTGCATGGACTTCTCTGGTTCTGTGTTTCGTGCCGAGTGCCACCCATTGTCCTATGACCATCCATGTAGCTACCGAATATGGCTGGGAAAGCAAGCCAAGGGTGTTGGAGGAGGTCACGGGAGAGAGAATGTCCCTCTCCCCCTCCCCACTCCCCAAACACACCAAGAAGTATTTTTCACATGTAGGATGAGAACAGGCCCCAACGGTGCCCGTGGTTGGGAGAGAGCGAGAGCTTGGAATCACCCCTCTAGACCAGATCGCCCCCCTCACTCACATCAGCCATCTGGGAGCTGTTGCGAGGCCCAGAGCGGGCTAGGTGCTCTCCGGTCAGCACCTCCCACCAGCCCCTGCCCTTCGATTGACCTACCGGACGCTAGCCCGCCACCTGCCCGCGTGCGCGCGGTGGGAGCTGTCCGTTCAGGACCACAAGCCATCCTCTGCCCCCACGAGAGAGGGGCAGAGCCTACCCAGACGTTTATGTCTCTGTCCCTTCCACCTCCCGACCCTTCACTTCCCTCACCCCTCCCCTGACGCACCCGTGGTGCCCGGGACAGAAGCTGACATTTAGCTCCCTCCCCGCCCCTCCCTGGAGCCTGTGCCAAGCCCCTCGACTCCCTCACTGTGTTAACACTTGGCCCTTTGCTGGCCCCGAGAGAGGTAAATGACACAGCAGCAAATCTAATCCACGTGGTTTCCATCTACTCCTTAATCTGATTGATGTTCCCTCTTGCACTGAATAATCCACGCCTATCTCAGGTAAGCCATTTTATAGAAGAAGAAGATAAAAAGCACTGTCACGACAGTGTTTGCTTTCGCCGAGCTGGAGCCCCACAGCTCCCTGCGTGTCCGAGGGGGGGAGCGCCCGACAGGCTCTCCTGGCCCTCGGGGGCTCAGATCCCACTTGAATCGTAAGCCTTCTTGCTTTTGATAACACGGTATTATTTCTCTTACTGTAGAAGAAAAAGTTTATTACCAAACAAGAGTATTTTTATGAAAGAAAAGGACAAACCTATAGATTAACTCAACCTCTATCTCCCTTGAAAACACTTTCAGGCTCCGCCAAATCGTAGAACTGAAAGCACGTATTTTGGAAGAAAGATACATTTTGTATGCTTTCTTTTCCTTTTGTAGATTCCCAGTTTATTTTCTAAGACTGCAAAGATCACTTTGTCACCAGCCCTGGGACCTGAGACCAAGGGGTGTCTTGTGGGCAGTGAAGGGGAGGGGAGAGGCTGGCGTGAGGGTCATGCTTGTTCCAGTGAGCTCCCAGGAGGGGCCACCTGTTCTCAAAGGCATGTTGGGACCAGGACGGAGGGGGGCCAGGAATGGTGGACCCATTGTCTCCGAGCTGACTTGTTAAGTGGAACCAGTTGGGGACTCAAATAGCAGTTCCAACCTTGAGAGAAGAAACTAGGGTTACGTATTAACGTCAAGGGGATGGAATCCTTTGTAATCTTCTGGCAACCAAAATGTGGCTGGACGCGGTCATGGTTTCCTCTCTTAAAACATAGTGTGTAAATGTATTGAACTGTTGGGAAACGTATCACTTCCACGCACGGTGGACTTAAGTGCCATTTGTTGAAGGACAACAAGTCATTGAGGAGAACAGAAGCCCGAAAATACTTAGAGTCCCAATTTTGTCTTATTTGCCAAAACAAACAAAACTAGCAACAACAACAACAACAAAGCAAGCCCCCTATGGTTGATATTGTTATAATGTATATACTGTATAATATGAAAGAATTGATGTATCTTACTTTTTCATTATTTGCTAACCAAAGCTATACATTTTTCATATGACCTGCAGCCTCTTGGGTTTCAAATGGGTCAAAACCATGGGACCTACCACCTCCCATCAGCAATTCTGGAAATGCACTATTTCTACTGGTATTCTTGCTTTCTTTCTTTCTTTTCATTTTCTTGCTGAAACAACATGAACTGTTGAGTTTATTTTTACACAGTAAAGAGTGAAGAAAGACTGGTCTCCTTGGATGTCTCTTTTTCTCATTTCAACCTGCCGGACACCTCAGGGGACCTCCTGGGGGATTCTCAGTCCTGCAGGGAGGACGGGGGGCTTTGCATGTGCATTGCCCCTCTAGTGACACTAGCATGTCAAGGGCAGGGAGGGGGTCGCCCTACTTTGCAGGTGTAGCTGACACCGAAGCAGAGAGAGGGCGTGGGGTGCAGAGTGACCTGTTCCTCCCCTCGCCTGCAGGCCCTCTCCTGGGTGCATGCAGTACCCACGGCACAGTGGGGCACGTTCCAGGCTGCCTGGGTTTCTCCCCCAACAACCCTGCTCTGTTCTCTTTGGCCACATTCCTGCTGATTGGTCCTTGGTCAGCACCTGGTTTCCTCCCCTCTTCTGGGGTTCCCAGCCCCATTCCCTGCACTCAGGTATGAGTGCACCCCGAGTCACAGAACAAGGGGACTGGATGATGCAGGAACCCTGGGCGCTGGGAAGAGCTTCCTTCCCTGGCCCTTTGTGGGCCAAACTAGACTCTGGATAGACAGAGCTTGCAAGCTGCTCCCTTCCAAGGGACAAAATGACCCAGAGCCAAAATAGCCCTCTGTTTAATTGCCCCCCCACACACACACATAACACACACACACTCACATATGTATGCACAGTGGAGTTAGCAGAAGGACCAGTCCCTCTGGCTTCTGGCTGGTACTGCAGTGTGCCTGCCCTCTTGGCCTGGCTCACAGACTTCCTGTTCAGTGCCATGGCGACCTCTGGCTAGGACTCGGGAGCTGGGCTTGGGTGGGCTGTGAACGAGCTACTCAGTGTTCAGGGGTACAGAGTGGGTACAGCAAGGTAGGCAGGAGGATCCCCTATGGAGAGAGAGCCACCCCATGGGTTGGAGGCCCTTGACCTGCTTTCTCCAGAGCTGCCTTTGGTGGGTGGTGTCACCTATGGGCTGCACGCTGTGGCTGGGTCCAGGGCTGTGTCCAATTCCAGCAGCTCCAGCCAACACACCACCTTGTTGCCTCCCGCTCAGGAAAGGGCATAGTTACGCCTGTAATAACATCATTCTTACAGCTCTAACGTCTATGGAAGAGCTCATTCAGAAACCTGGGCATTTTAACAATCATTGGAAGCAAATTGCTTTGCACGCTGCTCACACCTGACCTTGGCCTATCAGTGAATGACGTCAGGGGTCCTGGGGCAGAGAGCAGCAGCTCAGAAGGAAGCCAGCCGCCAGCATGGCAGCCGAGCTGGCTTCTGGGACAGTCTGGGCGGACAGACCTGGGCTCAGGATTTTGAAGCTGGAGAGTGTCTTGCAAGTCACCCCACCCATTGCAGCAATCCGTCAGGGGCACGCAGTGTTCTCAGCTTGCACGCATCCGGTGATGGGGACTCCTTTCCCGTAGAGACCGTGCCACCTTCAGACAGCTCCATCAGGGACTTACTATCGTGTTTCCGTCTTTTACTGAGATGCATATATTTCCTTATATTGAGCTGCAGCTTTTGCCTGTCCACACACGTGAAGACGGCCACCATGTCCCCTAGTCCCCACCATCCCGCCCCCCTTAGTCATCAAACCACACTGCAAGCTGCTACCTGTCTGATTCTGCCTTTGTCTAGCTCTACATCCAAGACCTGTAAGACGTCTGGGCTGGGACAGCCTTGAGGGTCATTTGGTCCAACTCCTCCCCTTTCCAGGTGAGGGGACTGAGGCCCAGGGATGCCCTGTGGCTCCAAAGTGGTGCCGCTCGTCTCTGCCGGGGCTGGAACGAGACCCAGGACTCCTGACTCCCAGCCCAGTGCTCTCACCTGGCCTGGCTAAGAGTTCTGTCCTCACCTGGAATGTGGAGCTAACAGGCTCACCTCACAGGTGTGAAGATGGGCTGAGCAGGTGTGTGCTCCGAGCCTGGCACTCAAGCAGGTGCACGGGGGGCTGCTCCCTCCCCTCCCCTTTCTGTGTCCCCAAGACCCCCCTCCACACTCCTCTCAGGAGGGCCAGACACTGCCCCTTGCCCCACCCCCACAGGCACCAAAGCCCCAGAGGAATTGGAGGACATTGCTGGGTTGGGGGTGGGGGTCTTCCAGAGGTGGGGCCATAGGACATCCCAGCTGCAGCCCTGGACTCTGGTGGCCTCCAGGGACTCTGGTCAGCTTCAGACAGCTGGGAAGGCCCTGGAGGCCAGCTCTCAGCTCCTGGCTGCTCTCGAGGGCTGCCTCCCCTGGGCCCCCACCCCCCAGGACCCAGGGGCTGGGCCTTCACATCTCACCTGTACCATCTGGCGGACCTGCTCCCGGGCTTGTCAAACTCACCCCTAAGCTCCATAAAGGGCAGCAGAAGAGGACAGATTTGAGCATCTGGGGGTGTGGTTGCAGTAGGACGCTGCCAAGTACAAGGGCTCATGGAAGGCCTGCATTTTACCTTAAAATGCAGTGCAAACGTGCGTGCCCACCGCCATCTAGGTCCTGGCCCTAGGATGCTGGGCACATGGAGAGTGTTACCCTGGGCCCACCATGTCTGCTCCCCACAGGGCGCCCAGGGTGTGGGCTGTCCCGGCAGCCTCTCTCTGTAGACCTCCAGGGAACGCACAAGCTCCTTGGGCACGAGGAGTTAATTCTCTCCTGGAAGCAGGAGAGAAGTGGTAGCCACAGGAAAGTTACAAAGGTTCTAGAACTCCGTGGAAGGGCTGTGGTTCTGAGCTTGGGGCTGGGCCTCTTCTTGGAACCAGAAACCTTTCTGAAGGTGCTGGAATGCCCCCGTCCCTGCTTGGGGCCCAGCGTGCTCAGCCTGGCACTGAGCCCGGCCCCCGCCCACCCCAGGGGCAGAGCAGCGGGCACTGCTGCCTTGACCTCTCCAGAGCGGCCCCCACCCCCAGCAGATTCTCCCACATCCACAGCCTGCGGTGCCCACCTGGGCTCAGGCCCATCTTCTGGGGGGTGGGGGGGTCTCAGGCTCTCTGGAGTTCTGGGCTCCACATCTGGAGGGCCCCTGCAATGCTGTCACCCTCCAGGGGCCTATTGTCACATTCACACTGGGCAGCACGCTCCATGCTAACTTTATCTCGTCTAATCTTGATCTCATTTCATTCCAACAGTGCCCTGATGGCAAGGTGGCAAGGTCCAATTTGCAGACGAGGGGCAAGCAGAGAGACCGGTGACCTGCTGAGCTCCTGTGTGGCAGACGGGGAGTTCCGGTGGAGAATCACCCGGCTCTCCACACCAGCCTTCGGTGCAGAGTTCATCGCAGAGCTGAGGGGCTGGCAGACCGACCCCTCACAAAGGACCCAGTCCCGTGAGAGCTCTTGAATCTCTGCCCAGAACCGCTCTTTGCACTCACGCCACTGTCCTGTGACCACTCAGGTTCTCATACCGCTTCCGGGATCCCCTCCCCGCGGGAGCGGGACCTCCCTCCTCTCCAGACATTCAAATAAATTGTCTCTAACAGTCTGATCCTGAAAAGCTGAGCATCATTTCATCACTCCGTTTCCCCAAGGACACTTGCAGTTCCGGAGACTCAGGTGGTCACTCTGGAAAGTGGACGGTGGCCTCCCCAGACCTCAGTTTCCTCTGGCTTAGAACCACAGGTTCGGCCTGCGCGGTCTAGCAGTCCCTTTTGGCTCTCCCTACAGGCTGAGGACTGGCCTCCAAGCCGTGGGTACCAGCGGGGTCCCTCTGGCAGCACACCTGACCACCCCGCTCCAAGCTCCACTGCTCACATAGGACCTCTGCCCACCATCACTCCAGTTCCACGGGAACTGTCCTCACTAGAGTTTTCTACACGCTGACTGTCCTCTCGGTGTCCCTGACAGATCCCTGCCCTCTCAACAGCACACCAGCTTGTTTCTGGTCATCGGTGGTGGCCCTGGGTCACATTTTCTCCCCAAAAGTTTCTCAGCTGCCATATAGATTGGGACACGGGGGTGGAGGCCGTACTTTGGAGGTCTGGGCTACGGAGCCCCCTGCCATGACCCACCCATGAATCCTCTATAGCTAGGACCCCCCCACACACACAAGGACAACCTGGATTTCAGCCATCTCCCTTTTAGGAAGGGTGGAGGGTACTGGACAGAGAAGGGTGCTATGGAAATGAAAAGCCACAACCAAACGCTTGGAAACACCTCCCTGGCTCTCTCCCTCCCTCCTCCTCTTCCTTCCTTCCTCTCCCCCTTCACTGAGGATACATTGCCTGAGCATTGACCAGGAGCCAGCACCTGGGCCAGGTCTGTGGTCTGTGGGACAGAGGAGGGCCGGTCTCCGGGGTGTCCCTGGCCAGCCCCAGGGCATAGAGATGATGAAGACAAATGTCAGGGGATGGTGGTGTGAGTTTGCACGCTTGTGTGCTTGTAAGACATTGCCAGAGAAGCCGTCTGTCCCCAGTTTGATTTCTGAGCTTCTCAATTCAGGCCAAGGTAGGGGGCCATCTGCTACAGTGTGCACAGAGAAAGCGTCTTCGCTGTGCAGAAAATTGGCTTCGGAGGGGTGCCTGTGCTCAGCACAGAACGAGCTTGCCGAGGGCCGGCCAGAGCCGCTCGGCAGGCCTGGGGGAGTCGCGTGGGCAGGAGAGACACCCCTGTACTCCCCGCCCTCATGGGCTCCAGGCCCCTGACGGCCCAGCGTCTCCAACACCTCAAGCCCCTTCCTAAAATTTAGGACCTTTGCCTGAGGGTTGCACTGTCCCCCCTTTTCACAGCTTTATTGACATATAGTTTGCGTATCGGACAATCCTCCCACTTAAAGCGTACAATTCAACAGCTTTTGGTATATTGCATCACTGATTTTTAAAAATTGTGATAAATAGATATATATTATATAATGTTCACTATTTGAACCATTTTTACATGTACAATTCAGTGGTATTTATTATATTCACAAAGTTGTGCAACCACCAGCACTATCTGTTCCCAGAACTTTTCATCACCCCAGACACTCTGTCCCCACCAAACACTAACTCCCCTCCCCCACCCATTAACGTCTACTTTCTGTCCCTATGAATTTACCTCTTCTAAGGACCTCATGTAAGTGGGATCATACAGTGTTTGTCCTTTTTTGTCTGGCTCATGTCATGGAACGTCCTCATGGTTCATCCGTGTTGTAGCAGCGTCAGAATTTCTCCCTTTTAGGGCTCACTAATATTCTATCGTGTGAATAGACCCCAGTTTGCTTATCCACTCCCCTGTGGATGGACATTTGGTCGTTTCCATCTTTGGGCCACTGTGAATCATGCTGTTGTGGACACGAGTGTGCAAGTATATGCCGGTCTTTGCTTCCAATTCTTCTGGAACACACACAGGAGTGGAATCATAGGGAAATTTCTATATTTAGCTTTCTGACCACCTGCCAAACTGGTTTCCACAGTGGCTGCTCCATTTTACATTCCTGATACACCAGCAGCGTATCAGAGCTCCAATTTCTCCACCAACATTTGTAATTTCTGTTGTTTTGCTTTGTTTTGTTTTTGTTGTTTTTTGCTGGTAGCCACCCTAATGAGCATGAAGTAGTATCTCATTGTGGTTTCCATTTGCATTTCCCTAGTGATTATTAATATTGTGTGATATTAGTGATTTCATGATTTTTCATGTGCTTAATGGCCATTTGTAGATCTTTTTCAAAATGTCTATCCCACTCCTTTGCCCATTTTAAAATTGGATTGTTGTTGCTGTTTGAGTTGTAGAATTTCTTTCTTTATTTATTTATTTCTGGATATTAGTCCTTTCACAACTGTGGATATTTTCTCCCATCTGTGGGTTGTCTTTTCATTCTCTTGATAGTGCCCTTTGATGCACAAAAGTTTTTACATTTGATGAAGTCCAACTTTTCTATTTTTTCCTTTTATTGCCTGTGCTTTTGGTCTCACATCCAAGAAATAATTTGCTTGACTAAATCCAACTCATGCCCGGCCACCTCCACCCCCATAGAAATCAGCTCTCCTGTTATTCTGTCTCCCTGTGCCCAGGCCCCCTTCACAGGCCAGCCACTCACAGCTGTCTGCACCAGCACACGGGCGGGCAGAGACCGTGTCTGTTTCCTTCCTCATAGAAGCCCTTTCTGGCTTGAACATTCTTGGCTCTGGGCCTTGCTCTTCAGAATTTTTGTTCTCTAAGAATCACAGAATGTTAAAGCAGATGTAGAAAGAAGAAAAAAACAGAAGCACTCTTTGAAGTAAGAACTGACTGCTTTCACATACTTGGGGTCCAGCTTGATGCAGTTTAGGAAAGTACCCCAGTGGCTTCTGCTGGTCTGAAAGGTGGGCCCTGCTCTTTGCCCTCCCTCTACCCCTCCTCCATTGTCCAGGCTGGAAGGAAAAGGTCAAGGGCAGAAGATGCTTGTACACAGAGTGAAAGAGACTGTGGTTTTCACAGATACCCTGGGAGAGAAGAGGTGAGCACCCACAGAACAGAGAACTGGGGAGAGAGAAGACGTGACGGGGTCAAGAAGGGTAAAGAGACACATTCAGGGTCAGAGGGGAGGTGCCCATCTGCTAAGAAATGCCCCATGTTGTCATCTGTAATGTGCTGCTCGGTCACACTAAACGTCAGTGAGTGTCTGCTGCCCAGAACGACCCACGTGAAAGATGCACAAATGACGGAGTTGGGTGGTGCTCAGCACAGACCACCCATCAAATATGCAGCAGAAACAGGAAACATGGAGAGGGTGGCAGGAGAAGCATGGAAACCCTCACAGCACACTGGGTTTTCCACCATATATGGTTGGGGGCTGTACTGGTTTGAATAGAGTCCCCCAAAATTCATGTCTACCCAGAACCTGTGAATTCGACCTTATTTCGAAATAGGGTTTTGGCAGATGTAAGTAAGTGAAGACGCGGTTCTGCTGGATTAGAGTGGGCTCTAATACAATGACTGGTGTCCTTATAAGAAAAAGGAAATTTGGATTTCCGGTCAAAATGGCGGAGTAGGTCAATGCTATGCTCATCTCCTCTCAGGACCAATTACAATTAAAGCACAGAACAACCATTATTGAGAATCACCTGAAGTCTAGTGAAGCGAAGCCCTACACTACCAACATGCAGAAGAAGCCACCTCGAGACCAGTAGGGGGAGCAGAGACGCGGAATGGGCTGGTCCCACACCCACGTGTGACCATTAAAAATCAGGAGGGCTATCTCTGCTGTGGAGGTGCCCCAACTCCCCCAGGAGGAGCAAGGAGTCCCAGCCCCTCCCCAGCACAGAGTTCCAGTACCAGGGAGAGAAGTCTCCATAACTTTTGGCTGTGAAAACCAGCAGAGATTGTGACTGAGTGAGACGGAGGGCGGCTGCACTCCCAGCCACTTCTCTTAAACGGCCCGCGCACAGACTTACCTGCTGGCGGACTCGCTCTAAGCTCCAGCGCCGGGAGGTGACCGGGCAGCTCAAGAGGTGACCGGGACATATGGGAAGGAACTGAGTTGGCTTCAGAGTGAGAGCTGGAGGGCCAGCTTTATCCCTGATGGAGGAGCTGGCGGAAGCCATTGTTTCTTTGTTGAGCCCGCCCTCTCCCTGCGTGCAGACGCACACGCACGCACGCACGCACGCACGCACGCGGACTCGCTGTCACCTTGAGTCCACCCCGCCCTAGTGATTCCCTGAGACTACACCCCACCCAAACTTCAGGCACACCCAAGCCTCTCCCAGTGGCTTTTCTCTATAAACAGCCTGACTCATGCTGGAGACTTTCCTAAAATCTCTCTAAGGTTCACAAACCCCAAACAAGCAGCGTCTGGCTTTGGTATGCCCCATGCCTCTGGCTGAGCAGCCCTGAGCCTGGCACTAGTAGCAGCCGGTCTCAATGCACAGCTTGGCCTCTCAAGCCACCTCCAAGCACAACATGGGTGGCAGCCATCTCTGGATTGCTTTGTGGCTCAGGCCAGGTGGCCCTGGGCAGGGCACAGAGTGCAGCTGAACTTGGCCTGCAGCAGGTCCCCTCCCAGGAGGCCCCAGGGCTGGAAGCCTTAGTGGCCAGCTTCGAACTGGACCGGAGAGTCACATGTCTACCTCCAAGGGAGGACATACCCAAAGAGTCGACTGAGAAGCCGCACTAGAGCAAACCTTCTCTGTAGGGTCACGTCAGTCCCTGCCAATAGCTCCTCCACTGTCGTCACAGCCAGTCAGGCCTCACGACCACCAATCAGACTGAGAGTCAGTCCCTCCCATTGATGTGCAAAGCAGCCATCAAGTCTCAACTACAAGAGGAGGGCACATAACCCGCAAGGGACACACCTGGAGTGTGTAGCTCAGGTGACCAGAAAGACTGCGTCACTGAGCCCCACAGGACACTTACTACATAAGGCCACTCTACTAAGACCAGGAGGCATAGCAGCCCTATATAGAAACAAACACAGGGGAGCAGCCAAAGTGGGGAGACAAAGAAACACGTCCCAAATAAAAGTACACAACAAAGCTCCAGAAAAAGAAGTAAACAAAATGGACACAAGCAATCTACTGGTTATCAGGATGCTCAATGAGCTCAGGGAGAACTTCAACAAAGAGATAAGAAACCTAAAAATAGAGATAAAAAACATAAAAAAGAACCAGTCAGGAATAAAGACTACAATAACTGAAATGAAGAATACATTAGAGGGAATCGACAGCAGATTAGATGTAACAGAGGATCGAATCAGCAATTTAGAAGATAAGGTAGCAGAAAACACCCAATCAGAACGACAAAAATAAAAAAGAATCCCCCAAATTGAGGAGAGTTTAAGGGGCCTCTGGGACAACCTCAAGCGTAACAACATTCACATCATAGGGGTACCAGAAAGAGAAGAGAGAGAGCAAGGAATTGAAAACCTATTTGAAGAAATAATGATAAAAAACTTCTCTAACCTGGCAAAGGAAATGGACATACAAGCCCAGGAAGCACAGAGTCTCATACAAGATGAACCCAAACAGGCCCACACCAAGACACATCATAATTAAAACACCAGAGATTAAAGACAAAGAGAGAATCTTAAAAGCAGTAGAGAAAAGCAATTAGTTACCTATAAGGGAGCCCCCATAAGACTGTCAGCTGATTTCTCAAGAGACACTTTTCAGGATAGAAGGGGTTGGCAGGAAATAATCAAAGCGATGAAAAGCAACGACATAGAACCACGCACCCCACTGGAGGTGCTACTCCCGCCAGCACGATGTCACACTCAAGGACGTCACTCAGGACCCTCCATTGCCATTTGTACCTAAGGGTCCATGGGGCACTGGAGCACATCCATAAATTTTATTTGAAAAACTGTATATGCCTTACAAAGCCACTGAGAAAGAAATAAGACTGGAAGAAAATATTCTGAAATGTTGACGGTGATTACATCTTGTGGTGGGATCAACGGTTTTTATACTTTCATGTGTTTTCCAAATTTTTTACACTGAACACATGTTAGTTATATAATTTAAATTTTATTTATTTATTTTAAAATCAAATTCTCCAGCCAACTGTGCTCTTCCCCAGTTGCAGTAACTTTCCTTTGAGTCAGATTTCAGGTTGAACCCAAGAAATAATGACTCCCTCTCAAGCTCACGTTGTTTCACATTCATGTTTCATCCCTTCTTTGTTACGCAATGCCTGCGTTGGGTCCACCTCGAAGGCTGAGATTACGGGAGTTTACAGCCTAGGCCTGTTCTCGCTCAGACCCCATCCAGACCCTCCCTCCCCTCCCTCTGGGCTGGGCGGACATTGGGGCTCTAATGGTCTGCCCTCCAACGTGGGCTGTCTGACTTCCAGGCCCTCCCTTCACTCCTTCCCCTCCAGCTGCTGATTCCAGCCCTGAACTGGAGGGGGAAGGAGCAAGAGGGGTCCCTGCTGAGCTCTGGGCGGCAGGGACCAAAGTCAGCCAATGCCCAGCAGGGCCAGACTCAAGCTGGAGCCCCCAGAGACCCCCCCCAGGCCCCCCTCCTGGGAGCCCCGCACGTCCTCTGGCCAGGGCAGGAAGGGAGGTGAGGCTCCAGGGAGACCAGGGGAAAACCAGGGGGCCCCAGGGGCTGCGTGCGTGCGTGCGTGTCCGTGTCCGGGGAGGGTCTGGGAGAGGCACAGGTAGCCCCCCTGAAGAGGGCGGCTGTGGCTCAGTTCCCAGGGCAGTAGGCTGGACGGTGGGTGTAAAATGCTCTGAAAATGTTAACGGGGTGACTGGGCTTTCTGCCTCCTCCTGAGCCTGTGACACTGGGCGCTCAGGGCGGGCGCTGGGCACGCCAAGGCCTCCAGGCCTGGCTCCGCTGTCAGGACCCTGCCTGGACCCCACGGCGGGATCGCCATGGCAACGCGCTCAGTCACGGGGCGATTGGCGGAGTGCAGAGGGGCAGGGGCTTGAGAGGCGCTCCCGAGAGAGCTCACCCCGACTTCAGATCCGCGGGCCACGGGGACCCATGGGGCGGGGCTTCAGGCCTGGGTGTCCTCCTTGACTATTTGTCACACCCACATTCACTCCACCAACTAACCTTGACGGTGTGCTTTGGAAGGAGCCCCAGAACCCACCACTTCTCCCACCTCCACAGCTGCCATCGTGGCCCGGGGTATCTTCTGTCACCTAGATTACTGCCGTCACCTGGAGCCCAGGCCTCTCTGCTTCATGCTTCAGTCCACTCTCAACACAGCAGCCAGGGGTCTTGTAAAAGTAATGTCCCTTCTCCATCGCTCCGTTTCCCTCAGTGGAAGTCACGGTTCCTCTCCCCTCTACCACTCTCTCCCTGCACTCCCCAGTCAGCCACCCCCACCTGCTGACTCACGACTGCCCTGGGGCCTTTGCACTTGCTGGTCCCCCCCTGCCTGTCTCTCACCTCCTTCCAGGCATCGCTCTGTCACAGCTCCTTCGCGACCCCACCTTCCCCATGCTCCCTGCCATTTTTCTTCCATAAGTCTTATCACCATCCCACATAGCTGACAATATACCCGTTTAATGTTTGTTGTGTGAAAGCGCCATGGTGGCCAAGGGTCTGTCTTGTTAAGATCAGAGCAGGTGCTCAGTAAACAATTTAGACTAAGCAGGTGAACGAGGGTCTTTTCTCTTCTTCCTCCCACCAAGGGCATGAATCCCCTTGGGCGATTCTCTGAGAGGGGAACAGGCAAGGACTGGGCGACGCCGTACTCTCGGTACCTCACTCCCAAAGAGCTCGCTGCTGTGGGAGGACCGAGACGCCTCAGGGAGTCTCACCCTTCAAACACAGCCCCCTTCAGCTAAGAATTCTCTGGGCTCCAGCTAAGAATCTGCTGGGTGCTGGATAAGATGGAGGCCTGCCGCCGCCCTCAGGGCTCTGTCTGGTGGGAGACTGATGGAAGGAGCGAGGAGGGCCCTGCAGGGGGTGAGTGCTGAGGTCAGGAGGAGGAGGGGGACAGGCTGACCTTCCAGGGCGGAGGTGTGCAAGGCCTGCCAGTGGTCCCTGGGGGCCCCTGTGGTGTGACGCGTGCACCATGGACAGCAAGCATGTTTCCTGCGGTTCTAGGTACCAGTCCTCACCCTGGCTAGCCCTCTTTCACAAACGAGGAACAGCTCAGACAGGGCAGCCCCCTGACTGCGATCACGCCACTAGTGCATGCAGGTTCCAGGTCTTTGATCCTGCTCTTTGCGGCTGAGAAGCCTGTACTCCTTCCGGGCACGGTGCCACTTCTCTGGCAGGAAGCCAGATGAGCATCCAAGGCTGCCCGGAATTGCGTCCAAATGTCAGGCCAACTGGCCTCCCTGTGTGCGTGGGCACCGGGAGAGGAGCTCTTTGCAGGGGGTGTGGCTTGGGCTGGCAGGGCAGCCATATGCTGCCAGCCTGGCGGGGAGCAGGGCACCAGCCACCCCAGCAGCCAGATGCTCCTGAGCCAGTCTGTGGCTCAAAGGCATTTCCTTCAGGAGACACAGCCACCTGGCCGTCTCCGGCTAGGCTCCAAAGTCAAGGGTTCCAGCGCTGTGTCAGCAAGGGGCCAGCCTGCACAGTCTTTCTGGCCCAGGGCATCTGGCCTGGAAGGGACATCTGGCCTGCCTCAACCCCACAGCCAGGGCCGCCGTGGCCCCTTGGAACTCAGGGGCAAGGAGAGCCGGAACGAGGGAAAGGCCACGCTCTTCTGTGTGCCCGCCAAGTGACAGAGTGTCCTTGGCATGGCCCGCCTGGCATTGCCCTCACCAGTGAGGCTTCCCAAGGGCAACCCCCAGGGCCCTGCTATGCCAGGGCTCCCTCTGCCAGGATGTATCTTCTCAAACTGAGGGAGGAAAGGAGGAAGGACCACGGCTGACGAAGCCAAGCCGGTGGGAGGAGGAGGAGGGCAGTCCCTGCCTCTTGCCCAGGACGTGCCCCCTGGACTGGCAGAGGCATCCAGCCTACTCTGTACCAGTTGGATCGACAGACTCGGCAAAGGGAGAAGCCTGAGAGCATTTCCTTTTATAGCGGGGACACCAAGGCTCCGAGAGGGGACGGAGTGTACGTGTGCTCTGCGGGCACCGGGCTGAGGTTGGCTCCTCAGCGCCAGTCTGCAAGGCATGGGCGCTGGAGATGTGAGGCGCCATTTTCAAGTTCTGGTTAAGCCAGCCAACAGGCTCTGACTGGCGCCCACGCGTGCTTTTCTGCCACGGGATGGAAAAGGAAGGCAGAGGAAAGGGGAGACCCAGGATCAAAGGGGACTCTCCTGCCAGAAGCGAGACATTTTGAGGCCCCAGCTGGGAACGGAGACACCAAGCACAGCTGTGGTCCTGCTGCTCCTCCCTGTACTGGGTCCCCTGCCCCCACCCCCCTCCCTGATCGGTGGAGCTGCCCTTAGTCACCAAGGTCTTGAAGACACACTTGAAAATGGTATCTTTGGCTTCTATCTGGGGGTTCAGACAAAGGCACGAGGGTGACCCCGGCTCGTCTGGGCAGCCTCTCCCCGGCCAAAGCTTCCCGCCAGCAGGCTCTCCCCCTCCTGCATATGCAGCTGTGGAAACCTCGGCCCGAGAGACCACCATTGGCACTTCAGGGCTGAACTTCACTCCAGACGCAGAGGGGAGCCCCCACCTTCACCATCGCCATCAGCTGTCGTCTTCACTGGTCACATGGCTTGGCCACACCCCTTCAAGGGCAGGAAGGAACAGCTTGTACTTGTAACGGTGACACAGAACAGATTCCCAAGGGGCAGGAGAGAGGTGAAAATGTCCCCAGGTCCCCTCCCATGGGGCCAGAGAAGGTGTCATGGAGGGAAGGGTCTGGTCCCAAGATGGGGAAGAGGCACCTGGGCCGTGGGATCACCCCGAGCAAGGGGCCCCGGCACGGAGGGTCCTCTGGGAGCCAGGGACACGTTGAGTGGCAAGAAAGGCTGTTTGGGGGCCAGACCTGGAGGGCTCAGGGGGGCAGGCTGAGGCTCGGAGACATGTCCACGGGCTTTGAGCCCAAGGCTGACAGGAACACAGCGGAGCTTGTGGAAGCAGCTTTTCAGCAAGTGGCTTGGAGCTTTCTTGGAAGCAGGCTGAGTATAAATTATAAATAAACAAATGAGAACTCTGCAGCAGGGCGTGGGCCGGCAGGAAGAGGCGAGACTGGAGGCAGAGACCTCACTTAGGAGCTGGTACCCCCTTGAACTTGAACCTACCCCCCCTCTCTCCGGCCCTGCCCCTCTCCTCCCTCCTGCTGAGGGCATCACCTGGGGTCTCGGGCTTCTGGGGCTGACCTTTGCCAGGCTGCAGGAGGAGGCCCAGGGCAGACCCCCAAGTGGGGAGACCCACCCAACTCACACCAGCCAAGAGGTGCAGGCCTGAGTCTCCCTTGGACAAAAACGGGGCCCAGTGGACACTCATCCATGTGGGAGGTGTCACCAAATGTTGGAAGGGGAAAAAAAATCCCATTTTCTTAGCTTTTTTTTTTCCTTTCTATTTTTTGATTATTTTTCTAGATGACTTCATTTCTAAGAAGGGTGTAGAGGAGAGAAGGAGAACAGAGGGAGGGAGGACGCAGGCCCTGAGGAGGGCTGAAGAGGGGGCAGGAGTGAGGGAGGAGAGGGGTGCCTGGGGCCCACGGAAAAGCCAAGGCATCCCCTTGGGGAGACTGGGGGCCGACCTGTCCAGACTGGACGCTGGCAGCGTTACCTCCTGATCCCACATGGCCCACTCATCCAGCCAGGATTCGCAGGAGAAGGGCTTCTAGGAGCTTCTCTCTGGGGCAGGACCTCCCTGCCACACGGCCAGAGACGAGAGCAACTCTCCAGTGAGGTCTCCTTACTCCACAAGCCACGTGGAACCAACAGAATCCGCTCTGGATAGCCTAGTGGAAAAGGAAGTTATCGCAGTGCAGGATGCTAGCAGGGTCAGAGAATCTTCTGGAGAGCCACGGCGGTGCCCGGTGGGCACATACCCAGGCACAACCACACAAGCACCTGACCTCCACCACTGGGCACAGACCCGCAGCCCACACTGGCACGGCACTGCTGTCCCAAAAGCCAAGCAGCTCTGCCACCGCTCTCGATGGAAAACAGATTCAGGGGCCTTTGTTTCCTGGTGTTGCTAACTTCTAAGTCAGTCTGCTTGGGTGTCTGTGGTTGGAGGAGCCCGGGTCACATGCCCACACTCCAGCTGCAAGGGAGTCAGGGCACACAGGCTCTGACTTCTGCCTTAAGAAGGTGGGACTGTGTACGGCAGGAAATGCCCCAGCGAGGTACAGTCACCCCAGAACCCCCTTAGCTTCCAAAGGGCTTTTCTAGCCCAAACTCCTGGCAGCTGCTGAGCTCTGAGACTGAACCTGTTCCAGGCCCCTCTCCCCACCTCCAGGAGCTGCCAGCAACCTCTGCATTCCTTGGCTTGTGGGTGCAATGTCTGCCTCCAACTTCACGAGTCTGAGTCTCAAATCTCCATCTGCCTGACACTTGACATTGGATTTAGGGCCCAGTCTAATCCAGGATGATCTCATCTCAAGATCCTTTACTTCGTTATATCTGCAACGACTCTTATTCCAAGAAAGGTCACGTTCTGAGCTTCCACGTGGACACATCTTTTGGGGGCCATCATTCAATCACTCCAAATGGCATAAAAAATGGGCACAGAGCAGAGGTGGGGGAGGGAGGGAAGAGAGGCAAGACGGGGGGTGGCAAGTGGGAAGGAGAAGCCAGCAGCCCCCAGCACGGCGTCCGTGGGAGTGGGACTGTCTGACCTTCTTAGTTACTTAAACCCCAAGTCAGCTTGTGGCTATGCAGACGGGGTTTCCTGCCACCTCTGGTCTCCTTACTGTCGCCTCTTCCCCAAGGCCGGGGGTGCCCTAATTCCAGACACCGTGAGCACCCCATCGTCTTGAGCCCCCAGTCTCCCCTGCACCTCAGAACCCCGGGATCTCTGAGTCCAGGAGGCAGGAGAGGCCAGCCTCTCTTAGGTGTCCTATGCACACGCAGGAGGGTGGATCCCACAAGCCCCTTTGCTCCCCTTCGCTGAAAGCCCCTCTTTATCTCCTCCCCAAATCTCCCCTGTTGGAGTTTAAGCCATTTCTTCTGACGGGGCTCATTTCTTCCCTTGGCAGCAAAAGCTCTCAGAGATGGGGAACCTTCAAGGCGCACAGGTCAGAACCGGAATATAAAAAGGTCTCATACAACTTTCTCCCACGTCGTCTCGTCGGATACTCAGTTCTTCCTGTGAAGCAGGTCCTGATCCCATTTTAGAGATGAGGAGGCTGAGGCTGCACCAAACGTAATGACTTGCCTAAGTTCATACAGACAAACCTGGGACTTGAACCTGAAACATGCAACTCCAGCTTTTAACACTCTTCCCACTAACTCCACCACACTGGGCTCAGTCCCAAGAAGAATCCCATCCACATCAGGGCTTGAATCCTCCTCGAGACAGGGAACTCACCACCTAGCACTGAATTCCACCAACAGGCCCAGGTGTCAGGGCAGACTCGTTCACTGAGGGGAGTCCTGCTTCCTCCACATAACTCGGCTTCACATCCCTGGCAATGGCAGTGCCTCCCGCCCCCAGTCTTCTCCAGCACAAATTTCTCCACTTCTTTTCCTTTCTTGAAAAGCGGGGCTCTGGCCCCACTCCAGGTCACGCTCCCAAGAGGGTTTCTGGCCTCTTGGTGCCCAGCTTACAATGTCAAGGATACAAGGTCCTTGGGTCGTGAGGAGCTGCGGAGGGCGGGTGGACAGGTGTCCCTGGCACCATACCCAAGTCAGGCGGGACTCAGGGCACGACTGTACCCGCGCTGGAGGTGACAGTCTCTCTGCTGAGGACCGGCATCTGAAGGCAAGGCCTGGTCATCTGGCCACATGGCCGCCTCTAGCGGGGGCCACCATGGACACTCCTGGGCAGAGGCTGTCACCCTACCATCACACAACAGCGATGTCACACTTTGGAAAAGAAAAAAAACAAAGCAGCCACCAAAGCGGAGAGGCTAACAGCTGAGCTGAGTCACTGCGGGAAGGAGGGCGGAGGCGGCTATGGGGGTGGGATGGGGGCTGCCCGGGATGGGATGGGAGGGCGGGGAGAGGGGACACAGGGCCCGCCTGGCACCCGCCGGTCTTCTGGAGCTGTGGGGGGTGAGGCACTGGGGAGCCCCTGCAGCGGGGTGTGAAGACCAGGAGCCGGGGGTGGGGGGTCTGTGCAGCCAGCAGGCCCAGGCTCCACTGCAGCCACTCGCTGCCCCCAGACCTCAACCAGCCACTTAATCCTTCTAAGCCCTGTCTCCTGTCCCGTCTAATGGGGTCATGGCCGCCTCCTCGGCTGGAGGACACGGTGCTAAGAGCTCGGGGCAGCACCCAACACATGACAGCGGCTGGGCCAGGCCTTGGGTTCTGCTTACTGTCATTACGAACGAGAAGCCTTTGGGGGCCCCCAGAGCAGGATTCTGGGGGGCCCTGTGAGTGGTTCCCAAGACTGTCGGTGGCCCTGCGCTATTTCCTTGCCGCCTTTCCCACACCTCCCCCTTCCACGGCCCCAGTGCCCCTGGGGGTCCAGGGTCTGGTGGGCTGGGCCTTGGGGCAGCCAGGCCAGGGGGGTGTCCGATCTCAGCCGGCATCCTGCCCAGGAGCCCAGCCCCCGTGACCTGACAGGACCCACCCCGCGTGGCTCCCGCTGAGGTTGGACGGGGCTCCTAAAGCTGGAGTGACCTTGTCTGACACAGCGCTACCCTAACCTCTCTGGGAGCCAGAGCCGGCTGCGGAGCGCACGGCAGAGGCACTGCCCACGTGCCCTGGATGGGCCTGGCAGACTGCACTGGCAGGAGGTCCCTGCAGATGGCAGGCATGTGTTTGCTGGGAACGCCCCCATCCTGCTGAAGCTCAGGGCTGGGGAGCTGGAGGCGCCCTGCGGATGACCGAAGCTCACTCTTTCAGGCCGCTAGGCCCTAAGAGGGAAGCGACTTGCCCAAGGCCACCCAGCCAGTGGGAACGGGGCGGGGGGATCCCTGCCCTGACCAGGGCCCCCAGGGCCCAGCATCCCCTCACGGTGGGGTCAGGAGTCCTGGAGCCCATTACCAGGAACCAGCATCATGGGCCTCACCCAGACTGGAGCCTTTGCGATCCCAGCACCCCTCCCTCCTTATCACTCCCCACTCCCCACCAGCAGGCACCTGCCTTCCCACCCCCACACTCCGGCGGGAAGGGGTTCCTATGGCGCCCCGTCCTCCGCACACACTTAGCTCACTGGCAGCCCATCTGCCCCAGCCCGTCAGCAGCAGATGCTGCCACACACAGCAGGGCCTGAGCACTGCCAGCCAGGCACGGTGGGGGGGGGGGGCTCACACTGAGCTGGGGCAGGGGCCCCTCAGCCCAGACGAGAACAGGTGGTGGTCCAGCCCCCAGCCAGCCCCCAGGGCTGAGGACCAGCCTGTCAGAGGGACTGAGTTCAGACTTGCCCTTGCAGCGCCCCACTCCCAGGGCTCCGGTTGCCTGGGACGGAGTGGGTGGGTGGGCAGCTCCACAGCAGGCTGCACCCCTGGGGCAGGGCTGTGCAGCTCCCTGGGGAAGGCTCAAAGTGTGGCGGTGCTGCAACCCAAGGAGGTTGGTGGAGCAACAGACAGACCCCACAGGGTCTGCCAGTGTCCAAAGGGCATGTGAAGGCTTGTGGAAGAGGGTCCAGAGCTTCCAGCCCTGCACACGGGTCAGACCCTCGGCTGGGGCAGGCTCTTCACTCTCGGCCCCCCACAGCGCCCCAGCCTGCTGGGCCCCAGCCCCATTCCAGATCCCTCCGCTACCTCTTGTGACTTCTTACTACCAATGGGGGCACATGGCAGAGCAGGGTTGGGGACCCTAGGGCTGGCCTCACTCCTAGGGTGAGAGTGCAGCCTGTCCCCATTCGAGTCCTGCTAAAGCAAAACAAACGCAACATCTGAGGGGAGCAGAGGCTGCTGGGGGGGTGAGCGTGTGTGTGTGTGTGTGTGTGTGTGTGTGTGTCTGCACGCTGGCCCCGCACCGCCCGGGTGCTGGGTGGTGGGGGCTGCAGGGCCTGGGGTGCCCAGCGTGGGCAGGGCCTGGAACTGTGGCCAAGATAGTTCCTGGAACCCCTGGTCCCTGGATCCACTGACCCTTTCCGGGATGAACGTGGCCAGCTGGCAAAGAGCCTCGTTTCCATGGCAGCAACCTCAGCCCTGGGCCAGGGAGGAGGGCTGGCGGAGGACCCCAAGAGCCCTCCCAGCCCCAGGGGCAGAGCTTTGCAGCCCGTGAGTGCCCCGCTGAGCACTGGAGGGCCAGCCCCACGCGGGGGAGGGGCCTGGGAGGGAAATACTGGTGGGCTGCGGGGCCCCCGAGGTGGGCCAGGGCACACATATTCTCCCGTCCCCAGCAAAGAGAAGAAACTGGCCAAGCCTGGAGTCCTACGGACTCTGGTTTGACATTAGGTAGGATTTCCTGATTCTGGGAAGAATGAGAACACTTCAGGGATGTGCACGCAGGGCTGCCTGCTGCCGAGCCCGTCTGCTTCATGGCGTGGAGCCGAGTCCCGCGAGAGGTGAGGGGGGAGAGCTGACCGGGGTCTCAGGGCCCATGTGAGCCAGCCTACCTGGGGCGGACGGAGGGGTGGGTGGGCGAGACCTCTGGGGACTCCACTAGCTGAGCACCCAGAAGCCACGAAAACCAAAACTCACTCCCAGGCCCAGCTCCCCCTACCCTCTTCCAGCACCCCCGCAGTGCGGGGCCAGCGAGCAGACACACACGCACGCACGCACGCTCACGCCCCCGGCCGCCTCTGCTCCCCTCACATCTTGCGTTTGTTTTGCTTCAGCAGGACTCGAATGGGGACAGGCTGCACTCTCACAATTGGCAGCTTCCACTGGTCCCCCCACGGAGGTGCCATATGTCAGTGTCATGAATAAGCACAGGCCCCACGGCTGGGGGGCTGGGAAGTGGCAGCTGCCAATCACCGCTCAATAGATGCAGCGGGGCCATCACAGGGTGGGGCCCAGCGCCACCGGAGGGGTGGGCCCGGCGGGGGACAGCGTGGGTAAATCAGGGCAATAGTTTTGGGTCAGACTATGGTCACCAGTACTCATGAGGGACTCAGGCAGCCAGAGTGCTTTCCTGAAAACATAAAAGAAACCCTAAAAGGCCTGGGGGGGCCAGGGTCCCCGACTCCACCTCTCAGCCCTGTCTGTGCTGGTGGCAGCCACCTCCTCTAGGATGCCCTTCTCCTGCAGGGACACACCCGTCATTCCCAGTGCTTCTGCCCAGCACGTGCTCCACCTCAGGCCCCCCACCAGTGAGTTGGGGACGAAGGCTTCACCCACAGAGAGGAGGGGACCGAACTCAGCCAGCGCCTGTCGCGGGCCAGCACCGCTCACTCTCAGCGCGCTCCTGGGAACCGGGACTGCTAGCCTCTTTCTACAGCTGAGAAACTGTCTCCAAGTCTTACAGCTCGGAATGGCAGAGCCCACCTCTGCTCGTGTGCCAGTTCGCTGCCAAAGGCTCTGAGCTCTGGGCCCGGCGTGCGGCTCTGTGCCTGGTGCCCTGACCAGACCCCACCCTGGGACCTGGCGATGCCTCCTTCATATCCCTGCCCTGCCCAGGCCCCTGCATGGCTAACGCTTCCCTCCTCGCTGCCGTAAAGATGCTCGTACCATACTGGACCCTGCAGAGACCACAAGTCAGGGACACCTGTCTGCACATTTCTCCCTCCCCAGCACTGTCCCACCCCGACCAGCAGTCAGGCCTGCCCTGGCAGGTGGTTTTGGAATGAATGAACGAATGCAAGGTGGGCTGCGAGTGCCTTGTGCGTGACTGCAGAGCTGTGTGCCCGCTCTGGATGCCCCAGGCTCCTTCCCTCATTCCCGGCCCTGCTGGAGGCTGAGGCAGCGACCAACCGGATTGGATTATCCGCCTGGGGTTAATTGGCTGTCCCTCGCTGCCAGCATGATGGATCCTGCTTGACATTTCCCTAGATAGTTAATTGATACCCAAGTAATTTGTCATGGAGACCTTGTTATATGCCAACTGGGTCCCCGAAGCCATCAGCGTCTGTGCCCCAGAAACAAGATTGGCAAGTTAATAATGGAACCTTAACCATGCCATTCCCTGCTGGCACTGGAAGTGAATTACCCAGAGACAAGATTGGGGTATGGCTGGGAGGAGGTGATGGAGAGATTCTGGGGCCACAGCACGTCCCAAGAAGGTCCCCTCCCCTCAGTTTCCCCGACCAGTAGGCCTTGTTCCGGTGACAGAGCTGACTGTCCACTGAGAAACCCCTCCAAGGTGGACAGGGGCTGATTCCACTCCCGGCCCCCCAGCTGGGCACATGCCCCCTCCAATAATCATGGGCAGGCCAGGCGGCCGGAACCGAGGGGTGTCGCCTTGGGGCTCTGTGGGAGCCTTTGGGATAGAGGGCACGCTCCCTGGGAACATTACAGGCAGAAAACAAGCCTGGGGTGCTGCCGGCCATGCAGCCCCGAGGGGAGAGGGCCTCTGGGACGCCACCAACACCGAGGGACAGAGCAGGTGCCCCCAGCCAGCTCTGCCCCCAGAGTAAACAGACAAGGCCTGTTTTGGCTTAAAGTGGTTAAGGTGGTTTCCGGAGAGTTCTCACCTCAGATGTCTACAGGCGCTCACCCCAGGACTCAAGCCTGTGTGGGGTCTGCTCACAAGAGCTACAGAGGCGCTTGCCTCAGAAGTGCGTGCATGAAACTGGAACGATACAGAGGTTAGCATGGCCCCCACACGATACAGAGGTTAGCAGGGCCTGGCCAGTTGGGAGGATGACACCCCAACTCATGAAGCACCCCGTATTTCTTATAAATTGTATTATTAGGAGGTCTACAGTGCCTGTCAACAGGAATTCAATAACCTGCTTAACTGGGATTTAAAAAAAAAAAAACAAGTTGAGAGTAGAGCCAGCAGTGACAACAGAATCGAGAACTTCTAAATTTGGAGGGGTCCGCCAGGGCACTGCACAATACATCTGTACTCAGGACAGATACGAAATCTGTGGGTCCCAGTGTAAAAGGAAAATACACAGCGTGTCTAAAAATCATTAAAATAGATTAATGAATGAAAAAAATAAAGCTACGGAGGAGCACCTGGGCAGGAGACAGCCAGGTGCAGCGAAGCCCGGACAGGGGGCGGGGGTCCTGAGCGTGGCCAGCGCCTGCCCAGGGTTGGGGGGGACAGGGCGGAAGCGGAGTACATCTAGAGCAGAGGCTCCGCGTTCTCTCTGGCCACAGCCAGGCCACCAGCCCGGCACTGGCTTCAGCACCACGGACAGCGGTGGCCTCACAGCCCGCACCACCGGAGACCAGAGGAGGGAATGCCGGTTCTCCCACCATACCTGGATTCTCACATCATGAAACGTGACAGTGCAGTTCACCCTGAGGCTGTTGACAGACACCTGAAAGACAGACATCATGGTGTCCTTGTGCCTTAGAGACAAGGATTCTTCCGGGTAAACAAAAAACTGCCACTTTTCCAGGTCTCCACGCTGGAAGACCAATGGGGCACTGGTTTCTGGGATGGGGGCGAGGGTGGGGTTGTAGCTCCGTCTACATGCTCTCAAGAAGCCACCAGATGATGCCATTGAAACAAGGGAGCAGCCCGAACAGGAGCACATGTGACCATGAAGGAGGGGACTGGACACAGGTGAGGGTGGAGGGAGGTCCTTGGTGATGGAAGTGCAGCAGGTCTAGCACAACCGAGACAGGTGGAGATAGGGGGTGGCTCTGTACTGGCTATGTTTTGCTGGGTAACACGTTATCCCAGAACAAAGACTGGTTATCTCAGTGTCTGAGGTGTAGGAGCCTGGGAGCAGGTCGGCTGGCTGGTTCTGGCTCAGCGTCTCAGGAGGTGGCACTCAAGATGACAGCCAGGGCTGAGGGCACCCGAAGGCTTGACCAGGACTGGAGGATGCACTTTCAAGATGGCTCCTTCACATGCGGAAGGGCAGGTGGGCTCAGTTCACTGCCACGTGGACTTCACAGAGCAGCTTGTGGCATGGCCACTGGTGCCCAAGTGGGTGATAAGGGGGGGCACCATCCAAAGTCACATGTGTTTTATGGTCCAGTATCAGAACAACGCAGCCTCACTCCTGCACCTCCACTGGTCATACAGACCGATGTGGCCAGACAACCACACGAACTCCAGGGACCGTGGACCCCTGGGGGCCATCTCAGAAGCCGGCTGCCACAGGCTTTAAGAGAAAACAAATTCATAGGTGGCCTGATATTTTTAATGTGCCAAAAAGAGATTTGTATTTCCATTGAGGGTTTGGGGCTGTTAATAATGGGTACACAGAAAATAAACCAAACATAAAACAGGAGGCAATTATTAAGTCCAGGAAAAACAAGAGGTTTACAAGAAAGGAGATGTAATTACAGTATATTCTCAGCTGTGCATAGTATGTGCAAAGAAATACTGATGCTCTCAATTCTGATTCAACCAAAACGCGTGTGGGGAGGAGGAGTGTGGGAGGGGCTCCATGTGAGGGAACAAACTCTCAGCCCCCCACGGCAGAAAGTCAATGGGTAATTTCTAAATCTGAAGAAAAAGAGCAACATTAGAATGCTTCGTAGAAGTAAATGCAAAAAACCCCAAACAAACAAACCAGAACAAAAATTTTACCTCTGAGAATGGGCATCAGGAGGGGGTGGGTAGGTAAGGAGCTGCTGGTGTCTCCTTACAAGTCTTAACTTGCTACACAACCACTCCAGCCTGCCCCGCATCCACAGCTCTCCTGCACTCTCAGGAAAGGGCCTAGGTGCCTGTGTTCCGTTCCAGGCCAGGACACCTGCACCCTGGGTTTGGGTCTTCCCAGCCACGGCCCGCCATCGTTTCCCCGATTTGCCTGAGTCGCTCTAGGTCTGCTTGCCTGTCTTGGACGACACCCTCCCCCATCGGCCCACTTCCCTGCCCCCGTCCCCACTGGGTGGGGAGGAAGCAGACAGGGGGGCCCAGCCCTGACCACAGCCCCAGCTACGCCCTGGCCCCTGCGGCCTGCACTCCTCACTGCCCCCAGCACCACCCACAGTGGTGAGATGCTGGGAGTGGCTCCTGCTTCCCAGGAGGTGAGCTGGGGATACAGAGCCTCCTCCATCATTTCCACGACACCCTGCCTAATTACCCAGTGTGCTATTCATTTGGATGTTAGTGCCTTTAATTAATAATGTGGTAAAACTCCATGCAGGGCCTGGCCAGGGCAGGGCGGCAGGGACTGCTGGGCGGGGCGGGCCAGACCGGTGAGGGCCCCTCCCCGCACGTCCACCCCCAGCAAGCTCACCGGCCTCTGCTGGGAGCCAGGGCCCTGGTCCCTTGTGACCGGCTGTTCTCACCGCTCCACCGTGCAGCCCCTTCAGGGGCCCTTCCAGGAGGAGGCAGGAACACAGACCCCAAGGAGGGTGTGTGTGCCAGGGCTTAAGTCAGGGCAGGTTCCCCGAAGCCCAGGAGGAGGGGTGAGGTATGGCGGGAGGGGCCAAGGAGCCGTCAGACCAGGCTCAAGCAGGCCAGAGGGGTGGGAGTAGGGGAGGGTCCTTGGGACAGCCAGGACCACGCCTGCGGGGAGGGGTGCCCTGATGGGGTAGGGCCACTCCTGGCCCTGGGTATCCCCCTCGTTCCTAACGGCCCCAAGAGGGGAGTGCGGGCAGGCTGAGGTCCCCAAGGCAGGAGCCTGAGGGGCCTGGCTGCGACCTGCAAAGGTCAGGCCAACCTCCTTCCTGGGACCGCTCCCTCCCTCGTAGCCCCTGGGTGGGGTGCTGACCTAGGGAAGGGCCCAGGGGCCACTGCGGGGACATGAACATCTCCTTGGGTCCAGCTTGAATTATTGAGTGGTCAGGACTTATTCTTGGCTCTGGGCGGGCTGCGGCCTGTGGACGTGGACGTCACCTCGGCCCTATTTTTACAGATCTGTGGAAGGAGCTGAGGTGCCACCCCACTGAGGGCCCCAATATGCTTTTCCGAATAGGGGGAAGGGGGCAGGGCAGAGCAGGCTGGAGGGGGTGGAGGTGGGCAGGACGTGCTGCTCCGAAGCCCCCTCCCCGCTGCTTTCCAGGTCTCCTGCGAATGAGCCGGGCCAGCAGGCCCAGGCCCCACCCCAGGCCCATCCACGCCCTGCCACCAATCCTCCACTTGGCCCCCCAGGCTGGCTCACTCCCAAACCCTGCACCCCACTCCCCCATGCCAGGTCCCCTCCGAGCGCTGGGGTGTAGCCACGCCCACTATGTCTCAGCAAGCCACTCTGTCTCGTGCCCGAGGGGACCGTGGTGTGGCCATGAGACAGGGCTGAGGGCTCTGCGGGGTCTCTCCCTTGAGCCTGTCGCCAAAACTCTGGTCCCTTTAGGGTTCAGGCCCCACCCCACCAGGCTTCCTCGCCAGGTTTCCCCCCCCAGCCCACCCGTTACCCTACACGGCCTCTGCTGTTCTCCAGTGACTCTCCCGCAGTTTCTGATGGGGTAGGATTTGCCCCTTTTGGGGCCTGTGTGCTTGGGGAGAGCTGGAAGCACTTGCCCGAGCCCTGAACTTCCGTGAGTCCTGTAGGGGACTCTGCGCTCCCAACCCCCATTCTGAGCCAGGGTCACCGTTGGGGCACCTTGGGGATGGGGACAGGCTCCTTAGAAACCACTCACAACTAGACTGACTCGGAAAAAGAACTGAAATTACTAAAATCAGGAAAGAAAGCGGGGCACTACCGCAACCTTTACAGAAACAGAAAATACCACGATCAGGCCAACTCATTAGATAATCTGGAAAAAATGGACAAATTCCTGGAACCACACAAGCTACCAACTGATTCAAGAAGAAACAGGAAATCTTCATAGACCTGTAACAAGAGATTGAATTAGTAATCAGTTCATCTCTGACAAAAAGCACGCACGGGGCCAGATGGCTCCACTGGCAAAGGCTCCACACCAGCCCCTCCCAGATTCTTCCCCAGAGCAGAAGACGGAAACCTCTCAACGCTTCTGGGAGGCCAGCATCACCCTATTTCAAAGCCAGACAAAGACACAAGAAAACTACCGACCAACATTCCTTATGCATATGGCTGCAGAAATCCTCAACAAATGCCAGCAAATCGAACTCAGCAGCACACTAAAAGGATTATACACCATGACCAACAGGGATTTATTCCGGAAATGCAAGAGGGGCCCAAAATGTGAAAACCAATCAATGTGGTCCACCACGTTACCAGATGAAGCACAGTGATGATTTTCATCCACAGGTACAGAAAAAGCACTGGACAAATCCAACCTCCTTTCGTGGTAGACACTCAGCAAACCAGGAATAACAGGGAACTTGACCACTATAAAAAGCCCACAGGTAACACCACACTCAATGGTGAAAGACTGGAGTCTTTCCCCCAAAGATCGGGAACCAGACAAGGGTGTCGGCTCCCACCACTGTACTCACCACGGTGCTGGGGGCTCTGGCCGGGACAGTTGGGCAAGAAAAGAAATTAAAGGTGCCCAGGTTAGAAAGGAAGAAGCAACACTATCTCTATTCACAGATGACATGATCTTATATAGAGAAAACCCTCACACACACGCACGAGTACAGAAAGTTATAGATACAGGACAGAAAAATCAGTTGTTATTTCAATACACTAGCAATGAACAATCCAAAAATGAAATTAATAAAACAATTCCACTTACAATAGCATCAAAAAGAATAAAATGTGTAGGAATAAATTTAATCAAAGGAAGTACAAGTCTTGTACACTGAAAACTATAAAGCTCTGTTGAAAGAAATGGAGGTCTAAATAAAGACATCCCGCGTCCAGTGCCTGGAAGACTCACTGTGATTGAGGTGGAATGGTCCCCAAATTGATCACGCAATCCCCATCAAAATTCCAACTGCCTTGTTTTACCAAGATTGACACGCTGGTCCTAAAATTCCTGTGTGTTGCAAAGGACTCCGAAGAGCTGTGTACAAAAATCAACTCAAAATGGATCCAAGATCTCAATGGAAGAGCAGAAACTATTAAGCTTAGAAGGAAACAGGAAATCTTTGTGACGTTGGATTAAGCAATGGCTTCTTCAATGACACCAAAAGCACAAGAAACACATGAAAAATAAATTGGACTTCATCCAATTTAAAACCTTTCTGCATCAAAGGACACGATCAAGAAAACGGAAAGATAACCCACAGGGTGGGAGAAAATATTTATAAATTATATAACTGAAAAGGGTCTGGGACCTACAATATGTAAACAGCTCTTAGAGCTCAACAACAAACAAAGCCTGTATTTCTCAAAGGTGAAAGGATCGGAGCAGACACTTCTCCCAAGATGTACTGATGGCCAATACGCACACAAAGATGCTGAACGTCATCTGGCGTCAGGGAAATGTGTGTCAAACCATGGGACGGCCAGAATAAAGATGACACGTGTTGACTCTGGGTGGTGAACACACAATGGGATTTATAGATGATGTAATACAGAGTTGTACACCTGAAATCGATGTAACTTTACTAACAATTGTCACCCCAATAAACTTTAATTTAAAAAAAAATGACAAGTGTTGGTCAGGACGTGGAGAAACTGGAACCCTGTGCGTGGCTGGTGGGGGTGTAAAAAGATGACGCTGCCGTAGAGAACAACTTGGCGATTCCCAAAAAGTTAATCTGAGCCACCACATGACACAGAAATTCCACTCCTAGGTATCTACCCAGGAGAAGTGAAAGCGTAAGTTCACACAAAAACTTGTACGTGGCAGCATTATTTATAATGGTCCCAAAGAGAAACCACTCAAACATCCATCAATATGATGGATGAACAGACAAAAACATGGCCTCTCCATATAATGGAATATTATTTGGCCAGAAAAAGCAGCCCTGACACAGGCTACAACGCGTATGAGCCTTGAAAACGATGCTAAGGAGAGAATCCAGGCACAGAGGTCACACAGCGTGCGTCCGTTCCGACCAGGTACCCACGGGCAAGTCCACAGACAGGAAGCGGGTTAGTGGTTGCGAGGGGCTGGGGGCGGGCGGTAGGGAGTGACTGCTGATGGCGACGAGGTTTCATTATCCCATGTAATGGAAAAGTTCTGGAACTAGTGAGTTTGAATGTATTAAAAACCACTTAATTGTACACTTCAAAATGTTTAAAATGGTGACTTGCTTGCTGCCTTTAATCTCAAAACAAATACTACTCCGGTAAGTTGTCTGCAAATGAATCTCCGGGCTCCGGCCTGCTCCTCTCGGTGGGGAGCCCCTTACGGAAGAGAAGATGCAGCTCTAGTCATCACGCCCACAGCCCAGGAGGCCGCCTTGACTCCCTGGTCAGAGGGACCAGTGGTTTCAAGCAGGGCCTGACTCCTAGCCCCAAAGGCCATGGCCTGAGAGGTGGGGGTGGGGGGAGCGCCCCGTGGGCATGGTCCTGCCCGTGCGGCCCTGCAGGCCTGCATCCTGGGGGCTGTGGTGGCGTGAGGAGGTTGGTAGACGAGGACCTTTTACCTTCTGGTCTCTTCTCGCCGGTGGAGCCAGCACACACAGCCTTGCAGACCGATGGCCATGAACCCTGACTTCCGTGGGGCCCTTCTCCAAATATCACTTCCCTTGTCAGGGACTGACTGGGCGCTAGCCACACGGGGCATAGCCGTCTGGTGAGGCAGGACAAGCATCACCCCAGCTTTGCCAAGGGCAGTGGGCATGAGGCAGTCAGGCCCAGCCAGCTCTGCCTGGTTGCCATCCTGTGCCCCAAGGCCCCCAGGCACGGAAAGACCTGGAAGTCAGGTGGGCAGTGCTGTGAGCGCCAGGCAGGGGGGCGCCAAGAGCTTTGCTGGGGGCAGGGCAGGGCCTGCAGGGGAGCAGGTTGGGGGCCCTGCAGCCTGACCACCCTGGCAAGGTGTCTCCGGCAGCAGGCTCAGCACCCCAAGACTCGGCAGGTAGGTGGGATGAGGCAGCAGCTGCCCAGGGCCTTAGCCGAGCACCACTACTGTGAGAAGAGGTGCCAGGGCAACCTGGGGAGGTGGCAAAAGCATGATGGGAGGTCGGAACCTGGGGGGGTGGTCTTTCCCGCCTACAGGAGTCCCTTGCAGGTACCCATGGAACATGACGGATCCACTCACTCCAGTGGGCCACTGAGTGGAGCCCCGTAAGCACCTGGGGGCACGCACAGCCCCACTAGCTGAATAGGCCCTCAGTCCCCACAACCCTACTTCCTGGGGACGCGGTTTGTCTGCAACAGGGGCTGCTACCATCAAGTGGGGCAGCCCCAGGCCGCCTTATGAAGGGGCTTGAGGAGCACAAGGGGCAGGGGGACAGCGTGCCATCAGCCTAAACCGCAGGCTGCCTCGCTCACTGTCCTCTTTGTTTCTCCCAGGCCCTATAGGGGAGCTCACCTGTCATCCAGAACAGAGACACGGGAGGGGGACACAGAGGGCATGCAGACCTCCTGGGCTTCTGCCCCAGGCTGCCTAATCAACGGCCAGCGCCCTCTTGGGAAGCAGGGTGAAGGGGCAGGAGGGGCCCCCCTCTCAGCTAAGATTCTGGCTCCTTGGGGATCGCTGGTGGGGCCCACACCGAGAAGTGGCCAGGACAGAAGTGGCTGCGTCCCCACAGTGGGCCTCGGGGTGAGGAGGCTGGTGGGGGAGGGTGCTGTGCTGGCAGGACCAGCAGAGAGTTCTCGGCCCTCGAACCCAGCGGTGACAGGGCCACCCACCGTCCTAGGCCCAGACTGACCCTTCATGGCCCTAAGCCTCAGGCCCAGTCTAGGGCGGCCAGGGACCCAGCCCACAGTGGCCCACCAGCTCGGACCCCCCAGCTCGGGGCAGAAGCAGGTCGGTGTGGCGGTGAGGGGGGCTGGGTTAAAAATGAACAGAAAAGCAAACTCAAAAACAATCAGCGGCGTATGTATCCAGAGGACATGGAGAGGCTCTAGATGACGTGAGGTCTGGCTGCTGTGGGCCCATCCGGGCACTTCTAGAAAAAACCAAACCCCAAGCCTGCACGAACCCCCAGCCCCTCCCATGCCTTCGGGAAAGCAATCTCGCGCTTTCTGGGCCTGGCGCTCTGCGGTACGACATCTGTCCTCTGCTGAGCGTGCTCCAGGCCACGCCAGGCCCGATGACCATAGCCGTGGAGCAGGCGGGGCAGCCACACAGCCCACCTGAGCAGTGCTGTGCCTGCAGCGTCCCCGTGTCCTTGGAGCCTGGGGGCCCCACTTGCTGCTGGTGAGACATTTTTCCAGTCCCTACAGAGGAGCCCCTAGGGCTGGTTACCATTCCGAGGCCGGAAGCAGGAGGCAGGTGGCCTAAGTCTTCGGGGCGCCCCACTCCGCTCCAGTCCTAGCCCCTGCCCTTCTCCTCCTGGGTGCCTGGGTCTGGGGCTTTCGGGTGTGTTCTGGGGCCTGGGCTGGGGGCCTCCAGAGCCTGCCCTCACCCCGTGTGCTCTTCTGAGCCTCCCTTGGGGCACACCTCTGGTTTCTGCAACTTCCGGCTCCTGGTGATGGCATCAAGAAGGAGCAGTGTGAGACCCGAGCCCAGAGCACCTCGCTCACCAGAGGGTCCCCAGGGGCTGTCACTGACCTGGATCCTCGGGCTGCTGAGGGCCTGGGACAGAGGGCCAGCCTGATGCAGGTGGCCAGCCCCCGCCCCTGGGACAGCTCTGGGGTCTCAGATGCACCTTCTCCCCATTCTCAAAGCAGCTCAGTGGACAGCCACAAAGGAAATGCCCTGGGGGACCCGGGCGGGGCCCACTCCTGCCTAGATGTCAGAGGCCAGGCTCAGAACCCACAATGCCCACTGAAACCACTCTGCTGCTCATCAACGTCATGGGCCTCAGTTTCCTCATCTGTAAAGTGGGTCACAGTGCCTGTCTCTTGGGAAGGTGCTGCCAGGATAAATAACCAGTCGCTGCTGGTGGTGATGATCCGTGCTGGCCAAACCCTCATGAGAACGCGGCAGGACAAGAATTACTGCACCTGCCTGGCAGATGAGGAAGCCGAGGCTCGGAACATGGACACGACACAGCTGGTAGTGCAGCCAGGACTCCAGCTGGCTCGTCTGACTCCCATGGCCTTTGTGCGGGGCCCTGGCCCCGGCTCCTCCCAGGTATGTGGCCCAAGGAAGGCGGAGACAACCTGGGGGGAGGCTGTGCCCCCAGACATGGCCCTATGTGGGCATCACTGAGGACCCACTAACCTACTGCCCAGCCCCCAGCGCTCACCTCTCCTGCCCCGGTGCAGGGGGCCTTGGGCCCCCCAGTGTCCTGCGGATGTAGTCTCGGGAGCGGATGTCAGCCTGAGGAGAGGGGTGGTGGCTGGAGTCCTGAGCTGGCCCAGGACGAGCCCTCACCCACCGCTCCCCCCTCCTGAGAAAACCGATGGAGGTACATCAGGCCGTCGCAGGCCCAGCCTCTGGGCCAAGGAGCGGCAGCACCAGAGTGTATGGGGGACGGAAGGCCAGCCCTGCGCGGCCGGACCCCCCAGGACCAGAGTAAATGGCTGAGCTGGGGGTCCTAGGCACCCCCGTTTCAGCGGAGACACGTGGCTGTCATCGGTTTACAGCTGGTGCTTCCCTGTGAGTTTTGCCTGAGCCAGGGATCTCCCTGCTAAAAGCCTCCTCTCCGAGGGTCTCCACAGCCCAGCTCATCGGTCCCCTCTCCTGAACCACTGTCTATCTCCTCACTGCTGTCCCCGTGACCCCGTCCTCAGGGAAGTGTCTGAAAAGTTCTGCAAAGTCACTGGAATGACAGGGGCCCTGCGGACTGCAGGCTGTGGGCAGAGCAGACCCCAGGGAAGGGGTTCAGGCCCGAGTGGGACTCTCTCCAAGACCCTGCTGCTGTGCTCTGCCACGCGATGACCCCCACCCGGGGGCCGGGCCTTGGCGAGGCCCGATCCCAGCTCAGACGGGCTTAGCCCTGCTTCACACGGCATGACGACAGGACACGACAGCTAATCCCCCCGACTGCTGCTGCTTCAGAGCGGCGGGCAGGCGTGGGCAGCAGGACGACTCGGGGAAGGCAGTGTGAGGGAGGCGAGAGGCAGCACCCGCCTTCTCCGGCAGCGCCCGGCCCAGGCCTGGCACGGGGGTGGGGGACAGGCCTTTGAGCAAGGGGCCCCTAGTGTCCTGGGGAGGGGGACCCACAGACACCATGGGAGCAGGCACTAAATCCCCCATCTTCCCCTAGGAAGCAGAGTTAGGAGGGCAAAGCGGATGCAGGAAGAACACAGCCAGCCAGCCAGAGCCGCCAGACAGGGCCTCACCCCACTCCTGGAAGTGACAGGGTGTGGACTCCAGGGAGCAGATGGATGCTTTGCTCCCTTGGGAGGGTAGGCCCAGGGACTCGGCAGGCTTTCCTCCAGGGCCACACACAGTCCCTACCGGCCTGTGAGGTGCCCAGGGCACTGCAAGGATGGGGCCACCGTCCACTCTGGGGCAAAGTGAGGCGTGGAGGGGAGGACACCTGCCCCACGGAGCCTGCACAGCAGAGGCCCTGGCTCTGAGGGTGTGAAGGTCTGGGGTCTCCTGCCCCAAGGTCGCACAGTGGGTGGCAATGTTCCTGCAGTGGAACCCCTGTGCCTACCAAGCCCGAAGGGGAGGGAGGGAGGCTGGTGGACACTCAGGGAGCCGGCTCTGAGGAGCCACCCTAGAGCACTCTGCCCGAGGGGCTGTGAGCCACACGCTGTGCAGGCCGCTGCTGCCCCCTGGAGGTCACCCTGCACATCAGCAGGCAGGGAAGGCCGAGGCCCTGCCCCCAAGGAGCTGGTGGTGGCCATGGTGGCAGGGTGATGGGGCTCCCTGGGGCTGGCGAGGCAGACGCAGGCCCCGGAATTGGCCACGGACGTCCTGCCACGTGAGCTGACATCAGCTGATTCTCCCAGTGACCCTGGGGCGAGGTGCGGAAGCGCAGGGCAGGGCAGGACAGGGCCCAGGAGCAGCTCCCAGGACTCTCAGTGCAGCCCAACCAGACCGTCCTGCAGGTGCTTGTGACCCCAGCTGACCTGACGGAAGCACGGAATGGGCAGGTGGTGCGCGCTGGTCCACCCACCTGGCGGCCCACCCACCTGGCGCACCGGCTCCGGGATCCGAAACCTGCAGCAGCTTCGAGTCAGGCGCACGGCCGCCTCCAGGCTCACCTTGTGGCCCACGGAGACGTAGAGGGGCTTGGTGCTATGGTCGTGGCTCTTCAGGGCCTGGGATGAGGACAGTGAGGGCAGGGCGCTGTGGGCTGCAGGACTGGCAACTTGTCCTGGGTGGCAGCAGGGAGCGTTGGGGCAGGGGGTATCTGCAGCACTGTTGGGGCACCTTCCTGCTGCTTGTCCTGGGGACAGGGTGGGGTGATTCCGGACACAGAGGCCCCCTCAGCATAGCCCGGGACAGGGAGGAAATTAAGGCACAGGGCACAGCCCGCTCGGCGGAGTGGCAGGAAGGTGGGGTGAGGTGGCTGGGGCCTGGGGTGTGTGCGGGTCACACGTGTACATGGTACTGCCTTGGGGCCCCACTGACCCTGGCCCTGGCCACTCACCATGCCCAGGATGGCCCCAGAGTCTCCCATCAGAGGAAATGTGTCCCCTCCAGCCTGCAGGAGGCGTATCTGGAAAACAGAGAAACAGAAAAGCAGTTTTTCTCACTGAAGGGCCTAGCAGGCACTGAGCAGGAAGGGCCCCATACTGCGTGTGGGCTGCAGCAGGCGGTCGCGCTCACCCTGTGGCAGGCGGCTGGGCTCACACCAGTCCCGAGTGCACGGACCCCAGGGCGCAGCCCACAGCACCATCCCACCCAGCAGGCAAGCTCAGCTCTTGTCCCTGTTCTAGGGCAGAGAGAACTGGGCTTGGCGAAGCAGCAGCAGCCACAGTGCTGGTGGTGAAGGCACCAGCTACCCACCAAGCACAGCTGGTGGGCACACAGGTGCCACCTCGGGCCAGTGGGCCACATCCCAACCCGAGGCCACTTACTCCTGCTGCTTTCTCTCCTGCTAGGAGTGTGGGCTCATTTGATTCAACCCAACAAACTTCTGTGGGGAGTGGCCCACTTGAATGGGCTTGTCCGCTGCCCCACGCAGAAGCGTGGAATGAGACAGACATGCTGTTCTCAGTCTGCCGTCCAGCGGAAGAGGCGGCGTGTCACCACCTCCCTGTGAAGTGGGGCTTTGTTCCCAGTGCCAGCCGGGGGGGAAGAGGAGGGAGATGCTGGCCGAGGGTGGGACACGGAGAGCAGGGCCTGGAGGCTGGGGGTGGGGAAAAATGGAGCCACACAGGCTCCCACAGGTCCTGTCCCGATAGCTGGAGGCCCTGGCCCCAGGGGACACGAAAGAAGCACGGAGGGGGGCCAAGGAGCTCAGAGGGCGCACAGAGAGCAGCTGGGCTTCCTGGCCCAGGCCAGGGGTCCAGGAGGGGGACGAGAGCATCGGCCGGCAAGGGCTGCCCTAGCACAGGGTGCTGACCGGGGCCCAGGGCCCCAGGCTGGCTTCTCACCTTCTCCTTGTGCCGGGCGTTGTTCTCTAGCCCGTCCACCTGCAGGAGCTTCTTGGCCACCCCGATGCAGGGCAGGCCTGTGAGGACGCCGAGGTGGCAGGCCACCCCGAAACCTGCAGGGGCGGAGGAGGGGGCAGTAGAGGGAAGGCGTGGGGACTGAGGACAAAACTTGAACCTTGGCGAGTTTCTCCGAGTGAAGAGAGGCCCATTGCAGGCTGAGAGCTGAGGAGACAGGACTCTGAGGCCCAGTCTAACCTTGGACATGGCCCTCTGCCCCGACTTCACGGGAGTCAGGCTGGGGGAAGGCGCTTCCTTCCCGCTGACAGCTGAGGAGCCCACTTAGCGTGCTCACAACACCTCACACTGCTTCTCCTTGCATTTCTGGCAGCTTCCATCCTCTCCTTCCCTTGGCGGCCACGATCAGGCCTCTGGGTCCCTGTTCTCACAATTCCCCCAACACTCTGGGCTCCTGACAGGCGCTGACTGTAGTGCTGGGGATCCCGCACTAGTGTCCACCAGGGTGGCACACGTCCACCCTTTGGCTCTGGACCCGCAGGCTCCTTCTGCTGCCGGATCCCCAGGTTCACCTGAGGGTAAAACAACCCCTCTCCCTCGGTCTCCCCTGGGCGTAGGTTTCTGGGTGCCCATGGAAAGCGGGCACTCCTGTCTGTTCGTGTCAGGATGCAGGGTGGACCGCTGCCAGGACAGGCTAGCTGAGCTCTGGCCTGTGACTTCTGGTAGCAGTCAGCTCCAAACTGGGCCAGGGGACCTGAGATGGGCGAGTGCAGGAAGCTGGGGGGAGGCCGAGGGGACAGGCAGGAAAGGAGGGTGGTGAGAGAAGCAGGGGCTCTTTACTGGTGGGTCCTGAGACAGCGATGGGCCCACAAAGGAGGTGTCAGTGCCCAGCGGGGGGCGGGGTTAAGGTGTCCAGCGAGGGGCTGTCCGGACCGCTCGCCCGGCCCTTCCTTCCCACAGTCCTCCGGGGCCCGTCTCAGGAGCAGGATTACCTTGGTGGTGGAGCACCCCGTTTCCATCGACAAGGAGGACCTGGAAGGGCCACAGGGAAGCTGCTGTCAGCAGCACTGCCCATCGGGCAGGACATCTGGAGCAGGAGGGGTGGGGCTGCCATTCTGAGCCCAGCTTTTCAGAAAGCCCTAGGCCCCTCCTCAGGGAAAATGCACCTTCTCCAGGAAGCTGCCGAGGCCTCTCCCGGGCGGAAGCAGAAAGCCTTCCTCTGAGGTACCTGCCTGGGGCATCAGCTGGGGCTCCTCCTCCCGAAGCCGCTGCACCGCGTCCACCAGGAAGGGCAGTTCTCGAAAGGCCAGGAAGCCCGACACGTAGGGGGCCGTCAGGCTAACCATGTGGCAGTCCTCATACACCACCTGTCACCAGGCAGCCGGGTCACGAGCAGGCACGGCCCTGGCCACCTGCCTCCCGCATTCCTCAGCCCTTCATCCATCAATCCTTTTCACTGCCAGCTCCCTCTCGGCCTCCCAGGCCCACCCCACGTCCCCCTTCCCTGCCTCTGCTATCTGGAAGAAAGCACAAGAAAGGATGAGATGATCGCCTTGCAAACGGGGGCAGGGGTCAACCTGCTGCCGGGTCCAAGGTGCCGACTGTACCCGTCTCCATCAGGCCCTCCCTAGGCTGCCTCCTTTGTGAAGGACAGCTCGGTGGGCTGTACAGAGGCCCACAGATGAGGCGCAAGCGCTGTGTGAGTGTGATGGGAACAAGCACAGCACTGCCTCACGCAAGAAGGGGCTGGGAAGAAAAGACCTGGTTTTCAGAGAGGCTGCTTGCAATAGCAAGAATGGCAACTCCGGCTTTATGAAAACAGATTTCAAATAATTCCAGAGGACAGGGGTGACCTCGCAGCTAGAAAGAGAACAGGGGTCCCCAGGGCTGGGGAGTCTAATAAAAGGGAAACTTCTGAGGCTGCCACTGCAAAGAAGCCCGGGGGGCGGGGTGCTGGAGCCCCGGGGTGTCAGGTAGGCGCAAAGAGGCCCTGTGCAAACTGGGGGGAGGAGGAGTGGGGACACAGGTCTGAGGAGGCAGGTGTGAAGGTGGGAGCCCAGCCACTCCGGGCTCTGCGGAGTGATGGGGCCAGCCCGAGCTTCTACACGCGCACTCCCTTCACAGGGCTGCTCTGGCAGCGACGGCCCTTCAGAGCGGTAAGTCCCTTAACACACAGCCCCGGGGGGTGGCCCTGTCGTGCTGGATTAGAAGGTAAGGGACCTGCTCAGAACAGGGTTGGCAGCCCAGGCACCCTGAAGCTTGAGTTTTCACTGGAGTCCGACCGGCCTGAGAATGTGCGCACTCTCCAGACCACAAATGAAACCTGTACCCATTGGCGGGCACTGCACATCCAGCCTGTACCCCCGCCCTCGGCCACCACGAATCCCCTTTGTCTCTATGGATCTACCTATGGAATCTGTGTTTCTAAACACACTTCTGGGCGACTGTGCACATCCTCGGGGGGGCATTTGGGAGCCACTGGACCAGACTCTCCCAAGACCCTTTCCTGGTCCAAGGTTCCACAGCACAGGATGACAAAAGCTGACTACACCCGTGGGGCAGGCACTTTGCTTGGTGCTGGGTGACACGGAATACAGTCTCACGCTGCCCTCAAGAACCTACCGTCAGTGGGAAAGAGCACACTGACTGGTAACTTTAAAACGAGAGCTGTCACAGCACACACGTGAGAGGCCTCGGCCAGACATGGAGGGGTTAACTCTGCAGCTGGGCAAAGGTACCGGTGACCCGGGTCGGGAAAAGCAGAAGCCACCCTGAGCATTCCTGACGGCTGACACTTATTTACTGAGGGCTAACCAAGCGCCAGTTATGCTAACTGCTGCTTTCGTGTATGGTCTCATTCATTCCTCCCAACTCTGAGTTGGATTTCAAACTGGTTGTCCAGAGTTAGGAAAGAGGAAATGGAGGCCCCAGGGGTTACGTGGGAGTGGCAGGGCTGAGGTAGGAAGCCCAGCAGCCTGGCTCCCGAGTCTGTGCCCTGCCCCCAATGCCATCCTACAAAGGGACCAGGGGACCTCTGAGGGCAGGGACTCTGGTTCCCTCACCACCCTGTATCTAGACCTCAGCACAGAGCAGGCGCTCAGTACGCGCTTGCTGAGTTGTGATTCAAGAGGACTTTCCAAGTAAAGTGCAAAGCAAAAGCACTGAGGCAGGAAGAGGCCACTTTTGGGAGCAGTCAGAGGAGTGGGGAGGGAAACGGAAGCGGCACAGCCAGGTTTCCCGGGCAGCTTTCCTTCAGCCAAAGCTTCCTGAGCTGCCGACTCCAGGACGATCCTGCGCCCGGTCCATTCACGTGTGCACCTAGTCAAGTGCCTTCTAGAGGCCAGGCATTACGCAGGTGCCGGGGCTGCGACCGCAGCACAGAACCGCACGGCTCCTTCCACCATGGGGTCTGCGTTCTGGTCGGGGAGGCGGGCCAACCCCAGTCCAGTGTGACCAAGAGGACAGAGAGGGTGCTGGGGGCAGCTCGTGGTCCAGCGGGACGCGGGTGGGGGTGGGGAGGGTATTGGAGGGCCTAAGAGATGGGCAGGAGGTAACTGGGTAAAGAACGTTCCAGGAGAGGAAACGGGTCGGGCGGGCAGCTGCAGCACGGTGTGTCTAAGGGACCGGTCGCCCGGAGGGGGCAGTGGGTGCGGGCTGTGGGTGGCGCTGCGAGCGGAGCAGGCCGTGTCAGCTGATGAAGGGCCTTTACAGCTCGTCAGCGAGTGTGGACTTCATTTACCACGAAGTCACAGGAAGTGTTTGAGGTGGAGGAGGTGGTAGTGTGACCACATTTGTTTTTTAGGAAAATCGATCCGCTGGCAGCAGGGAGAAGGGCCCACCCCGGACAATCCCGGGGGCCGGAGCCCGGGAAGATTCTACTTGTCACCTACAGGAGGGGGGACCATGGCACAGGCAGAGAAGGGGCAGCCAGGGGGCTGACAAGAGAACTGACTCCAGAAACATTTAGGTGGCAGGAAAAAATGGAGCCACCGCAGGATGTGACCGGAGGTGACGAGTCCGGGCAGGCAGAGGTCCAGCTTGAGCAACTTGGGACGTGTCGCCGGGGGTCACTGAGATGGGGAACCCAAGGGGACGATCAGCGGCAAGTGAAGAACCTGCGTGATTCAGACTCCAGTCCCTTAAGAATCTTTAGCCTTCACTCCATCTCCTTCTCTCTCTCTGACGACCTCCCGACCCGTTAACGACACCCTACAGGAGACACGTCCGCGTCCCGGAGCCTAAAGCACCGGAGGCGGCGGCGCCCAGGTTACCTCGAGCTCCGGGTAGCTGAGCACCACCAGGGAGGCGCAGGCGCTGACGCTGTCGCCCTTCACAAAGGACACATCCACGCCCCCGACCCTCCGCAGGCCCGAGAAGCCGGGGTCCCGCTGCCACGCCTCCGTGTCCCGGGTCACGACGCGGGCCCGCAGCAGGGCTTGCTCCCTGAGGGCAGACACCCGAAGTGAGCCGCCGGCCCAGCCCCCGGCCCCCGCCGTGCGGCCGCGGCCACCCCACGTCCAAGCCCGGGGACCCGGGCCCTTCCGGGACCCGCCCGGTCTCACCCCGCCCAGCCTCGGGGCCCGCCCGGCCTTCCCGCCCGGCCCGGCTGAGCCGAGACTCGGCGCCGGAAACGAGGCCGCCGACCCCGCCCACCTCCACTCCCGAAGGCCCTTTCGCCCGCGCGCCGGAAGCGGGCCCAGACCCCGACGCCCCAAACCCGGGGGTTACGAGGTCCGAGGGTCCGTGGGAGCCACGCTGCTCGAGCCCCCGGATCGCGCTCTTCTCCCGGCTCCATTACCGTTTCCAGAGCGACAGCGTCTCCTCCGGCGGCCGCCCCACCGCCTCCCGAGCCATGGCTCGACCCCGGCAGCCCTTTCCGGTGCGTCACTTCCGGAGGCGCCGCGCACGCGCCGGGCCACCAACATGGCGGCGCCCGGTGGGGCCGTCTCTGGGCGTGCGCGGCACGTCCGCGTGGCTTCCCTGATGTCGCCGCCTCGTGGCCGGAGGCCCATCTGGCGACCAGCGCGCAGCGTCCTCCGCGCTCGGGTGGGCAAACGGCGCCGAGAAGCGGGGCCGCCGCTGTCGGCCGAGGGAGCCGCAGGCTCCGGTCGCTCCGCGCCGAATGGACGGGGGTGACGGAACCTGCGGGCCGCCGTCCCGGCCCCCGTCCCGGCCGTGAGCCAGTCCAACTTACCCCCCGTTGTGTCACCGTGGCGGGAGGAAAGTTGTCGTTCCCACCCCACCCCCACCCCGGAGACCCTGGCTTGGTCTGCGACACCGACTCACAGATCAACGGGAGGAAGGCACACGCGTTTATTGGGCTTTCACATGCACACGGGAGCCTTCACCAGAGAAGGAAGACGGAGAAGTGATCAGAGCAGGAAGCTGCGTACCTTTTAGACGAACCGAGTGAGTGAAGCATTGACAAGGCAGGGGTTTGGGCCACGTGTGTAAACGGGGAAGTAACAGTTTGCTTAGCCGGCCTTCGGGTCGATACACTCTCTGGGGATAAGCCCCCTCCTTCCTGGCACAGGGAGGGCACCATGCCCGTGGGAGGTTTTAAAGTGAAAACTGGGAGAAACGGCAGTGACGTAACCAGTTCTGCCGTTTTCTCAAACTTCAGCTTGATATTCAATGGGCCAAGGTACCATCGTTTGGGGTAGTGCGTCCTGAACCCCGTCACTGAGCACCTGCCATTTTCATGGCATCTTGACTGCACTTTTCACTGTCAGCACGTTTCTGAGGGAAGGGCACAGCCCTTAGTGGAGCCACACTCACAAATTGGAGGGGACGTATCTTGGTGTGCAGGAAGCCTCACCCACCGGACCCCACAGCCAGCCTTCGGAGCACGGACTCTTCGCACAGGCTCCTCACTTTAAAGACTATTAATGCCGTGCTCTCTCCGTGCCAGGCGGCGTGCTCGATGTGGGGGTTACAGCTTCCTCCCGGTGTAACTGCACTTGTGGGAAGTGCTCGAGAGAAAATGATATGGGAGCCTGCTTTAAACTGCTGGTTGGGAAAGGCGTGTGTCCCTGAGGGGGTGACATTCAAAAAGAGACCTGGAGGGGTAAGGAGGAGAGAGCATTTCGGGCAACAAGAACAGGATGTGCAAAGGTCCTGAAGTAGGAAAGAAGCTGGCGTATTTGAGGCACTGAAGGATAGCGATTTAACCCGTGGTTCACATTGGTCTGGGGGCTTCACAGAAGTACGTGCATAGGAAATGTAGTCTGAATGTGGATCTCCAGAGGAAAAGACGGGAGACGAGGATTAGAGTCTGAGGCTCAGGAAAGGCCTCACATAGCATCTGACAACAGGCAGGGCCTTGAGACACGGGTGAGTGCTCAGCTGGGAGAGGGGACGAGTACCATCTTTTAAGCACCTGCCTGCTGCTCGCCAGGCACTGTGCTCGGTTATTTACCTACACTAACTCAAATTTCTCACTGCGGCACTGAGAGGTACTTCACAGGTGGGATAATTGACCCTTAAAGAGGTCAAGTGGCCTGCCCACGGTCATAGAGCTGGCAGATGGGAGAGCCAGCTCCCCATTTACTCCACGACCCGTCTGGGCTGCACTGTGTCAGCCTTCTCGTGCTCCAGGGTGGTTGGAGGCCTTTGGATTTGCTCACTGGGCGTCACTGGTGGGGCCGTGGCGATGGCAGTGAGTGGTCTGGAGAGAGGAACTGTGCTCTGGGTTAGGGTTCAGGCGTGCTTCAAGGTACAGCAGTGATGGAGAGGCAATGCCGGAGAGGGAACACTTAAAGTTTAGGTGTGTGAAGGGGGGTGGCGGTTGAAGGCAGATTTAACAGGACGCGGAAAATCAGGGGCAGCTCTTATGTGTCCCAGCTATGGCCCTTTCCCCCCACTTTCACTCTCTGCTCTTGGCCCACACAGCTCCTGGAAACACTCCCACCCCCTCAGAAGGAATCAGGGTCCTGCTGTCCCAGGATACCCGCGAGTCTGATGAGGTGTGAACTGTGTCAGCACCCACACTTTCCTGGGACTTGCTTTTCCAGTTTGAAATGGATTCATAATGCTTAATCAGCGACTGAGGGATTAGAAAAAGGCAGGCAGACAGCAATATAAATACGACTCCTGGCTGCGATGGGAGTTACTGAGCTCACAGCCTCGGGTTTTGTCCGTCTACCTCCCCGTCTAGTCTCTCTCCAGGCCCAGCTGGTACAGCTGCTTCACACGTAGTGCATAACAGGCAGCCAGAGACTTGTGCACTTTACCTACCTAGGGGGGCCCTTGACCTGACCTTGTCTTCACCATGTTTGCTTTTCTCTGGAAGTTTGTTTCCAGGTTGGCGTTGCCTGCATCTAGGAATAACTGAACTAGGTCACGGGGGGTGTGGGAAGAAAAACAGCTCCTGGCTCTCAGTGAACAAACGACGAAATCCTATCGCCCATAACAAAAGGTCTTGAAGAGGAGGAGACAGTGATCAGTCGTGCAGATTTGCAGGGAAGTCCCCACCGACCTCTGACTGTTCCTGCCCTGACGGAAAGCAGAACGAACAGTGCAATGTCCAGACACACAGATGGACAGGAAGGGAAGGGTGGGAGTTGTGACGCGATGGTGAGGGAAGACGAGGGGTCTGGCAGCGGCCGCACGTCCTCCTTGCTGAGCCAGCCGTCTCTTCTCCGAGCTAGAGTTCTAGACCACAGGCCTCTCTCCTGGAGGAGCCTTTTCTTTTTGGAAGAGAAAAGGCAGTTTTTCCCTAAAGTGGTGTTTTACCACCCAAATAAATGTAAGGGGGCTGCTGGAAGCTTACTATTGCTCTCTCCCATCTCTATTTCCTTTTACTGGGGAACTCTTCCTCGTCCCACAGCACAGCCATTCAGTCAGCTGTGACTCATTGTCACCTAGAACTCTCCTCGCCCCCAGTGAAGTCACTCCAGGTGGGGCCTGGGAGGACATACCCCCCAAGGAGGCGGCTGAAGCTTTGGCGGCGTGGTGTCCAACCCCGTGGGTCCTCAGCTATGCTGTCATTTTATCCAGAGGAAATGTACCCTCACGTTCTAAACCAGAGTGTACGTTGCAGTTGGTGGACATCACAGACAACCAAAAACATTCCCAAAAGCCCAGTTGAGGTCCATTTGCCATAAATGGAAGTTCTGGTCCCAAAGAGAAGTATTAGTTAAAAGCAGCAAAATTCAAGTTCATTAAACGGGTATAACAAATATAATAAATTGGCATTTGCCTGTGTTAGGTCAGTGCAGTTTTGTACCATCAAGACAGAGCGAGATAATGATAGTTAGTTAAGGCTTTGAAAGTGTAGCATAAGAAATATCTTCATTAAAAAAATCCTTCATAAAAGTGGGGAAAAAATTCCCAGTCCCGTCCCCCTGTAAAGGCCTTCTGCTCAGGTGTGGCACAGGGAAGAACCAGAGTGGCACCTGATGGCCTGGCCAGCTCCCTCCCAACTCTGAGGTATCAAAGGAGTTCCAAGGTCAAGGTGAAGAGTTGAACAAGCAACAGCTCCACCCCGATTGAATGGCAGTCCAGGCAGCAAAAGTTGGTTGGGGTGCTTTTGCATAGTTTGGAACGACTAACAGTCACAGATTACTAACTGTAAGTGGACATTCTATCAGATGAACTACTGGGGGGCCTGGGTCACTGTGCACCCCTCATCAATCATCACTGTACCCTATGAAGTCACAGCCATGAACAAGCAATGCTTGGGCAGCTCCCTCCACTGGTGCTGAGGGCGTCCACGGAGCTCTGTTGTCTGAGCTCCCACCAGCCACGGGCCCAGCTTCAAGTTGATTGGGTCATTAACTCACTTAGACGCATGTTCAAGTGAGTACTTGTAAACAATTGTTTCTCAGTGGTAATGGGTGCTGGGCCACCCAGGGATGGGAGTTAGTCCACGTCACTAAGCCTCCGAGTAGACTGTGAAAAAGACACAGCACTTACAGTGAGAAAAGCAGCACAAGGGCAGGGCGAGTCAAACATTCTTTTCGCCTTTTCGGAAGCTTAACTGGTTTTATCTTCTCTGTGTCTGTTTTTTTATGCCTGGACTGAGACCCAAAGCAAGGACTGGCTATTCACTCTCAGGGAAGTGGACGTCCCATTAAGATCACGTTTCTTCGGCAGAATGGTAGTCAGGAACTTCCCACAGAAACGCCTGGGATCCAAGTGTATGTACACTGATAAATGTGCATTTGGAAGTTCAGAGTACTAGAACTGAGAGGAAATGTGGCCCATCAATCCAGTCCCTTCATTTTATAGACGAGGAAACTAAGACCCTGAAAGTGCCCGGGAGTCTCGATGCAGTGCTCTTCACCAGAGCATTTTGGCTCTAGCCCCTGAAAAGGCGGCAGTGATTCATTACAGGGCCTGGGAGACGTCTTGTTAGTTTGGCTTCAAGTTCTGTTCCTCACGGAATGCCCTGACATGTGAGAAGACAAAGATCTGGCACTTTTTTACATCTTCTTGGGAAACTAGCAGGATTTGTACAATGCTCAGAATTGAAAGGAATGGAAGAAAGAAGAAAGCCAGATTCTCTTCTGTGAGTGCAAAATAAGGAGAGAAAAAAAGAAAAGCAAACATGAGTAACCCCGTTTTCCCTTCTTGTCACTACGTAGTGGTCTGAGGCAGACAAGGCTGGTGGCAGGGTGTGTCCCTGGTAGAGGCTAGAGGCCTCAAGACAGGCCACTCCAATGTGTGAAGGGGACAGGTAACTTTTCTGCTCTTCGATGGAACATAAAGGATGGCGATTTATTGCCACTTCTTGTGACCTCCAGTTGTCACCTCCCAGTGACCAGTATTCATCATATGGTGAGAAAGTTCTGGAAAATACATCATTCCTGAAACAGCTGGCCTTTCCAAAAGCTGTCGGCGCACAGCAAGCACATCTTGGTCCCAAGTCTAGAGCGGTGCCGACAGCTTTCCCTCCAAGCAGGCACGAAGACGACAGTGGGTGGGGGGACCCAAGGCGGGACTCCCCAAGCCTTGGGCAGAGACAGTGCTGCAGAGGCCATTCTACCTCGTCTGCCGATCCCGTTTCAGTGCAGCCGCCATTTTCCACACAGGGACACAGCTGGCGAGCAGTATCTCTTCTGGGAACTGCGATTCCATTTCGGGGAGAATATCATTCTCCTTAGTTTCCATGTAACTTACCAGAGTGTCTCTCAGGCTGAAAAACCAAGGAACAAAAGACAGCATTAAAAGAGTCCTCCAGATAACGTGAGGAGACCTATCTGTTGCCCCTTTTTCAAACCAAAGAGCTCATGAAAACCAGAAGTGCTGAGGGCCGGCTTACAGTCCCCCGACAAGTGAGTCACTGAGCCGGGGGCTGGCGTCCTGGGCACAAGGGCTCTGGACTCTCCCGCCACTTCCCACATGCAGTCTACAAACACGGCGGCTGCCGCTGACCGGGCCGGGGCCGCTCAGACGGCTGCAAGCACTCTAGTCACGTGAGCGGCTACGTAAAGAACAAAGCCTGCCACTCCAAGAAAAGCTTCTACTCCACCTCACATTTCGTATGAACGAACATCGTTACGTTCTCTAGGAGAGGGATCTTTTGTCCCGACCCCCAGAGTCCAGGGTAATAAAGACGTGTTAAGAAATGCAAAGATATACATGTGTACAGGTGTATGCCACACAGCATAATGGAAGAAAATACAATAGCAACTACGAGGTGTACTGGTGAGGAAGCTGGAGTCTGACCGTCTATGAAGAAAAGCAGCCACGTCCCTACCTCACACCACACATAAAAATAAATTGGTTAATGAAACAAATGTGTAACACAAAACTTGAGAAGCACAAGAAGAGAGCATGGGAGACCGTGACCTTGGGATAAGGACGACCCTCACAGCTCTATTTTCCTACAGAGGCTTTATATGGAAATTCTGTCAGGTTTGGCTTTGTAGAATTACACTCTGAGATAGAGCATTTGTAACATAAGAGATGAAAGGTTAATCTTAATCTTTTAAAATTAAGAAAAAGACAAACAGCAACCCCCCCCAAAAAAAATCACCAAAGAATGTCAAGGTGAAATTTACAGGAAGATACACAAATGGCTGATAAATAGAAAAATATCTCCAGCCTCAGTAGCAAATAGGAAAATATGAGTGAAAAGGAGATACCATTTTTTGGCCATTGGATTGGCAAAAGTGTCAAAAGTGCCAGTGGTGGGTAGTCTCACACTCAAGACACTGGTGGAACTTTTTCTATTAAATGTAAAATGCACGTCTCTCTGACATGGCAAGTCCACTCGTTACAATGCTAATAGGACTTGTAATCATTTTTAAAAATCCAATAGATTACAACCCAAAGCCAGTCCTCAGCCGCCCTGGCCATCCTAACACGACAGGCAGCTGGATCCCACGGTGAGACAAACACCTCTCACGTGTATGGAAGACCACAGCAGAGGTAGGGGAGCCATGTGAGTGCACCCGGCCCAGCAGGCTGCACATCCTACCTCCAGTTGGGATTGAAATCCTCCTCGGTTTGGGGGTTCCTCAGTTTTAAGGTCATCATTTCATGGAGCTCCAGGAGGAAGGGGTCCAGGCTGACCTGGTTCAGGAACGTGCTGAGGAGCTTCGCGTGTTCAGGGCTGAGGTCGACTCTGTACTTCACACTGATCTCTCCAAATGGCTCCTACAGCGAAGGAAGAGCAGATGAAGCAGGAAGCTGGGAGGCCGTGCGGCTCCCTCTGCTGGGTGAACGGGAGGGGGTGGGGTGGGACTTACTTTTCTCAGTCGCAGCAGCTGCTCAGACTTGTGAGCAGACAGGAGCTGCCAGAGGGCAACAGCGTGCCTTAGCTGACATCGGTGTAAGGCCTGAAAGAGGAGGAGAGTCCCTCAGGGGGCGGGCACTCTGCGTCCCTGCCCTGCGCTCCCCCGCCTCCCTCAGCACGCAGGCAGGCAGGGAGGCAGGGAGGCAGGGAGGCAGGGAGGCAGGGAGGCAGGCAGGGAGGCGGGCGGGCGGGCGGGCGGGCGGGCGGGCGGGCAGGCAGGCAGGCAGGCCGTCTCCAAAAGGCCTCTGATCCGCGGCCACTCGTGCTGCACACTCTGTCTGAGCCTCACGTTCCCAGCACACCTGCGCTCCGTCTTTACCCTCAGTCTGTCCTGTCGCCCTGCAGGCTGGCTGGGGCAGGGGCTGTGCTCACGGCCCCCCTCCCAGGTGCCGCCTAGATGGGCCCTCTGTGCCGGTGCTAATCCTAACAGGAAGCAAGGCGGGGTCAGTGCGGACTTCCTGCGTGGGAGCCTGCGTGGCACAAGACCCACCTTTAGAACCTGCTCGGTCTGATCGCCCATCCGCAGCACGTCCTGGATGTACACATTCAAGTCCATGTTGGGGTTCTCGCCGGCCGTGCTCAGAAACCCCACAGTGACTTCTATGAGGGACAAGGCTTCGCAGGCATCACTGTAGGACTGCAGCTGCCCGCTGATGGCGTTGATGGCCGTGTTGGGGAGGGGGCTCTAGGAACCAAGAGCAGGACAGGTGTGTGGTGGTGTGTGGGCAGCATAATTACCTTCTCCAGTGCCAAAGCCGCACACGGACAAGCTCTCAGAGAAGAGCAGTGAGCCTCCTAGGTGTCAGCAGTACTGCCGATATCTTACAGAAACACACGGAAGCACACTAAATCCACAAAGCAACTCTGTGAGGCCATGCATCTGGACACCCCCCCCCATCCCCCTGCAAAAGAGCAGGGATACGGAAGTTCTCTGCTGCTCGTGACACCACGCCACGAGATTGCAAGCTGTTGACACCCAATAAGGAAACTCGCGCTGACTTGCATCCCGCTTGCCCTCTGGAAGGAGCAGTGGGCTCAGGGGACTTGCGAGGCCACCGAAACAAGCGCTGACCAGCATGTGGCCTGGGCGTGGGTCCTACTCAGCTGGACGAAGGACCAAGCCCGTGGGGGGAGGGGCCGCACCAGGCCTTAGGCACCACTCTGGCTCACCTGTGGCGTCTTGTCCCTAACGTCCTTCAAGAGGTGCTCATAGTTCCAGTCACGTCTGTACACCAGCGTGGGGAGGCCCTTGAGCGTGATGCGGGGTTTGCCCTGCAGGAAGCGGCTGGTCAGCTGACGCTGGATCTTTTCCAGGTCACACTCCTGCAGGCTCTTTCCGCCCTGCTCCACTTTGTACTGGCAGTTGGAGAGAATCAGAGGGGTCAGGTCCCGCTCCACCTCGTAACTGATGACATGCAGCTCAGCCACCTCGGAGGCGTCAACGGAGAAGCTGAGGACATGAAGACACAGCACTCAGTGTCCCGGTCAATGCCTGGGGCCGGGGCTCGGCGCCACGGAGACAGTTCCTGCTTGTCGTGCTCTGTCAGCACAGATGAAACGACACACACATCTGCAGACACTTGTGAGTGAGACTGGAGAAGTGTTTGTTAGACAAGGGGCTGCCATCTCCTTCGGGCCTGGGGCCCCTGCTTGGATAGCCTCAGAAATGACTCCCTGGCCGAGAGGGCACCACCTCCCACGCGTACACTCACCTGTTGTTTTCCTTGGAGAACTTCTCCACCGTGCAGACCATTTCGTTGTGCAGGTTAATCAGATAGCTGACCAAGGCAGTGGAGCAGAGGCCCAGGCCCCGGCGACGGGGCAGAATGACCTCAAAGTCAGCGTCCAGGTCGAGGTCAATGCTGCAGTATTCTTTAGGAAGCTTGATTTCACCTGTAAATGAAAGGGGTATCCTTCATGAAGCAAAGGTGGGCGTGATGTGTTTGGCCCAGGGTCCCGGCCGGGAGCCCCCGCAGTGGGAGCAGCAGTGCAGAAGTCGTCTCGACCGAACAGAGCAGCACCCAGGGGCCTGCCTCCGAGTCTCTCATATGCTGACAAGTTCCAAACGTCCTCAACTGCATTTTGTGTCCATACTGATAGTTCCGAGAAACTGAGGGTGTGGTTATTTCCCTTTTCCCAGACACCTCCACCCAGAGACACACAGAGCCGGCCGGCATTCACGCACGGAGCTGTCACAGGCACGTGCCGACATGGGCTGCAGAGCAAGGCTACGAGGCCGGGTCCTCCTGCACATTCACTGTCGAAGGGGAAGGTGACACTCACCATTGGTGGCCAGTGACCTCCTCAGCTTGTTCCACGTCGTCAGAAAGACAGTGATTCTGTTGAGGAATAACTGCTTCAGCCCGTCTGTCAAGCAAAAACACCTCTGGTCAAACCGGCGTCGCCACATGTTCCTCGGACAGACCCAGCTTTGCTCCTTCCCGCTTCCCCGGCGCGTTCTCACTGCTGCGTGAGCCCGGGAGCTGACGGAGGAGTCTGACAGAGGGAGGTGACTCTCAGCTGCAGCGGAGCCTCTGATGTGTTTCTGGGATCCGTGGCACCCAGGGCTTCATGTGAAAAGCTAAGCCTACAGAGCCCCCCTTCACCCTGAAAGGCCCCCACCCCCAGCTGGAGCGATCCTTTGAGCCACCAAACAGTCCTGACCTCCTATGAGAGCAGAGTCTTACCTGAAGTGTGACTGCTAATAAAACCCCTGATGGACCGGTACTCGGTTTCTGACACATTCTGGAATCGCTTCACCAGAGTCTTCTGCAGGGCCAGAAGCTCAGGCAAGAAGCTCACCAGTCTCAGCTCTGCTTCCTGGAGAAGAGAAGACCATCCAGTAAGCCTTGGGTTTACCTGCAAAACCTTCCTGCGAAACAGACTCTGGGGCTGGCTCAGGACGTGTACGTGTAGTTTCATCTGGTCAACGTGGCATTTTACGTGATGACACGTCATGGTCCTTGATAGTGGGGAAGACGCTGTACCATTCTTTCAGCAAGTACGCCCCGACTGCTTGCCACGTGTTAGCCACTGTCCTATACCCTGGAGATGGACGGAGGCGTAAACAGATAAAGTCCCTGTTCTCACGTCACGTGTTTGCCTAAAGCTGATGAAGGCAATCAGCCTCTTCGGCCCGCATGACAGGCGGGGTGTGGAGAGAAGCTGCCAAGAGCACGAGACCCAGTTTAGACGACGATGCTTTCGTTCTGAAGACCTTGAGTGAGCGGTTTTTTTTCGTTTGTTTGGTTTGTTTTTTGTTTTTTTGCTGGACAGTATTTTATTTATGCTCCCCAAAATGCCAGACTTTCACAATCTTAGTCATCATTTTGTCTTATAGTAAAAAACATTTTGAAAAAGGTAAAGCACGTACGTTTAATTGTACACTACATACTGTTAATACACTGTATCGAAGTACTGAAGAACACTGTTTTAATAACAATCGCAAACACAGCGAGTTAGATGGTATAGTTTTAACATAAGTAAAAAGTGAATTCCTTCCAAAATTTAACACCAAAATAAACATTGTTTCAAAATGGCTTTAGAAGGCCATTAAAAAATTAATGTATTTTTTAAAGGAAGTATCCACCAAACTGGAAGATAGATCAATATTGAGTAGATAATTACGACACTGGTACTTTTGATTTTATTGAAAAGTTCTCTTAGATTTGTCTCAGGTCACGTTCAGGATCACAACGTGGTTGGTAAGTCAGCTAAGAATTCAATTTTATCACTAACTGCATAAGACTATACATCTAAGCTTTCAGAGGCAGGGCAAACACACCTAAAACAGTAGCATAGCTTCCTTTAAATGTTGCAATGAACTGTGCAAACATGAAGAGGAAAAATAATTTTTATGCATGTTCCTTTGGTTCACTAAACTTTCTTCTTTTTGGCACTGACTCTTGACTAGGAGAATCAAAGTGATGACGGACTGTTTTCCCAGATTTGAGTTCACTTCTCTTCCACTTGTCTTTAGAAGATTTTACTGGTTGATTTCCATTAGCCATTTTATTCTGAAAGATTTTTCACTTCTTGTTTTGCTCTCAGACACACCAAATTCAAATGTTTTATTGACTAAGTGCTCAACCTGAAAATGAGAAATTGAAAGATCTGGACTCTCTTTACACCTCATAATTTCATCTTCCTCACAAACTAAACTTAGTTCTTCAAGTTCAGAAGATCCAGAATTTTTTTTCTGCTCTTCCATTTTAGTTTCAATGTCAAAATCATCATATAATGCTGATATGATGCTCCTTTTCATATTCTGCACCATCTTTGTCCACGAGAATTTTCTGAAGTGGTGTTTTTAATTGTGCTGGTGATAATACAGATGAATCAATATTTTCCATTCATTCTTTCCAGTAGTCACTTTTACTTTGAAGGTGTTAAAAGGAGTTGGGACTTCTCCTACATTTCAGTACATAGGCTCCCCATCAAATATCACTCCTTCACAATCCCCATCCTTAAAGCAGGAGGCTGGTAACTGCAGGTGTGACTTCATCGTAGTAAAAAAGTTTCATGGTGAAACAAACATCATTAGGTAATCGTCCTAGATTATGCAATAGGACATAAATCTTGCGAATGAGGAGAATACTTGCTTTCTTGGTGTCAGCAGATGACACACTAGATTCACTGCTTTGGTTTGGTTTTTACTTAAGAAGTCCATGATTGGTCCATTATTGGTATACTTGAATTTAAATTGGTAACATTCTGAAACTGTGTGAGGGTCTTCTGGGTTGGTGTACACGACTAGCACAACCGTCCTTCGATGTTTTTCCTGTAAAGCATCATAGCATCCTAGCACCCACTTCACTAACTGTGTAGATCCTGGACAATTTTTATCTTCTCTCAGAATTTTGACACAAAGATCATGTACATTATCTTGTTCCATAAGCACATTCTGGAAAAATTCCTCTCAAATACGTGATGCAGGATACTGAAACTGCTAGGAGGCTCTTCACTAACAACAAAGGCTGCTGCTCAGTTGATATCTTACAAGGAAAATCAGTGCACTCACAGAAGTTCTCCTCACACACTCAGTTGTGCAGTGGCCATCTTCTGATAAAGTATTTTCTTTAATTCAACCTGTGAGGGCCGCTGCCAGCGACCAGAACTGCACGACACTCGAGCTGAGCGTTTTTAATAGTGAGATATCATGATCATAATATTACAGCCTTTCTACTTACTATGAATTCATTTTCTTTAACTGACCAACAGAAATTTCTGAATCATCTTACTCCTTGCTAGATTGCAAACACTGGTCCGTGGAGGAAAATGACTAGAAAATCTTATCGTAGAAAATGAACGTTCAGGTGGATTGAAGTTAGGGACTATGCATCTGGTTCTACCTGATAGGACCAGTGACTACACTTCACCCACCCTCCAGCACCCCCCAGCCCACCCCACACGCTCACACACCCTTGTTCAGTCTAAGCCTGAATGTTTGAGGAACGGGGAAGGCTGTGTTTGTGGGTTTGATTTTGGTTTGGCATTTTGGACTCAAGTTTTTCACTCAACAGCCACTTAAGGATGGATGACCAACAGCTCCAGGCACTGGGTGGGGGTGGGGTCGGGGGGATGGAGATGCCACCGGAAAGCCTTTTATCCTATTCTTTCTTGCTGAGTGATTGGGGGGATACTCTCCGGGGCCCTCAAGGTCTTTACAGATTCCTGCTCTTTCCAACTCTGCATATATTTCATCTGTGACTTTATGCTCCCAACTTCCCGTGCAGTTTGGCGTGTATGAAGATCTCTATCCCCGAGTCTTCTGCCTCAGACATTCCAGTCAAAAACCAAAGCTCTGGGAGCAACAGTGACCAAGATGGCAGTCACCACGGGCTCGGACAATTTATGACAACCGAATATACAGCCTTAAACTAGAATGTGGACCTAAATACCCAGAAGCACCCCCCTTTGTAAGATCTGTAGCAAAAACTTTCATGAACGGAGTTGCTAGTTCTAATGAAGTGGTGGACCCAAGAGCCATGTCAGTGCTACCGTGTTTCCCCAAAAAATAAGACCGGGTCTTATATTAATTTTTGCTCCAAAAGACGCCTTCGGGCTTATGTTCAGGGGATGTCCTGAAAAATCTGGTTAGGACTTCTTTTCCGGTTAGGTCTTATTTTCGGGGAAACACGGTAGCAAAATGGCAGAATTCTTATAGCATCCGAGTGGTCCTGCAAGAGCTTCGGTGCCTAATGACGTCTAAAGAAAACAGGAAACTCCCTGGGCCACCGGAAGGACCATGGTCCAGCAATCAATCATGAAGAAACACCACAGGCCCCCCTCGCCCCCATTCAATTTAAGCAGTCTTCACTTTCCACAGCAGTAAATGTTCTAGCTACGTCTTGCAGACCTCCAAGTACTGGAAAAGGGGCTCCCATCGAAAGGTGGTTCTTTATCTTAAGATAGTGTAAATGATACTAAGTTTTTGTTCATTTAATATATATATAAGTTGTGCTATAGCCTGTCAAGTGTAACCAGTGGCCACATAGTTGAACTTCTGTGATCAAGAAAGTATATTTAAATTGATTCCCATCATAAAAAACAAACAAACAAACAAACAAAACGAAACGAAAACCCAAAGCTCTGAGGCAGCATGTCAGATGTCCCCCTTCAGGGACGGTCAGACGGAACCTGAGAGATTGGCGGCGCGGGGCTCGGCTCACCTTCTGCAGGAACTTCCAGAGGACGGGCACGGCTTCTCGGCCGTTTTTCTGCTCCACGACGTGCCGCAAATACTCCACGGAGATTCTCTGCCTGCAGCTCCACATCTTCGAGCTGTGGACCACGCTGTTCTGGGGCAGCTGGGGCAGGAAGGCCGCCGGGTCACCGAGTACGACCTTGGCCACGGGGTTGGAGCTGATCCGCTCATCGCGGCTGATTAGGGCATTGACCGTCAGGAGTGTTTTATCGAGATCCTGGGTGAACAAACAGATACCCGATCCTGGAGGGCAGACACTACTGCAAACAGATGGGGACACTGAGCGACATTCCCAGGGGGTGATGAGGGAGCTGACGGACCCGTTTTCACACATGACCAGATGTTCCTGTCGGTGAACTTACTGTAATTTACATGCTCCTTGTCGGTGGGTTTATGTCTCCCCAGAAGGAATGTGACTCAGAGACCTGTCTTTCCTTCCCATCCTTTCCCTTATAGACATATGTTTCCTGATGGGCTTACTCCCAGGAATGTTCTCATCCCACAAAGGAGTAATCGGTCTCTGATGACCAACGCATTTTTGGTGGGCACCTGTGGGAGCGTTTATTTTTCTACCTCTGGCACTCACAATCTGCTGTAAAAAGGAACAGAGAAAAAAACACTGCCCCCACTTTCTAGACTTCCCGTAATTCCTCAGCCTGACTCACTGATTGGCCTCAGGAGGGGAGAGGACTTGGGGACACTGGCAGTGTGGGGTGACCTGGGCACAGATCTGAACTCAGCCAAAGGCGTTGGGAGCACTTCTGGAAGGGACAGTGGCCAGAGCGCTCAGGAGATGCCCAGGAAACACCCTCCTCTTTCCCAGGGAGGGAGGCAGGCAGGCAGCTGTCCTCGGCACTCACTCACCTCTAGTTCAGGTAAAATAATTCTCTCCACAAGCTTTTCCCAGCAGTTTCTATTTTCTTTGGTTGACAAGTTTATAACTAAATTTGGAGTTCCTGCAAAGAAAAATGAGTGTGTCACCCAAGGACAAAAGTCACAGCAGTCTACACATAGTAAACACTAAATAATTGTTACACTGAAATAATGTTCCTCCTGGGGAAGGAGGGGTTAGGGAGATGGATATCGTCCTACATTAACCCAAGTATTTTTAAATGGCTCCTGCTGGGACCCCAACCTCACATTCTTTGTGAAGATACTTCAGTCTCTAAAAACTGGAAAGCACGAGCATTTAACACCCCTGTGCCAAGGACTGTGAACACGGCAGGCCTTAGCCCGGCAGGCCTGTCCCTCTGCCAGCAAGCACTCGGGGCGTCGCCCTGCGTCGCCGGCCTTCCATCTCCCTGTGCAGTCTGAGCAGCCAGCCTGCTTTCTGTGCAGACCTGCTCCACAACCCCACCGAGGGGCAGCCCCTCACCCGCGTTACTCTGGTCAGAGAGGTGGCGCTGCTCCTGGAGGAGACGGCACAGGATGTGGTGCACGGTGCTGCCCGTGTCGTCAGCGCTCTTGCCCAGGGTCTGCATTAGCTGCTCCAGGTCCCTCTGGATGTGCTGCTGCAGAAACTCTCTCGGCTCCGTCACCCGAGGCTTAATGATGCCGAGCAGAGCCTGTGGGGGCGGGGACCACGTGTCAAGCCAGGTCCGGTTTGTGCAGGAGATGGGTGTTCAGTGGAGATCAGGAGTGAACCGCCAGCACTGACTTAGAAGACGGCTCTGAAGGGAGGATGTCACGGCCACGCACGCAGCAGAGGCCACAGAAAGACGGGAGGGCGGATATGTCTGCCTCTGATATCGTCAGAGGGAAAGACAGACTTTCAAAGCCTGAGCCTTTGGCTACCGAGGTTAATGAACTTAGAGGAACGCAGCGTGCTGCCTTCCTTCCCAGAGCTGTAGCCAAGCCCCGGGTCAGGCCGTGAGTGCATTAAGCCGTCCACTCCCAGGTGTGAAGACAGAGCTGTTCATGTAAAATGGACTTTACAGAAGCTGATGAGTCCCCAGCCCATCATATGCGCAGGGGCAAGTGGGATGCGTCGGATTTAAATAGCTTTGCAAACGAGGTAACAATGACATATTCCTAATGTATGTACGGTCGGGGGAAGGGGCAGGGCTTGTTCGATGAAAGACTCACTGTGAAAGCAGGGATGACAGATAGTGTGCCAGCACACTGTACCTGGGGACTTTGGGTGGCTCCCAAAAGCATAGCCAGGTGAGTGAGTAACCGGATGAGAAGAAAGGCCACGGGGGACAGCCCTCGGTCAGATACCACCGCATCGCCTCTGGGGGGCGGCTTTCCCAGGACGTGGCCAGTCTGAGTTCTGTCTGTGTTGTTTCTGGAAAGAGCAAGAGAAGACAAGGTGAAGGGTGGCAATGACCCTTTCTTCTCAGCTGCAGGGGCACACCCCAGAATCTTAGGACCCAGAGACTAGGTCATACTTTTAAAGAAAACTGTTCAAAGTCCTCTTTCTGCTAAGCCCAGACACTTTCCTAAGACCGCTTTTCTCTATGGAACGACCTTTCTGGCTGACCAAAGGCCCACAACCTGCTCAGTGTCAACGGGCTGAGTGAAGGGGCCGTTGGTGCCGTCTCCGGGTCGGGTGTCAGCACGGACATCTGCACCTGCTTCTTCCACTGAAATCATTGGCAGAGAAGCAGGCTAACGACGGCCCGAGTTTGGGACAGGGCACATGTGCACATAGGTCTCAGTGTCCCAAATCAAAGCCTGGGCTGCAAGGTCTGGCAAAGGACTTCCTGTCACCACCTCGATGGGAGGTGCAGGTTCCCTGCCACCACATCAGTGATTCTAGAACATTCTGATAGTTTACGGAGACAACCGGTTAGAGTCCTTGAAAAGGCGACTGCACCAGAACAGCCAGAACACACGAGGACCACATAGGAGCACACTCGTCTTGTGAGCAATGTGGTATGACGAGGTCAGGTTTTATCCGGAGTCTGAAGCATTTGATAATCCTGACTATATTGCCTCCCTTTTCTCCAAAAAAGAACAAGCTAATAAGTGAGTTTACAAGTGAGATGGCCTCTGCTCAGACAGACAAGTGCCCAGTTTGTCGCTGGCGCAGACTGAAATGCCTCTCTGAGTTAGGCCACCTGTTTATGGCAAGCATATTTCAACAGGGGGGCGTGCCCCAGGCCCAGGTGGAAGACACCTGAACCAACAAGCATTTGTACAAGTAAGTGTTTACTAACGTGTCGTCTGCTCTGCAGGTCAGAACCTGGTCGGCCAAGGTCAGCTCCAACGCCTCCCTTGGTCCGAGCACAGGGGCCTTGCCCTGGACGTCCCACAGGTCACAGGTCTGAGGTGCTACAGTAACTGACACTCTACTTCTTACCAGTGTGTCAGCTGGTGTCTAAACTGCCCCAAAGCCCACCGTCTAGCGAGTTAGAAGGAGACACAAGCATACGCACTGGACTTGAGTGAATCCTTCCTCGGGTCTGTGGTTTAAGCCTCCGATTCGGACGCCGCAGTCCACACAGGAGCTCTGTTCCATAGGCATACCGCACTAGGACAGAGACAGACAGCACTCGCGCTCGGTTACACACAAAGGCCACCGTGCCAGTGAATACACACCCCCAAGGCAGCGACTGGCAGCGAGGGCTGCTGATACACAGCGAGGGCACACGTGGATTTGAGGCACACGAGGACACCTATTCCGTGCAAATCATGTCATACGTGGGCAAATTTCAACGTTTTTTAAAACAAGAGAGAGAGTTTACATGTTATTCCCAAATAGACACCTCACAGACAAATGTGTAAAACCCAGTCTTCCTTCCTCAGCTTCGCGTTTTCCGTTCCCCTGTCACACAGTCCCCAGTGTGTCACTGTCTGACACCAGGAGTACAGCTGCAACTTCCACACTGATTTCCTTAACTCCATGTGGACTCTACTTTTAAAAATGTGACCATATAATTGATGACTTCCAAAGGCTTGTTCTTCTAGATCGGACTGAGCTGCTGTAGACCGATGATCAGTGTGTCCTGGACCAAACCCATCTCAGATCCGCAGACCACAGAGCTTCTGAGCCGGGCGGAGTCCTGGGAAGAACCCACTTCCATCCCATTTCATGGCCAAGGCACTCAATGAACTCAGACTGACGTGGAGGTCCCAGGCTTTTCCCTCGTTAAATGACCTGAGCGTCTGAGCAGGCAGGTCCGGATGAGCGTACGAAGGCCCGGGATCTAAGCCTCAGGCCCCGACAGGAGGCCCACCGGCCCTCGCCCCACAGCGGACATGCTACCAGTCTCCCGTCCCTATTCCTGGGGATCTAGCCCTTATCTGCTCTGGGCCAGTGACCCAGCTTCTGATCTAGTGAACACTTGACCTTCACAGAAAGACACGTGTCACGGACCCCATGCCGCAGTGGCCAGAAAGGGTGGTTTGGCTCGCTAGCTGTGGTCTCTAAGCAGCAGCAAGTTCATCTCCCAGGGAACTTCTGGCAACGTCTGCAGGTGTCTCTGGCTGTCCCACTGGGGGTGATGTGGAGCCGAGGCCAGGCCTGCTGCTCAACATGCGACAATGCCCCGGACAGCTCCACAGGAAGGAAACACGTCCACAATGGTGAGGCAGAGACACAGGCTGGGCACCCTTAGCTCCACGTACATGTTTAGTTGAAACACCTTGCACGGCCCTCAAGAGTCCACGTTCTCCCAGGTCAAGACCCTCATTCTCCCCCTCCTCCATGCCTCCCTCCTCAGGCCCGAGGAACACATGTTCTTGAGCCCCCCAAGCTCTACCCCAAATACGAAGACTCACCTCTCCTACAACGCACGGGTGACCGTTGGGACACGCTGTGAAAAGAACAACAGGGCACACGTTGGTTGGTGAGGTCTCATCTGATGACCTGTGGCTAAAAGGGAAAGTGAACCCCCTCCTCTAGTCTAAGCAAAACACGACGTCCGAGCCCGTCTGGGTTTCATTCCACAGAGGCCAGGCTCCCGGCTCGTGCCGGGGTCACTTCTGGAGGCAAAGAGAGTGGTAATGTACAGCCTCTATTCTCTTGGATTTTTTTTTTCTTCTTTGCCATGAGCATGTTTTCTAAGAACCTTTGGAACTAGTTTGAAAGGATTATTGACTCAGGTACCAATCAAATTTACATAAGGTCATGGGCTATCTCGTTCCGCCTCCAATTTTATTTTTCTAGAAGAACTATCTTTGGGTCAAAAACTTGGTTGTATTGTGAGTTGGCCCTTGCCTGAGCCTCTGATGTGGTTCCCACTCCCCACTCCCCCCAGATGGCACCTGCCAGGGGAAAGAAGCAGATCGTCACAGTCGGCAGAGAGCCAGCCCGTCCCCCACTCCATGTCCTGCCGAGGCACCAACGGCCCCCACCACGTGAGCCCTGATTCTAAACCAACGGCTCACGTGCCATCAGGATGCTTGGCAAAGCCCAGAAGATTGTGACGCTGTCTCGGGCACCAACACTTACTGTACCAGCGGAATCCTCCCAGCCCCGTCCAGTTCCTAGCTTGAGATAGCAAGTCTTCAGGCATTGTTGGAAGAAAAGCGTTCTGCAAAACCAAGAAAGGAGAGCTAGCTTTAGACACGTGGGCACATCGACTGGTTACTGCCATTCACAGCAAGGACGTGACCTTCTGCTTCACCTTTGTGACCTCAACAGCTGTCTCTGAAATAACCAAGGGCGAGGCAAGGTTTTCATCATCATCAAAGGGCCAAGTGAGACAGAGGCAGACAGAGAATCAAGAAGGTAAACAGGTCCGGACGTGTCCCCGGCACAGGCTTGGTCTCCACAGTGACAAACCGTCAATGGTTTCACGGTGAAAGGTGACAGACCTGTACCCCAGCTTACCGCCATGTTGGCTGGGAAGAAGGCCAAGTTCTTCAGGGGTTCCAAGAGCTGGCTTTGTCCACAGAGAAGGACGGCTGCAGTGTGAACAGCCATTTCTGTCACTGTGCCTTCAAGGCTGCTGCCACCGGGACCCGTCCTCAGCAGTGGCAGAGTATTGGTCACAAGGGACGTTGCAAAGCGTCTCAGGTCAGGAGACAGGATCTTGCTTTCCTCAATGAACTTGTTCACAGCCTCACGTTGCTGACAGAAAAACATGTTTCAGTATGCAAGTACATCTGAGAGAACTAGCATGGGAATCCAAAGGTTTGCTCTTAATAGTCAGACCCTGATACCAAATACATAGCAAACATCACGGTGGATGTGGGTATCTCCTAACCGCTTGGGGGGGGACACTATCCAGACAGGAGAACGCTCACCTGCGAGCACAGCCCCGCCCGCACACCCAAGTACCCGCTCAGACACGCTGTTTTGGTCAGTAGCATCTTATGTTCTCGACTTGAGTTCTGACTGTAATGCTAAAAGCTTCAGGTGAAACAGGAAGTTCTCCCTCCACAGGAGAAGGTGACAATGCCCATGCAATGTCAAAGCTTACGGGCATAATCTGTGCTTGTGACTTACTTTCTTTCAGAAAAGAGCCCCCAAATCCTGGGCCCACATCCACAGCCCAGGAAGCGGACACTCACCTCTGGCGTAGGGTGCAGGTTTGCGTTGTGAGACCGGTACAGCGTGGCCACCTCTCTATAAAGTGCTAACAGGAAGTGGACCGCCTGTTGCGTCGTGGAGCTCCTGCAGGCCTGGGAAGGCAAGGACACCAAGTGAGACTTTGCACAGTCTCACAGACGTAGGCGAGGGCCAGAGCCTGTGGGGTTTGCATGCGCATGTGCAGCGTGGATCAGCCCCAAACAGGGCCGAGTGGAGCCTTTCCTAAGCCCTGGACACCTGGACCCTGCACCTCCAGACCGTCTTCTGCCAACAGCTGCGAGGCTGTGCGGTCCAACAAACTCTTACATGAAATTCAGTGCGTGTCCACCAGAGCTCTCGCAGCAAAGGGCACGGCAGTCACCACCTATTCTCTTTCTGACGACTTCTCTGCTCCTGGAAACTTCTCCTGAGCAGAGATAGGGTGTTTGTTCTATTTCTAAGGCCAAGGTCAAGCGGCTCAAAAAGGAAGCAAGACCAGAACACTTTATATAGATCAGAGTCCACAAACCCTGCATCTTTCCTAAAACACACACACACACACACACACACACACACACACACACAGGTTGCACGCACTCACAAGCATCACAGGATTATGAACACACACAGGTGTGAATGCCGTTGGCCGTGCCAGCACATCTCGTACCAGAGTAACGTTGGAGGAAGTAGTGTCTGCAGGGTCTCAAAGAAAGCAATGGCTATAAACGTATCGGAAGGGACCTGCTCATGCTCGTGGCCTTGGCAGGTCAGCGAGACCGAGCAAACCCATGCCTCCAACTCTACTGTTGCTCTCCTGGTCCGGCCAGGCATGCCCATGGAGGCCAAGGGCGTCTGTCTGTGTATTTTCAACGCAGGATGTCACCCTGTGGATCCCTCGCACTGCGTCCTTAGACATAAATAAGGAGCTGCATGTTCTGAGGGCTGCCCCTTTGCAGAGAGGAGCCTTGAGCCCGTCCTACCTCCAGAGCTGTCATAATCGCCTGGGGCTTGCCCTCCAGGATGGCTTTGCCCACGGCCTCACGGAGAGCCTTGTACTCAGGTCCATGCACCAGGTACCGGTCCATCTGGCTCGGATGATCCCTCTGCAACCCCAGGAACACAGGCGTTAATCACGGTGGGGATGGTGGGGCAAGGTTTAGCAAAGAACCGTCCAGACAGGTGAAGGAAGCAGGTGCTCGTTAGAGGTGCAAAGGCACTGCTCTGGGACCCCCGGTATGGCTGAGGCAGGACGGTCAGTGCTGTGTGGGGACACTTCCGGCCGCATGAAGAGGGTGGGTGAGTGAACCCTAGATGGAGGAGGCAGGGCTACCCTCACAGCCTCTTTCTTTCTCCACTCAAAGCAGAGCACCAAAGGCCAGGTGGCTTCCACTCTGTCAGCCCTAAGCTCCAACTGGCAGTCCCAGAAAGCCAGGATTTTTAGTAGCATTTCTGTAACCCCAGGAAAGTAAGAGTGTGTTCATTTCTGAGCACTAGGAAAGATCCAGTGAGAGGCCCTGAAGCGAAAATGACTTCATCCTGTTATCCCTAGTCCTCGCTCTTCCCCAGTGAGGATAAAAAAGACTTCCTGCAAGCCGGAAACTTTCAATTTGCTGAAAGCAAAAGCCACTGATCATTGTTTGGCTCTGCCTGTGTCACACTCGACCAGAGTGACTCCTAAACAAGCTGTGCAGGCTGATGGCGGACAGAAGCGCACACACCTTTCCCAGGTGGTCAGCTGTTTAAAGAGACGATCACAAGCTGGATGGAAGGAACTGAAGCGCAGAGACAGAGCAGCAGACCAGACACACGCATTTCCTTAGCGGGTACAGATGATCAGGGAGGGGGAGCAGAGGGGCAGCAGCGCCCACTCGCGGGTGTGGGTGGGGTGCCGGAGGAGGGGCAGCCAGGCCTGTGCTTCTTACCTGCAGTGCAAGGACTTGTGGGGGAAACACCCACTGAGCCGGGTGGCCCTGCTGGGTGAGACTCTGCACGAACTCCATGCCGCACTGGCTCGTCAGCTTCCTCATCAGGTACACTCGGTACCAGTCGTTCTTCACCTGGGTGCAGAAGTGCTCAACCCGCTGCAGATAATGCTGCTTCTCCTGGGCCATCTCTGCAGAGTTCAAGGAGAAAGGGCTGAGAGACAGGGGACTAGGATATCTGTCAGCCAACTGTCTCGGGCATGATGCTAGTGGAACAGCACGGGCCCACTCTTGAGGAATTCAGAGCAAAACACTAGTCGAGAAGAAAGGGGCCATGGTACGGACCAGTACTATTCCGAGAGCCAGTCTCCCGTACTTCCCGAATTTCTGAATACTGGGGTCTCTAGGCTGGACGTAAAGGAAGGGGCAGAAGGCTTGCCTGAACCACCCTGAAGCTCAGAGAGGAAGTCAGATGCCCGGTCAAGGCAGAGGCGGATCCTGGCCGTGTCTCGCAGGTATTCGACTGAAGCCTCGTTAGGGGCTGGGTGGCCATGTCTCCCTGACGAGTAAGTGCTAAGGAAGTGACCTTCGTCCCGTAGGTACTTCAGTTCATCGCTCGTGGAGAAAGCACTATTCTTCTCATGGATCGAATCCTGGGGAACAAAGGACCAAGAAGCAAAGGATATTCTTCCTTTTCTCAATGTGTGAGCCCCCAACCCTCCAAAATTCTCACAGTGTGACTGTGGAGAATGAAGAACACTTTCTAGGTGTGAGTAAACGTTTTGAATCGGAAATATCCCTTTTTACTTTAGGGGCAACAAAGAGGGGAAAAAGAAAGCCTATGAGGAAAACGCTGCGTACAATGTAACTTTTCCAGATGCATTATAAAACGTTTGTAAGTAACAAAAACACGGAGAAGGATTCCTAGTATCTCCCCCTGGAGACAATAAGCACGGTCGGCTTTAGTGGTCTGTCCTTCCGGCCTGTCTTTCCTTCTCTCGTGCACACAGATGACAATATATAGAATTACCAAGGGCAGAAGCCAAGTTTTTGAAACCTGATTTTTTTCCCTGCGTGGAACGCAGCACCTGTTAACTTTACCGCTTAAAATTATATTCTGCAACTTTTCAGAAGCACTTTTCCACTGCGTACACCACGCAGCACATAGAGTTTGCAAAGGACACGCAGGGGTGGCGAGCTTACCTCCAGACAGCTGCTGAAGAGAATGTACAGTTCCGTTTTGTCTTCAGTCATGAATGTTTTCTTTTCTAACTGGGACAAGTAAGCCTGAATGTAATCTTTTACTTCATGGAAGCTTTGGAAAGAGAAATAATACACCTGTTTATTTCAGGTCTAGAAACTCAGTTTGCCAGAAAGAAAAGAAAAACACCTGTTTTTCTACATACATACTTATAGTTTGTAACTGATCTTATTAAAAATATTTCAGCACAGTATTGGAGGAATACAAAATGTCCTATTTTTGAGCAGTTGTCCAACTTTTGGGTTCCAGGACTCCTTCAGTCTTAACAATTACTGAGAACCCCGAAGACCTTTTGTTTCCTAGGTTGTATCTCCTGATATTTACAGTCTTAGAAATTATCAACTCATCTAAGATAACAAGTGACAAACCCATTGCATGTTAAAATAAATAACGTTAAAAAATAAACCATTTTCCAAAACAAAAATGACTTGGTAGGAGGCGTGGCTTTGTGTTTCATGCCTCTCTAGCACCTTGTGAGACAGAAGCCAGCCAGGCCCTCAGACCTGCTCATGCTTAGCTGGTCACGCTGACACTGAAGCCTCTGAAGAAAATCTGCTTACACGCTACGAAGTTGGAAAAAGGAGAAAAGTCTTAAGAGTCTTTCTGGTAATTGTGGATATTCTTCCTGACACTACCCTAAAACTGGATAAGTGGATCACTTCGAAAGGTTAGTTGCAATATGTTATCCGAAACCGTATCAATGTAATTTCCACAGTAAACTACAGTACATCAAATGGTCGATCTGGCCAATACTTCAGAAATGGACTATTTTTCTGACAAACACATGAATTTGTGGCATCAAGCATTGGTCATTCGGAAAATATTGGTTCACTGAGCTATGCATACAGATCTTGAAAACGTTGACATTTTTATTTTACAATGTATTTTTAAAAACCTCTCCACCCATGCCATCAAAAAGTCTTTACGAGATTAGAAAGCTGACAGGCTCATGGGAGCGGATACAAGTTCTGCCAAAATTTCAATTTTTGCTTAAAAAAAGCTTGAATTTGATCATGAACAACGAACAGCAGCAGTTGTTTTCAAGACAAGGCCAGGTCTGCACAACTGCAGGCTGTCAGTCATTCTTTCACGTACAGTTGGAAGTCCTAGAACAGAGCGGCCCGTTCAGCGCTTAACTCAGCAATTGTGTGAGTGATTTTCCCCAAGATAACCCGTGTCTGTGTGTACTTCCGGCTTCAACGGAATATTAAAAAATCTTATCCGCACGAGTTGAGATTTTGTAAAACTAATCACTTTTATAGCTTCATCAAAGACATTCTTCAGCAAAACCGATGCTTTTTACACTACAACTGTGCGGTGATGAAGAAAAGAAGGACTCTGTCCTACACAGTTGTCTTCGTGCTAAGATGCCAGCAGTGCCACCCGTCAATGCTTCAGTAACGTCACTACAGATACCAACATGTCAAGAAAGGCAAATCACATCTAATGTTATTTAACAAATAGTTGTGACCTCGGGGACCCCCACTGTGGGAACCCCGCTACTAGAGCAATACAATCACCACAGATGACGCTGTCCTTGGTGTTGTTGGCACCCTGTCCAACAGGTGGAGTCCACACTCCGTGACCTGAGACGTGACCAAAGGGTGTGACTGGTCTGCCTTCAAGTGTCCAGACCACACGTAGCCAGCACAGTGGAGGCCCGGGGTGGGGGTGGGGGGCCGTGCTCAGCCAGTGGGCTCGCCCACTTTGTCGCACGGGTCTGCCCAGAGAGCTGACGTCTGCATTTCCCCAAAGGAACTGCAGGTCCAAACAAATTAGTTCTCAATACACCCAAAAGCACTCAAACTACAAAAGCAACGCAGTGACAGAAGCCACTATTTCTCCACCTACAGAATGACAGTGCAGGTTTTCAAATTTGTCTTATGTCTCAAGATTTTTATTTTAAAATCAGTTCTGTACTGTTTAGTCTCTGAATACCTCAGAACACAGCACCTGCCCGGTTAAGTGTACTGTTTCGACTATTAATGGGTGGACACTACGCGTCATTAGAGTTCCGAATGCCAACAACTACATTTCCATTTTTCTGAGCAAAGAAATTCAAACAAATACAGCTTTCACACACTAATCAAAGTTAATAAAAATAACATCAAAAGAGGTTCTTTTCAGATCTCAAGTCAACCCTTTACGTATATACCTTAAAAGCCATTTCAAGGTACAATAAGATGCTGGTTCTGTAATAAAATATATTTTAAGGGCATTTTACGTGAAAAATCCTTCAGGAATCCTGCTTAACATGAACGATGAAAAAAAAGCAAAATGGCCCGTCCGTGGACGCAGATGCAGCAGGTCCACGTTACACGTCACTCTAATCTCTATGTCTGCGTTTGGACATTTACGTCGGAAAGAACTGTTTGTTAGAACTTTTCTTGCAGCCATCTTGATTTTGCCAACACCTCAAAGTAAATTCTGTCGAGACAGAGAGCTGGCTGCATGTACCAAGTGCTTTCTGAAAGAAGCCTTCTGCATACTGATGGCTTTCTAAGAATTTTCTAAAATAGCATCATTCGACACCATCTGGGCTTCTCTATCCATTTCCAGAATCCGAGCCATGTAGGAGCTGAAACAAAGGCCATCGAGGACAGCAAGGGTGAGAGAATATTCCAAGTTATCATCCCGAGCCTCACGCACGTCGGGAGCCGTGGCACCGAGGTCAGCCACACACTCCTGCCTCAGGAGTCCCCGCCCGTTTCACGTCGCCAAGCTCCCGTCCCTGCCACCTGCTTTCTTTTTCCCAACAGTGCACTTGTGGCTACGCCGAACTCATCCACCCACGTGTGAGTATGGCCAACACACAAGCAACACAGACAAATCAGGCCGGTGGTCTCTCACTGAAGAAGCCTCCCCAAATTGTGACATAGCTACTAGTCCTGCGAAGAATGCTCAGCAGCGAAGAAACCGCCGCTGAGGACCGGAGGAGCCAGGCCGCCCGGAAGAGCCCCACCACGTTACCGTGCCGACCGACCTGTACTTCAAAAGCAGCTTCAGGACCACGGAGCGGATGACAGGATTCTTATCCACGACGTCGTCGCTGAATGGAGAGAGAGACTTGGTGTGTTCACGACATTCTGAAACTAGAAAGAGAAAGGGAAGCTCACTGTTCACCTCAGACGTGCAAAAGGGAGCTAGGAACTGGGTTTCTAGGTCCCTCAGAAGAAAGCAACTTACTCTGGGAAGGATCTAAGAGCCTCTTTTTTATGAAGAGTAAGGCCAGCAGGGCCTCGACCACGTCCTTCTGTGGTGGCGAGCTATCCTTGAAGCACATGGTGGACACCAGGTCCACAAAGAAACTCGTGCACATCTTTCGGAAGCGGGCGTGCTTCTCAATGGCGTTCCTTGGGAAGGGTTGAAAACCATGGTGAGAAGGCTTGTGGGTCAGTCCCTCCTTCCAGAGCCCGTTGGGATGTGGACAGCATTTCGGTTTTTTAAACAGAAAGATGCAGGCATCTCCTCCCACTAATCAGAGCTGGTCTTGAGAAGGGCACGCTTCTCTCTGGGGACACTTAGAGGGGACCAGCCAGCGACACTTCCTCCCCACAAGTGTCAGAGGCCCCATCTGCCTGGCTTGCCTCGCTCACGCTCCCTTCTTGGGGGCCTCAGGAGGAGGAAAGGGGAGGAACACCAACCACTTCCGGAGCACGCTGACGTCGGCTAAGCCCACGGACATCCCCTTCACAGTGCCTACCGGCCCCGAAAAGCACTTAGCCGGCCCACAGCCGGCTTCACCCTCGGGTCCTGCCGCATGAATGGCAGCTACAGAGCAAGAGGGCAAACCACTCGCATCACAATTCTTTGGGTCTCTCATGGTGGCTTTATTTATGCCTTTCCAATGTAGTTCCTAAAATTTCACTGTCCCCCAGATCCACACACATGCATGTCAGGGAGATAATCATTTTGAGACACCAGGTGTTTACGACAGTCTCTTAGGACGGTTCCAGCAGTCAGGATTTCTGAGGTTTTTATCTCTGAATACTGGATTTGCAAAAACAGGGAGCAAAAGGAGAACGAGAGAAAGGGCGGTTTACCTGTTCTCTTGAGAAACCTTAAGACAAAAGCTGTCTGGCAAGTCGGTTAAACACAAGGGGCACCTCATCTGCCCCACAGTGAGCCAGATTCTGACGCAGCCCAGGCAGAAGACGTGGTCACAGGGCAGGGAGACAGGGTCCTGCGCGTCTTCCAGGCAGATGGGGCACGGCTGAACCCCGTACCTAGGATCCAAGAACGGGGGTCAGTGTTGAAGCAGAGATGCTACAAATACCAAAGGTTCAGCCTTCGGCCCCTCACGGACCCCAAAGCAAAGCTCTCACCGGGTGAAGGTCTTGCTGGCCTTTTCCTTGCATTTACGAAGAGTAGTCATCACGGCGTCAAAAGGCCTGTAGGTCTTCAGGTCAGAGTTCTCTTGCAGACACTGAAGGAGACAGGCAGTGACCAAGAAGCGGATTAGCAGTGAGGAGGGCACAGGGCAGCCAGGCAAGGCGAGTGTAACACCCAGGGCAACAAACACACTCTCCACTCGCTCTCCAGCTGCTGACATGCGCAGTTGGGACTGCCGTGTCTGTTCACGGGGCAAGGCTGTGCTGGGTGGCAGTTTCTTTAACGCTGAATGCTGTGATCATGCGGCTTTGGGGAGGACACTCTCAGCTTCCCATTTCCCCTCTTCCTCTGTTTTTACGGTCTGCCTCCCTCCTCCCATCAGATTTCAAACTTGAAATGATAATATAACGACCACCTGTGTGTCTACCACCGCACTTTAAGCAATCTTAGCGTTTTTGGAACATCTGCTTAGATCGTCTCTTAAAGAAACCAAATGCTATGGATACAGTTGCGATCCAAGTGTATCCCTCCCCTGGACAGAGAGGAGCCTGTATGCACACATGGACACTGTGACTGTTCTGAGTGCTTCTGAGCTTTGACTCAGGGATCTCACACTGTCTCTGAGTGTCTGCAACTTGCTCTTCTCACTAATGCGCACAGGCCCAGAAGATTCATGCGAACTACTGTCCGGGTACCCACAGCACAGAGGAATATGCAAGGGAACTGTTTTCCGCTTCATGGCTGGGGTGTCCCCATCGCTAGGGAAATGCAAATCACAGCCACGAGACCCGACTTCAGACGCAGTAGGAAGCCTATTATAAACACACAGAGAGTGAGTGTAGGCAGGGATGTGGAGAAACGGACCCTCGGACACTGCTGGTGGGGGAGGCAAATGGGGCAGCCACTGTGGAAAGAGTCTGGTGGGTCCTCGAAAAATTAAACCAAGTTACCATACGACCCAGCAATTCTTCTGCTGGCTATAGACCCCACAGAGTTCAAAGCAGGGATTCAAGGCAAACGACGCTGTACATTAACGTCCGTAGCAGCACTACTCACGGTCGCTAAAAGCGACCTAAATGTCCATCGCCAGATGATGGATGAACAGTGTGGTCCATCCACATGGTAGAATGTCACTCAGCCTTCTAAAGGAAGGACATTCTGACACCTGCTGCAACGTGGATGACTCTGAAGACCTCATGTTAGTGAAATAAGCCCGTCACAAAAGGACAAACTGGAGAGTCAAACTCATACACAGAAACAGATTAGAAGCTACAGGGGCTGGGGCAGGGGAATGGGGAGTCCTTGTTTAATGGGGACAGGGTTTCAATTTTGCAAGACGGGAGCGTTGTGGAGATGGGTGGTGGGCACGGACGTGTATGTGACACGGCGAGTGTGCTTCATGCCTCGGAGATGCACACCGAAACGTGGGTAAATGATAAATGTCGTTACGCGTATTTCACCCCAGAAACAATGGCTGTGGCCTCGTGTGGTGGGACAGTGGATGGAAAGGATGGGGACACTGGACTGCAATGCTGATGCCCTTCTGCTCCGCAGCAAAACGTCTGGTGAGACTGTCACCTGACAGAGCGAGACTGGACAGAGGCTCTCAGTGTCTGTGTGGGAAGGGTGGTCACGGGTGTTCGCGTGGCGGATGGGGTGGCAGAGCGCCAGCTGTTTTCTTGAGTCCTTTCTCCACTTCTTCTTCTACCAAAAGCCCTCTGAACGCTATGTGGGCCCAGGCCACTCGAGAGTCCGCAGCCTGTGCAGCTAGCTGAGGCCGTGACCAAGCTCAGGGCACTGAGCTGTGTGTGTCCTGCCTGTGTTCTTGGAATGGGTGTGCCCCCCACTGCCCGTTCTTTCCATCCCACAGCTTGAGACAGCAGAAAGGGCCCCATCAGACCACAAGGTGGAAGTTGTGGATTCAGGACAAGAAAGGGACAAGACAGGAGCTCGGGCGCCTGCGCCGGGGGAGCTGGTACAGCACCTGCACTGTTGAAGCTCACTGAGTTCTCGGGGAGAGAAACAGGCTGACACTTTGCTTCTGCCACTGGTACTTCGGTCACGTGGGAGGAGACTGGTACCTAGTGCCCATGCCAGCCTCCCGTAGCGTGTTCTGTATCGCAAAGGCTGGACAGCTAGCGCTGCTGGAAGCGCTCCGGTTTAGTTCCCGGGATAAGTGAGGCGTAGGCCATCTTCTACTGAGTGACCATCGTTGCTGAAAGCATGGTCACAGAGGTGGTGGCTTTTCCTGCAGGGCCGCTGTCCCGTGTCACTAGCTTTATAAAGGGGATCGAGGGGCAGAAGCCTAGGGCTTCCTGTTCCCTTGGTCCCACTCGCAGACAGTGCTGTGTTCAGAAGTCCCCAGCCGCAGTGGCATTCCCTGGCACCACCATCTTCCCCATCGTGACAGCACTGGCCAGCTCCCCAGAGGCCACACTGCTGGGCTGGGGCCACCAGAGGCCCAGGTGGAGCTGCCTCCCGCGGCCTTCCCAAAAGTTTCGTAAGCGTGAGTAGTTTCTATGAAATGATATGGCCTGACAGCACTCGGGAGAGGGCACGTAGTTGAACTGAACATGGGAAATGTATGGCCCGTGTGATGAAATCCTGTTCCTGTGCACTTCTAAATAAAATTGTCGAAGTTGAAAGGGCACACACTGCTACCTGGACATGAGTGTCCAGTTGTGCTTCAGTTGTTCTTCATCTTGGAGACGAGCCGGACCACTCACCTTGTCCAGTAAGAAGACATACTCAGTCACCAGCTCGCACAACTCGGGCATCTGGCTCTTGGTCCCCAGGAGCACATGCTCCACGAAGAGCGCGATGGAGAAAATGCGATTCCAGTGGGCTCTGTCAAGAGAGGGTGCCACTCACTCAACTGCGAGCGAGAGCGTTCGGTGAAGGTGGGGGGGGCGGGGGGGAGAGAGCGGGTGTGAGCCCTCGGGGCACACTTCCTGCCCCCCAGGGCTCTCCGCCGCGTACCCCGGGTGCACTGCTAAGGCACACTCACAGCACAGACCTCGCCCCCCCCCACGATTGTGCTGAGGGTGTACCCCCCCCCGCCTGCCCCGCTGTCACAGCACTCCTCCCACGGGACCCCGTCACTCCGTGCACTCCCTAAATGCAGTCTCTTCTCCTCTGTCCAGCATCGACGTGAAGCCTGACCTTCAGTGAGGCTGCACAGATGGGAAGGGCGTGGATGAGGAAGGGCCCCTGCCTGTGGCAGGAATGTCTCATGTGCCCAGGACTCCGCAGGTAACCGGTGAGCATGTGTGGAAGGGCCCAGCGAGGGCCGGGCTCCGGGGTCTCACCTGACTTCTCTGGCGATGGCTCTGGTCCTGTCCGCGTGGGCCGGGAGGTACCCGTCAGACCACAGGAGCTCCAGGGGCATAGAGAGGTTCTTCACCATCTGCAGCCAAGCCTGGGGGCTGGGCTTTAGGAGGTCCCTTGTCAGCTGCTCAGCGCAGGCCATTGCAGCAAACACATCCAGATTCTGGGGAGACGGAGAGCAGGCCTGTGACTCAGCAGCCCCCCCCCCATCCCGCCCCCTCTGGCTGCTCTAATCCTAAGTGCTGGGGCCCCGGCTGTTAGCCCTGCGTGTCCTCATGTTCCAGACTCGGAAGCTCATCTTCATTGTCTTGGAATACAGGAAGCACCTGTGCCCTTAACATCTCTGAGTTGTGCTGACATATGTGCCCCGTGAAGCAGTCTCCCCTTTGGAGCATGGCCTGTAAGCTCTCCCTCCCAGGGGGACACTGGGAGCACCCTCCACGCGACAGCCGCGCGAGCAAGGCTATCAGCACTGCGTGTCCCCAGAAGGGCCATACCATCTCACATCCTGCCAAGTCCGTGACGGCTGCAGTTAGGCTGTCCAGAATTGGGGGGTAGATGGTAAAAATTCTGGAGAAGTTCTGGAGCCGGACTCCGAAATGCTGGAAGGCAAGGTGTACCCACGGCAAGGAGCTCTCTTCCTCTGGGCTTCCTGCTTTCAGCTGATTGATGCAGGACCACAGAGCCATCTGCAGAAACTGGATGAAAACCGAGCTTTCAGCATTTATTTGTAAATTACACACACTTTTTTTCCCCCCTGGAAAATTAGAATACTATTCAAAAACGACAAAAAAAGAAAATTAAAACTCATGCACACTATTATTACCCCTGGGTTACTTTTTGGTGTTGTCCCCTCTCAGCATGTTTATATTCATACCCCTCCTCCCTACTGTCCCCAAATTAGGATCACAGTATAGTCCTGATTTTTTTCCACTTAACCTTAAGAACTTTTCTCGATTGTTACGAGTATTTGAAGAACACTGTTTTTTAACGGTTGCACGAAATCCATCAAATGGCCATACTCTAATTTGTCCAACCCTTAGTTCTGGACAATTCAATTGCTTCTAATGTTCCATCTTTCAGAAACAAAGCTAAAAAGAACATTTCTGTGGCTAAAATATTTGCCCACATCGCCAATCACGTTCTCAGGACAGAATCACCCGTTCAGACTTTGTAAGGTTGTCAGTTCCTCCTGCAGGCGGTATCCAGAAGCTTCATGCTAGTTCACAGCTGTCGGTAATGGAGGAACTTCTGCCCGTTTTGAAAAACCAGCTTTGCCACAGGGAGAGTTAAGGATAGTCTCTAAAAACTGCTCATGTTTTATTGACTCACTACTGAGACTGAGCAATTTTACCAGTGTTTTCTGGATGTCTGTTAATCGTTGGTTTATAACTTTCACACATTTTTTAAAATTATTGCTTCCTGAGAATTATTAACCCTTAATTCTATCAGTTGTATGTTCTCAAATTTGTCACTTTCCTTTTTTATGTACTGAAGTTCGGAAGCTTTAGGCAGTCCGAATGGAAAGAAGTTTTCTTTCCATTGCAATTTCCTTTATTATCATGACCATGTAATGGTCAGTTAAATATTTACCTAATTTTCTCCAAGAGAAACTAAGCATTTGAAAAGAACACATTATAGGAAAACCGAGGTCTTTGTCATGTTCACGAAAAGCTTCCATGTGTTAGGAGGCCAGGCTGGGGTGGGGGCTGGGAGGGCAGCACTGACCCACACCAGTGTCCCCCCAAGACCACGCTCTGCTCCAAGACACCGCCCCAGCCTTGACATGGGAGAGAGCCCTGGGTTTGCATGCAGTACAGCTTCACGCCGCCCCAGCCAGTGTTTACCTCCAACTCTATCCCAGGGGACACCTTCATGGTCATGACGAGGAAGTCCTTCATGTAACACTGCAGGAGCTCCCGCTGCTGCTCCACGCCGAGCTTGGCGAGGAACCTGCCCAGGGGAGTCTGCTGGAAGATGCCCACGAGCCTGCATGACAGTCCTGCAGGGGGGGCCCAAGAATGGCTGAGGGTGAGGGCGCAGTCCTGGCTCCTCCCTTACAGCCAGACCCTCAGCCTCTCGCGGTGAGGGCCAGAGCGGGAGAGAGGCAGGTTCTGCTGAACACAGCTCACCCCAACGGGGAGTCGGCGGCCTGAAGTCACGCTCATTTCTAGGCATGTTAGTTATTTATTGCCCCAGGGGGGTGGCAGACCCAAAGGCAGAAGTGATGATACATGTCGGCCACAAACAACCTAGCTAGCCCCAGAGGGACAAAACGATCTGACAGAGACCGAGTTTTACGTCTGTCAAGCCAATGTGCTTCAGAGCCCCAGGGCCAGAGCCTGGGGTGCTCTTCAGGGTCACGGTCCTGTGCTGTTCGAACCAGAAAGACAAGCCTCCCGGTGATGGGATGGGTGCTGCCCCAGGCGACACGCCACCATAGAAGGAAGAGCAGGGCGGCTTCGGGTCTGGCCTTCAAACAGAGAAACACGCTTTCCTCTGCACAGAGACTGCTTCGAATTTACTCAGAACATGAGGCGGGATGCTTACACAGAAAAATAAGGTCATGTTCAAGTGTCCTGACCTGTACCGTTCTATGGCAGTCCTCTAAGTAAACTTTGCAAAGATTCTTTCACGTATGAAAGATGACTTTCCCCAATGGGCTGGACTTCCTGGAATGCTGATGGCCAAACTGCTGGGCATGTGACAGCACAGCAAGGTGCCACGTGGTCCAGAAGGACCACGGCCAGTCAGCTTGGACAAAGATACTCTACTGTCGTCACTAGCAGTCACTGAGAAAGGCCCAACTGAGAACATGTCCAAGGTCCCGGTGCCCCAGCTCTCCAGGAGCTCCAGAATGGGAAGGAACCACCACACGACAGCGCGTGGGGTTCTCTTGCTGCCGGAACACGCCATTTCACCACGTCCCGAGGCTCACCTTCAGCGTTTGTGATGTACTGAGCCTGGACCCACAGCTCTTCCAGGTAGTCCCTGATTCTCCAGCTGAAAGGGACTTTGTTGTAGACATTCTCCGGCAGGTCCATGTGGTGGTGCACCAGGATGTAGGACATCTCACTTTTGGATCTGCAGTCGCGCAAATGAGGACAAAGAGCGTGATTAGTGAGAAGTCACTCAAGATGCAAGACAGTGGTCACCACTGAGGGCCGTTCGTCTCAACCCACAAGCACGGGGCGCTCTAAAGGCTACCAAGGCAGCCCACTGGTCCGTGTGACAGCTCAGGGCTTCGGTTATCAAGGAATCTGGTTTACAGACAACACAAACAGAGACCACGGCAGGGAGGCGTGAGGTGGGCCGCGCAGGTCTTGGGGAGCCTGGACCAACCTTGCCCTGTGTGGACAGAACACGACTTATCAGAGTGGGCCTCTCACGACCAGCAGTGTCTTGTCTTCTAAATAAGTGTGTCCACCAGATTCAGAATGCCTCTTAACATGCATATTCTTTATTAATGTACACCCCAGAATTGAAGCTCCCTGAAATCCAAACAGGACGCTTTTGGGAGGCCAGCTGAGCCCAACGCAATGTCCAGGACAGGGAGTGGGTCCCAACAGGGAAGCACACGAGTCACACAGGTGTCCTGGTGCGGCTTCCCTGGTGACGCCAGGCCGACACAGACCACATCAGTCCACTGTGCTCGGAGAGCGTAGACACAAGGACAGCAAAGGAGGAAGCAAAGAAAGAATTCTCAGGGCGTCAGTGAAATCCCCTTTGTACTGTGACGTCACAACCCTTTGGCGGCAAAAAGAGCCAGTTTCCATGTGCGTCTAAACTCAGCACCCACGCCCCGTCACACACTTGGGGGATCACATTACGTGTGCTGCTACGTGAGGGTTTTTGTCCTTCCCACGAAAAGAAACTTCTATTCACCTTGCGGTGTTCTCCATGAGGGGAACGTTCAGAAGCTTCATGTCACAGAAAATAAACATCCACAGGTCTCTGACCCAGGGTGGAGAGTCCGGCATGGTCAGCAGCTCCAGGTTGCCGTCTCTGTCAATGACAGAGACCAAACTCGCCAGCAGAGGGGTCACGGCGCCCTGGACACGCTTCCAGAGGGTGTGCCTGCAGCATGGGAGAAAGGCACCCCCAGTTCCAGGTGAGACCACAGTGGGAAAGTATACGATTATACCGAAGTCAGTCGTTGTGCTTGCTGGTTTTGGACACTAGCCCTGAGGACTTACATATATAAATTTGGTTGCTTATATTAACTACACAGCACTGTTATAATTACATTTATACACAACAATAACCTATAAGTCACTTCAAAACTCTTGTGGTAAAGCATATGAAATCTATTGCTAGGAAGTTAATATTGGAGAAAAAAATGCAGACTGTATTTAAAAAGAAAAAAACATATATTCAAGTTTTTTAAGTATATAGTATCTAGGAAACTGGAGAGAATTCTGAAAACCCGAGTCTAAAGACTATCACGATTTGGACCATTGAATCCCGAGAAGGCAAAGGACTTTGGTCCAAAACACATGGATGGTGACCAGTTCGTCCCCACAGCCTGTGGTCGGGGACCGGCCAGCTCCAGAGCTCTGCCTGACACCTGACACCTGACACAGGTGAGTTCCAAGGGGGCAGTTCTGACCGCGAGGTTCCGAGGCTGTTCAGACCTCGCCCCTGCCCTGGGGTGAGGTGGGCCAGTCCCAGCGCTACAGCAAGTCACAGAGCAGTGACAGGTGGGACACCCACACCCGTCTGAATACCTGGCAAATGGGAAGTGGGAAGGTGAGTCACTGAAGCAGTGGTGTGAAAGAGGTATTTATGTAAAATTAAACATTTAATCAAGTCCACAGGAGTAACTGAGGGCGTATCTGATTTTACAGAATTCCTTACTGAGGAAGTATCACCAGAAAAGAAATTAAGGATAGTTGGAGAAAAAGAGAGAAGCAGAAAAGCCCCTGCAGTCACCAAACCGCAATAATAAGCTCCCGCTGGCCATGCGACTCTGGCTGCTTCCCACCCCTCCCGCCGACGGCACAAGGGCCGGACGCCCGAAGCCAGGTCCATGGGCATCGAAGGGGCTGGACCTGGAAGGGGCCTATGGGTGCGGGAAACTTCTTCAGAGATGAGGAGACTGGAGTCAAAGCGACGAGGAAGGTCTAAGATGACCCTACCAACGAAGGGTGGGCAGACTCTGGCACCTGGGATCCCTCCTTCCCCTGCCACACAGGTCACAAGGCTTAGGCACAAGAAAAGGGTCTCTGCTATACAAACAAAGGACCACTGGCAACAAAGGAATTCTCCGGGGTCTTATTTTTGTAGTGAAGCAGAGCCCCCGGAAAACATTTTCTCTTCCCTGCCCGCCTATCACCTCCTGAGCCGAATGCCCTACAACAGCGCCCGTCTCTATGGTTTGCGACACGCTGGCAAACGTTATATCCTGGAAGAACAGATATTCTATTTTTCAAGGGCGGTTGTTGTTATTATGAAACAACTGAATCGCACACAAAAGCAGACAGGAGCCGGCAAACCCCCACGCAACCGCCACCCAGACCATCTTGTACTTTTTTGGGAGGAAAAAAACAAGGCCACTTTGAAAAGCTCAGTGAAAGACAGGTCTGGGCGCCCTGACCTCGTGGGGCAGGGGACACGGGCATGGGAGGCCTGTCACCCGCCACACACACTGCGGCTCGTCCGGGAGGCGCCTCACGGTACCTGAACGTGCCCGCCTCCTGGAGAGCGTCGGGGTTGGAGGCCTCCCTCACCACCCACTGCTTTACATTGAACAGGTAGCTGTCTTCCTGCTTCTTTAAGAGGTCGTGGAGGCGCATCTTGGCTGCTTGTAAGAAAGCGGCTGCAACAAAGCAGAGGGGCCGTGGGTTCCCCGGGCTCCCCGGGCTCCCCGGGCTCCCCGGGCTCCCCGGGCTCCCCGGGTGCCAGGCCGCAGGCTGCGGCCCCGCCCGCCCCGCCCCCCGGGCCCCCCGCGCCCCCCGCGCCCCCCGCGCCGCCGCGGGCCCCACCTGCGCGCTCGTCCTCGTCACTTAAGAGGCCGAGCAGGAGCTCCACCCGCCGCACGCTGCGCTGGCCCCGCTCGTGCTGGTCTCGGAGCATGCGCACGGCACTCTGCACGCAGCTGCGCAGCAGGCTGCTGGTGTCCAGGATGCGCGTCTGTCCGGGGAGACAGCCCGCTTCCGGTCAGCCACGCCCACGTGGGAGGCCCAGCCTGGGAGACCCCGCCCCGCGCGGCGCGTGCGGCGCCACCAGGCAAGGCTCCCGCCCGGGCCTGCACCGCCTCCGCTTGCACGAGTCCTCTTAGACCCACTGTGTGCTCGGGACTCAGGCAGGGGTCCAGGGACAGAGCGAGGCTGACCAGGAGGCAGCAGGAAAAGCCTGTCAGGCCCTGTCCTGGCAATTCGTCCACGCTCGCAGCGTGGAGGGGAAAGGTGCCAGGCTAAGCTCTGTGCGGCTGGGTCTGCTCCCCCGGCTCCGGGTGGCAGGCGTGAAGCTCCTCGGGTGGCCCCGCAGCACCCTGGGAGGCCCAGGGATGAGAAAGAGCTGGAACTCACATGGCTTCTGCACAGCTCAGAGGCCTCGCTCTCCATCGCCTCGGAACAGTCCGTTTCCATGTCCACCTCAGGTGCTTCCCCGGGTTCTTCAGTCTCTGTTTCCATCACCTCCTCATGGCTGCCGTGGGCCCCACGTGTCCTCTCGGCTGCAACAGAAGCAACACCATCAAGTTACTGCTGAGAAGACGGACCAGGACGTTGGCAACACCACCTGTGAACTGTGTGCCAGGCACTGGCCAGCAGGCATCCCTGGCACCTTGCTCCAGAGGGGCCCCCAAGGAGAGGCCAAGGGCACACGGCTCAGCCTCCCGTTCGCCCACTCAGGGGACCCTCTAGCGCAACCCCTTATGTCCATCCTGGGCTCTGACGGCGATGCAGGAACCAAGGCCTGACACGTGCCACAGGCACTCACTTCCACAGCCCCACGCACCCACAGAGCCACTTGTTCAGGTGGACATACTGCCATCTGCGTGGCTGTGGAGAGCAGGGTGCCCCGGGAGTCGCCATCTGTCAGCTCAGCAAACACATGCTGAGCCGCAGCTCAGGGGCAGGGGCGAGGACTGAAAGGTGATGCAGAAAAGCACGGTGGCCCTGTCCTCACAGCGCCGGGCTCCGCCTGGCTGCCACTCCTGCCATCCCGCGTCCCCAAAGACTTTTCCTCGAGGCTTACACTCAGGTGTGTCATCTGGATGAAACAGCTGGCTGATGGTCACCTCCTGCAGCTTCGTCACATCCGAAACCATGACTGTGGATCTCCGGAGGTCGTCGATGTGCACAGATTGCCACAGCCCTGTGGGGAGCAATGCCACCCAGTGTCGTCCCGTGTCTTCTGTCACAGGCAGCGATACACCTCACGTCCCGGTGAGCACACTGCCGCTGAGGGAGTGACTGCTGCCATAGCGTCTAAACCCTTGGATATACGTAGAAGCCACCTGACCCGTGTGTCAGCAGCTGTCCCATCAAAAGCCATTTTATGAACTGAAATAACGGACTTGTACAGGCTACCTGAAGAAGGCCTGTGGCTCTTTTACGTTTCTGTTACTCTGCTTGCTGTGTCATAATCAGTAAAGCAGCGCTGGCAAGGTTTGCCTCCCAGTATCTACGAAATTATATTAAAGTAAACCATCATTTGCCTATTTCTAGACTATCAGTTTTCTTATATAATAAATATTTGGTGAGCCATTCCTCAGAAGAGAGATAGGGAGAGGGAGAGGATGCGGGGGTGGGAGAGAGAGAGAGAGAGAGAGAGAGAGAGACACTGATTAAATATAGCACCCCCCCAACCCTGAAACGCATAAAGTATCAGGCGTTCCTAACAGTGTTAGGTGGGAACGTCTTCTCTGCATGATCTGATCATAAAAGGTGAGGACCCAGAGGAAACTCGAGTTGTTTATCCACAACTTTCTAAAGGAAATGCGGCATGTGGGAGCAGCAAATCGGAAGCTCAGTGTTTTTTGCCATGATTAAGTAGGAATTTCTAACTGCATCTGAAACAAGTATCGCTGAGATTAGCATTCATATTCTAATTTTAGCCTGGTACACCCTAGGATCAAATTAGAAATAATTCGAACGATATTTAAACAACCACATTCATTAACTGTTTGGCCCTACCTCCATGGAACCCCACGTAGGATGTTCCACTTTCCATCCGGGACAGTTTTGTGATGAAATAGATGAAGATACAGTCCGTATTTGCTTGTATCTTGTTGATTTCATTTATAGCAGAATACCTATTTTTAAAACAAGCAAAAGTGAAACAAATCAAAGCGAAAACCAAGCAAATAAAGCCCAAGTTGGGAAGTGGCTGAAGGGTATCCTAGGAGCTGTTGTGTTCCATCTCAGGGTCTCACTTTTTGTAGTTTTAAATAAATAGTCACACCCTCACAATGACCTCTCCTGTGAGAGTGAGGGCACGTCGTGCTCTCTTGCTGGGATTATTTTCTTCCCATTCCTGCCTGCCTCTGCTTTGAAGTGGCATTTCTTGTTGATCAGAAACCTTAACTTGGGATCCTGGGTGGGCCCGCCCTAATCCTACTAAGCGCAAGCCTAGGGGAACCTCCCATTTCAGGACACAGGGTTCTGTGACCACACAACCAGAGGCCAACGACACTCATGACGTGAAGTATGGCATCCAGTGCTTTAAAAGGCCCAGAAACGACTCTTCCTTTAAGTCGTAAAGGAACACAGTTGGTTATGAAAGCATCAGATTCCCCCTAGAAACCCTAGAACAATGTCCACGAAATACAAATGAAACCATTTACATACTCTTACTGCCCTTGAACTTGCAATAAATTCAAATTGTGTCATTTAAAACTAATAATTACCAAAACATGTCCGCAAACACGTTTCCAGGAGAGTCTTTTGTATCCTACTAATACTCCATTAGCTACACGTCTTACATTCTACCATTTTTGTATTATTAGCCTTTCCCCTCTTTGCTTCTCTTTTCTTTAGTCTCTCTAGCCCACATTTAGGGGAATGAAAAGGGCGAATCATTTTCATTTCTGTGTTTATTATGATGCTGTGCTGTTTTCAGGGAAGAGATTCCTTAGGAGCACCCACATAAATTTTGGGTTGCCTGTGTGATTTCTGAGAAAAATCACAAGAACATACTTTGCTGAGGCAATGAGCTGAGCACTACGAACTTCATCTTCAAAATCTGTTTGAACAATGAGGATTTTATGCGTGGCCGTGCTAGTCAAGCAGTTTCTGAAAAAGAAAAGGAAATTATGAAGATGAGTTCTCCGTCCTAAAAAATGCGGGATATCCAGTCCCCCAGAGTGATGGGAACTATACGGGCTGCATAGAAAAACGGTTCAGGTGCGGTTCTCCTGCATAGGTGAGTAGGTCATCCAGTGGAGAAGGAATAAACCCCAGTAAATGCTTCCTAAGGAGACACAGGACCGGGTTTCAGAGAAGGACGTTTATGCAGAAGCTAACAGCGAAGAAAGGCAATTGGAGAATTTCACAACGGTCCTTTTCAGAGTCACATGTCCTCGACGCCCATTAACCCATGCTGGTGACAACGCCAGTGGGTTACGAGAGCCATATTAATGAAATCGCAGTCTGGGCCGAGGGTGAAGAGGAGCGGAAGGGAGGCCGGGGACCTTACCGGACTTCTCGGAGGAATGAGTACTCGGTGTCAAACTGCTGCAGTGACAGGATTGTGGGTTTCGGGGCCTCACCCTTGATTTCCACGGCCAACATCTCACAGTCGTGACTGGTGAGCAGTCTGGAGAAGGTGGTGATCTGCAAAGTCAGGAAACACAAATCATTGGCTAGAATTCAGGGAAAGGTCTCACGTCCGCTAGGTTTACATCCCAGAAATGTGACAATATTTAGCAAGCCCTTCTGTGGGCTAAGCACTGTGCAGCTGGCACACAGACAGGAAAGACTCCAAATCCAGAGTTTTTAAAAATGAGGCAGAACTATCAGAAGGCACTGACTGGAGAGAAAACACCCTGTCCCTAGGATGCCCTGGATCCCCTTCCAAGATGCCGGAATCTCTTCCCGCTTTGATCCCTATTGGAAACTCTGATGACCCCTTAGGGCTCAGCACAAATTCTATTTCTTTCCTTGCAATGTCATGTCATACTTTCAGATGGAGTTAGAAGATGACAACTCTTCCTTCCTATGGCTGGTGACAATTCTCCTCCACCCTGGATCACACTGCATAGTGCAACCAAAACACTCCTTAAGGGCATGCTGATCTCATGGCTGCCGAGCCCCACCTCTAGGCTGGCCTCACCCCTGAGCACCCAGTCCCTGTGTCCACTACGTGACAGACGAGTGTACTTGGGTGTCAGAGGGGCGCCAGGTCCTCTCCCAAATACAATCTACCACTGCCTCCCCAAACCTGCTGCTCGTCCCAGGATTCTCTGCTGTGTGTGACTGAACCTCCTGCCATCCTAGGAACACCTGGGGGCTCTTCCATCTCCCACAGCCCTTATACGGAGTCAGCCTTTCACTCTGCCCATCTGCTTCCCATTTCTCAGCTCACCCATCCATCCTTCTTTGCTTTGAATGCTGACAGCAGCCTCTCTACTGGTCTATCTTTCCTATGACTTAGCAAAGTTTATCCCCCATCTCCCAGGCAGGGGGACACATCTCAACACACATTCCTCCACCACTGCCCTCTGTGCAGGACAGCCCAAGCTCCTCGGGGCCGTGGACAAGGTACCCCATGAAGCCTCCCTTCTCTCGGCACTCACGGCCTGGAACGTTCAGCTTCATCAGCGACCCCGTCCCAGCTTCCTGCACAAATAGTGCTGTCTCACACCAACACACCGTGGCTCAAGCAAGGCCCTTTCTACCTTGCCACCCACACTTCCCAACCCACCGAGGGCCAGCTCTCAACACATATCCCTTAATGGTTCCTTGCCACTGACTTGGGAAGAGTCTTAACTTGGTGACACCCGGGGTCAAGGACTCTGGGGTGCAAGAGGCTAAGGGTAAGGGTGTCAGGAGACGGTCACCTCTGTGAAGACGGCGCGGCGCTCCAGACCCGTCGTGCGCAGGTGATTCTGCAGGAAGTCTGCGAAGGAGTCGTGCTGCTGCCGATCGTAGTATTCTTGGGACAGCGAATGTGCCTCGAACAGGCTCAGCGAGGACGCACTCAGCCGGACCACAGCGTCGGGCGTGGCGCAGCCCAGCAGGGTCCGTTTGGCTTCCTCCAGGACCCGCTGGTACACGTCGTCAGTCAGGCACCCGGGGCTGAGCCGCTCAGTGACCTGCAGCACCACCGACGCACAGGTGTCCGCGTGGTAGCCGATGAAGGCGTCACAAGGGCTGTATTTGTGTATGGCTGCAAACCGCTCCACTTTCATGTCTATGAACTTGTGCACCCAGACCTTGAGCTCCTCCACAATGTTCTTCTGCCACGTCTCCAGGACGGTGTTGATGTCCAGATAGTGCTTCTCCAGCCGGTTAATGAGGGGGATGGGAAAGTGCTTGTAGACAACGTCCTTCTCCTCGATGACGACCAGACGGAAGTCGGGGTGAACCCGACACTTGACCCGATGGGTGCCCAGGCCGAGGTCCACATACTTCTGGCCGCCCAGGTACACGTAGTACTGGTTGAGGGCGTCGTACAGGCTCTCGTACAGGTTCTGCAGGTTCAGCAGCACCACCATCTTGCCGGTCTCCATGCAGATTTTCACTCGGTTGATGTTTCTGCAGATCTGTGTGTACTCTTGGTCCCTGGGAAAGCTGGACCCAAAAATGATCTCGGGCTGCTGGCCGTCCCCGAAGAGCGTCTTCTGTAGGATCTGCAGGGCAACGTAGTTCCTGGTCAGCACAAGGAGGTAGCGGCACTCGGAGTCATCCAGCTCTCTGCCCGGCCCCTTCCGACGGTCGTCGAACACGTTCTGCCGGATCAGCTGCATGGTGCTGACTTCCTCTGACAGCCTCACCTCGGGCAGGCTGGCCGCAAAAATGTCCAGGGCATCGATGCCATCTTTGCCGCTGAAGTTCCGGAGGATGGCCTGGGCGATGTCCTGCGGGGAGGGCTTCTTCTTAGAAGCCTTTGCGGTGGCGAGGAGCATTTTGATGAGGCTGTAGTAGTCACGAAGCCCGAAGAACTCCTTGTCCTGGTTCTTACACACCGTTTCATAGGCTTTGGCGAAGGGCTTGAAGTAGCCCTGGATTCTGTCCTGGATGAGGGGCTCTGAAGAGCAGATGCCCTTGGCACTGTCCACGAGCTCCTTCTTGTTGGGGCTGCCGCGGGACACAGCGATGCCGCGGTTCATCTTGGCAGGGTCCAAGGCCCAATTGGAGATGCCAATGAAGCCCACTTTCTTGTGGGGGGCGGGGTCATCCTCAATGCACCCATCTTCCAGCAACGGGTGCAGGGTCTTCAGGGGCATCTTAGGCGAGTCCTCTGCCAGCCCGACCTCATCCAAGACGACCACGGACACGTATTGCTGTAGGTCCTTGCCCTGCTGGAAGCGGGCACACTGCTTGAAGGTGCCTATGATGCCCTGCGGGGTAGAGTGCGGGCTGCACTGGAAGGACACCAGGTGGACCTGCTTCAGGGTCCGGAAGAGGTCCGAGTGAGCAGCCTGGCCTTGCATGGCGTCCGCCACGATGGTCTTGGCCAGAGACTTGGAGCTGCCGGGTTTCCCCACCAGGAAGAGTGGAATCTTCAGCTCAATGCAGATAACCATCATGAAGACGTTCTCTTTCAAAGCCAAGTTCCTGGCGATGGTTTTCCTCAGAGGGACACCACTCAGAAACAGATCCTGCGTTAGCGTGATCTCATCCAGCACCACCTTGCTGTTGTTATAGGGTTCCGGGAGGAACCTGCAAATGGCTTTCCGATACGATTCCTGGCTTTCTAAAGAGGCATGGTAACACACCCCGACGGCCAGCACCAGCGACCAGAGAACAGGGTCTCTCTCAAAGTTGTTCTTGCTGATGCTGGACTTGCGCAGAAAGGAATACAGCTCCGACAAGAGCATCTCACTGTGGTCGTAAAACCACCTGAAGACTTTCACACAGCGCTCCACGTCCCGGAGGCTGACAAAGCTGCACTCGTTTTCTGTTTTCCTCATGAAACCCTGAGAGGCAGAAAGCACTTCACTGATCACGCTCGTCTCGTGTGGGTCTATGCTGCTGGTGTCCACCAGTCTTTGGACAATCTGCCCGATGTAGAGCTTTTCTGCAGCGTCGTTCAGCTGCCCGAAGTCCCACACCAGTGGAATCAGGCTTGGCGGCAGGGCGTGCACCCGGTACACCAGCTGCCTCAGGGGGATGGAGCCGAGCCTGTCTGCCGTGTCCTCCGCACTCACCCTGTAGCCCAGGCCAGCCGCCTCCAGCCGCGAGATCATCTTCTGGGAGTGCTTCCGGTACGGGTTGCAGGCTGCTATGATGTGCAAGCCGGAGTCCTCAGCCAGCCGGTGGCCGCCCACCGTGCGATCGCACAGGACTTCTTTGATACAGCTTATGGCTTCCGTTGTGTTGGCCTCATCGAAGAACAAGACCGTGTCCAAATGACATTCATTCTTGTTCGAGATGGCGAGAGCTTCCGCCTCCCTGACTTTGGAGTAGATGGTGTCGGCCGTCGTCCCCCCATGGACCTTCACCAACCTCATGGTTTCAGTGTTAACCCCGCTACGCCGGAGGTCACTCAGGAACTTAATGAGTCTGGTTTTCCCACAGCCTGTTTCCCCCATGATGATAACGGGGATCCCGCACCGGAAACGCATCTCGATGGCAAGGATCTTAAGCATATTGTCCGTCGTCAGCTCATAGGTCTCATCCGGGTCAATGGCCCACTGGACCCCTAGCGTCAGGCAGAGTCGTTCCAGTTTCTCATGTCTGGGCAGCTGATCGAAGTCGACATTGAAGGGCACTCTCTGAAGCAGCAGCCCCTGGTACAGCTCCATCGTCATGACGTCCCTCTTGATCACCTGCCGACTCAGGTGATCGACGGCGTCGACGCTGCCATTCTCATTGGGCTGCAAGTGGAAACCGATGAAAGTCATGGACGTGTGGTCGCCGTTGAAGAACACATACGGATGGGGCTCTGACTCCCACCGCTTCCGGAGGGAGAAAGGGGCTATGTCTTCCTCCTTGACTCCGTCCATGGTGACCAAGTGCTTCCCGGGGCTTTGGTCGGAAGTGTGAAGAGTCGGCGTGGCGAAGTCTCTCGCCATGAGGATCATGAAGGTCACCACAAAGTTCTTGAAGCCCCTCAGTGTATCTCCCACGATCCGCGGGTTGCAGAAGAGAGAGGCCTCACAGTCTCGGAGCTGATAGTTCAGGAACTGAGCGAAGTTCCAGAGCTCGGACCAGGACGGGTTTATGACCCCACAGTAAATCAGAAGGTGCTGCAGGCATTCCCCGGGGGTGCCTTCCACCTGGCCTTGGTACTGGAACGTGTCCAGGTTCTGTCTCGCAAAGAACCGTTTTAAATACTGGAAAGGTCTTTGGAAAGTCTCACTGCAGAACTCTCTCTCATCCATTCCTGGCTCTCTGCAGTTCTCCTGAGGGTTCAGCAGCATGTCCATCACTTGCTTCGGAGGCCTGCAGGTGACTTTTGGGAAGATGTCAAGAAAGCTGAACTGGGGGGCACTTGTCCTCTGGAATGGGGAGAGATGAATAAAATGGTTACAGCTGAATTTCCTAAAAAATGCTTTTGCATTTTAACCTTCCTTGTCTATACTGGACAGGCCTCCATGGAAAACAACAACAACACTTCTCTTAAAGCGGTTTTTGTAGAGTCCTTTCGGCATAGATTGTTAACGTTTGCACAGTTGGGTACTGCTGCGGGGCCTGTGTTCCAACGAGGATGTCCTTTTCTACACAAGCCCTCAATCTAAATCTCTCCATCATGCGTGTGTGTGCGCATAAAACTCCCTCTTGGTAAGAAGTGTAAATGATGAAAGTCTCCTTCCCACCCTGGCTGGCATTAAGAAAGGCAGTGCTTCTCTCAGCAGATAAATTTGCTGCCTTCACCACACACCACACTTAACTCAGACACGCAGCATCAGTCAGGGATCAAACAAAACCAATTTAAGATGCTGCCAAATAACAAAAGAGTATTCTTATTCCAGACATTTAATAAAAGAAGTTTAAAGATTGATTTTCCTTGACTAACCCTTCACTCAACTGCTTCGCTAGGGCAAAAGTGGGGGAATCACACAAATGTGTCCAAGACTCCAGCCCCAGTGAAGGGAAGCCCCTGTGATACGCACTTGTTTTGAAGCCCTCTTAGGCAGTAGTGAATCCCTTTGCAGGATTTCGATGACATATAAATGGCATGGGTTCCGAAGCCACATCTTCCCGTTTACATCCATTAAGTACTGTAGAATGAGGAGTTTGAAAAGAAACACCCAAACTCCAGTCTTCACCTAAAGACAGAATTACATGAGCTCATAAATATACCAAAGACAACTGGCTCTCCCAACCCCACAGAACTTCTTATTCTGTTCTTTGATACGAAGACCGAATATCAATCCATCATGGAGAAATCCTTAAGAATGGGGAGCAAACAGCCGGGACGGGAAAGTCGTGTCTTTCCTGATGGGGCCACTCAGCTGGAATCCATGGACACTTACCGAAGAGGTCACGTCAAAGTGAAATATCATGGGTGTTGCCTGATACGTGGCGCCCAGGAAAGGCAGGAGGGACACCAGGATTTGGTTCTCATCCACCTGAGGGTCGATCAGTCGAATAATTTTTAGAGGCACTTTTTTCCCAGGGACCTTCCTTTGGAGAGTTTCATGCAATCTCTTCACGTACAGAGACTTTCCTGCAACGTTAAAATATGGAAATTAGGGGCCAGGGCCAGGGACCCAGAGCAGGAGAATCCAGGAATATTTAGTATAAGTCACTTCATTTTGTGCAAAATTCGAAACCAATGCAACATAACACAAGATTAAAGAACCCGGGCTGGCCCGGTGGCTCAAGTGGTTGGAGCACTGGGCTCCTAACACCGTGGTCGCCAGTTCTATTCCCACGTGGGCCAGTGAGCTGCGCCCTCTACAGCTAAGATTGTGAACAACAGCTCTCCCTGGAGCTGGGTTGTGGTGAGCGGCTGAGAGCTGCCGTGGGCTACCGTGTGCTGGTGTGAGTGGCTGGCAGCCATTGTCAGCTGCCGGCTGCCAGTGAGAGCTGCCATGAGCCGCTGTGAGCAGCCGACCGACAACCGGTGACCGACCGCCTCAGCCGGGGGAAAGCGCAAGGTTCATTAATCCCAGCACGGGCCAGGGAGCTGTGTCCTACACAACTAGACTGAGAAACAATGGTTTGAATGGGAGGGGGAAGGAAGGTGAAAGAAAGGGGGGGAAAAAGATTAAAGAACTCTCAAGTGTCCCAGCTGACTCCCTGGGACCAGTGACGCAATCTCTGTATAAGGAAAGTGTACGACACAGCGAGGCACGCCTCGCGGGGAGGGAGAAGCGGGTGACCCAAGAGAAGGCAGTCTTGTGAAATCATGGGGACTGGAGGGAGGTCAGGAGGCATTTGTCTCCTCTTAAGACAGAGCAGCTATGCCTCCTCCTGCTGTCCCGACACACAGCAACCCTGAAACGGCCCATGAGGTAAAGAAAAAAGAGAGAGAAAAGCTTGTTCAGAGCAGGAAGGTGGGTTGGCTTCCAGGAACCAACTCAGCTCTGCAATTTTAGATGAGCCATGCCTGCCTGAGACTCAGATTCCCCATGTGCAGAAGGGCTTCATGTGAGTCACCCCCTACCCTCGTGGGACAGAGAAGGGCCATCAGTGGCCCCAGGACATGTGAGACCCATCCCCCCAGCAGCTATCATTACCAACACCCGCTCTCGCCGAGGCCACAATCCCAACACACATCCGGTCTCTGAACACAGCAGCGGCCGACGGGGTCTGCTTTGGGACCTGGAAATGGTGCGCCAGGTAGGCCTGCACGGCCTCAAGGGGCGCCTGGGGCGTGAAGGGGACTTTGTGCTGGCTGAAAGCCGAGGGCAGGTAGCAGTGCTCCCGCTCACAGTCACAGACCATGACGAGCTGGTACTTCTCACAGTGGCGCTGCATGCACAGGCTCCGGAAAAGCGCCTCCGCCCGGCAAGCCACCTCGTAGCTCAGCTGGTCTGCGTACAATAGGCTGTAGAGCCTGTGGCCCTGGGATCCCGGGGTCAGGCAGCGGCGCAGGAGCAGAGCCACCTCCTCAAACGTCGTTCCTGGGGTGCACAGCAGCACCTCGTCGTAGGTTGGCAGGGGCTGTGCCGCGGACTGCAGGTAGATGGCCAGGGCGGCCGGCAGCACCTCTGAGGAGCCACAGAGGACGAGGTTGGGCTGGCCGACCTTCAGGCCTTTGGGAAGCTCCCGTGTCACGGGAGGTCCGGCTGCCCTGGCCAGGTTAGCTAGACAGTGGCCGAGGGCGTCCAGGTCCAGGCACTCAGGCAGGAAAGCACTCATGCACACCATGGACTGTTTCATGATGACCTTCAGCTTGTCCAGCAGGCTGGACTCACAGAAAAGCATCAGCGGCAACTCCTCCATCACTGTCCTCTCCTTGTACCCGGCGGCCCTGCCAAAGGGCCTCCTGCAGGCCTGCACGACATCCTGAAGGGTGCAGTTCCGCTTGATGAAGGACAGCATGGTGAGGGCGCCATCACTGGGCAGCTGGCTCCCGAGCCGCGAGCTCAGGTAAACCAGCTGCTCGGCCGTGTAGTAGTTGAGGTAAAAGTGCTGAGCACGCTTCTCGGCCACAAACTCCTGCCATTGGTCCAGGAAGTCCTCCATCTGCCTGCACAGGGCCTCCAGCAGCTGGGCCACTGGCATGCTGTCCGTGAGCTGGCTCAGCAGCCCCAAGCCAAAGTCCATGCGGATGGAGACACCCTTCTGTGGGGAGCAGTACACATTGGCTGTCCAGGTCCGGAACAGCATGTTGCCAGCAGAGTGAAGATTGATGAAGGACTGCACGAGCCTCTGCACATTGCAGAACACCTGTTGCAAACGGAAGCCGGAGGAAGGCATCAGAGAGAGAACACAGACAGATGGAGAATCTGAAGGGCTGGGGCTCCGTGTGACCACAGGAAGAGACCCCAGAGCCCGGCCTTCCTCACTTACATGATCTCTCCCTTAGGAAGGCGAGATAAACGCTCCCGTGCAAAATGCACCCATGAACCTCAAAGGAAAAACCCGTAACAAAATGGAGAGACGGTGACATAAACCGATACGCCTTAGCAACACAGCTACTTTCTATTTCAGTGAAGGATACCCACTTACAGCTCTGGGATATAGTTTGGGATCCTTGGGGATTTACAAAGTCAGGCAACTTCCATTTCCTTCCAAGAACCACCCACTGGCTTGTCTCCTCTCCAGGGGAGTGGGCTCACTGGCAATTCAGTCTAGGGACGCCCAAGGAGGAACTACTGAGCTAAGGGCCTGTCATAGCACAGCTGTGTCTTTCAGTCGTGGATTGGCACGATGGGCACCCTGCAGGCGCAGCGGCTCTGCGCTCCACGAATTCCAGAGCACGGCGATCCTGAGCAATCTCAGACCCTTCTTACTTTTCTCAGGCTGCTCAGCCAGGAATCCTTGTCCGGTTAGGCCCCGCCCACGGAGCCCCGCCCCACGGAGCCCCGCCCCCACGGAGCCCCGCCCCCACGGAGCCCTCACCTCTGAGAACACCTCCACCTCCACGCTGTTGTGGTCCTTCTTGCCAGACATGAGCATCAATTTGTTCAAAAGCTCCTTCAGCTCCTCCAAGGAGTAGTTTCGCTCATCCTCGTGGCCTCCGTGGCTCTCGGGGAGGATTAAACGTACAACCGTGTCTGGTGAAATCTGGGGAACAGCGCAGGTGTAGGGGTCATTTTTCTGGAGGGAGAAACCCCTCCCCAATTTACAGTGGCCTGTCAGCGCCACGCCAGATTTGCCCGGGATGTGGGTGTCTCACCTGGCCGTCCACGGGTGCCTGGATCACATAGACGCCCCTTTTGTTGATGGCTGTGGCCAGAGACAGTGAGGAGAGCTCCACGGACCCGTGACTCTCCTTCACCGTTTTCAGCCACTCCAAGTTCCTGGCAGAATCACGCTGTTGGGAACAGGAGAGAAACAGCAATTACCTACTATCTTTCTTCCTTCCGTCCTCTCCCCATATCCACCTTCCAGCAACAAATGCCTCATCCCTTCTCCAGGACGTTTGCATTCACCCCACAGGGGAGGCCTTCCTCATCTGCTGCCAACAACCACTGTGTGCTTTGGCCATCAATCTAGGGACACTTGTGACACGGTGTTGCTGTTTCCTCATGTCCCCATCCATGCTCGGTGCCCTGTCAGCACATGGAGAGCACCAGCTTCTACTTGTGGACACATGGATGGAGTGGACAGGCACAAAGCCAGGCAGGTCTCTGTGCAAAGGCACCGTACTGCTGCGTCCCGAGGTGTGTGTGGGGGAAGGGGAGGGCGGGGAGAAATGCCAGATATAACAGGGCTGGAGCCTCTGTTCTAAATGTTCTTTGGGGTCCCCAAGTCAAACCAGAAAATTAAAGGAAAACTACAACAGAGGCCTTTTGTTTGGACGTGAGCTTCCCGCAGACAAAATGCAGCCCCCATCTGCTCAGTCCACTGCTCTTTCTCTCCCCAAACCTTCACACAGGTCCAGCCGACCTGGTGACATGTGTCCTCCTCAGGCAAGTTACAGACTAGGGGTCTACTCAACCCCTGATGAAGACAGCCCACTTAAACTGAAATGCTTCTTTTTTTCTGATAAAAATTAATTGATCCCAATTGTGGAAAATACCAAAAAGTATACAGAATTAAGTGACAATGATCACCACTCAGAGGAAACCACGGGTAACATTTCAGCATATTTCCTTTCAGGCTGTTTTTCTTGGGTTTCCCGTAGCAGAAATGACTCTTATTTGCATGCAATTTTGTATTCGACTTTCTAAGATACAAGATCGAGAAAGCACTTCCACAGATGAAGACAAATTGTTTTTAAACATCATTTCCAGAGTCTGCATGGAAACCTCCCCCATGGGTGTGTGATAATTGGCATAGTCGTGTCGCTCGGGCTGCCAAGCAATGCTTTGTCGGACTTAATCAGCTTTGGAGCCGAAGTCAGACTTACCAGTTTACTGGGCAGGTGCGGGTCGTTCTCCAGAGCCTTCCACAGCTCTTTCAGATGGTTCATGAACTCAGGGAAACCTGCACTCTTGTGCAGCTTGTACAGCAGAGAAGTGTAGCCCTGCACAGCATCGTGGAAGCAGGCCACGCGGTCCACATCGATGTCATTCTCCCCCGCAGAGATGGAGGCCAGGTCCACAAACACTGCCAGCTCGTTGGTGCCTTGGGGCGAGGAGAGACAGGTGTGCCTGGGCCTCCTCCATGTTGATGTGAGACTCAGCCTTGGCCAGTGATCCTTACTGAAGCCATGAATGGACATTTAGTGGATTTTTAGGTGCTTTATCCACTCTCTGCTTTCAGTAAGCATCCAGGCACCTTTCCTTTTGCAGATCATTTGAACACCGCGGACCAATCCCTGACCGTACTGTACAGCAGCACTGTCCAGGTACCACTCGAGGCTTTCGTGAGCCTGCCTCCATTTAATCCACATAACATTACCATCTTATACCAAAAGAAACAGGCTCAGCTGGTTACCACTGCAACCACAGAACCAGCTCAAACTGGTCTGATACCGTTCCTAACAAGACCCAGAACCAAAGTTCAAACCTTGGACACACCACTCATGAGGGGCACTTATGAGCCCTTAACTGTGACCCCCACAGAACCACAGGACCAGAACATGACGGGAACCTGAGGGCTGGGACCCTTTCAGACGTGAAAGGTCCGCTGTCCAGGAAGACCCGGTGCTGAAACCCCTCAAAACCAAACCCAGATCTGGGACACAGGTTTGAACCCTGCCTTCTGTCTCCTTGCCGGTTGTCCTCACAATAAAAGCTTTCTTCTCTCCAAAGCCAATGCCATGGTGTTGGGTCCTATGACTGTCCGGCAGGGAGCCCTCACTTGTTTACAGTACTATGTTGACAGTTACTATAAAAAAACGAACATAATTATCTGGGCTACCTACTGACCAAAGGATGTGCGTCCACGTGGACCAGAGCCCACAGCTGAAGGCAGGGAGGTTCAGGATGAGCGGGGGTCAGAGCAGGCCCTGGCCCACTCCTGGGGCTCACCAGCACGGCTCTCCTCCTGCCTCCTTCCCGACTTCCTCACCTCCCTTCTCCCCTCTACAAATTAACTCTACCAAAGGGACCTAAGTCGCAGGGCTACAAATGCTGCCAGCCAAGACCCCGATTGGGAAAGAAACGCACGACACCAGCAAGGATGTTGTAATAAAATCTCTCCATGGGCTGGAGCCTGCCTCGGCCTCTAGGAAAAATCAAGAGGAAAAGCCAGAGGGGGACAGATTTTTTTAAAAATGACCCGCAGCTGTTGACAGCAAGCATTCAGAGTAGGGGGGAACCGGCAGCCGAGGAAACAGTTTTTCAACCAGAGCATGAGAAACACCGTCCTGATGACGACTCTCGCAACAGTCAACGCACACACCGCACACGGCCCTAAAGAATGCAGACGGCACATCTGTCCTTTACACAGCACGAAGGCGGGGGCGGGGGGGGGCTGCCTGGAAGCTTCGGGAAACCACCCTGAGTGCATCCGAACACTGCAGACTCGCGCAACCCCGAAGATGGACTGTACCTCCCAGGGCCTCCCGGACCCAGCTGATGAAATCGCTCCTCAGGGACAGCTCCCTCAGACACTGGTACCGGGTCTCATCCATGTCCTGGAGCAGCTTCCTAGCGCAGATGAGCTGCTGGTTGATCTGGTTCAGTTTTTCACCACGGAATTTCTCAAAGTTGTCAGTCTACAAGACAAGGCTCTACTGTGGGCTGGCCCTGGTCCCTGGAACCCTAGTCTGAGCAGAAACGCTGACCATCCCCTCGGCCCTGCCCCCCAAACCCACCACGACAGGCACACGAGGCTCCTGTCCCAGAATGGGATGCTATGACCTCCGCTGCTATCCCCCCCAACCCCGCCTTGCCCACCACTCCCCACCACCCTGCTAAGCAGCTCACACACAAACCCTGCCAGGTACACTCTGCTAATTTCCTGTTGTTTCACAGGGAAAGGAATGAGGGCCCAGAACTGGGACCCACTCGAGAACCCACCCCTGGAGGTCAAGGTGTGCATGATTCCACATCTTGTGATACACTTGCGTCATCCTCATACCTGTCTAGGTTATCATATAGCTCACGGTGTCCCTTAGAAATGCTCATGAAAAAGAATGGAAAGCAAAAGACTCACTTCTTCACTCACACAGAAATAACTTAGCGTCGAGCACTCCCGGTTGGCACAAGGAGACATGAGAGGAGAGCCGACAAAGTCCTTCACTCTTGCAAACATCTAACTACAAAAAGAGGCTCATGGCCATTTCCTAAGTTCTTCACCCTCATGCTGAGCCAAGAAAACACTCACCAGCCACAGAGCGGCTATGCGTTTATAAACAGAGGTGAAAAGCAAGCCCTTGGCGAATTGACGTTAAGGAAAACACAAACTCCTGGAGGAAGCTTCAAGAACCCTCGTCTAGCTTGTAAAAGCTAGAGAGCCCGTGGCTCCCGGGGAGTCTGAGCTGGAATCCAGGCCCCACCCCAGGAGTCCCTTGCGAATGACTTACAAATCTTAATAAAGTGTGGAGAACATGGAAGTCACCGGTCAGGCCCAAATTCTTTTTGACCTCCAAGATGACCTCAGCTGCGCGGACAGCCTGATGCAGGAGATGGTATTCCTGGATCTGCCCAACTCGCTCCTTGATCCAATCCTTTGGGTGCCTGGAATCCAGGGCACACATGACCTGGAGGTCCGCAGTGAGGGAGTCGTATTTATTCTCAAAGACTTTGAAGATGGAATCGACTTCCGCAAAGGTGACCTCTCCTAACTTCAGGTTCTCGTACAGATCGCTGAACTTGTGGAAACAAGGAAGATACAGATACCCATACGCATCTTGCAGCTCAAGAATTTGCCGCTCCCTCTCCCCTTCCCCTTCCTCCTCCTCCTCTGGTTTCCTCAGCGATCCTGCGGCTTCTGTCCAGAAGCTCCGGAAGATGTGGCTGTCCTTTAGCAAGTCCATGTTTTTGGCCATTTCTTGGACTTCAGGGCTCAGGTTGTAATGTGTTGTCCACTTCAAGTCTGAGAGGGTAGCTGACAACCTCGTTGTCACAGCTTCATTTAATCTTTTACTGCCAAGGTCTTCCAAATGTCTTTCAGTGATCTCTCCAAAATCCACTTTGAAATCAAAAGAGAAGGCAGAAGTCAAAACCCAGGCACGGTGCCAATTTATCTTATTTTCCCAGCATTTACTCTCCTCATTGTTCTTAAGGAAACTCAAGTGGACGTATTTGCTGGCATCTTTTTTCTCACTAAGAAACCTGACATCTCCCACCGCCCCGCAGCTTGTTCATCAATTTTCACAACAAAGAAAACATTGTAACTTCTGGGTGAAGATGACAGTTTGAAGACATGCACCTGCTTTCACTCCATCCCTACATCCCAGCACCAAGGCCAGAATGGAGGTCGTTTTCTCAAAAGTCATAAACCCATAGGGCAGGGAAGAGTACAAAAGAAGATCACAGCAATAGAAATTAAAGCTATGAGCCCGTGGAAGACTTAGGCCTGAATACGTGGAGCCCTCGCCGGCCATGGGGAGAGCCAGGAGTCCGGCAGTTCTCTATCACACAATCCCCCAGAAGCATGGACGCTGCTGCACAGCTAGCTGGACTTTGGGGTGGTGATGAACCTGTTTAAGAAGTGGCCGAATAGGCTGGTTTTCACCCCCACCCCATTCTACATGGGAGGCTGGTCACCCCTCCTCCTCCTGGTGGCTGCAGGTGGTTCATTTTGGAGAAGGTGACATGGAGGGTCTCTGCATCGGAGAGTTCCGGCATTGTCAGACATGAGTACTATTAAAATGAAAGAGTAAGAAAGAGGGAGGCAGAAGGTACAGGGGCAGAGGAGGAAGGAGGACCATAGTGAAAGCAGGATGAGAAGATGTGCAGGTTGGATGCGCAGAACCTTCCAGCCTGCTTTTCTCTTGGCTCCCAGAAACCTGGCTTGTACCCTCCAGGCAAGGGACTGGGGGTCGGAGCCGCCCCAGAGAGAAGACCTCAAGACACAGGCCACTAAAAGGCCACACCCCATTATCCCGGTCAGCTTGCTAGACTCCTCTCTTCATATAAAAACAAGAATCTCCAGATGTATGAGGAAAGTCTCCAATGTGAAAAGCAGATATAAAAACACAGCAACAGATAAAAGTGGCTCAGAGGAACCAGGAAACTATGTGAGGAAAAGGAAAACCTCTAAACCAAAAATATCAATAATCTCAGAAAGGTAAGATACTACGACCAGGAATTCTGACAGCACAGAAAAAGGGTTGTCCGGAGGAAAGAGTTGCCGTAAACTGAACATATGTGAGAATTGAAATGAAAAAAATCAACGGAAAGGTTGGAAGGTCAAGTTGCGGAAAAAGAAGACACAAACTGGAGTAAAGGGCAACTGGAAAGGTGATGTGTGTACGGCATCTGTTTAGGAAAACGGAGCGGTCTCCCCCTCGTCTTCCAGGATGGACAAATCTGGAAAACCAAGGACCTATTGAAGCATGGTATTTAGAGGCAGGGTATTTCGAGCTATTTAGAGGAAATGCCAAGAACAAGGTCACAGGTCTCAGTGTCTAAAATAAACACATTCAAAAGAAAGCCTTCATCTCCGAGAAAAAGCAGTGCTATGGTGACACGTTATCGGATTCTCTCTCTGACCCTCCTTCCCTGCGGCCCCTCAATTCTGTTCATTATAATTCATAAGAATGGCACCTTCTATCAGGTGTTTCACCCCCTCACACAACTTCAGGAGGCTGTCAACATATTTTTTCTGTTTCTTTAGAAATGTTAGTTCCTCCAGTCTGTACTCCAGCACTTTCTTCAAATCGTTTTTTCCTCCTGGGCTGAAAGATTTTTTCTCTCTGGAGGAAAAAAAAAAAAGAAACCAATAGAACAAACAAGCATATCCTTTTCCACGGCAACCCATCTTTTCCATTCTCCCTCTGACTACAGTCCACGTTCAGGCTGTGTGCACGGCAGCTCCTCTATGAGGCTGTCTGCATGCTGAGCAGCATGGAATAAAAACAGAGCAAGTGCTCTAACTCTGTCCTTATTTTATCTCTTTCCTGAGGATTAGAAACCATCCCTGGCAACGTCCCAGTAAGAAGAGCCATTTGTCAGAGACGACACAGACCACCTGTCTACAAAATCCACACGCAGTCAGACATTTCTTATCCTCAGAGTCCTCGAGTCCAGAGCTCGAGCTGATACTTACTTAATTCCCAGATGTCAAGAAATGTCCTGACATGATTCGCGACCAGCTCCAGGTGCTCCACTAAAATCGTTCCCCTCCGGAGGTCGCCAGTCACATTTGTGAACACAGAGTCAGCAATGGCCATCAGATTCTTGCCATCCTCGGTTATGTTCTCTAGTATTTTCTCATTGGTGCCTGATCAGGTTAAGAACAGAGTTAAACACGGGGCGCCCCACCTCCTCCCCACCTCATCTCTGTCAAGCCCGAAGACTTCCAACTCGCAGACAGAGAACAGGCAGAGTCACCGTTTCCAGTGTGCTTCTCCCTCCCCTGCTTCTGCGTTCCCCCAGGAGGGTGAGGTCTTACTCAAATTCACTTCCTAGGGATACCCTTGATAAGAGTGAACTGGCATCTTAAGATGCTTAACCATAGAGCTGGGAGGACTGTGGGGATGGAGCTGGGCCCCTTGTTAACTCTCTAGTCTTGACTTCCTGTTGAACTCTGTGGTAACTTCCGGGGGAGGGATGCAAGTAAAGGAGGAAGCCATGTTGGTGTCGGGTCCTTTTTCCACTTGGGCGGCTGGTTGGGAGAGACCGGGCCAGCGAGTGTACATATACACACTCCTTGGTAGCTTTGTTTCTTTGTTTCTTTTCCCAAATAAACCGTTCTTTTGGTGAATTTTCTGGAGAGTTATGTTTTTGCGGGTCGACACCCTCCATCGTGAAAAGCGGTCCCGCGAATGGCCGCCATCAGCCGGGAGACCCACGTTTCCCAGGTGTATAAAACCTGTGCCCCCTTCAGTATCCCTCACTACACACAGTGTCCTTTACACTGCCCCCATCGTGAGAGCCCTGCAGCAGAAGAATAAATTGTGCCAGGGACGCCGATGACCCGACGGGGGCGCTTTCAGAGCACGTGGAAACAGACACGTGCACGTCGTGTTTTATCCTCAGCACCTGCCAGCTAAAATTTTGAATGTGAATTTTAGGATCGACTTAGAGGGCAGAATTTCCAATACACTTAGTTCAACCAGCAGAAGATTTCTCTCCAAGTAACATTAGGATCGTGTGGTACTATGAGAAGACCAAAATGATCTGGTGCCATGAATAATAAATACAGCAGCTTTAATCATAATCACCCAAATCTGGAAGCATCCAAGGTGCCTTCAGTAGGTGAATGGATACACAAACTCTGGTCCATCCAGTGGAATATTATTCCGTGACAAAAAAAAAAAAAAAAGACACGAGCAATGAAAGAAACTTAAATTCATATTACTAAGTGAGAGACGTCAGTCTAAAAGGCTACATACTGTAATGATTCCAAATATATGATCTGGAAAAAGCAAACTACAGGGGAGGGCAAAGGGGAGGCTGAATGGGTGGAGCATCTACTATCAGGGCCGTGAATTGCTGGAACGTACAATACTGTCACCGCAACGCCCATCTTTACACATTGTGCAAACTCACAGGACACACAACACCACGAGTGAACCCTCACAGAAACTCTGGCCTCCAGTCACTGATATGCTGGTTCACCAGTTGTCATAAATGCACCAAAGCAAGACAGTAGCAAGAAACTGTATGTGCTGGGAACTAAATATGGGAACTTTTGTACTTTCTGCTCAATTTCTCTATAAACCTAAAACTGCTCTGAAAATAAGGTCTATTAATTTAAAAAAAACAAACACAAATATGATCATCTTTTTCAAGGGAGTTTCTCTCTAAACGTACAGAAAAGTCCCACATCAGTGATCTGACCTTCTCCCTACAACAACCGTGACACGTAAGCGGCTTGGCTTTTCTTTTTGGCCGTTCTAGTCATTGGATGAAACTAAGGCTCAGGATCAACTGACCTTGGATTTTTAGATCCAAATCCAGTGCTTTTCCACTAAGTCTAAATCTAACAACTTACACACAAACTTGAACATCACACTTTTGAGAGCAACAAGTATCTCCCGTCTTTGATCACAAAACACGTGGGGCACGGGCGGTCGGTGTGAGAATCTGACAGAGCTCAGTGTTGCGTTGGGGTCAACAACAGTGGACTGTGTGGACATGTACCCCAATCTCAGAGTCAGAGTGGGGATGCCATGGGTTTGGATCTCAGTTCTGAATACTTCGTATCATGGAGACGGTGGGTAAATCTCACCCCACCCTCCACGTCCGTTTCCTCCTTGGAAACATGGGGACCTTCTGGACAGCTCCTGGGGCACCACATCTGAACAGCAGCTGGTGCACAGCAGGTAGTCAAGGGACGGTGGCTTTCAGCGTTTGTTCTCATTTACATTCAAGATGCCCTGAGCCTTGCTGGGTCCCTCCAGCCCCTCCATGTCCTCGGTCAGACATCAGCCCATCCCAACTGAGCATGAGGTCAAATATCCTGCCCCCAGCAAAGTCAGGACACACCCACAAACATACCATACAACCGGAACAGGTGCTTGATGTCTGGCCATGTGAGCAGGTGCTTCAGAACTTCACCCAGGTCGTCCACAGGTTGGCCACTGTGCCTGGGCCAGGACTTGGTGATCACAGCCGATACAAGCTTGCCAAAGCGCCACAGGTCACTGTAAGACAGTCCCTCCAGGATACTGATCTGAGACTACACGGAAATGAGGAGAAAGTGTAGGATGAGAACGATGATGATGATGATGACGACGATGTGTTTGTTTGTAAATAACAGAAGTAAATTACCCAACAGTGTCCAGAAATCTTTTGTGACTACTTTCACAACGCTTCAGAAAAAGCAAAAGAGTGAAATACTTAACTTTCCTCAGTGCATTTTGTTTCCCTGGGAACTGTCTCCTTGTGTGACGAGGACCAGAGATGAGGGGACGTGCACACGCTAACACACAGACACAGCCCACAAGTCAGGCCCCTTCCTTCTGGCTCTGTGCCAGTTTCTACATTTTTCCTGGGCTTTCGTATCACGAGAAACACTGAACATAATGAGTAAACCACTAATAGATGAGGTATAATATTCTGTATTCCTAATCTGTAACTCTGTCCTAGGCTGCCTACAAGCAGCACATACACATTTTAACTTCATGCTTCCTCACCAAGAAACAAAATGGTTTTCCTTCTTTAGGTTCAAAACTTTTTACAAAAAGGTTCAGTGATTAGTAAAAAATATATATAGAGAGAGGTAGGGTTAGTTTAAAATAGATACTTTCTGATATTTAAAAGGATAAAACAAAGCCTTACCCAGCAACGTATAAAAAGGATTACAAACCATGACCAAGTGGGATTTATGCCAGGAATGAAAGATTGGTTTAACGTAAAAATCAGTTAATGTAACACATCATAGCAATAGAGGGGAAAAAAATCATACCATCATCTCAGTAGACACAGAAAAAGCATTTGACAAAATCCAACACCATTTCATGATTAAAAAAAACCCAAAACCCACTCAGACCAAAAATAGAAGGGAACTTCCCCACCTGACAAAGGGCATCTATGAAAAGCCCACAACACTCAATGGTGAAAGACTGAAGTCTTTCCCCCAACATCGAGAACAGGACAGGGATGTCCCCTCTCTCCAATTCAATGTTATCTGGAGGTTCTACTCAGGGCAATTAGGCAAGAAAAGAAATGAAAGGCACCCCGATTGGAAAGGAAGAAGCAAAACTGTTTCTATCCACAGATGACATGACTTCATGTACAGAAAACCCTAAAGAACTCACACACACACACACACACACACACACACACACATGCAGAGAAGAAGGCTGGAAGAGGCAGTATGGGGCAGAATGTCTTCCCACTTTGCAGAAAAAAACCCTCAGTGAATTGACAGCCGATACAAGCTTGCCAAAGCGCCGCAGGTCACCTTCCAACTTCAGATGCTTTTCTTCCATCAATGTGTTGTCTGCCTCCGGTGCCTGTTATTGCATACCTGCTAGGGACCGTTAGCAGGCAACACAAAAAGCCAGCTGCAATGACAGTGACAGGCACATTGAGCAGCAGCCTGGGAGGACACCGACTCAGGTCCCGTGTGAGTGGCTGTGGTGTGCAGCCCACGAGCCGTGCAGTAGCAGGAAGCTGAATTGGCTGCGGGTACCAAATTCCTGAGCCACTCCTGCAGGCCAGCAGGGGGACACCCGTGCCCATTTCTGGAGTTGGAGCCCCCTCTCGGAACCAGTCGGCGTTTGGTAGCCTTTCGCTGACAATGGCAGAAGGCAGCTGCGAACCTGAAAGCATTTCCCAGGTGGAAGTGGCTCACCTGGCAAGCTGAGCTGACAGCTTCAATGGCACATTTCTCAAAGCACCTGGAGACGCTGTCGTCTGAGCCGGCAGCTTCCCAGTTAATGTTACAGAAGGCAGAGATCTGGGAGCGGGCTCTCTCCTGCAAGAATGCAAGACGGGGGGGTTCAAGAGCTTTGGGGCGCTGTGCTTGGACTCTGCGGAACGAAAACACCCTAGTTGTTTTATCATTTCCCCATTATTTTAACCTTCTTCCCATTCCAACACTAAGCATGTCCTCATCGTCCCCCAAACAGACCGACAGGACAACCATTCAAAGAGTCTCTAGTCCCACTTTGCGGAATACGCGCCTGGCACAGCAGTTTGTTAAGTTTTGAAAACTAAGGGATTTTTCCTTGCTTCTGTTTTCCTATAAAGATCCATTTGACAATTGTATATAAAATTCTCATGTCATATAGAAAAATAAACCCGAATTTTCCTAGGGTCACAATTTTCCTTAGTATAAAATGAAGAGTGCTTTTGTGTTTTCCCCACTTGTCATGGGTTTAATAAGGCTCCTGTGACCACGAGGCCACTTGGACCTACTGCATATAGGCAGGCTTTACCCAGCAAGAGCCGAGCGTCCTAATGGTGACAAGATCTAAGACCCTGTCCCCTTATACTTCTCTGGAATATGATCTGGGCTCAAACAATGAAGGCTGGATCAGAAGCAGAAAAGCAGCCACATCTATCCCACGCCAGCACACAGTAGGGCTACCCATTCAAACGCACCCTTCTTATCTATTGGTTGTTACTAATGATATGGTTTTATCCACGTGCTTTTGTCCCCTGTAAGAAACATTCCGGCCTTTGGTACCTGTTTCAGCCTTCCTTCCAGGTCCCCCAGCAGAGACTCCTTCCAGCCGAGCTCCGTAGGGAAGTTTATTTCCACCAGCCGCTTCCAGATCTGCAAAATCCACATGTGAGTGACAGCCACCATGACAACTAGTACCACATGTGATTCTATGAAAACAGAAAGACTGGGTGGTGCAAAGAGCTGGACTGAGACGAACCTGGTTCCGATCCCACCTTTTTCACTGGCGAGTCGGGCGTCCTTACGCTGCGAAAAACGAGATGCTGAGGACCGGGTTACCCCCGGTCTCCTGCGATGTGATGGGTTATCTGAAAGAATCCCTCTAGTGTTTCTTTTGAAAGTGCAGAATGACAAGAAAAGCCATACACCTGCAACTGCATTCCCAGGTGTTACCGTCAACAAGGCTGCTGTGGCTCTCCCTCTTCATTCTGTCTGTCTATATGTGTTCCCCTTGCCGAACCACTGAACGTGGTGCAGGTACCATGCCACTTGGCCCAAAATACTTGGGCAGGCAAGTCCTACAGACGTTAGTGCACGTGTCACACTCAGGAACAGTTCACGTGGGTGTGACAAATGCTCTAGGGGTCCTGTCAATTCCTCCAGTTCATAAAGTTCTGACGGGGTCCCAGAGCCAAGCTAGAGACACACCACTGCATTTAGCCATCGGACTCTCTCTAGAAGCGCCTCCCTCCGGCCTCTCTCCATCCTCTCCTTCCTTCTTTTCTTTCTCCCTTTTTCCTTCCTTGATGCCGACAATTTTGAAAAGTGCAGGCTGGCTGTTCTCGAGCTGACATGTCTCCTGATCTCCCATGATTAGATTTAGATTAAATTTCAGTGGGTGGGGCCACAACGAAAACACACTTTCTGTAGGTCAGGCAGGGTCCCATGACTCGCCTAACACCTCAGGGAGGCGGCTGCCCTGAGAGGCTGCCACCCAGAGGCCCGAGAGACCCTGGTCCCAGCTGAGGGTCAGGCCTGCCCTCGGCTAAGATGTCCTCGGCCGGATTTTGGTTTCTCCTTTGCAGAGTGCGCTTTTCGGCTTTGCATTAAAATGTAATCTGTGCTGGGAACTCTGCATATCCCGTTCCCTAACACATTTCACTTCTGATTTCAGCATTCATGTGTGGATCGTCACTGAGTCAGTTATTATGGCTGTTACAGAATGATGCTTTTCTATCGCAATTGTTTCTTCCACCAGTATAAGTCAGCGTTCTTCTATAAAGTTTAAAAAATGTTTCCTTTTCTCCTCCCCCCTTCTCCCGTAAACATACATCTAAAGTATCAATGAATTATAATCCACTCCTGGTGTCACTCATGCTGACACTCATTTGTCCTAGGTTCGGCTGGTGGGAGCCCCTTCAGGCTAGCTTCCTTTTTTTAAAATGAGGGAAAGTTTTTGATTTACAGAAATAGAGCAAAGACAGTGTTGAGAGTTCCCGTATACTGTCACGCCATTTCCCCCGAATGCTAACACCTTACAAGGCCATGACACAGCTGTCAAAGCTAAGAAGTCAGCATGACAGATTAGCACGAATTGAATGGCAGACGTCATTCAGATCTCCCCAGTTTTCCACGAACGTCCTTTCACCGTCCCAGGAGCTAACCCAGACAGCACGCTGCCTCCAGTCAAGTTTTCTTGTGACACGTCACCATTCGTCCTTGAGCTCTGCCTTATGTTCTGGCACTACGAGACATTTCAGGCTGGCCTTGCACTTCCCCTGCTGCACCTCTGGAACCAGCCGTTCTTCCAGAAGCACAGGTTTCTTTCAATGGGAATGGAATTTAGAAGCCACGAAAGGGGCTCTCGGTGTGCTCCCGGACCTGGGGGTCATTATTTCTAGGCCCTTTCAGAGGAAGGAGCTAGGAGCTGCTGTGGCTGTTTGGGAATCAGGCGCCTACCCTGACACCTCAGCCCTTTCCAATCCAGAGTTCTCGTCCCTCCCCTGGTCCATTCCGCCTTCTCTACAGCGGGACCTCCACCCATGTGATCACCAAGCAGGCTTCTCGTCAGTTCAAGATTGATGTGTGATTCCTTCCTTCTGATATGTGTGCTGTGCTCCACATACTTGGATGAAACATCTTTCCCCCTCGGTGTGGACAGGTGACAAATGAGGGTCACCTGTCTCTGTGCACACACAGTTCCTGTTCTGTGACTATTCCATTGAAGTGATCCTGGGAGGCCAAAGCCTATTAAAACCTGGCTAGGGGCTGGCCCAGTGGCTCAGGCGGTTAGAGCTCCGTGCTGCTAACTCCGAAGGCTGCCAGTTCGATTCCCACATGGGCCAGTGGGCTCTCAACCACAAGGCTGCCAGTTGGATTCCTGGAGTCCCGCAAGTGATGGTGGGCTCCACCCCCTGCAACTAAGATTGAACATGGCACTTTGAGCTGCGCTGCCGCTGAGCTCCCGGATGGCTCAGTTGGTTGGAGCGCGTCCTCTCAACCACAAGGTTGTTGGTTCAACTCCCCCAAGGGATGGTGGGCTGCGCCCCCTGCAACTAACAATGGCAACCTGACCTGGAGCTGAGCTGCACCCTCCACAACTAAGACTGAAAGGACAACAACTTGAAGCTGAACAGCACCCTCCACAACTAAAATTGAAATGACAACAACTTGACTTGGAAAAAAGTCCTGGAAGTACACACTGTTCCCCAAAAAAGTCCTGTTCCCCTTCCCCAATAAAAAAAAAATAATAATAATAAAAAGAATGCATTCTGCCTTGATTAGTGCCATCTATTGTAATGGATAAATAAAATGTATAAAAAAAAAAAAAAAAAACCTGGCTAAATGAGGGCAGGGGGCCCTGTGGGCAGGCGGCTTGCCGCACATACTAGAACGGTGTCCTGCAGCTATGGGTCCTCAGGAACTCAGACAGGCTCGGCCACTCTGCTTTGGGGCTAAATGGAACGCTGGTGGAGAGCCTGGTCTGCCTAAACTGGGGTCCACCTCCTCCGCTCTGGTCATCTCCCCAGACCTCGGTTACTTCCTGACACGAGGATAACAGCAGCACCCGCCTCAGAGCGGACATTCAACGGCCTCCTCATGATTATTGTTAGTTTACCATTATCACTGCATTTAAACTTGGATCATTCCCTCACAGCAGTGGACCAACAGCGGTCCCTAACCACACACACTGCTGAGGTGTAGACACCATCTGGAATCTTGAAATGATATTTAATAATTCAATTCTGTTTTGGTGGCAATGCAGTCTGTTAGTCTGAAACCTGACACAGCAAATTAAAGAAGGCTTTTCTGATCCTTTAAAACGCACAGGTTGAAGTTTGCAACTTTCTTTCTTTTGGGCACATATTCTCATCTATTCTATGTAAAGAATCTATATTTGCAGCAACTTTGTATCTTGATGGAAAGTAGACACTGACACAGAGGCCTGGGTCGTGCTCTGAGGCGAGAGAAGTCTGGAAATTAGTTCTGAACCGCACATACGGGTGACAACGCCCAGATGGATGCAGGAAGGAAAAACCACGGGTTGGCCTGTGACGTGAGTGTGTGTGGGACCAGCTCCTGCAGGAGCCACTGACCTCATACCCGTTACGGGGGTGGTGGCGGCCGGCCAGGAGAACGACGTGGCCTCCAGCGACCACAGCCTTCGTCTCCTGTCGGGTGTTTTTCTCAGAGGACACCACCCCTCGGGTCCCCGAGTGGACAAGAAGCGAAACCCACTTCACTTTACAGAAGCGGGAGGTGTAGGTGACCCTACAGAACCAACCTCGTCCATGGAGTCAGAGGTGTCATGTGCCACATGGACAAGACCTGCAGCGCTCCCACGACAAGGGTAAAGATCATTCTAAGTGGGTTCCATGGTCTCCCGAACGCCCTGGGAGCGTGTGGCACCCCTGACCCTGAGGGCCACCTGCAAGCCGACTCCTGCTCCCTGCTCGCCCCCTCGATGCCCCCCCCCTGGAATGCTCCCCTCCTCCCCGTCTCTGAGGCTGACTTCTCTGTTCCTCACATTCAGGCGCCATTCTGTCCACTGTCCCTTTCAAGCAGTTCTTGCTGTCATCTTTTTCTCCACTTCCAACATCATAAACCTGATAAACTAAGCTCAGTGCTGCATCAGACCCAAACGCCACCCCTACCAGCCACCGCCCCAGAGCACCTCCCCACGAGGTCTGTCACCCGCCTGGCACCCAGGGGCTGCACAACCAGCATCTCACCCTCCAAAATCCGCTGGGGAGCGGCGGAACCCCATTCTATGGACGAGGCCCGAGACCCAGCTGTGGTCCCAGCTGTGGCGTTGCTCCTTTGGCTGGCTTACCTGGATCTCCTGGTTGTACGTGAACTTTACAGGGGAGGCAGGTGTACTCTGGAAAATGCTTCTCTTAAAAACTCCCTGAAGCCACTTTCTTGTGTTGTCGAGAGTCTCCTGGAATACGGACCCCACTGAATTCGTCCCAGTTTTATTTCCCTGTTCTTTTGCTGAATCCTGTCACCAACAGGAAGGAGAGAAGAAGGGAAGGAGGGGAGAGGAAGAGAGCGGGGAGGGCGGGAGAGGGACAGAGAGAGGGAGAGAGAGGGGGAGAGTTAGCGGCCTGGCACTGAGCACTCGAAGGTCTGGACTAGACTCTCGCTTCTCCCCATTCATGGTGGACACTCTGTAAGTTGCCACGTTTAATCTTACACGTATATGTTCAAATGCACTGACCTTGCCAGCAGCATTATTTCCCCGAAACTTTCGGGTTCACTCCAAGTGGGAGACACGGAGAAAGTGGAGAGAAGGACTGGCATGAGTGCCCTACACTAGCTGCTCCCGTGCGATGACAGCACGGGGGGTCCTGCAGTACCAGCGACAGCCATCCAGGACTCCGACCCGTGGAAATGCCTTCATGCTTTCCCCAGACTGGGTCCGGGAGGGGTAATTCACCCCCAGTGCACAGGCTTCTAGCAGCTCCGAGAATCCCCAACCAGGGTGAGTGCAAAGCCTTGAGCCTTAGGGACTGTTGGCCAAGAGGGGAGCTTTCCCCCTTCGCTCCCTCTGCCCCAAATCCCTTTTCCCCTGGGGTCAAGGCCTGGAGAGATGCCCCCTCCTTTCCCCGTTTACTGGGCAGCACAAGCAGCTACGGCACAGCCCCACTCATACAGACGCCTATTCCAAGGCCCGGGGAGGCACTGTACTAATGTGTGTTCTTTTCCTTGGAGAGAACTCCACAAACTATGTAGGTGTCAGAACCCACAAAACTGGATCTGCTGGTGCCACTCCCTCCCTCCAGAGATGCTCCCTGAGAACTAGCAGGTCCCTTCACCTCAGGGCAAAGTGACAGGTGACAAAGCGGGGGCCATTCCTGCCATAGGAGCTGACTGCTGAGTGGAGAGACCAACAGTCTGCAGACAGATGGACAAACATGACCATTCACCATGGCAAGTGCCAAGACGGAAAAGCACAGGTGTTTTCAAAGCACATAAAGGAGACTGGACCCTGCCTGGGTCACGAGGGGCTCACGCCCTGACAGGTGAGCGAGGTGGGCAGGTTGAAGGGGTAGGCTGAGGCACAGGGGACAGGTGCACAGCATATAGGAGCACGTGCCCAGCAAGAGGCAGAGACAGTTTTCAGCTGAAAACCGGACATGCTGGCTGTTGCTTAAAGTCCCCAAATAGCAGAAGAGCACAGTACCTTCTAGAACAAGCCAGAAGCTTCAGCATGGTGTGCAAGCCCTCCGAGATCGGGCCTTGCTTAGACCTCGGCTTCACTTCCAGCCACACTCCACCACCCACAGGCCCTCCAGAAGGCGGGCTTTGTCCTCTGGCCTGATTCTGCAGGGGCTGCTCTCTCGGGGGCAACACAGCCCCTCTCCCAGGTCCTTCCCTCTGTCCCCAGAGCACCACAGGGACCTCTACCTTCCCATTACTTCACTGCGCTGTAATTATGCGTTCACCGGATGGTCCCTGTATGAGATCTTGCTGACAGGGCCCTTCTCTTTTTTCTGGGGTCCTGTGTACCCAGAACAGGGCCGGGCACAGATGAAATGGGCAACGAAGGAATAGCCCCGCGCCTGAAAATGGATGCTAGAACCTTGACCATCTCTCCTTGTTTTCCCCGTCTGCTGTCCTAAGAGTCCTATTAACCCTTTATATCTGCACCTAACCACAGGCTTTTAAAAAGCTCATCGGGTACGTTTGTTTGCTTGAAGGTGAATTTTGCAAAGCTTTTTGTTCTGACACAGGTAGAGTTTTTGACCATCCTGTGGGTTACACTAACCCGAGATGCCAAACAGCATTTGAGAAAGTTGTTTCTGCAGGAAGATATACCCTAAAGAACTGACAGATTTCTTAAACACAGTTTATCTGCACGTCGGCAGCTGCCTGTGAGGATTCAAACAGTAGCTGCTTCAGGAGAAAGCAACCATTTACCAATGACAGTACATTAAAATGTGCCCATGGTATTTAAAAGATAACAAAACTAAAGGGAATAAAGTTAAAACATATACATAATTACTTTACAGCACTGTCACGGTTCTGACTTATAAGACGGTTAACAAGTAAACAGTCCAAATATAAAACCTTGTATCACCTTCACATTGCAGTTTGTAAACTCAAGTGGGTGAAGACCACACACGATGAGAAAGCATGACTGTGACACGTGCAACGCCACGGAAGACTCTCAGAGACATAACAGAGTGAAGAAGTCAGACACGAGAAGCAGAAGGTTCAACAAGGGCAAACTGATCCACGGGGGCAAAGGTCAGAAGCGAGGTCACCTCTGGGGGGAGGGGGCAGAGCACCGGGATTTCCCTGTGGCTTGAACTGGGGGGTGGCACAGAGCACCACTGGGGTAGGGAGGCACTTGGAGTGCATGGCCTTCGCTAGTGTGTTGAAGTCAAAGCGTACAGGGAAAACCTCAAGCGGGAAAGAGCACACGTGGACAGGTGTGAGGTGGAGTGGCTGGCCTGCTGTCCTGGCCACCGGCACTGCTCTTGAATTCCCCAGTCATCTGACATTCTATGCTTTAACTCCTTCCGCCCTCCCTCCAGTATAAGACCCGGGAGGACACGAGTACACACAGATTCACCAAAATATCCTTGCTGCCCGGGACAGAACCGGCACCGACCAGGCATGTGACAATATTTAATGACGGAACCAGCGGCTCGGCGTCATTCCAGCAATCCCAGAATGAGCCGGTCTCCTTTTAAATTGAGGCTGCTTGAAATTCCATACCTGTCTTGGTCATGACGTTATCTGTACGTGTTCCACTTACCACTAGGGATATAAGTGTGATAATGTTGCAAACAGTCTCAGCCGACAAGGCAGGCATCTCATAAAACATGTGGTCTTTTGTGAGTGTGCAGACAGTTGTGTGAAGTTGCAGGCACACAGTTAAGTAGGACTGTACCAAGGGCTCCTGGAGAATCCTACCCCGCAAAGAGTTAAGAGAAACCATTGAAGTGATTTGGGAGAAATGAGAAAACAGTACCCAGCATCCATGACGAGTTCCTTCCCTTTAAAATTCCTACAGGGGAGGCACTGGTTTGGTCCCATCTAGGTTAACATCAGAAAAATTTCAATCCAGCCTGAACTTGTGACCCAGATAAGAAGGAAACAGAGCCCTTTCGGTTGCCTCCATGGTCTGAACTGTAGTCACAAAAACAAATTCAACTAGTCCAGGGTATTCCCTTATTTGGATAAAAAGCTAGGGATCTGGCTTTGTGCTCAGAGATGTCCAGCTCCCCCTTTAAAAATATCAAAGACGTGCTCAATGGGAGCACGAACCTATGCCACAGCTCCCCTGTTCTAGCTGTCCTGAACCACGTGGGCGGCAGGTTCAGGGGTTTTCTCTTTGGCCCAAACTCCACCTACTAAAGTTCTGAGAGCATTAAAAAAAAAAAAAAAGAAAGAAAGAAAAGAAAAAGGAAAAAAGCTAGGGATGTATAGTACTAAAGATTAAAATCCTGCATAAATTTGCAAAAAAGTCCGAAAGATACAGGGAGGGAAGGAGAAAGGAAGAAACGCTAGAATGTGTACTGTGCCCCGCGTCGCTTCCAGCCCCGTGTGGACCAGGTTTCCTGTTTACGGACGTGTTGCCAGAGGGGAGAGGATTGATCAGAGAGGGGCTCAGAAGGCCGAGAGAGAAAGGAGGAGAAAGGTGTCGCTGGGATGCTGCTGGAAACATCCCGGAAGTTACACGTGCTCCACACTCCACTCTGTCCTGAACACCCTAAGAATTCAGGGGGACTAGAGGTGCTGCAGGAATCTCAGCAATCACCTTATCTCCCCCACCACGCGGATATTTCTGTTGTTCTGTATTCTGTGTACTGTCCCCTCAGGTGTCAGAGGGCACATAAATTGGCAGGAGCAAGTGACTTCGGGTAATAACGCTGAGCCACTTTGATTTTTTATTTTCAGCTGGGCTGACGTGCCAACAACACGGAGGGACTAAATGTGGAGGTGATGTCGGCTGTAAGCAGGAATGTGCGGTGTGGTCACGACCATGGAGCGCCACATGGGAAAGGCACAGGAGAAAGGACCAGGGCGAAAGAAAGCCGAAATCTGATGAGTTTACATCAATTATGTTTGCGTAAAAATTAGGATGATTCCATTAATAACCTGAAGAAAACAGCAGGATGTATGATATATATACCACTGTAGGAGCTTCCGATGAGGGAAGCGAATACAGGACACTGCCACTCAGGTGGTAACCGTGTGCCAGAGACAGACTACGTTTTGCTTTTCTACTTACTTGTCGTGGAAAATATCCAGAAGGTGCAACAGCATTTTCAAAGTCTTCTCAATATCCTAGGTGGGTTCAGAAAAGAAAAACAGGAAAGAAGATTTAATCACATCACCACTGCCTGCTACAACAGACCTGAAAAAAAATCCAACATTTATAAATAAGGCCTGACAATTAATCCCTTTTTTTCTACAAACAAGGTTTAAGGTGCTCAAGGATGAAACTTGCATCTTTCACAAATAAAATTTGGGATTGAAAATTATACCATTTTCTCCACCCCCGAAATGGGAAAGACAGTAACGATGACGTATGCCACCCCCTAGATAATGTCTCCGTCCTGTCTCGCACAGTCATGAGGTAACAAAAGGATACAGTGTGCCTGAAACAGAGTAAATTCAAGTAAATCAACCCTTTGGCCCTAAGAAACAGGGACCCCCGCCCCCATTCTTATTTCCAAGTGCGTTTACCCTGTCGGGTCTTCAGAGAAGAATTGCAGGCTCTGAACGCTTAGTTTCTGATGTGATTTTGCTAAGCAAGAACTCAAGAGCCTATTCCAGACGACAAACCTCCAGATTTCTGTAGGCGATCTCCTTAAGTCCCTGAAGCCGGTAGAAAGTCCCTCTAAGACAGTCCAGGACACGAGTGGGAAAGCGAGTTAAGTAGTCGCAGAAGTTTTCCATATAATGAACCAGGTCTGTCAGAGGGAGCAGGCTGAACCAGGAGCAGAACAGGTGCTCGTCCACGTCCAGCAAATGCTTGTTCCTTCCCATCAGCAGAAGCAATGGTTTACTGCGTAAGGGACAGTGGGACATAAAAAGGGCAGGCGTGAGATGAGCAAGTGAGTGCGCCGGGTCAAACAGTGCAAGTGAGTCCAGGGAAGGTCTTCAAATTATGCTCAATCTGTAACACTCTACGAGAGGCAATAAAAGATGACAACTGCAAAATAAAAAAAGCAGGGTGCTACAGAAGGGACAGAGGCTACGAAGAACATACGGCTCAAGATTCAGGACATGCTAACGGCCGCTTCTGCCTGAAAGGCAGGCTCTTTGGGACCAAGGCTAGTGTCTAACCATCGTTAACAGCAAAATTTCTCCTAGATAGTCTGAGCCCCAATGAATAACATTTAAGGTGTATGTAATTATCTAAATAATCCTAATTTGGCTTTAATTTCAAAAGATTCCGGTAACAGTGAAGAAGCAAGAACTTAATTTAGCTCTATTTTAATCCCTGAAAACCTATGCTAGATCCCACTGGGTTGAGGCAGCGGTGACGAGACTTGGAACAGCTTCTTTGACAAAAGATGACGTAAATGGGGTGGGGGGGGCCGTGTTCGGCACTGAGCAGGAGTGTCCATCTCTTGGTACTTAATTCGTATTTATGTGTTCGTTGATTTTGATTGTTGTACTTAAAGTTGATTTACCACTTTTCTTTTGTGGATTGTGCGTCCTGCGTCTTCTCTAAGGAAGCTTTGTGTGCCGTAAGGCCGACGCTGGGCCACCTCAACATGTGCCAAGCCATGACCTGACAGCTCTACTGTCAGGAATTTATCGTGAGGAGGTAACCGGGCAGGGACGTTACTGGGGTACGCAATAAAGTATGCTTACAGAACGGCAGTACAGAAACAAGCCACGTGCCCAATAACTGGCTCAAACTAAATTATACCAACTAAGCAGCCGTTACGATGACAATGCAGGGGTCTATCTGCTGACAAAACACTGTGAAGGGAGAAAACAGGCTGGAACCCAGAAGAGATCATCTCTCGTCTGCTGTTTCTTAAGCACAAAAAGCGCCCACATTTGGACAAAACCCTGGAAATGCGCACGCCTGTGTTAACTACACGACCGACCGTCTCTGGCATGGCAACAAGCCATTTTTGTCCTTTTCCATTATACTTCTTGTATGCTTAAAAACTTTTAAAGAAGTCATTCCACGAGATGTGATAGTTCTTGTGTTCATAGCAGCAGGAAAGACTATTCTGCCCAAGTTCACTGAGCTTCTAGACGCCCAGTGGTTACACCGAGACGTGTGCAGAAGCACAAGCCGACACTTACTTCTCTAGTCTTTGTTCCCGAAACTCCGAGAAAGAGATTCCTTCGAGGGCTGCCCAGGTGTCCTCAGGCTGGGTCCTGGAGTCCTTTCCGCGAGGGGACAGATCCATGCAGTGGTGCAGCACAGGCAGGACACCCACCCAGAGGTCGACTTTTGCAGCAATGCCTTTTAGGCACAGGTTTACCAAGCACGCTCGCCAGCTAGATGGGGACAGAGAGCCACAATGAGCTGCGGATGGCCAGTGTTACACTCACCTGTGGGTCTGACGTCCCACCAGGGAAATACCCGCTCCTCAGGTGGACCGATGGGAGTCCTGTGGGTAGCTGAGCACTGAGTGGCCAGATCAGGGAGAAAAGCGGTCGCGTGGGAGACAGGGCATCCTCAGCAACCCCCCCAAAGCATCAGGCACTGAGTAGGCCCTCGTGGAAGCCCCACAGCCGACTCCCGATGGTCGCATTTCCATCCTCCTTGACAGCTGAGGAAACTGAGAGCAGGAAGGCTCAGTAATGTGCACAAGGAGCCAGAGCAGGTGTGAACCCAGGCCGTCTGGCAACAGCAAATCTACATATAAAGCAACTTTTTAAATGTTTATGGGGGGTAGCCTATGAAAATATATGGCATATCCCCTACAGTCACAAAATATCAAAGCTTGCACACTTTGAAACACACACAAACTTTGTGTATTTACCACCGTCCCTCCTGGCTGTAAAAGCGTACAGCATTTAGCTGGTGCTATAAACCTGTACAGCCAAGAGGCTGATGTCCTACTAAGATCCGCTCAGGACAGCCTATCTAATACCATCCTCAAGTTCAATTCCAACAGCTGCAGGAACAGCTGTAGGAAGACCCTGGTGCCAGCAGAGAGGTCAGCAGAGGGGCTCCACCCAGTGTCCCACCCAGTGAACCTAAGCTCCTTCAGGTCGGCCGTGACAGCACGAGCACTCCCTGGCCCGGCGCAGTGACCCGTGTCTCCTGAACTGAACACAGTGGTGGCAGAGACCATGGGGAGAGCCCCACGTTGCTTCTGCAAAAGTCCCGGGGTTGGGCTTCTACTGCCAACCATATCACATAATCCTGCCAAAAGCACGCCCCGAGGGCGAGCGGTCATAGCACAGAGTGCCTCAGAAGTAGTACATTCAACAGAATATGTAATAACATTAATATATATGCAGAGAAAAGGCTAGAGGGGTAAATAGTGGGTGGTAACATTATGAGCAGTTTTTATTTCTTGTATGTTTTCATCCACGACACACACATAATTTTAAAATCATTAGAAATAGCTATAAAATCTTCACACACACACGCACACAGTACCTCTGAAATGTTCCGAGGATTTGGCTGACATCGCTGTGAAACTCGTCTGCTGAACTGGCATTGGAGCAAAGGAGGTTGCACAACATGGACACGTCCGAGTTTGATAAGGAAAACTCAACTCTTTCCACCAACTGAAGCATAATTAGACCCATTCTCAATTTACTCTTCACGGGGAAGTCTTCAGGCAGAGGTTCCTCACTTCTTTCCAGAAATGGTGTCATTTGATTTTTCAAATAATCCCACAGGTCTTTTCTCACCTGACCCAGGAGAGAAGGAAGACACAAGTCCATGGAGCTAAATCCATCAGAGCTGCCCTTAGTCCCCATGTCAGCTGGGCAGAGGCCAAGCCCCAAGGGGCAAGGAAAGTTCTGTGGGGGGGTCACCCCACTAAACTCCACGCACCCCCTCTCCAGGCCTAGCTGCCTGAGCCTGCGGGATCTGCCACCCACAATGCCATCCAGAGACCCCGGTGTGGTGGTGGGTCTTTCAGGATGCGGCCCTGGATGCAGGGTTCAACTGCCTCTCAGAGTGGCCCCAGGTGTGTCCCAACACTGCCCAGGCCGTACCACAGTGCATGCAAGTGGAGACGTAATTAGGGAGCGTTCCACCCCTTCTTTCCATTCTGCCTAAGGGCCAGATGAGGGGTTGGGATCAGTGGTGGGGGCGGGGCCAAGTGGGGAGGTGGGACCAGTGGTGGGGGCGGGGCCAAGTGGGGAGGTGGGACCAGTGGTGGGGGCGGGGCCAGGTGGGGAGGTGGGACCAGTGGTGGGGGCGGGGCCAAGTGGGGAGGTGGGACCAGTGGTGGGGGCGGGGCCAGGTGGGGAGGTGGGACCAGTGGTGGCAGGAAGAAGAAAATGGGAGAACGGAGAAATACCAGGAGGCTCAGCAAGGAGAAAAGGAACCGAAGGTCCACCTGCCCCCACCTGCCCTCCCCTCCCCTGTCCACTGAGTCTAGGGGGTCATCTGGCCACTAGGAGGTGGGGTGATGCTGACTGCCCAGTCATAACAGATGGACGGGGCGGCCGGTGACCCCCCAAACCTGATACCTCCTTCTCCGTGTACTGCAGCTCGTTCCAGGGGTGAGCCTCTCCTTCATAGACCATGGGCACGCGAACGACAGCATAAAATTGTTGGAACTGGGCAAAGAAGTTCTTCAAATTGATGGCATCCCAGGTCCGCAGGATGCTGAACATGCTGTCCATCATGACGGTGGCAGCGATCTGCTTCCCTTTCACCACGTCCTTCCTTGTCTGATCCGTGAAATGATCCACCCATTTCCGAATGTATGAAGAGGACTTCCTGCAAATGATGTCATCATACTGGTGCCAGTCTAGGAGTGAGGGGAAGAGCAGTGTGATGCATCGCGGTCATCAACACCCACCCAACCTGGACACTCGGCCCTGGAAAGCTGCCATTGACAGGCAGGAAACACGTGAACGAGGCCCGGGTGGAGAGGAAAGAAGGATGGCAGAAGTGCAGTTGGTCAAAGGACTGCAGCTGGACTCCCTCCAGGCAAGTGCCCATCACAGGTAAACGCCATGAGGGCTGGCCCAGGGGCATCACGGCGCCCTACAGGAAGCAGGGCGAGACTGAGGGCACACGGTGCAGCGGGCCTGAAAACACCTGCAACGCCTCTTTCTCAAACTAGGCTCAGTAAACCCAGTATATGAACTTAGAAAATGACTGCCCGGAGGTTAAACACTTTACGCTGAAACTGGATCGCTCGCTAGTGACTGGGGCCTCTTTGGAAGGTACTTGGTGCCACTATCTTCCCCGCGAGGAGCCATGACGCCCACCCCATGAAGGGCAGTACAGGTGACACAGCAGACAGAGCCCCTGGTCTGGGGCCGACATCTTGCAGACGGTATGAGTATAGACCTAGAAAACCCAACTATAAAATAATTAGAAGACAAAGAGGTCACACAATGGCCAGAGGCAACATGAATACGTACAAACAGCCCTGAAAGGCAGAAAAAGGCACAAAGTAGGCGGTTCTGCACACACCTCCTGCCACTTGGGGCAGGAACTTTTCCATCTGTCGTCTTTCCTGGAAGTCCCCGCCCATCCCTGCCTGGTGATGATGTGGAATTCTTATTTGGGTGTCAACTCGGCCCCCAGCGCCTGTGGAAGCCTCTCCTGCTCTCTGCATCCCTCAGAGTGGCCTACAGGGCCTACATGGGGGACACAGTGGATGTCTCTCAGTTTTGCAAAAACGCCTTGGTCCTGCCAGAGAAAAGGTGAGGAGACAGCTGCTGGCTGGGACAGACTGACGGAAATTCACCCATTAAAGAGGCTCAGATTGAATGAAAGAAATGAACTGAAACAGATAACAGAAGTCCAGCAAAGCCGTGGTGTGGACACAAGAGACGAGCCTGAGAGCCCACGGCACAGTCGGGATGGAAGCAGACGGACTGGGCAGGAGCGAGGCAGGCATAGCAGAACTGGTCTCAGGCAAAACCTAACACAGGGCAAAAAGCATCCCCAGGGGCGGAGCGCCAGCCGCCCGCAGTCCTGCAAGCATCTGGGCAGCCCCAGGAGTCGCCAGGCTGGAGCCTGGAAACCCCTTCCTGCAGCTCTTGCTGCTGTGGCTCACGTTTCGCCAATGAGAGGTGCTGACAGACTTAGGAGGAGGAAGGACGGGGGAGCCATCTGTCTGTCCTGCTCCCTCTCACTCTGCTTTTTGGGGATCGTAACACCTACGTTTACTGAATTTCACATAGATGAACCACTACCACACTAAATGGAGCAAAGTACAAACGTTCTCTCAATCAACAAAATTCCAGCACTTTGCAGACACTCCTGCCAAATCAGCTGGAATGAGGTCAGCAGCTGGGGCACTTTTGCTCCGGGGCCCAGGCAGTGACCTCCTGATGCTGCACAGCCAGCAAAGGCCTTCCCGTCATCAGCCCTTCCGTCCGCTACCAGGACTCGACACCTGCAGCTTAAAACGCCTGATCCAACACAACTGACTGGGGCACCATCTCCCAAGATGCTCTGAAAGTCACCCTGCCAGCAGGGCATCTACACCCGACGACCCACAGGACAGGTCGCAAGTTAGTGCCCAGACCCAGGAGCTGACTGGAACACGTCTCTCAGGAGCTGACAGATCAATCTTCTTAAAAGAGGATTTTCATATTAAATAGGCTTTACATGATGGATACGTGCAACTTTGGAGTCCCCAAAATGGACGATCCATTCTTTCTGGGGACACATGGAATGCTTAGGACAGACCAGGCATTAGGCCACGCAGACCACAGACCAGGCAAGTTCCCCATGCGTGCACACACACACACAGATACACACACACGTGCACACGTACCACACACATGCACGTGCATGCACACACACCACAGACGTGCGCACATGCACACACAGACACGCATGCACGCACACACGCACATACATATACCACACACACTATATGCAGTGAGTGGAAAACAGAGCAAAGAAAAATGAAGATAAAGAAAAAAAACAGATATAAACACGAGGGACAAAAAGAGAAAATGGAGAATAACGTGACGGAAAGAAACCAGAAGAGTGGCAGCGGTGACACAGTGGAGCAGGGCTCAGACACCTGCAGGACTCTCCTGTGTTTCATTCCCAGTCGCCATCTGGAAACCTGGGAAGGGGGTCAGGTCCCCTTCTGCCCCCAACCTGCTCACCGCTGGCTGCGCCTCCCCATGGCCCGGCTCCCTTCCTTCCCAGCTGCTTATCTTCTGTTCTTTCCCGTCATCACAAATTCTGTCCCTTGTTTCCTAAGCAAAACTGACGAGACACTTGCTTCCAATCTCAGGTTTATTGTTCGCAGAGCCCAGGTGGGGGTGGGCCACCGCAGGGCAGAGGGAACCCACTTGGACGGAGGGGGCCTCTGCTCTGCAGACCAGGAATCTGGCACCTGCACATGGCAGCTTGGATGGGGCCCCGCCAGTGGCTCACCTCCCGAGCTCAGCAGTGAGGCTCTGATGTGCAGACAACGGTTGACGTGATCTTTATGTTGACGTTTGTAGATGAACTCGTACTCCAAAGAGTCCTTGCGACGCTGGACCACATACTTGTACGGGATGTGCTTATCCACGAGATCTCTGCGAAGGACGGCGCTGCCTTCCACAAGGGACCCGTGGGGACCTAAGTCCCTGGGGACAAACAGGGTACCAGCTGGTTAGCGGAAAACCCTCGGAAATGTTTGTTCTTCTCAAACACAGCACAGAGTGCAGACCAAGAGCTATAAATCGATGCTGACCAAGCAGGTGCTTCTCGAACGGCACAGTTCCCAAACAGAACCTACAGAAAGTGGGCCATGCTGAAATGTGACAAACAAGTAAGGACATTACAGGGAAGAGCTGTTTGAAATATGCATTTTCCTAAAGTCTAAGGACATCATCAGCTGGACAAAAATGATCGTTTCAATCGGTTTCAAAGACGGGACGTTCAGTGCGTTCCCGAAGGATGACGCCACGCCCTTGGACGTACTCACTTGGTGCAGTGCAGCTCGCAAACATTATGCTTCCACTCGGGCTCCCCGAGTGCTCTTCCCCCCCTGACAAACATCTTGTCGTGCTCAGGGTCGAATTTAAAATCTTTGGAAATGACTGCATGGAAGTACACCGTAATTCCTTCCCCGGGGCTCAGGGGGCTGCAGGAAAGCCACAAAGGAAACGACAGTTAGACCTAACTCTGCCTACCATCTGTGTACACTCACACACGCACACATAACGTACACGCACATGCACATGCACACACGATCCTTGTTTCTCGACTGCATTGACACACACCCAGCAAAAATGCAAGAAAGAGCGCCCACAACTTTGGACACACTGCCTGCTGTGGGGCTCCTCTGGTCTCAGCGTTTACAGTGGTGGGAAGGTGAGCACAGGGCAGGGACAATCTCTGCCCATCTCCAAGGGCTGGGCCATGGAGAGAGGAGGCTGGCTGGTACTCTGAATGTGACAGCCTCTCTCCTGAGTTCTGTAACGACCCCAGGGACCATGTGATTGAGCCCTCAATTCAAGCCAGCAATTGGAACAGGTAGCCCTCCCCCACCAACCTCCGGGTCGGTTCCCTCCCCCGGAAGAAAGTCAACAAGCAGGGCAGCCTGGGCATGGTGTGGGGTGGGGGCCGGCTGCCCCTTTTCTTCCCTGTGCACGCTGGCCGGGGTGCACCCTACCTCTCCTTAACTTCATGTGCGTCAGCTTTCTGGTTTCTTTGGTCCTTCTGATTTTTCACAGCAGCCACGTCACTTCTGTTACTCCCTTCTGGCTTCTTCGGGTCTTTTGGCTTGGATTTCTCTCCAGTAACGGCTGTCTTATCCTTGGTTTCATTTTCCTGGAACAAATAAGCAAACGCCAACCTCTAAGACAGGCCCCCAAGTTTGCCTGACAGTCGATGCTTCTCACAGCAGCCAGAGTGCTCGGAACCTTCCAGGGCCCTTCTGGTGCAGCCACCACAGCCTCCAAGGGCCCCTCTCCCCTCACCGCTCCTGGGGCACCCTGAGCAGCCAGCACCCTCCACCTCAAGGTCTCTGCACATGCCATTCCCTCTGCTGGGGACACGTCCCCAGGTCTCCACATGGCTGGCCTCTCACCCTCACAGGTCTCCTCCTTGGACAGGGCCATGTTCCCGCCCACCATGTCCGGCGCCCTCCAGTCCCTGACCCTTCTGTCTGCAGGACACGTCTCGTGGCCTGATTGTGCTTTGTCTTTCTCCCCTCCAGAGCGTGCGTACGTGAAGGCTGGAGCTGGGTCTTGTTTGTGGCTGTACCCCCGCACGTAACACGTATGTGGGGAATAACTGAATGACAGATGAGCTGGGGCCGAAAGGAGCCAACCGCTTCCTGGACACCTCACCTGCTGGTGCTCTGGAGCACTCACTGGCGACGGTTTTGATTTCTGAGTCTTATTTTTACCTTCTTTGTCAGCCCCTTTCCCTGGAGGAGCTGGCTCACCCGCAGCATCAATTGCCTGAAAGAAATAGAGACCCCAAAACATCAGGGCCAAGATGACAAAATGGACAGGGAGACGTTACTCAGTGGCGAAAGGGTCAGCATCTGCCACCAGCCCTGGGACAGAGGTCAGCTGCTCAGTGGCCCCTTCCACAGGCCCCTTTGCGGGAATAAGTCCCAGAGGACGCCTTTCCCAGGCAGGGAGGTGACGTCAGAACCGCACCGACAGCAAGGTGTCAAGGGCATGAGGGACCAACCCTGGTCGTCACTGTCCCATAACTCACCGCAGAGGTGGGGGCCATGGGCTGCAGCGCATTGCTGGTCTCAGAGTGGTCCCCGTTTGAGCCAGGCAGCAGGGATGCCTGGGCAGTGTCTTTCTTCCCAGGACCCCGGTCACTGGCAGAGGCAGCTGGGCCAGCCCCCTCCTGGCAGAGGCTACTGCCCTGGGAGGGGTCGAGGGTGTCGTGGTCCTTCCCTTCCGGGAGGGTAGCTCCAGGAGTCTGATCCTGGGGTGCTGGGCTGCCTCCCGTGGCTGCTTCTGCCCCTCCTGCAGTGTGGCCCTGCAGAGACCCTCTGCGGCCACCGCAGGGTGTCATGTCCGAGCCTGGGGGCTGGCTGGGCGGACCACCCTGCTGGGCTGGGCTGTGGGGCAGGGCTGGGTCCTGCAGCCCAGGGCTTCTGAGCGAATTCAGACTACAGGAAACGGAGGGGGACGGGATCAAGGAGTCTAGTCCTTCAGAAGTAGAAGCATTCCTCTTCTTTTTCTTTTTCTTCTTTTTGCTCTGGACAGAAAAAGAGACACTCATTTTACTTCTTAGGTTTACTCGGATCTCGCCACGTTTCCCTCCAAGTTCCTTTCAGTTGGTCAGAGAATGTCAAGCTCAGCTGGACCAAGATGCTGGACACCCGTTACACCTGCCACGTCTTTATCTTGGGAAGAATGAGACTGAGACACAACAGGAATGGGGGTGTTGGACGGAGCTGAGAGCCGAGTGGCTGAGCCACTGACGTCACGTGCAACCCCCCCCATCTGACGGGACATCCCTGTAAGGATGGCTTTCGGAAGTTGGAGAGCGTACGTGGGCTTCCATATGTCACACGCTTATACTGTGTGTGGTATGTACACGAGACTGCAGTAGAGGAAAGGATGAGTGACACGCTCCCGCCCGCATGCAGGTGCACTGAGCCTTGGCCAGGAGGACATGGCTCAAAGGCCAGAGCTCCCAACCTCAGAAGCCGAAATGGAACTTGTGAGAAGCAGGTAAGGCAGGACCGTCAGAGGACCCCACAGGGACTCGATGTCCTGCCTCGCGTGGGGACACTGCTCTGGAGTGAGGACCGATCGGTTCATTGTGAGTGGCCCATGAGCCCCCTGAAGCCCGGGGTGGACCCTGACCTTGCCACCTCGCCCCTGGGAGGTGAGTCACCTGGGAAAGGGGGCAGAAGAACGTGGGGTGCATCTGCACGTGGGGTGGGCTGCCTCGTTCTGGGTCAGCTCCTGGATTTCCTCCAAGAATCCCGACCAAACCTCCTGGGGACCTGCCCACAGTGACAAGCATGACACAGGGCTACCCTGGAGGAGGATTTCAGGGCTCGATAATCAACACCCCATGAACAGCATGACAGAAAGAAAGAGGCTTGAGAAAGGTCATGTAAGGTGGTAACACCTCCAACTTCCACAGGCAGACGATCTCTGAAGGTCATGCTAACACGCAGATGGTGACTCAGCATGTGGGGGCCCGAGATTCCTCATTTCCAAGGAGGAGCCACCAGTCCAGGCCCCACTGCGAGCAGCAGGACCAGTGCAGCTTCCCGCCTCTGATCTGGCTGGTCTGGGGGGGCCTGGGCACCAGCACCTCCGTTCACTTTCCTGATGGTCCCGACACACAGCTTCGGCCGAGGACCACGGTCGGACCAGCAGCAGGCTGCCCCTAAGACTGCACGGCGCGCAGCCCTTTGCACCATTTCTTCAGCATGAGGCGGCCTGAAATCAAGTTGCTTCAGCTCAACATTGATTTACCCAGGAATCTGGAACTCTGTGCTACGAACACGTAACAAGACACCAAGGCATGCTCCTCCCTCATGGAACTAATCACCTAATGGGGGAGGTGATTAAAAACAGAGGTGGCCCCTAGCCTGGAAGGCTTCCTGGAGGAGATGGCGCAGGTTGAGTCTGAAGGACGCTAAAGCCGGACAATTCAGCCAGACAGCTGGTCCTGTGCTGCCAGAAGACGTGAGCGGCCTCCGCGGCTTCCCTGCTCACCCAGAACGAGAGCTTAGCGTGATCCAAAGACTCCTGTGCCACTTGGCCCCCGCTCACTGCCTGGCAGCCTCGTCCCACCCTCGTCCTCCCCTGCCCTCAGGTATTAATCCTGTGTTTTGTTTTCTGTATTTAGGATGCTTTGTCAGTTTAGGGGCCTTGCAGACTCTCGAAGGACTGCCCTCCCAGGGCGGGTTAATTCCTAGAGATGGCAGACAACTAGGCAGGGAGCCTTTCACACACAAACCAAGCAACCCAGAGCCCAACCCACACCCTGCTTTCTCATCCCCCTGCTCCCCCGCCCCCCACACACACACACTAAACGTGCATTTGCTTGTTTCCTCTCCCTCCGGAAGGGAGGTGTGTCTGTCCTGTCCACGGCTGCACCCAGTGTCTAGAACAAGCCCTGGCCCACTGCAGGAGGCCAAACATTTGTGTCCCGTTAGGTCAATTCCTCTCCACTGAACTCGGCCTCCCCGCTGGAGGCCGGGAGGCTCACTTCCACCCACAGGTGGCTGGCAGGGCCACACCCCCAGCCCGACGGGGTCTGTGCTCAGGGTTAGACTTCTGATTCGCAATTTGTCTTTCTCCTCTTTACCTTGTTTTCTCTTTTTCCTATTCCTACTTTGTGCTTTCTGTAAGCTGCTTCAAGAGCTTTTAGAATAAGATTTGGATTTTGCACAGACAACGGACAGTTCTCAACATACATTTGTGGGGGACAAATGTGCGCCAGGCACCCTGCACACATCTGGTCAGGCCTGGCACACCCGGCAGGCAGGGCTCGGGGATGAAATCTCAAGTTCTTCCTTGACAAAAATCAAGTTTGACTATAGTTTATATATGTAAGTTTTATACACATGCATGCCTCATTACACGCACACGTGTTAAGACGGGATTGTGATGATGGCACTATATATCTTCTATTTTGAGATTTGGATCTCTGGTGTAAGCTCGGGACTTTTTGAAAGCTTTCTTGGGCTGCGCTTGCTGTACATTTACTCTGCAGACCAGTTTCAATGTTTCTATTTACCTCGGCCCAGTGTTGGCCCTGTGACAGGAAATCCACTTCTGGCTCCAACTTACATCTGTGTAACATGTGCAAAGGTTGCGATAACCGGCTTAACTGCACCTTCCGCCACACCAACGGACAAAGCCGAACTCAACAGAAAATTCCACTACAGGCCAAAGCAATTTACAACCTGGTTAGAAAATATAAAACTTGAAACCAAACAGACTCCACTCTGTAGTTTGCAGTAGTTTCCAGCATTCTCTGCGCAGCCAACCCTCCTCTTACTTTCATAAATCTTCCTTCTATATTACTACGTGACTCGTGCATTCTTTCACGGCCGGGGAGCGAGCAGACACAACACATACATCTGTATTCCTAATTAATGTGGTCTTTAATTTGGCCCATTCCATATATGGCTATTTCCCAAAAGGCAAAATGAACTACCACAGGAGTCAGAAATATGTGCACCAAAAGTCAACGCTGCTCCGGCTGGGAACGCAGCCACACAGTGGACTCAAGCTGAGGGCATGCAGCTGAAGGTGGACGGTGGGGAGTTGGTACCCACTTCGTGAATCCTACGTCTACGTTACAAACAGCTTGTATTGTGGGTTAGCATTTAATTAAGCGTTTGTTTTTTAAAATGAAGAGCTTAGTGACTGGGAAGAGACACGAGGGCATCTCTCGGGCTGGGACGTCTGTCTCTGGGTCGGGTGGGGGTTACGAAGCCGTGCATGGTTGGGCCCACAGCGGGCTCTGCCCTGAAGACTCTGCATTTTACTCGATGCAAATCATACGTCCACGCAAAAGCCACGCGAGGCCATGTCTGCACGCACGCACGGGCAGCTGGGGGCTGTTCCTATTCCTGCCCAAATGGAGAGAACTAACTAGAAAAAGGTGACAGTTTGCTAACTCTTGGATGTTTTTGGTCACAAGGTACCTCTGATTTTACAACGAGCATCAGTTTATTTTTCCCTCCAACAAAGCAAAGCCGGCCCCCACCTCCCACACGGAGACCCGGTCTGGGGGAGGCAGGCGCCACATTCACTCATGTTAAGTGCCAAGTGTGGGGCTGGGGACCCCAAAGAGGCACCTACTGCAGGGGGCAAGTTCACTGAGCGGAAACCCCAAGGCGGACACAGGACAGCTGGGGGAAGCCAGCGAAGCTGCCTGGGAAAAGCACAGAGGCTCACGAACGGAACGGGCCCTCTGGCTCTGCATACACCGCCCCAGGGTGGGCTGGCACAGCCCGTGCTTATTCGGGAAGGACGACTGGGCTGATGACAGCGTGTCCTTTCAGCCTGGCAGGTGACCAAACACTTCCTTCTAGCACACCAGCACTGCATCTCCCCAGCAGGTCAGCAGGGGCGGGGACCTGCGTAGCTCAGTCACCTTTCTAAGCTTCAGTTTCTCTTTTGTAAAACCGAGATTACACCTCCATAAACAGAAGGTCTGGCTTTGAAGAAACAACAGGAGAAAAGAGTCTGGGGCAGGAACCAGAAAGATCAGCTGACCTGCAGACACAACACACACCACGCTAGCCTGGTGACCACACATGGGTTGCTGCGGCACAGCGTACCTCAGTTTTCCCACCTATAAAATGACAGCGTCACATGGTCACCGTGAGGAATGTACACACAGAGCACGCCAAGCACCTTAGAAAGATGTCTGGCATACACACGGTGCCCGCAGTGCCGCAGTGCCTTCCCACACACAGCAGGGGCCACCTCGGCGGCTGTGCAGGGAGCTGCTGCACTCCCACTCCCCCCACTCTGGGAAACGGTCCCGACTGTCCCTGTTCTCAGCCATGCGGGTCAAGTAGGGTTACATCAACCACAGCTCCAGAATCACCCAATCACCCTGGACGCAGCGATTGGTTCAGGGATGGTCACATGACCCAAGCAGAGCCAATGAGATTTGAGGAATGCTTCCCCTAAGAAAGAGATGCTTCCTCTGTCTTCTGTAAGAGCCACCAAGGGAAGTGTTCTCTTGTCCCCTGAAAAGTAGCGGAAAGTAGATAACTAGAAGCCCTGATGTGACACATGGTGGAAGGGTGCAGAGTGTTGTAGTCAGCTGTTGAGAGGCCAAGGAGGAAACCGACATCAGGAAGGCAGGGCAAAGACACAGAGAGACCTGGGCTTGGCGAGTATCACCCAGTGCCTGGATCAAGCCTTGCCTGCGGCCAACTTCATGAGGAGTTCTGTTAAATGAGTGACAAACTCCCTTTATCATATTAATAAACCTGGGCTGAGTTTTCAGTTATTTGCAACCAAAAGATTTCTGGTGGTTAAAATAGTCAAACCTCAAATTAGGTTGTTTCCAACTTACAGAAGCCCAAAATGAGTCAAGATAATCAATACGCTTATAGCTCTGATCGATTAAGTCCGGCCACTTATCCTCAGGGCTCGAGACCACTGAATCAGGGCTGGTACGGGAGGACCCCCCCAGTGGCAGGTACCCAGCCCTCCCGGCACCTCTGACAGCAGCAGGGGACATCTGACCTCGTGAACACGTGCCAGCTGCCCTCCCCAGGAAACTGGGGTCAGTCTGCCCTCCAGAAGGAGGGGAGTGGTCAGTGGGAAAGAAACAAGGCAGCACACACCACAGCGAGAGCAGCGGGCCCTGAGGACATGGGCGGGCCTGGGAGGGGCGGCTGTGTAAAGACCACCATAAATACAGGAGGGACCCTTAGAGGGACAGTGAGCCAGTTCCCAGAAGACAACTGTCAGGGGAAAGGGTGACGGCCAGGATAACAGCTACCACGGGGACCCCAGACCACAAACCACCCCCCACCATCCCGCCAAGAGCCGACTGGTGGATTTCAGCACACCTTGGGCAGCAGTCACCAGCCCAAACCCTCTTTTTTAATAAAAACAAAACTCCACCCATCTGACAGGCTTTTCCTCAGAAGCAAAAGTACTTTCATTACACGTAGGAGCTAGTTTCATTCTTGATATCATTAGTGAGCGCTGCAATACTCCTGGTTCGTATAGAAAACGGACCAAGTCAGGGCGTGAACTTCCAGAAACCAGAGACTAAGTTCAGCGGCATCCAGCCACACCGCTGGTGTTTGGACCCGGGCCCATCACCTCAGGCGGCGCTGGGGACCCGTGTCTCAAGGGCTCTGGCCCTCATGGGGGACTGGCCTGTGGCCTGGGCAGCTTTCGGCAGGCACGTTACGCCACATCTCAAAGGAGACAGTTTCACAAGGAATGAAATGATGGACACAAGATTGTGGGCGCAGGGTGGGGGCAATAAAGAAGCCGCATAACGTACAATAAAAGCTGCAAGTTAATGCTAGCATGAACTCCTCAGTCCCAAGAGCTGGAACCCCCAGGCCTGGCTCTGACACAGACCAGCCCAGGAGGGAGGGGGGCGACGGAAGGGAGGAGAGCCCAGCCTGCCTGTGGGGGCGCTGGACGCCCCCAGGTACAGAGCAGAGCACGGTGGGAGGCCTCTCCTCCCACATTTACACAAACTACCTGCTCGGGGTCTGCAGAGGGCAATTCAGCCACCTCAACCGTGCTTGCGTCCTCTTTTCTTCTTTTGCTGGGAGGGTGATTAGCAGCCTCCAGCTCAGCAGATGTGCCGGCGACCGCGTCTACAAAAACCTCTGAAGCAACTCCCTGTTGAAACATGACCCCCTTCATTCAGACAAGGCAAGGGGACCAGCGGCACCCCTCCTGCAGAGCCCTCACGGAGCCCTAGCTCAGGCCCAGCCAGCTCCCCAGACCAGCAGGCAGAGGGTCCCGGATGCAGGGAACCCAAGAAAGGGCTCCTGCAGGCGGGAAGATAGCAGAGCAAAGCCGGGTAAGCGCCCCACAGCAGAACTGGTGCCTCGTAGGAGGTGGCACACTGACCCCGTGCAGAAGCCCAGGTCTTGGCTCTCTCGGGCCTCCACCCCAACACCTGGGCCACTGCTCCCAAACAGATGCAGCTGTGGTGACATCTCCAGGAGGCCGGGCAGCCCGGCACCTAAAGCAAGCCAGGCCAGGCTCTGGGGTCTCTTGGGGACGGGGCAGCGCCCACCCCCTAGGGATGATGCATCTAGGTGCCCCAGAGCTCGCACTGGCCAGGGGGCACCCATCTCCTCCTCCCATCAGTCCCCGCCTTTTTCTGAGGAAGACAGCAGTCCCCGAGGGACTTGCTAATGAGCCACCAAACAAGCGCGCCTAAGCAGGGAGACACCCGGCCAGCAGCAGTCGGGAGCGGAACTGAGACCCAGCTCCTGTGCTGTAGCTGCCATGGACACAAGGAGCGAGGTCTGTGAGGCCCTGGGCGCGGGGCCAGCCTCCACCTCATGTGGACAGGCCCAGGCCACGGGGACAGCTGGGCCTCCTGGGCACTGCCTTTGAGGCGGAACAGGAAAGGCCGTGAGCCTGTGCACCAAGTGCTGGGAGGGAGACAATCAGTATTTCTGCACTGGGCACTTGGAATGGTGCCCTGCCCGGAACCCGCCCCACTTAGGGCTAGGAATCCAGTCCAGCTGGCTCCTGTCACCTGGTGGCAGGAAGCTGAGAAAGGAAGGGACCACAGGTCAGTCTGCACCTTCAGCCCAACTCGCCCGCTGGGCTGCAGGGAGCTACTGCAGGGGAGAAGAAATCCATTAGCCGCTGGGAAAAGAGCAAGAACCAGCAAAGGCACCCAGCTCAGCAGCATCAAAGGGGCACCAAAGGCAAGGCCAGAAGGAGATGGTCAGCCCAGGCAACAGGCAGGACAAGAGCTCCTGGCACACGACCACTGGACGCAGGACCCCTCCCTCAGGAGCTGGGGAGAGGCTGGCCTCGTGGCCTGTGCCCGGTTCTGGATCCTTTTCCCCTGGGCCCCTGGTATGTCATCTCACCATCATTAGAACACCGTGGCCACACCACTTCCTGACCATGAGGTGGCATAGGGTCACTGTAGGGTCACGCTAGGGACTGGGGACAATCACCAAAGCCCGTGTGAGCTAACCACCCTGGACAACAACACTGCGTTCACTGGTGCGCCCCACTCCGGCCCCCTTTCCCGTGTGGGTATGTGCCCCTTTAGGCATTTTTTAAATTCCCTTCTCTGACATTATAGCTTTCTTAGACTGAGGTGGGAAATCACACGACATAAAACTAACCCCTGCGAGTGCTCACCTCAGTGACGCTCAGTGCACTCACAGTGCTGTGGTTCCCAACACTGTCACGGCCAGGCCCACTGAACAGACTCTCCACCCCTCCTACGCCCCTGGGGGAGCTCTGTGCACTCCCATCTTTCTTTGGACTCCCACTTATCTTGGGAGTTTTTCCACAATCTTGTTCCCACAGGAACCCCCTCCCTCCCAGCCTCTCACCCCAGGCTTCCCACAGGCCCGTGTATTGTTAGCCCCACCTGTGACCTTCCACCCCAGGTGGCAGCGGAGGTTTCAAAGGCCTTCCGCGTTTTCCAGGAACACCCTGGGTGGCTGCTTTCCACTCTTAGTGGGTTCCAAGGAAAATGCAAAAAGGCAGGTGCCTGGGTCACTCCTCAGGAGACCCCAGGCAGGTGGAAACAGACAAACACAATTCCTGGGGAACAAGATATCAGGAAGCACACCGGGCCCCCAGGTGGAGCCTTTAGATGAGGCCATGCAGGAGGGGGCAGGGTGCTAGGCTAAAACAGCACAGGCACCTCTGACTGACTCTGCACTCACTCGGTTCCCTTGAATTTTCCAGAATTCCAGGCAAGCGTATGTTCCTTTTGCTCATGCTCTGCAGTGATTCTATAGAGGTACGAGCCCTCGGAATGGCCTTCTCTGCAATTTGTACTGCTCTCACTCTACTGCACATTTTTTTAAGCCTTTTTATTCATGTATCTATCTCATTCTGCCATAACAATGATGCGAATGGCACCGCCCGGGAGGGACATTCAGGGGGATGCCAGCATTTGGACACAGAAGTCAGGCCGGGATGAGCCTCTTCACCAAACCTCCAGGTGCCTTTGGCACTTGTTTTCTTATAAAAACATCTTCAGAGAAGCTGAAGAGATGGAAAGGCACCTGCTAGCTGGGTGGTCCCATAGCCTCACCCTCACCTGACGGAGAACCTTGCCCCATCTCTGCAAACACTGACTGTAAGTCAATGCTTTAATTTGAGGGTTTAATATAACATCGTGCAGCTCTTTTACTTTCTTAGTGTTTGATTTCAGAGGTGGAATTTATATGGTCACTGGCCACTTTACATCTTCTCTATCGTAGATTACAATCTATCGTTGGCCCGTTTTTCTATTGGGTTGTTACCATTTTCTACTTGATTTCGAAGAGCTTTTGAGGCAACTCACTCTTTGCAAAAATATCTATATGCAAAGCCAACTATTCTCTATATAGTTTTCCTAAACTGTCTGCCCTTCATTTGTGCTTACCATATTCCATGAGGTTTTCAGTTCTTTTAAGGCTTTTTCAGGAGTCAAATATACTAATCTTTTGTATTTTTGTTTCCTTTGCTTTAATTACCAGAAAATCTTTCCCCATCCAAAGATCAGGTGAATATTTACGTATAATTTCTCCTGACTGTCCTTACACGCATCAGATTCCATTCCCGATTGTTCTGGTACATTGAGCATCCCCGGGATTCACTGGTAATGACTGAGGCTGTGGAACAGTTTTGTTTCACCTCATACAAACAAGTCCCACTCAAGACTTTTCTTTTTCACAATTTTCTTGCTTATTCTTGCCTAGCTCTTCTCCCAAAAGCGCCTAAATTTGTCAACGTAAACAAACAAACAAACCTAGTCCTGCTGGGCTCAATGTCATTTGCAGTCACACTGTCACGTACACTTCTTCATGGTGTGTTTCCTGACACTCATCTCAAGTGTACAGAAATTTCCTGTGTCCACAAGGCCCAGGCTCAGAGATGGCCATCGCCTCTGGACGTGTTATTCTCCAAGGGGAAGGACACACATACACACCCGCCACACACACATACACACTCTCACACACACACATCCCCTACAGTCACACACACACATGCACTCTCAAACACACATCCCCATCACACACACACACCCCACACCCATACTCACATACACACATATCCAATACACACCCTCTACACTCACACATGCACCCAACATATTCACACACACCCCACACACACCATACACATACTCAACCACACACATATACACACCCCACACACATTCTCACACATACACACAGTGGATCACAACTGTGGCACTTCCCACCGGGGCCCAGCCACTACTAGGAAGAGCTGAGGACCAGACAGGAAACCAGCCCCAGCACAGACACAGAGACAGCGGCCCTGATCAGCGTCAGGGAGGACACCCGAGCTGACCTGCCACTGGGGTCGGGACAGGCTGGACTTCAGCACAGGGCACTCCTCTCGCATCCTTCCCCCTGAACCTGTCCAGAGACCTCCCCGCCAAGCTTGGCCTGGGGCTCCACTGGTCCCTCACCCAGGAGACTCGGGTTCTGCCACTTGTGGGGAGCCATGACGCCCTGTCCCCAGAGCCTAGAGGCGTCTCGGAGCTGGCAGCGTCACCATCGGAGGTGGCAGACATCCACGGGGCAGAAGCACAGGCACCCAGCCCCAGCCCAGCCCCAGCTGCTAGGACACAGCATGCTAGGTGTGCTGGGAGGGAAGGGCAGGTGAAGGCCCCAGAAGGACGGGAACCCAGAGACCATGTCACAAAGCAGGCACAGCAAAAGAAGGGGCAGCTCTGCCCCGTCCAGCGTCAGGGATCAGTCAGGGATCAATGGGCCCGGGCAGCACTGCTGTGACAATGTCCCGGAGAGGATGCCGTGGGGACATGAGGGACCTCGTTCTGCTGCTGCGGAAACCACAGCGGGAAACAGCGTCTCAGCAGAGTGACAGCAGTGGTACAGTGAGCAGAGCCCACCCTACCAGGGACCCTCACTCACCTTGTAGGTGGACCAGGAGGCATTGTCTGAACAGAGCTCAGCAGGGTCGTCCTGCCCATCACGTGAGCCTGGGGGCAAGATGGAGCCGCCTTCCTCCTTCAGCTCCAGTCCACACTCCATTTCTCCCTCGGGGACCGATGTCACCTGGGGGCCGCCTTCCTCCTTCAGCTCCAGTCCACACTCCATTTCTCCCTCGGGGACCGATGTCACCCGGGAATTGCTCCCAGAATCTACAAAGGCAGTGAAGGAAAGTAGAATTTGTCAGCCCAAAATATGTCTCTTTGGCATAAGGATTATTTTAGTCTGGTTATTTTTAAGAAAGAGCAGACACAGGGAGGCTCTGAAAACTGAGTAGAAGTTACCCTCTTGTAAAAGACACTACATTTGTGAGGGAATCTCCATGTGTAAGGGAAGGGGTCTCCCTCACTGCACCAGGCCGAGGAAGGTGACCTCATCTCTAGAAACTCTGATCCATGCAGAAGGCAAAGATTGAAATCTGCATAATGACCTTGCCCTTGTGGACGGTGCTTTTCCAGGTTACCCTGTGACTGACTCCCCACCCCTAACATGTTGTCTTCAGCTGAAGACAGTACTTAGGGTGGTGGTTTCAGAGTGAGTCAGTGTTCCTGGGTCTCCCCAGGTGTACAGCAGGCAGGCGTGACTACACTTTGGTTTTTGTTGTTAATCTGTTTTATGGCGATTTACATATTAGACCAGCCGAAGAACCTAAAAGAGCAGAAGGAAACGTTTTCTGCCCCCACAACAGATGCACGTGCATCAAGCCTCAGGGAAAAGCAAGTGAACGTCTGGAGGAAACCTTGGAGCCCTCGCAGCTTCTCAGCTCCGCGGATTGACCTTCTCCTCACACAGCAGCCCCCAGCCCCTCCCCGGACTCCAGCAGGGTCTCGGGCTCCTCATTTTTTTCCATTATAAAAACATCTTCAAGAAAACTTATTGGTGCAAAAGTAATTGTGGTTTTTGCAATCATTTTTAACCTTTTAAACCACAATTACTTTTGCACCAACCTAATAAAAAATGCAGTAAACGAAAGAATACGTTGCCCAGAACTTCACCCTCCCCACCAAATAAACTGCCAGCACTCAAGGTCCCACCTAAAAGTCCCACCTGGATCCCTGGATCCCATGGTGCACCGGCCAGAGCGGTGGGGACTTGGGGTAGGGAGGGGCTCCCGAACCCTGGCCTCTGCTGCCCCCACCGCATTTGACACTGTCGATGAAAATACATCCTGCCTAAGAGAAAGCTTGTAGGAGTTTATTTGAGCCAAACTGACGACAATTGCCAGGAAACAAAATCTCTATGGAATGAGAAAATGCTCTGCAAAATGGTAGTTTGCAGGTTATTTTATACATAGACTCAAAGGAGGAGGGTTACATGAAATCCATTGGTGATAGATTAAGGGGGTGGGAGAAAGCAAAGCAGGGAAATCTCTGGGATTGCATAGAATAAATTGGAGAGACACGTACTTCTTTCACATAGGTGGGTGCAGGACAGTTAACGGTTGACATGGAGATGGTCATCAAGGGACAAGAGTAATACCGAGGGATTCTGTAGTTTCCTGCTCTGGTCCAGAAAAAGGGATTACTGACATTCCAAGGATGTCATCTTAGGTGCAAAGAAACAATAGACAGGCTCACGTAAGGTGAAGACTGACTACGTAGGGAGCTTCAGGCTGAAGACGTGACTTCCCGCCATGGTCCACCTGAGTTATCAATTTTTTTATGTTTCCGCCATCCTGTGTGGCTATTTTCAGTCTCCTGAGCTTGTCAGGTTTAACCTGAGCCCCTTTTCCATCCCCACCTTCAGAACCAGCTCAACATCATCCCGGGCAAAGCCGGCCACCCTCCACCTAGGCCAGGCTGGCCTGGAACTCTCCACACATTCTCCTTGCACGCCTTTATCCAGGGGCCTCCTACTGCGCCCCCAGACCCCGGCGTCCTGGCACATCTGGGCAGCTACACTGCGGCCTATCCAGGCCCCACAGATCTCGGCCCCGCCTGGCGCAGCCTGCAGTAAGTGGGACACCCCAGACCTCCAGGGTGAAAGGAGACGGCCAGCCACAGCTCCAGTCAAGTCCCCAGTAGTATCTTGGTTTCACTTTCTATTCCTGTAAACAGGCACAGCCCAGTGTGAGGAAGCAGAGAAGCCTGGAGGCGGGAAGTGATGTGTTCCTGAGGTCACACACTAAACCCCTGGCCCCTAGGGGTGGAGCATGTGGTGGCCAGGGGCCGGCCAAACCAGACAGGCTCACCTTTCAACACACAGGTGTTCAGCCCGACTGTGCGCCCTGCACGGACTGACCAGGACCCAGCGCCTGCCCCACCCAGAGCAGTGATCACCACAGTGACCCAGCCCCAAGGACAATGTCCCTGCCCATCTCTCACTGTGCTCAAGGGCAGCCCAGAAGCCAGCAGGCCCCAGCAGCTCTCCAAGCCTTCGGCCCTGCTGCCAGGTGACAGTGGTCTGCCGGGATTGTGTGCCGGGGAGTGACCGTGCCCTGCTAAGGCCTGGTGGCCCTGGAGTGGCCTCTGAGCTGGCAGAGGAGGACAGCTGCTGGAGGAGAGCAGGATCTTGCCCCCCCGAACCATGTCTTTTTGCCATGAGGGTTATTTTAGTCCATTACTTTTAAGAAACAAAAGACTCCGGAAGGGCTTTGACCTGCCCCTTCACTGCCTATGAGAATTTTCAGACGGAGGGCCTGGTCCAGGCTGAATAGCGTCACCAGACACATTTACAGAGATGGGGCCGGTTTGGGAAACTGGGGGAGCCGGTGGGGCCTGGAGACCAAAGTCCTGTCTGGGTCCCACTGTCTCTGCATGGCTCAGCAAACATCTGTTTACCAACATGTGCTTTCCATCTTCCTACAAATTGTCATCCTCCCTTTGAAGCCCCAGACCCCACCCCCTTCTCCTTAGCTCAGGGGGGTGCAAAGACCTCAAACTGCCTGATCCTCTCTGGGGCCCCCTGTTCTTACAGAGCCCCCGTATGCATGAAATTAAATTTGGTTTTGTCTCCTGTTAATCTGTTCTGTGTCAATTTGATTATTAGACCAGCTGAAGAACGTAGAAGGGTAGGAGGAGAAAGGCTCCCCTCCCCCACCCTGCCATGGAGGAAAACAGCTCTCCTCCCCCCACTCCCCGTGGCCTCGCTCCCTACCTGCCAGGACAGGCAGCCCTGGAAGGTATGCTGCAAGTGCACCGAGCCTCAACGGCATTTCGTAAGAATGCCACACATCCATGTTCTCAGACAGAGCTTCCTTCGTCCCCGTTCTGGTGGCCTTGGCAGCCCCTGGCACAACCCAAAAAGAGGGGAAGAGGAAAAGAGCTTTCCTGGAGACCCTCTAAGAGAGGTGTTTCCCAAAGGGGCCACTCTCCGGAAGCCCAGACTCAGACGAAGCACCTGGGGTTCCTGTTTGCCCCTCCAAATCTCCTCTCAGCTGCCAGACACGGACCACCCTGGTTTACCTGGTTACAATAATTCATTTTAACTCTTAATGTCCACCCTTAAAACCTTCCTGACCCCCACCCCCCAACTACAGGCCAGTAGCGGCAGAAGCTGGAGCTGTTCGTCCACCCAGGTCAGGTGAGCAGCTCTCCTGAGCAGGTGTAGGGTGCCACCAGCACCCCACTTTTCCTCCCTCCATGGTGAGGTCAGCAAGACTTCAACCACGCCTTTCTCCCAGAACATGGGCTCTGCACCCAGCGGCCTGGATTCCAGCTGTGTGACTGTGGGCAAGTTCCTTCCCCTCTCTGTGCTTCGCTCTTGGCATCTGTAAACTGTGGGTTCACAATAGCTCCTCCCTCAATACTTAGCACAGCACAGGGCACATCGCAGATTTGGTTTCATTTTATTTCCGGGGGCCCCAAAGACTGCTTCCCTCCAATGCCCCCCATCCAGGGAGATGTCTGTGGGGACAGCGCCAGGGGTGTAGTTTCCAGGCTCTTGGCCTCACATGGAAAGGTGCTGGCTCAGGTAGTAAATGGCCATCAACTGTGACTGGATGGCCATCAGCTGTAACCAGTGAGCCACTGGCCACTAACATAACTGCTGTGGCTACAGTAGCAGAAAAATGGGGGGCTAGCAAGAAGATGGTGGCTGGCAAGCGCGGATTGCAGTTAGGATGGCGGGTTGCGGACAGTGTGGCTCCTGCTTCCTGTGTCTCCACCCCAGCTGCCAGCGAGACTACAGTGGTATGACTCCCCTACCTATGGCTCTGTGGGTGTTCCTTTTTGGCCTCACCATGTCCTGCGTTCTTATGTGGGGGGCGGGACCAGAGACCCAGCCTGACACCCTGCATGACAATGTCCTAGTGATTCAGGGCGGAGAGCCCTGGTGTCACGCAGGGTCTCTGGTCCCGCTCCCACTCTCGCTCTCGGTGGGTGGACACAGAACATGGTGAGGCCAAAAAGGAACACCCACGGAGCCATGGATAGGGGGTTCATACCACTACATTCTCGCTGACGGCTGGGTTGGAGACACAGGAAGCAGGAGCCACAGGATCCGCAATCCACCGTCTGCTTCTCTCCCAACCAACCCACTTAACAGTGTAGCCACGGCAATTATATCAGTGGCTAATGGCTCACTGACAACAGCTGATGGCCACCAGCCACAGCTGATGACCATCTAATAACTGAGCCAGCACCTTTCCACGTGAGGCCGAGAGCCTGGAAACTGCTCTCTGGGACTCTGTCCCTACACCTGACTGGTGGGAAGTTCCACCTGGACACCTGGGGCTCAGCCACGCCATGATCTAGTATCCGAACAGCACGGAATCAACGATGGGCGTGGACTCAGCTGACCACCCACTGAGCACGTGGCTCTATGGCTCTCAGGTCCCAGGTGTTCCAAAAGAAAAGATGGAACCCTCAGGTCTGACTCAGCCAGAGCTCCTCCCTGAAGGGTGAGCCGCAAAAGAAAATCAATGAAACAGAAATCAACAACACAAAGCAGCTGCCATGGAGACCAACACAGCATCTGTGAGCACTTTGCATAAACACAGCAGAAATGGGCCGATCGATCGAAGGACCGGCACTTCCACCCCAGCACAAGGTGCATCCTCCGAGTTTAGCCACAGCCCTGAGCGAGGTCTGCTACTGACGGCATTTTCTGACGGCACACATGCACGCACACATTTAGAAAACACACATGGGGTCTCACAGACCTTCTCTGCTTCATTCTGCAATTATTTACCGAGCACCTACTGTGTGCCGGGCACCGTGCAAGGGGCCTGGGATAAAGCAGTGACCAAGAGAGCATAGGTCTCTCCTGAAGCCACAAGACAAACAAACAGGTGGGGGAGGAGGGACAGGTCGCAGTTTTCAGTGGAGTGGTCAGGGTAGGCCTTGAGGGGGTTAGAAACAGCTGAGTGAAGATGGAAGGAGGGGAGGGGGGTTGGGAGAGAGTTGGAGGGCAGGACTTGTGATGAGGCAGGGCTGTGAGGCGTAGAGGAGCGGCTCATGCCGACCCCTCGGAGGACAGGTGTGTTCTAGGCAGAGGGAACAGGGAGTGCAAAGGTCCTGGGGTCAGAGCAGGCTCAGTGTGGTCAGGGAAACACAGAAAGTCCTGTGGGCTGGGGGGAGGGGCTGCGGGAGAGGAGGTCGGTCAGCGGGCACTGGAGGGAGCACTCGTGTAGTAGGATCTTGCAGCTTTTACTCTGAGTGAAGTGGTGGGGGAGGGAAGCAACTCCCTGGCTAGGCTCTCACCGAGCAGCCAGCAGGGTCTTCTGGGGACTGGATGCGGGGCGTGAAGGAAGGGAGAGAGCGGAGGTCAGTGCTGTTAAAACAGGGATTGTAATGGTGGCACTAAATCTTCTATTTGTGAGATTTGGATCTCCGGTGTAATTCAAATGAATAAGTGTAATTTAGCTCGGGGCTTTTTGAAAGCTTTCTCGGGCTGTGCCTGCTGCACGTGTACTATGCAAACCAGTTTCAATGTCTCTGTTTACTTCAGCCCTGTGACGACATGTTTTGCATCTGTATGGGATCCACTCTCCTGGCTCCCCCTTAAATCTACATAACATATACAAAGGTGTGGTAACCAGCTTACCCACACCTTCCCCACCCCAACTACCAGCAGAAGTGATTTACATCCTGGTTAAAAAATATAAAACTTGAGACCAAACACAGACTTGACGCAGTAGTTTGTAGTAGTTTCCAGCAGACTCTGCCCAGCCAACGCTCCTCTTACTTTGATAAATCTTCCTTCTATATTACTACCTGACTCGTGCATTCCTTCACGGCTCACGGCACAGGAGCGAGCAGCCACAACAGGTGCCGGGGCACTGGAAGGATGAGTTAGTTGCCCTGGTCGGGGAGGTGAGGAGCCTGGCGGGGAAGGGGTACAGGTTTGGGGGGGAGATAGGAGGTGGGCTTCAGAAATGGGAAACTGAGCGGGCTGCCAGACACCCAGGTAAGGAGGCCACAGGTGAGGGGGGTTTAGATGACAGGCCCACGGGCAAAAGGATTAACCTGGTGCTGCTAGTGTATGGGCGGTATTTAAAACCACAGAACCAGGTGAGGTCACGAGAGAGCTAGAGAAATGCAGCCTGAGGGAGGAGGTCTGAGGTCTGAGGTCCAATGCCAAGAGAATCAAGGACCCACTGAGTCGGCAGGTGAGGCCTGCCTGACTTCACCACAAGCTCAGACACTGACCGGCCACCCTTCGCCAGGAGGGGACCTGTGCAAATAGTGGGGACCCCTCGCCCACCACTGTGCCTGGGGTGCCACTTCCATGCAGCACCCTCTGAAACCCTCCAGCAAATCTGAGCTTAGCCCACACTTCCTGTCCCCAAGGGGAAAGGGGAACCTCGAATTCTCTCCAAGAAATGAAATTGAAACTTTTTAATAAGTGACAGGTACCTCCAGCAAAAGACCCAACAAAACTGTTCTAAGGAAGGTGCTTCTTCTAGAAAGAGTTCCTTAGCCATAGGAGACCTCACTCTGCCGGCCTGGGCTGTCTGCTGCAGTGGTTTCCGTTTCCGGGAAAGAAGGTAGGACTGGACTGACTGGGCTCCCACCACCCCGATTCAGCCTCCCAGCCCCATCGGTGCCCCCGGCGCCCCCTCAGGCCTTACCTGGTGTGCGTGCCCCAGGGGGTATCTTCTGTCCACACTCGCTGCAGAACTTGGGGGCTTCCTCTCTGGAGACATGCCGGCATGACGGACACTCCATGGCTCCAGGGAGTGGGAGGAGGCTGGCGTGCCCCTGCAGATCTGGAAGCAGAGTCCGGAGGAAACAGCCCACTATATACTACCCTGAGCCACCTGTCATGTGACCACAGCCCTGCTTCAGTTTCATTTTCTGAGAAAGTGAAATTACAGTGGCCCAGGTCTCCCAGCTCAATCGAAACTGAGCGGAGCCCCTCCCCTGGGGCTAAAACTCTGCCTCATCCCCCTCCAACCCTCTCTTGGCCTGTGCCCCGAAGCTCCAGCACCCACTTCCCTTTCTGCTGTCCCTCCCCCTGCATCCCCCACACACCGATGGGCCCTCCCAGCCTCCTGAGCTCTCCATCTCACAGTGACTCTAAAAATGTCCCCACCCGCTGAGACTGGGGGGCCCGGGATGGCTGAGAACTAGAGCGGGGTTGGGGTGGGGTGGGGAGAGTGGTCCCGACAGAGACAGCATGGGCAAAACCCCGAGACCAGACCTGGGATGTAGGTGCCTGCCCACTGCAGGCCCCGGGCAAGGAGCTCAAGGAGCTCAGAGACGAAAGCCCCGGGCTCACAGGTGACACACACATTAGGTGAGGCATGCAGGACGGGGTGCTCTTACAGCACTGCCGAAACGCCGGTGGCCAGTGGCTGAGTCAGAGCCCAGTGCAGGGACCAGCCTGCAGAGGGCAGCACTGGGCTAGCAGGGCCACCAGGCCGAGATTCCCACTAATGGCCAGGGGTCGCTTTGAATCCGGCCCACACTCCCTCCTGTCCTTGACCATCTGGCCCACAGAACACCCTCTGGGCGGGTAGCATCAAACCAAGGTCAGGGTGTGCTTGTCCGCGCCAAGGCCAAGACTCAGCCAAGGAGCTCCTGCCTCCAGGGGCCCCTTAGTGCATCCAGGGTGAGAGTGGAGACCGGTACCCCTGCTCTAAGAGGACAGAGATCCACTGCCCACCTGCCACCCTTTCTGCTGGCTTGGGACCCAAGAACTCGGCCGCAGCAGTGGCCAAGCCAGCTCCTGCGCCAGCTAGGAGGGCACCCAGGGGGCCCTCAGGCTGCACACTGCCTGCTCCCACCCTGCTGCCAGCCCCAGGCAACCCCTCTCACTCGTCTGTGACATGGCTTCCCTTCTGCCACAAATGGCTTAGTCTCCACCAGATGGTGAGCTCCAGGGGGCAGGGCAGCGCCGTTCACCTGTCCTTCCCACCACAGCCCCCTGGGCTGGCGCTCTCTCACTCAAAGACTTTGAATGACTCCCCACAGCCCACGCCTCTCTTTTTCCCTAAGTTACCTTCCTTCTTTCCAAAGCTCAGCTTCCCCACAGACCAGGAAGCTCACAGCAGGACTCAGCAATCCTCACTGAAGTCTCACCTGCACAGGGGCCCTAAGGGCAGAAATTCTGTATTTAATCAGCTTCCTGACTTTTTCCCTTCCCTTTCTTCCCAACCACTGAACCTCACCAAAACTCAAAGCCCATCCTCACAACCACCACCCAGGAAAACCAGGCACTGGAGTAGGTCCAGGGCTGGAGTGGATCTGGGGCTGGTGGCCCCCACCGTCTCTGCACTCCCTCATTCTGCATCCCCTTCATGGCTCTCAAGGCCATCACCTGGACAGGTGCCAACCTGGCTATGAGTCCCTGGAAAGAGGGAAGGACCCTGCGCTCTGGGCTTGCGGTGCTGTGGACAGTGATGCCATTCTCCTAAAAAGTTACTGTGAAATAAAGACATGGCATCTTTTCCAAACAACACTTTTCCGTTGTGGCAGTTAGTGACAGCGAAGGATTCCGAGATGGAGCCCAGGTCTGGCCGTCCCATCTACTATCAGCCGTGCCGAAGACCCTTCCCGGGGTTTAAGCCCACGCCCCACGCTTCCCGGCCCGGGGGTTCCCCGCGCCTGCGGCTGGACCTCCTGAAGTGTCGCTGAGGCCCCCGGAATGAGCGCTGCTCGCGGGCTGGATCTGGAAGCGGCGAAATCGAAACCTGGCGCCGCAGGAAAAGGCGTCCCGGAGGGGACGCCGGCCGGATGCAGCATCCCGACGCAGGCGCCACTCCCCGGCGCAATTCTGGGGACCGTCGCGACCCGGACCCCACCGCGGGGGCCGCTGGCACCGCACCCCTGGGATCCCGACCTGTGGGCCACTCTCGCACCCAGGTGACCCGCACTCATGGGCCCGGCGACCAGACCCCGCAAGACTCCGCATCCGGCCCCGCGCCCCGCCCCGTGGGATTCCGCGCCCAGCCAGCCGACTCGCACCTGCAGTGACCCCCACGACCATGTTGCGCGGGCCCACGCGGTTTCGTTTCTTGGGTCCGGGCCCCGCCCCTCCTCTTGCCTCTCCCCGCGCAGCAGGATCCGCGCGGGCGTGGCCGGAATTCCCCTGAGGGTTGGCGCCCCCCAGTGGACCGGCGCCCGAGGCGGCGCGTCCAGCGGCGGTTCGCTGGGCCGGGCCGTGTCCGCACTGGGTCTCCTCGAGCCGTCCCGTACCGCGGGGCCGAGGCGCGTACTCTTGGTGGCCAGGGTGGTGATGGGCGCGGGTCCCCCAACCCAGTGCCCAGTGCCTTGTACGCCGTCCACGACCTTGCTGAGCCAGCAGCCAGCCGGGAAGTGGCTCTGAAAAGACGAGAAAGGTCACTTAGCCGAGCTTCAGGGCACTTGGGTACAAAGTGGAGGTCAGCAGCCCCATGGCATCAGGGCCTGGTGCGGATTAAGTGACCACAGTGACGATGGCAGTGGAGTCTTGCAGCCCACACTCAGGGCTCCTGGGTCACTGATAACCAAGAGGCCACCCAGGTCTCGGTCTGCATGACCCTGCCCTGCCCCAGGCCTCAGTTCCTTCATCTGTGAGTTCATAAGTAGTCGTCCTGCGTCCTCGGGCTGCTGGCGAATTCAATAATAATGATGATGATGATACAGCAAATGCGGATGTTCCAGGCCCCAAGCAAAGTGCTTGCTGTTTAGTCTTAGTTACTCCTCACTGTCCCTGTCCCCTCCCAGCCAGCACAGCCTGAAGGCACTGGAGGGAAGCCCGGCACCGGCCCATGTGCTGCTGCAAACCACAGGACGAGTCCATTGCTTAAAACGGCGGGGTACCGGCCCCGCCCACCTCTCCGACCCTCTCTTTGCCCACACAGTCCAGTCACACTGTCCTTCCACCGGGACGTGAACAGCAAGCTCCGTCCTTCTTGGGGTTCCCCTCCCATGTGGCAACCCCTTGCAGGATGTCTTCTGGCTGTTCCATCCTAGCATCAATGTCTGAGCCCGGGAAGTGCTTCGGGGGCACTCAGCACGGGTCACCGAACATTACCTGGTGTACGCTGGCAGCCTGCACAGGCACGAACCCCAATGCACCCCCAGCCACCCTACTGCCTAGTCCATCTGGGACCCGGGCCACATCCACCACTGTCCTGTTAGAACCCAGCACTCAAATACACTCCACGATAGGATTCCTCTGTGGGCACAGCAAGTGAAGGGAGAGCCCAAACCGCCACTGCCACCTGGTGGCTTTTGAGGGACACCCACAGAGCTCAGCTGTGTCTAGTGTAGCACAGGCCAAAAACCAGACCCTGTCCAGGCTGAGTGGCACCTCCTGTGTGTGCTCTGAGGGGCAGTGGCAGCTTGTGGAACCTGTCTGTGTAACTGCAGAGCCAGTTCAAACCAGTCCTATCCTGTTTTTAACAAGATCCGAAACCAACATTAACCTCACTTACAAGGAACACTTGGAAACACCATTTGTAACACTTGTGAACACCACTCATGAGGGGCACTTATGAGCCCTTAACTCTTCCCCCCACGGAACCACAGGACCAGAACATGAGAACCTGAGTGCTGGGACCCTTTCAGACGTGAAAGGTCCGCTGTCCAGGAAGACCCGGTGCTGAAACCCCTTAAAATCAAACCCTGGGTCCGGGAGACAGGTTTAAGCCCTGGCTTCTATCTCCTTGCCGGTCGTCCTCACAATAAAAGCTTTCTTCTCTCCAACGCCGATGTCATCGTGTTGGATCCTATGCCTGTCCGGCAGGGAGCCCTCACCCGTGTGCACATCAGAACTCTAGGCCTTTCCCAAAGTAGCAGGGAGTCATTGAGGGGCCAGCAGAGTAGGTAGGCTAACCCGGCCTGTGATTGTAAGATGCGTGTCCAGGCGTGGACGTTAGAGAGGCACCAGGGACACTCAAACAAACACCAGAGAGGAAGCCTATTCAGAGAAGGCGGCCGTGACGTCCTACTTCCTAAGTCCGGTACGTGGAGTGGTCAGCGTGGACATCCTGTTTTGACAGGTGCAGATATGAACCACCAAGTATTCCAAAGAAAGGAGAGGTTGTGGACACTCTACCTCTGGGTGCCAAGAACCTGGTGGTAAGTGGCCCCGTTGACAGGACGGCTAAACCATAAGGATGGTCAGCAACCCAGAGAACCAAGTCAAAACTCATGGGCGCACCAAATAAAGACAAAACAAAGATGTCCTGTATAGTCACGGAGACCTTCCTCCCCTGGTGATAAATGTGTACATTAAAATACGCACATAGTGTTTTAAAATAATTAAAAAATAGTGTAACATATAAATGTAACATATGGTCGGATGTCATTGAAAATAACAAAATATAAGGACAATGGTAGCTGCGGTTTAGGGTGTGGGGCTGAGCCAGGAGCAGGCCGAGCAGACTTGGAGGAGAAGGAGGATGGATCATGGGAGGACAGAAGGAGGGGACAATGACGCCAGAGGACTTGACGCCATCTCTAACTGTCCCTATGAAGATGGTGCTGTGGATGTCGCAGGCTTGAGTCTGGACAGCTCCTCTTGGCCCAGTGTTCTTAAAGGACCTGGTTCCGGAGGAAGGTCGGCCGGGGGCAAGCCTGCCTGGTCCCTATTCCCCGGGTCAGCTGTGTGACATCAGCAAAGGAGCCCTCACCTTCCACCCTGCCAAATCTGGCATGGGATGTCTTCCTGGTCCTGTGGATGTTGTATCATCTGACATTCCCTTGATCTTGTCGTTGCAATCATCAGTGTTCGTAAACTGGATTCTCTGTGGGGCCCCAAACACAGCTCATGGTCCAGCCTGAGTCCTCATCTACATGTCTGAAGAATCCTGCGGTCCCTGCTAGAAGGATGCTCTCAGACACAGGACAAAGCGAGGGGCCAGCAGGGACGCCCACTTAGCAGGGAAGGTCAGTGCAGTGGGAGGCTGAGAACAAGAGGCCCTGTGAGGGAGGCACAGGGCCACTGCCAGGAGGCACGGTTCCATGGCCCGGGCCAGATCGGGGTGCCCAGCCATCTCAGAGCAGGGCTGTGTGACCAGGCAGGAGGCACAAAAGGCTCCCACTTATTCTGAGCCATGTCAACACCCAGAGCCTGGAGTCCCCAGCTACAACTGCACCCACTTGCCAGCCTCCTTCCGAGCTGATCTCGGCTGCAGGTTTCCCCACAGAAGGGCGAGTTTCCCCACAGAAGGGCGATGCGTCTACTGGGACGTGGCAGTTCACGCACTCACGTGGGGACTAGTTTTGGCTGTGGGATTTCTGGGCCCGGGTACTTTTTTTTTATTATTAAGATTTTATTGGGGAACAGTATGTATTTCCAGGACTTTTTTTTTTCAAAGTCAAGTTGTTGTCCTTTCAATCTTAGTTGTGGAGGGTGCCGTTCAACTTCAAGTTGTTGTCCTTTCAGTCTTAGTTGTGTCCGGCGCAGCTCAGCTCCAGTTGCCGTTGCTAGTTGCAGGGGGCGCAGCCCACCATTCCTTGCGGGAGTCGAACCGGCAACCTTGTGGTTGAGAGGACGCACTCCAACCTACTGAGCCATCCGGGAGCTCAGTGGCAGCTCAGCTCAAGGTGCCGTGTTCAATCTTAGTTGCAGGGGGCGGAGCCCACCATCCCGTGCAGGATTCAAGATGTTGAACTGGCAACCTTGTGGTTGAGAGCCCTCTGGCCCATGTGGGAATCGAACCGGCAGCCTTCGGAGTTAGGAGCACGGAGCTCCAACCGCCTGAGCCACCGGGCTGGCCCCCTGGGCCTGGGTATTCTTGACTGCGGATCCTGCTCTCTTGACTCCATGGAGTAAACACTGTCCCAGAGTCAGATGTTCCCAGATTAAAACAATGGGAGCCTAACACGTCCTGTGTGGATGCAGAGTGGGGGCACCCACGTGGGGCTGCTGGCCGGCAGACAGAACAGCTCTTAAAGAAGAACCGTGGTCCCTTCTTATTTAGGCAGGGAGGATGGGCGGAGTGGAGAAGGAAGCATCTGCGTGACCTTGTGGCTCGCGGTGTCCCTGCCCGTGTCTCCATCCTCTCGTCTTATAAGGACACCATGTAGGATTGAGGGGCCCACCCTGATCCCGAATGACCTCATCTGAACTTTAATCATTAAGTTGGTGCAAAAGGAATTGCGGTTTTTGCAATTTTTTTTTTCTGGGGGGGAAGGGGAACAGGACTTTATTGGGGAACAGTGTGTACTTCCAGGTCTGTTTTCCAAGTCAAGTTGTTGTCCTTTCAATCTTAGTTGTGGACGGTGCCGTTCAGCTTCAAGTTATTGTCCTTTCAATCTTAGTTGTGTCGGGCGCAGCTCAGCTCCAGGTCCAGTTGCCGTTGCTAGGTGCAGGGGGCACAGCCCACCATCCCTTGGATGGTGAACCGGCAACCTTGTGGTTGAGAGGATGCGCTCCAACCAACTGAGCCATCCGGGAGCTCAGCGGCAGCTCAACTCAAGGTGCCGTGTTCAATCTTAGTTGCAGGGGGCCGAGCCCACCATCCCTTGCGGGACTTGAGGAATTGAACTGGCAACCTTGTGGTTGAGAGCCCACTGGCCCCTGTGGGAATCGAACCGGCAGCCTTCGGAGTTAGGAGCACGGAGCATGGAGCTCTAACTGCCTGAGCCACCAGGCCGGCCCCGGGTTTTGCAATTTTTAACCTTTTAAACCATAATTCCTTTTGCACCAACCTAATACATCTGCAAAGATCCTATTTCCAAATAAAGTCACGTTCACAGGTACCAGGGTCAAGAACTCAACATGTTTTTAGGGGACGCAACTCAACCCACTATAGGCACCAGCTCCATGGGGAGGCTTGAGTGTCACACACAGATTCATGTGATCTGGAAAAACTCAGGTCTCTCCAGAGAATTAACATTATTATAAACGGGGTCGGGGGAACGGACTCTGAATTCACAAAGGGTGGATGGATGTACACAAAACGTTTTATAAAAATCATCACGCTCGGTCAGAAAGGGGCTTGCTGTTCATTTCCAGGTTAGTGAAGTGAACTAACGGCCCTGTGCCTGGCAGACTTTTGTTTAAAGAAAGAAGCGGTCCCTGCTTCACCCAGCACCAACGGCGAGGTCAGCCAGTAGGGCACGTCCTGCCTCCCCTGCCCACGAGGAGGCCTCTCCGGGCATGGGGCCTGCAGGGACATGGCCACAGGCCAGCAGCTGCCGCCTCACGGCGCTGGTGGCACCCAGGGCACTCACTGGTTCGGGGCAGCTTCAGGCTGCAGGGCGAGCATGACAGAGCAGTCACAGGGCATCCCCGCCCCGTTGCATTCTGGGGCATGGGCGGACCACGCTGCTGACATTGCAGCCAAGTCCCAAGTCCCTCCCCACGCTCCCGGTCTCCTCCATCAGCGTTCTGCTCCACGCAGCTTCCTGCCGGGGCAACGTCCCCGAAGACACGCTTTTGAGTGAAGCCAGACCTTGCGGGTCAGCTGCCTGATGGGTCTCAGATGTTCAGTTCATGCAGGACAGAAGGTGTGGTGAGAAGGGGGACACATACAATGCGAGCAGTTCCCGTTCACAACAGCAGCAACTACACTTCCCCTTCTCCTCCTTTTACCCCGAGCAACACCCCCTTGAGGGTGCGGAACTGGAGCATCAGACAGACAACTGGCCCAGCGTCACCTGTGGGGAAATCAGGACAGCTGGGCTCAAACGTCGCACCTTTCCAAGCTTCTCACAACTCCCTGCCACGTTCCAGTGGAGACACACACGGGCATAAGCTCAGAGAAACGTGTAACTTCCCATGTTAGATTGGAACATTCTACACCTGGGTGGTCGGATACGGCAGCCACCGGACACAGGTGGTACTGAGCTGGTCCGAACTGGGATGTGCTGTGAGTGTACAGTTCACACCAGGTTTCAAAGATTCGGTACCAAAAAATAAAAAATAATGGACAATATCTCATCAGTAAGTTTTATGTAGATTCCATGTGAAAAAGACAGTTCTTGGGGTTCATAGGATGAATGAGTTACGTACGTTAATTTCACTTGTCTCTTCTCACTTTTTCAATCAAGGCTCCTAGAAACAGCTCCCTGGGGCTCCCATGTGTGGCTTGTATCGCCTTTCTGTCAGAAGATTCTGTTCCACATCGTCACCTGTGTAGCCAGGGTTTCGCCAGCTGCTACAACAAGGGCACATTCAGAGCAAGCTTCTGGCCCACGTGACAGTGCCGGCCGGTGTGTAGGGTGCAGGTGTCCGTCCCCCTCCACTCCAGCCGACCCAACTGCCATTCTCAGTATGTGGCTTCCAAGGGCAGCAGGAGGTCACCTCTGTGCCAGCCGGCCAGAAAGGGACTAAAAGCTTGGAGGGGGCGAGCATGGAGGGTTTCATTAAGAGGCCAGGCTTAGAAATGGCACGGCAGTCCTCAACTACTGCATGAGCTGGTCGGGGTTGCTGTCACAAAGTAGCACGCACCGGGGGGCTTCACCAACAGACATTTACGGTCTCACAGTCCTGAGGGCCAGAGTCGGGCTGTGTGGGTCGGGCTGGCTCCTTCTGAGGGCCGCGGGCTGGGAGGAAGAATCCGTCCTTGGGCTGCCTCCTGGCTCCTGGCGGTCGGCTGGCAATCTCTGGTGTTCATCGCCTGTGGGAGCATCACCCATCTCTGCCTGTGACTTCACAGGCCTGCTCCCCAAATGCCTGTGTCCAAATCCCCCTTTTCATAAGAATACCAGTCAATGCATTGGGGCCACCCTCCCCCAGTATGACCTTGTCTTAACTGCTGACATCTGCAAGGATCCCAGTTCCACACAAGGTCCCATTCTGAGGTCCTGGGGGCTAGGACTGAGCATATGAATTGTGGGCGGGCAGGACAGCGCAACTCACAGCAACCACCCCTGACTCGCTGTCAGTCACGCGGCCCGTACTCAGTACAGGGAGGCTGGGAAACGCTGTGTGTCGGTGACATCACCTCGTCGGCCGCTGTGAGCACCACACCAGCCAATGGGTGAGAGTTTAATGAACGTATCATCCACAGTCACATGGCGCCCTGGCTTATAGACCACGGCTCACAGGGCATGTCTAACTGACGAGGGAAGATGGTACAACCCACCTTGCATCTTGACTCCAAATTCTCAACTCCTGCCAGGCCGTGAACAGTTTGCGTGTTCTGTGGTTAAGACTTTCCCAAGTAGAGAAATATGTCGGTGACTTCCATTTTCTAAACTTACTAAGGAGGTCGTGATAAACATCCCTGGGCCTGCTTCCCGGGAGACGAGCCGTGTTTTGTGAGCGCAGGTCCCAGACGCAGAACTGCTAAGTCGCATAGGGTGTGCCGTCGTCTATGAGGCTGAGCGCTAAGGTCCTGCCAGAGGGCGCATCTGCCCAGCTCCGTGAATGGGACGAGCTCTCGGTTTGAGAACGGGTGGGCACAGGCCACAACTGGACGGCTGCTCCCCTAGGCCCCGGGCAGGGGTGGCCCTGCGGGCAGAGCCTCGGGACACGCTCACTTGGTGCAGAAAGAGAACCTGCCTGAGGTAAGGACATGCAGACTCAGGGGGGTAAATGGTTCAGCTGGCTGGTCAGAGGCCTGGAAGGAGAAAGACCAGAAGACGAGGACCAGGAATCTGGAAAAGACTCAAGTCTCGGGGGCAGCCTGTACCCTCCCCGTGCTCAGACACTGGCTGGGGCGGCCAGGCAGAAGTGGCTTGGTGGGGACCCTGGTGGGCCCCGGTGTGCAGTGAGTGCTTTCTCGAAGCCAATCCAGGAGCACAGCCCTTCTTGGAGCGACATGTGCAGGGGTTTACCTGTAAAGACTGAGGTGAAATTTAAAGCCTGCATCCACGTGCAGAGACCCACTAATTAGCCACATGCACAGAACAAAACACCAGGCAGCCACGAAAAGTCATGTCTTCTCTATTTATTATCACAATAAGTAATTCACAGTAATGACTGCATGGAAATGCGCGTTACAGAGCACCATGGATGACGTGATCCCAGTTACATGAGACTGAACACACACCACATGCTAACATACGGGCACATACACGTACTGCAGGGAGGGGTCTGGAGGCAACACACACCCAGATGGCCCCGGGAGATAGTCTCCTGCAGTTTTTACAATAAGTCACTTCTGACTTTTACAGAAACAACAAAGCTATGCCTTTCTTAGTTTACAAAACACAAACAACAAAATCATTTTTAGCAGACACTGAGTCGTTTGGCACACCTTGGTTTTCTTCCCACAACAGCACAGATGCCGCCATCAGGATTGGAACCCACCTCTGCGAGCCCCGCCCCATAATCCAGGAAGGTGCTGGGCTGCGAGGACCCCACCCCACACCTCCCTACCTCCCTCACCCCCTCCACCCCCTGGCTCCAGACCAGGTTGAAGTCCCTTCTCCTTCCTTTCTCCCATAGTCTGTCATTCTAGAAACCTCTCTCCAAGCCATTCTTAAGAAGAGGTCTTGTGCCCCAGAATAGTAGGGAGGCAACTTTTCAGTCACCCCGAAGGAAGCCAGGGAGGCCCACCTGTGGGTCTCGGTGCCCGGTTTCCTCCTCCCTCCCCAGGGTCACCTGCTCCGCCTTTCTCAGACCCTCAGGCCAGCGAATTTACAAGGTGGCATCCGGCTTCACAGTGACAAGGACCTTCTGTGACACAGTCCCAACACCATGTGCCCACCGGTGGCCCAGTCAGGCCTTCAACAGGGCGACCTTATGTTCGGGGACAGAATCGTCCCTGACGTTGTAGGGCGGGGGCCCCGGCTCCGGACTCAGGTATTTCTCTGCAGAAAAGACAAGGTGGGGAGACAAAGCACTAAAAAAGCGGAAGTGAGGACGGCTCAACTCATAGGATGTGATGATGCAAGGCTGGAATTTCAGGGTCCTGGTGCACAGAAAGCTGTGACCCCCAGCCTGCATCCCCAGCCCAGGCCCAAGTTTCAGCCACGTCCCTCTGAGCAGTGCACCCCTTTCCGTGCCACAGTAAACCTGTGTGATGGCTGGGTAGGCTCCATCCTGGGGCTGGGACACCATTTGCTCACCCACCTGTGTGGGTCGGCACCCGAGCTGCTTCCAGCAACAACATGGGTGAGTCTCAGACACCATGTTGAGCTGAAGAAGCCGGACCCAGCGAGTCCTGTGACCCCCTCTGTATGAAGCTCTAGAAGAGGCAGCGCTAACTACAGGGAGGAAATGGAACAGAGGCCACCCCTCGTGGGGGTCACTGGACAGGGGATGAGGGAACTTTCTGGAATGATGGAAACATTCTATATCCTGATTGGTAGACACCAGCTGGATCCATCTGTCAAAACCCAAACTGACATTTAAGCTCTGTGCATTTCACTGTATGTGAGCTGAGCCTCAACTAAAGACATGCACACCCCTAAAAAATAAAACCCCAGCACCAGAGGGGCCCCTGACACCGTGAGCACTGCCCACCCACCGTCCTTACGTGCCCCACTTTTGGACTTGAGCACCTGACCCTCCGGTTCCCCAGGGCTCTGTCCGCCACGCTGACCCTGCAGGGTATGGGCACACAGGCTGTCTCCGCCCTCTCTCCAGTGACTGCCTGCACCCACCTGCTTCCTCCAGGGTGGAGAAGTACTGCACGCCCTTCAGGTCAGCAGACAGCAGGACGCGGAGAACAGGGACCTGAGGGACAGACACGTGTTAATTCCAGGAGGGAGGCGCCTGCTGTGGCACGTGGCCCCCCAGCCCCACCGCCCTCGTCACAGGCTGGATCAAAGTCTCTGGGTGGGTACCACTTCCCCTCCACCCAGGGAAACGGACAGAAGAGCAGGTCTCAGGAAATGCTGGAAGAGGAATATCGTTTCAATAAATACTCTCCAAAGCACACAAACATGAGTGCCCTGTGAAGACGACACGGAATGTACCGGTTACGAACACAGCTCTGCAGCCAGATGCCCTGAGTCCGAAGCCAGGCCGCCATCCCGGCTGTGTGACCTTGGGCAGGTCACTCCGGTTCTCTGGGCCTCGGCACCCTGGTCTCAACATGGAGATGATGATAACGCTGACCTCCCGGGCTGGTTTGAGTGACAAGTGCCAGCTGTGTTGGGACACCCACCTGCAGGCCGACGAAGGCGAGGGTGACGCCCTGCTTCTGGAAGTCTTCCAGGAGCTCCCCGAGCCCCAGCACCACCGTGTAGTCGATGCTGCAGACGTGGCTGCACTCCAGGACCGCGCAGCGCGGGGGGAACGCTGCAGACAGGCGTGCCAGGTCACGCTGGGCAGAGGCACGGGGCAGAGCGAGGCCAGCGAGAGCTCCATCCCCCAGTGGGGAGGGGCCAGAGGACCCAAGACGGCAGCAAGTTTCCTTCAGAGGGAGCACAGGCCCCTTTTCTCCCGAAATATCAACTCCCGGAAGAAGGACTACGTCCTTGGGGCAAATGGTGGGCAACAGCCACCCTTGCGGCACACAGACAGTGGGCACCCACTTGGATGAGAGGGGCCGACCTGGCCACAGGGGACATTGCTGAGACGCCCCCAGACCCCCCAGACTCCCACCACCGAGGGCAGGGCCTTGTGGTCCTGCAGGAGCAGAGACTGGGTGCAGAGCGGGTGGCGGGGAGCTCAGCGGTGGCCACAGCCCACCCGGCCCTGGCCCACGTACCTCCCAGAGCCTGGTTCAGAATCGCCTCCCGGAGGGTCTCAACTGCGGGGAAGTGTAGGCCGCTGGCTGGCTGCAGGACCAGCACTGGCCCCTCGGACACCTGGGGACAGTGGGAGGGGTGCCAGTGAGTCCTGGAGGCAGGTCAAATGGGGCAGCTCTGCCAGGCTTGGAGGGAGTGAGGGTGCAGAGCTGGCACAAGCCCCGCCCCACCATGGTACCCTGTGCAGCGGGAGGGCTCTGGTTTATAACGAGGGTGACTCCCGTCCACCAGTGAACGGTCACTCGGCAGTGCCACAGGCCACAATCACACCGGAAGCTCAAGATGCAGAGCCGAGGTCCTGCCCAGTGCCCCCTTCATCCTCTGGGTCTGAGGCCAGTGGCGCCCTCTTGGGGAGCCCAGATGGGCTGGCACCTGCACACTGGGTCTGGCCGCGGAGTGCAGGAGAATCAGCACGGACACCAGGGTCCCAGCCAGGATGCCATACTGGACCTCCCAGAAGCACAGCAGGAACGTCACGCAGAGTGGCAGTAAGTCCAGCCCTGGGAGAAAGGAGGTCTGGCTGAGGGGCCGCCCCTGCGAGCTGCGCTCCCTGACAGCCAGCAGACGACGCGTGGCTTTCCACGTAATGCGTAAAGCTGCCAAGGGCCTTAAGCAACCCCAGGGACCTGTCTGGGGACTCGGGGACTCAGGCACTGCTGCTGCTGGGGGCCACACCTGCTCAGGGATGTGTCAGGGGCAGGAAATCCCCCCCTGCCTGAGCTGAGGGTCCCTGAGACCCACCTGCGGGGCCCCGGCTCCCTGCCCTCTGGGAGGAGGCCCACAGGGACCAAGGAAGAAGGGACTTGGGGACAGAGACCCAAGTGGGGAGCCCTGAGAAGTGGGGAGCCAAGAGACCACAGGACCCCCCATCCCAGACCCCGGGGGACTCCTCAGACGAGACTCGTGGCTTCTGAGTTGCAGAAGGAGGTGTCCTGGGGCAAAGTGGCTGGTTTGGGGGTCAGTCCTGGATCTGAACCCCACACCTCAGACAGGCCCTCATCTTCCCTGGGCCTCGGCACAGAGGGCCAGCAGCACGGGGCTGTCCAAAGATGGGCTGCAACGACATAGGAAGGCCCTGGCACGTAACAGCCATGGGATAAAGTCACTGCTCCTTCCACCTGGTAACTTGCAGGGGTCTGACCAGAAAAGAAGCCAGATAAGCTGGGCAAATCCCTTCACTGCTTCGATGAACAAAAGGAAACAAAAACTCGTCACAGTCAGGGCACTGCTGGTCCAGGGAGTCCTTGAGCCACTGTGACTGGTAGACACAGCGGGGCTGTTACATGGTCCCCGCTGGCCATCCCCTTCCCGATGCCCCCCGTCCCTCCCCGGAAGGTGCCAGGTGGGAAAGGGGAGGGGCGGCCCCTGCCCCCGGCAGCCCTGACCAGGGCACCGCAGTGCCACCTCCCAGGGCTACGGGAAGGCAGTGGGGGAACAATCGATGACTCCATGCTGACAGATGAGGAAATACGCACTCTTCACGCGCCAGAGCGTCCTGACGATCTTGGTGTCGAACAGCGGGATCACGGCCGTGATGATGACTGCCGCCAGGGCGGCCTTGGGGATGTAGTAGAAGAGCGAGGTCAGGTAGTCCAGCGACAGCAGCACCAGGACCCCTGTGGGGGCGGAGCACCGGTGACGTCAGGGACCTGTCACCCCACCCAGCGACTCTCACCCAGCAAGTGAGGAATCTGCCTGGGGGGCCTGACCCTGCACTGGGGGACACAGCCGGCTGCCAGAGCCAACTGCACCATGGTCCCCCTCCTTTGCCCCAGCTCATGGCACCATGGCACAAGGGGGGCAGTGTGTGGGTAGGGGTGCTCACCCGTCAGCAGGCCCCCCGCTGGGGTGCACACCCCCGACTGGGCATTCACGGCCGTCCTGGAAAGCAACACCGAGACAGGTCAGTGGTTGAGAGAGCAGGACAGGCGTGGTCCACACCGCTGTGCTGGCCTTCCAGGGCAGGGGCGTCCCGGGGCACCAGAGGGGACATCAGGTCCCACCCACATCAGCATGTGGCTCAGGAGCACAAAGGGGCTTCAGGGTCCTGTCACCAGAGGGGGACTTCCCAGGCCTTCCCACTAAACCTGAAACCACCCATCAGCACATCTGAGAGCAGCCTGGTCGTCGGTCCAAACGTGCACCAGGCTCGTTGAATCAGCTCCGTCGTGGGCTGAACTGTATCCCCCGCCCTACACCCCAAATCCTTAGGTTGAAGCCCTAACCCCCAGCACCTCAGGATGTGACTATTTGGGGACAGGGCCTTTAAAGAGTGACTAAGATAAGACAAGGCTCTTAGGTTGGACCTCACCCCACCTGCCTCGTGTCCTTATAGAAAAGGGGATCAGACATGAGGACGCACACACGGAGGAAGGACCCCGTGGGGACAGCCAGAAGGTGGCCGTCTGCAGCCGAGGACAGAGGTCGTAGGGGAACACAACCCTGATCCCGGGCTTCTAGCCTCCGACTATGAGGAAACAAATGTCTGCGGCTGAAGCCGCCCTGTCTGTGTTCTATTACAGCAGACCGGGCGAAACAATCCACTTCCTACAATGGGGTCCCCACTGTCATCAGACATGATGATGGAGGGCCTTATTTTTTGGAAACGTGCCGAGAACGCTGTCAAGTATGGGGAATCCCACCCAACACATACAAGGCGTGATCACATAATACGGTGAATGTCTAAACAAATAAATCTACTACAGTAAAAGACACATTGCCATGAACCCCCCTCAGAATACGCCCCCTCACTTTGAACACACTTATCTCATCGCTCTTGCCACTTTCTGAAGCAGTTCTGGAAGTCCTCTTTTGTGAGTGTCTTTAGTTGCGCTGTCATGGCTGCCTCGATGTCCTGAATCATTTTGACTTTGGGGAAGAGCCAGAAGTCGCATGATGCCAAACCCAGCAAATAAAGTGGATGAGGACACACCGTAATGTTTTTATTTGACAGAAATTGCCGTACCAGAAGCGATGCGTGACATGGAGTGTTGTCATGGTGGAGAATGATTTACAGCACACTTTAAAACACACCTGCTGTCAACCGTAGCTCACACCTGACTGAATGCACTGAACAAGGTGAAACTTGTCACACACTGTTACTAAGGTTCCACGCGCCGCTTCCCGTATGGAAGATCCCTGACTTTCCGTTGGATGGCACTCGGCAGCAGCATTCACTGTATTGTGCGATCACAATGGAAAGGCTCTGTGTCACACATCACTTCTGGTACAGCAATTTCTGTCAAATAAAAACATTATGGTGTGTCCTCATCCACCTTATTCACCAGATCTGGCACCATGTGACTTCTGGCTCTTCCCCAAAGTCAAAATGACCATGAAAGGTAAATGTTTTGAATCGATTCAGGACATCGAGGAAGCCATCACAGCGCAACTAAAGACACAAAAGAAGACTTCCAGAACTACTTCAGAAAGTGGCAAGAACGATGGGATGTGTTTGAAGTGAGAGGGAGTAATGACAATGTGTCTTTTACTGTAATAAACTTTTTTGTTTAAATATTCACCGCATTGTTTGATCACACATCACATATGCGCACACACACACGTATGTGTACATCTGTAGGACTGAAGGGAGAAACACCAACATCCAAACAGGGCTTTCTCGGTGCTGGAACTGGAAGTTAGTTTGGCTTCTTTTTCAACGTTCCTTTCTTGTGTGGCCTGCTCAGAAAACTGCACTCAGACCAAATGCCAGGAAGGCTTTGTCTGCCGAAGAACTGGCCCTTTGCCACCATGAAGACCAGAAAGGAGCTGCGACGTGACTCCAACAGTGCAGGACTCGGCCTCGTACGCACCTCTTATTAACCCCTAACCTTGTGCCAACTGATTTGCCTTGGGAAGTAAAGCTTGTCTGTCTGTACACCCCATGGAAAGCTTTCTCCTAAGTCACCGTTCACTTCTGTGGAGTCAGGCAGAAATTTCATTCATTAGTTAAACAGTCACAGAGTTTTTTTAGTGCCCTCTATATGCAAGGTACCATATAGACTCTGGGGGTACAGAAAACATGCTCTTAACGGAATAGGCTTGCGATCTAGTTATGCCAACAAGAAAAGAACGTGTGGAAAGTTAAATTGAAAAAATGGGGAGAGGTTTCATTTCAAGCATTAACATAGCACCACGCCCCCAGCATCGTCCTACGTGCTTTTCATTTCATTCTCTACAGAACTGTGAGGTAGACCGATATGATTCCCATTTTACAGACGAGGACCCCGAGCTGTGGGGAGGTGGGCCAGTATGTCCTGTGTCCCTCAGACGCGGTGGTTTGGGGATGTCAGACAGGCTGGGTCAGCGGTTCTGGGGACTCAGCCCTGGCCAGCGCTGCCAGATGCCTCCTTTTCTCCCTTCCCCACAGGTCACCTCCAGTCCTGCCCTCCTGCCTCACAGGAGACCCTACAGCCAGGCCACCATGGAGCCTGCACTGACCCATACCCCTTCTTTAGGCAGACCTGTGGTCTCTCCTATCCTTACCCGCCTTGGGGATTAGCCCTGGCACCATGACCTTGGGAGTACCCGACGCCCTTGGAACTTTTTAGTATTAATCTGCAGCACCACATATAAGCATGAAGAAAACCACTGAGATGCTGAAGGAAAGCAGGGCAAGCCCCCTCCTGCTGCCCCACTGATGCTGGACCAGCTGACCCAGGGCCACAGGCAGCCCGAATGGGCAGACTTGTAACCCAGAAGAGAATGAAACAGTGTCAGGACGTGGGCAGGGCCCAGCGAGGGGAAGCTGGTTCTTCACGCTGGACCAGGACTCTCTGGCCTGGGCTGGGACCTCCCCAGAGGCACAGAGAAGGAAGGTGTCACTCACCGTCCAAAGCTGCCGGTGACCGGGTAGGAAGAGAAGAGGGAGCCCAGCACGTTGGTCAGGCCTGGGGAGAAAACAGAAAAAACAGGTTTATAAGGGAGGTGAAGGAGCGTAAACTAGAGGGAAAAGGAGATAGAAGGTGGGGGGGGAATCATCCTGGGACGTTCCACACCTGATGCTCCATCACGGAAGGACGAAAGAAACCATGGCCTTTGCCAAGGTTGCTGAGGTAGATTCTCGCTTTCTAGCTTTAACGTAACTCTGACTGGCCTTGCCTGTGTGAGCTGAACAAGCCTTCTGCCCACATACGATGGAGAGAGGAACCCCATCTCCCTAAAAGGGGGGATGGCAAGTGTATACAGACGGGCCCAAAGTGCCCCGGAAGTCAGCTGCCGTCCATCGTATTCCACCGAGTGGACGGACCGAAGGTCACGGCCAGTAAGCTGTCTTCCGCATGTGACGCTGATTAACCCACTCTGGACAGAACCCATGCCCGGGGCCTGGCTGGGACCTAAGAACCAGGCCATTAGCCCATATTTATCACAATCGGCGCTCCAGCATCCATCTCATCCAGGGACCTTCCCAGAGACCACGGTCTCCCCTGTTCCAGAGCCCACAACAGGGTCCCAGGCTCAAGTTTCGCTCTCGAGACGGCTTGAGGTGGGGCCCACTCAGAACCAGGCCCTCCTGGGTCCTGTGGCCCAGCTCACGCCGAGAGCAGGCCAGACGTCAGCGGGTGCAGCAAAGGCCGTGCACTGACCACACGCGGTTACCCCAACTGTTTACGCCGGCTCCAAAAGACTCGAGACCCAGCTCTGTGTGAAGCTTCTGACAGGGGGCCCCTTCCTGTGCCAGCGGTCTGTGGGGTCTGATCTGCACTTGTCACAAGCTGCCTGGCCTGTGACACCACGGGCTCAGCAGCCTTCAAGGTCAACGTGTCCACTTTAGAAACCTCAGCTTTGTGACCGTCCCTTGCTTGTCACTTCTGTCTAGGCTGTGCCATCAGGAGAGGACCTGGCGCTATTTGTTGTGAAGTAAATATAATGTGAGTTACGCGTCCCTTTGTGCCTCCGCTTGTGTCAGGGGAACGCTCTGTCCAGGTGGCACCCGGGCACTGACTCCCCAGTCAGCAGGAGCAGACCCGGGAAGGCCTTGCCAGCCCCCCTGGTTGAACAACAGCTGACCCGCCGGTGGGACGCATGAGTGGGATCACGTAGGTGGCCCTGTGGCAGTAGTAACCTCATGTACATTGTGACACTGCCGGAATCATGTCCCCTGCCTTCTACCCTAGATAATGACCCTGAAACTTGTGATTCATTGTCACCATGCTTGCTGAGTGTAATCACTATGGCCTAACATTCTTTCCTGACTGGTAATCTATTGGGAAAGAAAAACCTATGAAATTAGTGTCCTGGCGGAGCCCTACTCGGAACTCTCCGACGGGGACACTCGCCAGACACACCTGAAGCCAAGACACTGTCTCAGCTCCCCAGCGCCTTGGAAACACTCCTCGGGTGGTGAGGACTCGCTGTTGCTCTTTGTCTTACTTTATTTATTCTGTGTATCTATTGCCTCACTTAATAAATAGTGTTTTGCTGCCTCAACTCCATCTCAGTGTGCATGGTGAATGCGTATGTGACACCCAAATTCTGTGGCCACTTAAAACCTAGCCCCTTGCTGCCACATTTTTAGAAGTGGGAATGACAAGCTCTGAGAACTCACATTTGGACTATTTACTGGTAGGCACATGGGGATGTCACAGACCTTCTCTGGGGCAAGTGGTCCCCAGGTCACCCCGATTCCACCAACTAGGCAGCACCCCGCCCACCAGGAGCTCAGACAGGGGCCAACGTCCCTGTGCAGCCCGTCCTGGGTCCCCACGGCCTTTGTTGTCGAGAAGCCCAGCAGCTGGGGCCCTAAATGCTGCCATGAAGTCTTCTGGGTGGAAGAAACCCAGCAGTGCCACTGGTTCGATCTGTGTCCCCTGCACAAGGGGTAGAGGAGAAAGGCAGGAAGGCCTGGCATCCACGAAATTAGAAACAGTGGTGATAAGTGAGTGTAAGATTCACACTGTGGTCTCAAAATGAACCACCAGAGGCCAGAGTTATGAAGACAGAAGAAAACGAAGTGTGACAGCCGGCACAGGCCCCATCCAGTCAGGCAGCCTGGGGTCTGCCGGACGCTTCACTAACCCACCTGCCCGGCCTGGACGGAGGCCCCGGGGCAGGCCACGACACTCAGGGTCTCGCAGAGTCAGCAGGTACACCTCAGGCTCCACCTGGCCACATTCTCCAGCAATCTGACCCCAGGAGGAGCGTTCTAGGCATCCCTGACATAGAACAGGCCACACAACTCAGGGCCTGGTTCACAGCAGGCGCTCAATAAGCTTCAGTCAGAACGGACACCAGATGTCAGCTCCCGACTTACTCCGAGCAGGTAACCTGAACCACTGGGAAATCTAAGGATGAGTCCATGCTAATATTGCAAAAGGGCCCAACTCGAGCAGGACGCAGGGAAATGCCCAGACCTCGTGGGGGTGACGCTGTGGTCTTACCGATGGCCAGCAGCTCCTGGTTGGCATTGATGCGGTAATTATTTTGAGACGCTAAAGAGAAAAGACGATAAAAACATTGTCACTAAGAAAATGTTCATGGCATGATAAACAGGCTACAAATTTCTACCTATGGCACTGTAAGGTTTGTAACTGTAAGTGTACACACACATATGCAAGTGGAGACGGGTACGTGTCCGTTTCAGGAAAAAAGAGTAGAAAGATGTACAGCAGAACGTTAACAGTAATTAACTGGGGATTGAGGAGGATTGCAAGCAATTTCTTTCTTCTTTACACATTTCTCAACTTCCAATATTTTGTACAACAAACATGTATTGCTTTTACAGTAAGGGGGAAAGTTTTAAATTAAAAACCTCTCTGATTACCAGCCAAGATGTCTAGGAAGTCACAGCCAAGGCCATCGCAGAGAGATGAGTGGCAAAGATTTGGGGGGAAATATGAGGGGGGGCATGATATAACAGTGGTTGGTAAACTTTTTCTGCAAACGGCCAGACCGTAAATATTTTAGGCTTTGCGGGCCACACTCTCTGTTGCAACTACTCAACTCGCCCTTCAAGCACGAAGCAGCCGCAAACAATACATACGTACAGAGCAAGACCAATAAAACCTTATTTGTGAACTGAATATGAGTTTCATATACTTCCGTGTCACAAATTGTTAATCTCCTTTAGATTTTTTTCCCCCCAAACATTTAAAAATGTAAAAGCCATTCTTAGGCTGTGGTTTACCGAGCCCTGATTGAAGAGAATGACAAGCTTTACAAATTAGGGCAGGAGGTCAGCTGTCTTCAAAAGAAAGTAGCAAGTTTTCAAAAGTACAAGATGAGTAAAAGTACAAGATGAACAAGATGAGTAAAAGCTATCGGATGTAACTTGCAAGATAATCCCCATCCCCTGCGCTCCCCCAAAAAACCAAACTTACAAACAAAACAGAGATAATCAGAAAAGCAAAAAATGAAGAAAGATGGGAGCTGGATGCATTACAAACTGAAATGCGGTGTGACTTTGAGAGATCGCTGGCATATGGAAAGGAAAGCCATTAACAATGGACATTATTTAAGAGTCGCCTTGGAACGGTGTAAGAGTCAAGATGCTGGAAATTTGAAGAAGGAAATTTAATCCTGGCAGCATCTGGGCTGGGCAATAAACATGATTCATGTAGTAGTAATAACATACACACCATTTATTAGGTTTTAACCCTTAGAATCAACCTGTACCCAAACACAGGGCGACTGAACCGTGTTACAGAGCGAAATGAAAATGTCACCCACAGGGACAAGAGACAGCGGGCGGCCCAGCGGCCCTGAGAGGGAAGGGAGGCGACACATGAAGGGTTGAGCAGCCTCAACTCCCGCGGAGGCACTCACAGGACTGATCCAACACGTTTAGGTACTTTCACATTTCCACAGACAGCGGGCTCTCAAACATTTGGAGCCACCACTGGAAGGGGCTTTTCATTACAAATCCATTTCTACTATAGGTTTTTTAAAAAACATGAGCATGTATTACTTGGATAAAAATTCAAATTTTTAAAAATCCAAGCAGATCGAAAGCAAGCAAGCAGGCAGGCAGGCAAGCAAGGCAGGTGAGGCCCCAGGCTGGGACGCAAGAGAGGCGCGGATGGTGGGCATCTTACCAAAAGATTTGGCGACCGCAATGCTCTCCAGGAGACCCATCAGGGGCACCACAGCCAGCCCGGCCCCCATGTCCTGGGAGAGGAAAGAGGCATGGTAAGTGACCCTCTGGAGAAGGAGAGGAGGGGTCTGACCAGGCAGTGACCACCAAGGCAGACGCCAGCTCTTCCATGTCTGACAGAGCAAGCGTACGGACTGCAGGGCCGTGCGCTCCTACACACTCATCGTACCAGGAACACGATGACGAGCAGAACACAGCAAATGGCTGCACGCACCCCAGTGTCCACGGAGCAGGAGCCCCCTGTGCTACAGGCATAAAGATAAACGTGGGGTCCAATGTGGAAGGCTTCCCTGCCGTCCCTGCACCCAGAGATGCTACTTCCCGAGGACTCCACCCTCCCAGCTGAGCCCAGAGCTCCCTGTTACTAAGCAGATGCATCTGGGGTACAGAACCAGGCCCAGGGGCCACCACAGCCTCTGCCAAGCTGGCCTTGCTCCCCGTTTCTACCCACCTGTACCATCTCGGTGAAGGAAATGGTCCCGTTGGCAGTGGTCACTGAGAAGGGAGGGGCCTGGATTGGAGGGAGCCCCTTGACTATCTTTCCAGTTAGAACAAAAGGTTGGTATCCAGTCACTTCGAAGGAGTACGCGACCAGGGCAGCAAAGGAGACCACCAGGGCATTGCGAGCTAGGACAGAAGGAGAGGCCTGTCGGTGAGACCTGGCTCCTCTGGGGAAGGAAGCAGAAGACCCCACCCCAGTCATGACCTCTTCCACTCTAGCCTGGGGAACACACGCATCCAAGAGTATGTGGCAGGTGTGAACCCGTGACACTGTGGAAAACGCACAAAGGTGGGACAGAGGAGGGACAACCGCAGGGCCAGTGCGCACGTCCCCAGTGACTGCACAGCCAATGGCACAGCCGGATACACACTGTGAGATCAGCTGTCCCGGGACAATTCTGCTCTGAAGCAAGAAGGAGTAACAGAGTCGGCTTTCCCTGCTGCCCGAAACACTGGGCAAACAACTAAAACACGGAGCAACGACCGATGGATACCTCCCAAACTGAACTTCTAGGAATGAAAACCATAATGTTTGGAATGAAAAACATACTGGACGGGATTAAAAATGGATCAGATGTTGCAGGGGAAAAGACTAGTGAACTGGAAAATGTGGCAATAGAAGCTATCCAAAATTAAACACATAGAGGAAAATAAAGATTAAAAAATTGTACAGAGCATCAGCAGCTGAGGAACAATTACAAGCAGCCTGATGTATGTGTCAGAGAGTCCGCAAAGAAAGCCCGGGGAGTGGTGTAGGGGGACAGCACGAGGATATGAAGAAATAACAGCTGAATAGTTTTTTTCAAATTTGATGAAGAGTGCAAACTCACATATCCAAGAAGCTCAATGGATCCCACGCACAAAAACATGAAAAAAACAAACCAAAAATGACAACAAGGCACATCTTAGTGAAACTGCCTAAAGTCAGTGATAAAGATACTATCTTAAAAGCAGCCAGAGAACAAGTCATCGACAGAGGGACACAGACTTCTCGTCACAACAGCAGCCTGGAAAATAGAAGAATATCTTTAAAGTATGGAAGGGGGAGGAAAAAACCTGTCTAGAAATCTTTATCTAGCAAAACTGCTTTCCAAAAATGAAAGCAAAATAAAGACTTTTCCAGACACAGCAAGGCTGAAAGACTTCATCACCAGCAGGGCCTGCACTGCAAGAATCAATAAAGGTCCCCCAAGCAAAGGAAACTGACAGAAATGAGAGTCTGGGTCTGTACAAAGAAATGAAGAGCACCAGAAAGTGTGAAGATGTGGGTACATGAAAAAGGCTTTGTCCATAAAAGTAAGGGTAAGTTTCAAGTGAGATAATGATAATAATGATTACTGAGGAGTTTATAACAGACGTTGAAGAAAAATATATGACAACAACAGCACCAAGGCAACAGCAGAAAGGGAGAAACGGAAGGACTCTGTCATAAGGTTCTTATATCAACATGAAGTTGAATACATGCTTCAGTAAGATGAAGAGGTATACTAAAAACCCTAAAGCAACCACTAACAAACAAACAAAAACAGAAAAACACACGGTAGTTACAGTCCATAAGCCAATAAAGGAAACAAAAGGGAACCATAAGAAATAATCAAAAAGACTGTAGAAAGAGAGGGAACCAAGAACAAATAAGACGAATAGAAAACAAATAGCAGAAGCCAAACATACCAATAATCATATTAAATGTAAATGGTATCATCCCAAATTAAAAGGCAGATTGTCAAGACCTAATTAAAAAACAAAACCCATCTATATACTTCCCACAAAAACTCACTTTAAACATAAAGACACAAATAAGTTAAACAGGTTAAAAGTAAAAGAGTGAGAAAATGTGCTAACACTAATCAAAGGAAGCTGGCATAACTGCATTAATATCAGGGACAAAGAAGGATCATTTCAAGAAAAAATTATAATTTTACATGTGTATGTACATACAATGTATGTTCTCTCTGACTACAATGGAATTAAACTAGAAATCAATGGCAAAATACTAACTGGAAAACCTCTAAATCTTTGAAACTAAATAACTCCAAAATAGCCCGATACAAAGGAGAAATTAAGTAATCCACTTCTAAATAATCCATGAGACAAAGGAGAAGTCAAAATGGAAATAAAAGTATTTACAACTAAATGAAAATGAAAACACAACCTGTTAAAATTGTGGGATGCAGCTAAAACAGTACCGAGAGGGAAATTTATAGCACTAAACATCTATGTACATTACAAAAGGAAAAAGGTTTCAAATTAAAGTCCTTAACTTCCATCTTAAGAATTTAAAAAAGAAAGGTAAAGTGAGTCCAAAACAAGCAGAAAAAGGAAATAATCGACAGAAATCGACAAACTAGAAAACAAAAGTAAAACAGAGATCAATGAAATCAAAAGTTGGTTCTGTGAGATCAATAAAATCAACACACTTCTAGATCCACTGATCAGGAAAAAAGGCAGGTGACCTGGGGCAAGTTCTCACTCTGCTCTGTCCTAGCTTGTGATTTGAGAGGTCTTCTTTGGTTTGTCTGTTTTACCTTTCAGAGCCAAAATGGAGAAAGTGATATCTGATCCTGGAGACAGTTATGATAATCAAAAGCAGTATGTCTGTAGTACTTTATAAGCCATGAATCACTGCTTGTCAGATTATAACTCATTCAACTTCTGCAAGGCTCCACTTTTTATCTCCAAGAGGGGGGAAGTGACAAGTGTTCTGTCTACCTCACAAGGGTGCAATGGGGCTCGGGGGAGGTGCAGACTGAAAAACAAATTTCCTACTAAGTATTAAACACAAGGTACTGTTCAGATTAACCTATCCTCGCTCAGCTAAAATACAAGCAAGCTTCTTACATGGTGACTTAAAAAAACAAACAGTTGAAGCTTGGTAATTAGTTTCTGAAAATGATGCTACATGTTCTGGAAACAAGGATGGCGGCAGTCCTCAGGCTTTGGCGCAGCCGCGGGTCAGCTGGCCAGCGTGCTGATGTGCAGATTCGCAGTCAGAGGCCTGGGCGGGACCTGAGAATCTGCGTCTCCAACAAGGTCCCAGGGGCTACTGAGGCTGCTGGTCCGAGGCCACACTTTGAGCATCAGGAGTTTAGAGAGCACAGCATTTTCCTGTTTTCACTCATTTACAGACGACTGAACTAAAGCTCAGGCACTTTGGCAAGGGACTCGGGCAGGACCAAATGCCAGATAAGTGGCGAAGCAGGGACTCGAAGTCAGCTGTTTTCACCCTAGGCCTTCTACTCTCAGAACTCTCAGCATTTATTCACAGCCTCCAGTCTTCAGAACGGGGTCTGGTGAGCGATTCTGGGGACTGGCGGCTGGAAGTGACCCAGGGGCTGAATCTAGCACCCCCTCCCTACAGCTGGTGGTGGAAGAGGGGGGCCAAGCTCGGGGGGATTTCCATTTCCCCCTCAGCTCTCAGGAAGTCCAGTAGCTACCCACGCCTCCTGGCTCCCTGTGCCTGCTTTCTTCTCTGGATGTCACCGACTGGCAGCTCAGCCATGGGGACCACTAAGGAGAGGTCCCCACCTCCCCAGAGATGGCCCTTCAATCAGCAATGGCCACATGAGCGCTTCACTGCAGCCTTTCTTTATGGAGCCTGTTGATTCCACGCCAGAAGCAAAATGTTTACCTCCGTTTGGTCTCGGTGGCATCTGCTGTCTCCCCCAGGGGCCTGCCCACACACCAGGGCATCTGGTTCACCCTCGGCATTGCTGATATTTGGGGCCTGATCCTTCTTTGCCATGGGAGGCTGTGCTGGCTTGTTTCATGGCAGTTGCAGGATGCTTATAACTCCCCTGGCCTCTACCCATTGGCTGCCAGAAGCAGCCTTGTCCGGTAGTGTCAAACAAAAATGTCCCCAGACACTGCCAAATGTCCCCTAGGGGCAAACACCCCTGAGAACTCCCGCTACACACGTGTTGTCAGCCCTGGCTACGTATCAGAACCACCCAGCGAGTTTTAAACATCCCAGTGCCAACTTATGCCCCGACCAGTGACATGAGACCCTCTAGGGGTGGCACTTGGGGTCCTGGGGTGACCACGGCTTGCAGTCCAGGTTGTGCAGAAGACCTACGGGAGTGGTTCCCCAGCCAGGAGGCCCCTCACCTGTGGTGGCGGTCCAAAGCAGCCCGTGGCTGAGCCGCATGCCGGGGGACATCTCGGGGTGCACGCGAGGCCCATGGTCCCTCACCAGTTTCAGCAGCAGCAGCAGCAGCATGCAGACCAGCCCCAGCACGGCGTCGCCCGCCCTGGGGACAGACTTCGGTCACCGGCATGCGCCTCCTGGCCCACGGTGGCCACTTCTGCTGAAAAGCTTTCTCTCTCGACTGCTCTTTTTGCATTTTCCCCAGAAATCTTATTTCCAAACTTGTTTCCAAACTTGTAGGTACACAGGCCTGTGCAGGACGGGGAGTCCAGGCCGTGATCACGGCAGCAGGGCCACTAGCACACCTTTTCACTTTGCTCCCTGGGCTACACATGCCTTATCTGTTCCAGAAGCTTCACTCCTGACAGCCCATGATGCTCTCCACCCAGTAGGTCTCCATTTCCACTGACCCTGGAGGCTGAACCCCCCCACTCCCCCCCGCGCGGGCATGTTCTGGGTCAGGGAGCCCCTGGCTTCCAGCCGGTTCAGCCCTGGGGGGCCTCAGCCGCAGATTAGAAGGGGAGAGGAGAGTCACAGGGTCTCCCCACTCGGTCCGGGCAGCACCCCCTACAGCTCACCCCAGATCATTCATTTCTTCCTCTTGCTCCTCCAGCCAGAGAGGTGTCCTGGCTTCCAGCTGGACTCGCTGAGGAGCGTCTCCTGCTTGTCCCTTTCACCTGCCCGCCCTCTGGGAGGGACCCCTCCATCTGAGGGAAGTGCTTGATGCAGGAACCCCACGACACGATCGCTGCCTAGCTCTCACCACTACTCCACCTGCCGCCTAGCCCCTGGGCACCTGCACAGTCTGTTGGCACCTGTCTTCCACGTGCCCTGTTCTGTCTTCCTCACTGAACTATGAATCTTTTGAGAAAGACACTGCCTGCTCTTCCTCTCTTACATAGTCTCTTCCCTCTCCTAACACCCAAGACAGCTCTGCACGGGGTCACACCACCCGGCTCTCAGGTAGCCCAGAGCAGAGCGTCTCATCCTTCCGGAAGCACCACCTGGGCCCATCACCCCTGATTCAGCTGGTCTGGGCCCACCAGAGAGCCTGTGACCCTAACCAGCTCTCCCGTGATGCTGATGGTTCTGCTCGGGGGACCCCTGCTCCAGCAGCAGGGCCCCCGTGAGGGAACAAATGCCACCTGGGAGTGAGAGGAAAGGAGGCCAGAAGGATGGCTTGAAGGAAGAGCTTCCTTACAGGGGGACAGAAACAAAGCCAGCAGGGTACCTGGTCTCTCCAATATTGCGGAAGGTGTGATACACTTGCAGGAAAAACTGCCTGGGGATGTTTTGGAGTCCCAGCAGGTTCTGTTCAAACACAGAGACTCGGATTAGACAGCCTTCCCCAAAGAAGGCTTGAAGCCCCTCCCCCGGGGGCCTTTTTGGGGGCACATCTCAGGGATCTCCAGGGAAGCCCCCAAGGACAGCTCAAAGTTATCCTAGGGGAAGGGCATTTCACAATGTTTGGGGTCAACGACACGCCTCTGCAAATTATTTTCATTTCTGAGGCAATCAGTCCGGGTGATCTCAAAGCTGAGACAGGATCCGCCCGCCCTGGTCAGGGCTTCCCTGGCCCGCAGCACAGGCCACTGTCATTAGCTCAGGGCTGGGTTCGTCCTTCAGTAGCCCACACCCTGCTGCGCAGGCCCCACTGATTGGCCCAGGGCCGCGTTCACCACCAGGAGACCCGCCCACCGGCAGCCCGCTGCCGGAAGGAAAAATCACGGGGCCAGTGGGCGGAACAGGAACAGCGGGCGGGGGTGGGGCTGGGAGGGCATCCAGGGAAGCGGCTGGGGAATCCCAGCCAAGTCCGGACCTCCCACCGTGATCCCGGCCTTTGGGGGTCCTCAGGAGGGAAAAGGGGCTCCATTCTGCTTTAATTCTTCATCCCACTTGAGCCGGGGTTGGGGGCGGCGGGAGGCCCAGACTCCAGACAGACCACCCCCAACAGGGAGGGGCACCAGAGTGGGTGGACACCCACTGAGGGCTTCTGTCCTGGGCAGGGCAGATGGACCCCCACCCATACCCAAGCCCAGGGGCTCTCAGATGGTTGTCATGACCTTGACCTGGGGGGGAGGGGCCCAGGGTCTCCCAAGGACAGAAGCATACAGAAGCTACCTTCCATGTGCATTCCGATCATATGAAAGAACATTCTTGACACTAAAAACGAAGGCTGTGGTTTCCAGAATAGAGAACAGACCATCCCACCAAACAGCATTTGCCAAACTTACCCTGATGTGTGTGTACGTACCGCCTTAATGGCATTCACCCACACCTTTTTAAGTTGTTTCCTCCGATATGGAGGTGATGATAAACCTACCCCCCGGGGGGTGCTGTGAGAATTAAATGCAGGGAAAGTATGTAACCCGGTACCTCGTACATACGAAGAACACAGAAATGTCAGCTCCTTTATTCCCGCACGTCTCCTCCTTTGGGGGAGACTCACGGGCTGAGCTGGAGCAGAGCCTGGCCCTGGGAACCACGTCTTGGAGAGGCTGGGGTGGTGACACGAAGTCACAAGGCAGGGGTGTGGCCCTGAGTGTGCCATGAGGGGCCCCGCAGCTTCATTTGTGCAGCTCAGCTCAGTTGTACACACCCAGCTGAGTGCCTAGTGACTTTATACCAAGCACAGCTAAGCAGTTCCTGCCTCCAGGAACTTAAAGCCCAATGGGAAGGACAATGATGTTCTCATATAATCAGCAATCACTGATCCCAGTACTTCTCACAGATGTTTAAATAGAAATAAAAAGCATGGCATTCGAAAAATATTAAACAGAAATTGGAAACAATGTAAAAATGAAACCACCTCGCTACATTAGCGTGGGGGGTAGTAATTTGTTGGTTGAAATGTGGCAGTATGCTTGTGTCCTGTGAGGGCAGCAAAGGAAAACCTCTCTGGGAGGTGAACCAAGCACCCTGGCGTGAAACCTCTGACAAGAGCAGTGGCTGTCAATATGGGCCCCCCAAGTTACCTGGTGTGACCATCACTCAACACCTCCCCAAGGGATTATTTCATTCATGGAGGTCCACGTGAGTACTGTGCTCTGAGCTCTGGAACAGCAGGAGCGGGGCTAGCCCACACATACTGGGACGGGCCTTGGTCCTACTCCCAGCAGGTGTCCCAGGGCCAACAAGCATCCTCACCTTGATCTGCCCAAAGCTGATGGTGATGGCAGCAGCGGAGGTGAAACCTCTGATGACGGGGCAGGAGATGAAGTCCAGCAGGAACCCTGACCAGCCAGGAGAGAACAGTGAGCTGGTCCCAGAGGACACCGTGGACGTGGGCTGGGGGAGGTGGGGTGGGTGGGACAGGGGCTAAGGACGGGTGGGCAGCACACCCTGTTTGGGCTGGTTTGGAGAGCAGGAAGGGGAGGCTAGGGTCTGAGGCCCTGGGCATTTCTCCAAGTGTCCTGAGCCCTAAGCACAACAGGGCAGCACTGGGGCCTGAGGGGACCCCCACCCCCACCTCCACAGGGATAGCCCCTGGAACCGAAGAAGGGAACGCTGAGGGCAGGGCAGCCCCAGGAGGCAGAACCTCGGCCCCCAACCCCACGGCAGGAAGGCCAAAGGGCTCACCCAAGCACAGGAAGCCCATGGCTAACTGGATGCAGCCCGACAGGAAGGCCAGCAGCACGGCATAGGCAGGCTCGTGGAAGGTGTAGGAGGACACCAGGAGGGACATGATGGCTGTGGGGCCCAGAGTCACATCCCGGGACGTGCCCAGGAAGAAATACACAAAGCACCCCATGAAGGCAGAGTAAAGGCCGTACTGTGGAGGAGAGAGAACGATGAGCAGCCAGGAGGCGTGCCCACGGGTCCCTGGTGTCGCCATCTCAGCATGGCGCTGTGGTGCCCACTGTGGACTTGGGGCACAGCAGTGCCCAAGGCAGGGAGACCTCTCACCCTCTCTCACCCACGGCTGTGGATCTGCAGTGATGAGGGGACCATTTTTCTACCTGCCTGCGAAAGCACAAGGCCTGTGTGTTTATGTCTGGTCTGTGAGTCTGAGAAAGCGCTTTTACAGCTACGTGAGCCATCCTGCTGCCCCGTCAGGCAATCCAGATCTAGCTCACTGCCAGTGTGTGGCAGTGTGACAAGAGCAGTTACAGGGCGTGTGTCAGCCCAAAGGCAGTCACATGCTCTAGCTTATAAACCAAGGCTCCTCTGGCCCCATGGGACTGAGCCCTGGGTGCCCCCCTTGTATGGAGGTGATACTACGCGTTTCTACTCTGCTCCTGGGTGGGCGCTGAGGCCCAGAGTGGGTCAGGCAGTGTGGAGGCGACGTGGGGTGCAGCCAGCAGGGGCAGACACCTCACCTGGGGAGGGAGTCCGGCCACCTCAGCATAGGCCAGGGCCTGGGGAATGACTGTGAGCCCCACTGAGAGTCCAGCGATGAAGTCCATCTTCAGCCACTGCAGGGAATAGCGGGGCAGCCAGGCCAGGATGGGCAGCCACCTCTGCAGGGTCGCCGGGGAGCAGCAGCAGGTCATCGGGGCCAGGCCAGCACCCAAGGGCCTGGCCGGACCCAGTGCCTTCACAGAAGATGACATGCCTGGGGTGGGCGTGGGGGGACACAGCAGCAATCAGGGTCCGGGCTTCAGCGAACCCAGTCGTAGGGAGGGGTCCAGGGGCATCAGGAGAGACACAATCGTCTTCCCCAACCCCCCACGGGGGGGGGGGGAGTTCTGAACCAGATGCGTTAAAACCCCCCACCTTGCTGGTCTGAGAGAGGAAGCCAGCAGCCTGTGCCCAAGGTGGAGTCCCCCCTGCCCTGCCCTCACTGCCCTCCCTGAATCGCTCCTGCCTTCTCTCCCTCCATCAGTGCTTGTCCGGAAGAGTAATAACCGATTTCTCAATGAGAAACCTAAACACTAATTACACTAAAGGTTTGTCCTCCTGAGACAACCTGTGTCTTGTTTTTTCTTCCTCCTCCCGGACCAGTGCAGAGAGAGGCAAGGTTCCCGGCACCCTGGTCTGGCTGGCCTGGCTGGCGGGGTGTGTGTGGAGGGTACTGGAGGCCCTCAGGGATTTCCAAGTGCGCACCATGGCCCCCCCACTATGGCTGACTGCGGCACAGGTGGGGGGGGGATCTCCCATCCTGAGGCTGCGCCTACTCCAACCCCCACCTGTGGCATTCGCAATCCTACAGGGGTCCCAAGGGTTCTAGTTGGTTCTGGGAAAACGTCAAAGGCCCCTCCACTCATTGCGAGTGCGCAGCACCTTCTAGTGCCCTGACGCCCCCTGCGCGCAGAGCCGGCCCCAGACCACCCCAATGCCCGGCCCCCGCGGGGCTGCTGTGGATAGAACCCACCCCCACCCCGAAGCCCTTGTCTTGCCCCGACCATGGCGTCTAAGGGTGGGGACCCCACCTTGGCTGACGGTCCGAAGGAGGCAGGGACCTGAGTGGCCACTTGGTGGGTGGCGAGAGGGGGTCCCTGTGGACGGAGCCCTCACCCTCGGACTCCACGCTGCCCCCACTCCGGGCGACCCTGCCCCTTCCCCAGCAGCTCGCCCACGCCACCCCGGGTCCCGCCACCCCGGTCCCGCCGCCCGCCGCGGACTCACCGAGCGCCGGACCCCCAGCTCTCCCCAAGTCGCCGCAGCGGCGCTCTCGGAAACCGCAGAGGTAGGGGAGCGAGGGGCGGGGTTTATCCGGCAGCTGTAATCGCGGGGCCGGGGCGGGGCCTGCTGCTCACGTGACCGCCGCCCGGGCCGGGCCCACAGCCTCCGCCATGCGCCGCCGGGCGCTGGGCTGCTGGGCGCTGCTGCTCGCCCTGGGGCTGTGCCGCGCGCACCGGGCGCGCCCCCGGAACGTGCTGCTGATCCTCGGTGAGTGCGTCCCCGCCGACCCGCCGCCACCCCGGGCATCACTCTTCACGGCCGCCTGTTGTCGCCCCGCCCCAGCGGCGGTCAGTGTTGACCCCAGCCCTGAAGCCCCCCGGTGTCCTCTCACCGCTGCCCCCAGACTCTTCTTTGGCAGCTCCTTGCAGAGGGAGGCAGGGCAGTCTCGCCCATCTGGGGACTGCGGGTTGGGCTCCACCATTCAGCACCCACTCCTGCAGCAGGCTCTGACCCCGAACCCTCTTGCGTGCCAGTGCCCCAGGGCTAACCCTGCGGGCCCCCAACTCGGAAGGCCGGGCGCTTTCCAAAACTCGGGTCCACAGATCCCGGACGGGATCAGCCAGGAAAGGGGGGCTGGTGCCTCCGTCCCCAGAGGCCAGCCAGAGTGCCCTGGGGCTCTCATATCCTCCCCATAGGTTTTTCAGTCCCCCAGAGCTCTGTGGGTCTGCTCTCCTTCCCCCCACTACCTCCCTGCTCTCTTCCCCAACCCCAGCCCCTCCCAGAAACCCCAAGTTCCTCCAGCACCATGTTGCTCACAAGACTTCCCGCTTGAGTGACCAGCCAGACTGTCACAGGCAACCTGGTTGTTTCCTCTCTTGAGGTTTGGCCCTGTGCCATGGACTGTGTTCCTGATTAACTTTGTGGTCTCTGGCCAGCCCTTCAGCTAATTGTAACATAGAGTCTCCACTGTAGAGTGATAGCACCCATCAATGTCCCCGCTCCCAGGCACGCTGCCCGTGGACCCACATCCCTGTGCATTGTCTGCGGAGCCCAGCACTGCCCAGTCACACCTGCCGGTTAACATGACCACCCACATATCAAGCCTGCCTGGGTACCCTGCCCCCCAAATTATCAAGCCTGCCTGCTAATAGGCTCGCCTGGGTTTCATATGTGCCTGGTCGCATTCCCACTCGGGTATCACGCCTGCCAAATCTCATGCCCACCCAGCCCACCTGGCCATCATGCCCTCCCGGGTAGCACACCTGCCTGGGTGGCACTGGCCCAGGCCACTGCGGCAGTAGCCAGGTCCCCCCGCCCACACATGGCTCCTGAGCCCAGCCCGCTGTGTTCTCTGTGTTTCTGCCTTCCTCAGCTGATGACGGAGGCTTTGAGAGTGGTGCCTACAACAACAGTGCCATTGCCACCCCACACCTGGACGCCTTGGCCTCCCGCAGCCTGATCTTCCGCAATGCCTTCACCTCTGTCAGCAGCTGCTCTCCCAGCCGCGCCAGCCTCCTCACGGGACTGCCCCAGGTGAGGGCGGCGAGAGGCAGGAGCAGGGCACGGCAGGGGGAGAACCCCCTCCCTGGTCTCTCCTGGGGATGTGCCCATCTTCCCTGGCCCGCTCCCAGCCGGCCTAGGGGCTCCAACTACCCGACTACACGTGAGCCCTGCCCACTGCTCTGAGTGACCATGAGCAAAACACTTACCTTTGGGCACCTCAGGCTCGTCACCTGTGATAAGGGGTCATAGGAGTACCTCATTCGTGGGATTATTATGGGATTGGCCGGTTATACTTTATGTGTACGGCACGTGACAAGGTGCCTGGCACGCACTTGCCCGTCATGACACTGTCCCAGGAGCTCACATGACGATGGAGCTGCCATTTAAGGCACTTATTCTGTTTTTATTGTGCTAAGAAATACACACATGAAATTTACCGGCACGAAGCACACTCAGTGTTGTGTCACCCTCACCCCCATCCATCTCCGGAACGTTCTCATCGTCCCAAACTGAAGCTGTGCCCATTAACCACTCCCCCTCCTGCTCCCCCAGCCCCTGGCACCCACCGTCCTACTCTCCGAATTTGGTTACTCTACCTCACAGATGCAGAATCATACGGGATATGTCCTTTTGTGACTGGCGGATTTCACTTGGCATTATGTCCCCAAGGTCATGCTATGGCATGTGTCCGTACTTCATTCCTTTTCAAGGCTGAGGCATACTCCCCGGTCTGGACATAGCACATTTCGTCTATCCGTCACCTGTCAGGGACACTGGGGTGCATCTGCCTTGGCTGTTGTGAATAGTGTCGCTGTGGACCTGTGTGTGAGTGCGGGCACTTACTCTGAATATATTATCTCGTGACGTTACCTGATGGTGATGTCCCCACCCGAGAGGCCCATAAGAGGGGCCTGTGGCCTGGGCACAGACACTTCCTGAAAGGTTTATCGGAACCGCCCCGCAGTGGCCGCAGCACAAAGAGGGCCTTGCCTCCTCCCCTCACATGTTTCTAGTTTGAGCTTGTAACACCCAGTTGTTACTGAAATTGTTACTGTTTCTTCTACACTATGAGGAGGCGAGTTAGTAAAAAGAGGCCTGCTGCTATCTTTTTCACGTTAAGATGTGTGCTCATAATAGAACATTTGGACAGTACAGAAAAGCAAAAGGAGGAAAATAAAAGCCCCCCTAATGTTGTCTCCTGCTGACGTCCCACGGGAGGGACCTGTGGTGAGAACTGAGAAGCCGAGATGATCTCCCTGGGCGCCGGCCACCCTGGTCACGCCTGAATCGGGTCCCAGAAGGGCGGGGGTGCTGAGCGTGGGAAGGGCGGGAGCAGCCCCCGCCCAGTGGCTCCCGCCGTCCGGCCTCTCACGGAGGAGAGCCCCTCACGGCCTCTCTGCCCTCAGCATCAGAACGGGATGTACGGCCTGCACCAGGATGTCCACCATTTCAGCTCCTTTGACCGGGTGCAGAGTCTGCCGTTGCTTTTGGGCCAGGCGGGCGTTCGCACAGGTGAGGGGCTTGGCGCCATGGGGTGGGGACTGAGGGGAGGACAGGCCGGCGGCGTGTCCTGAGTCACCCTCAGCCCTGCGTCGCCTGCTCTGAGCACTTGCCCCCAAGGACCTTGGCCTCCTGGCTGGTGCCTGAGAACAAGGACCCTGGCTGCCTATGTAGAGGCCAGAGCAGGGCGCAGGGCTTGGGGGGCCGAGAAGGGAGCAGAGGGTGTGGGAGACGGAAGGGGCCCTGGACAGTCCTCTCTCCCACCTCCAGGCATCATTGGGAAGAAGCACGTGGGGCCGGAGACTGTGTACCCATTTGACTTCGCGTACACAGAGGAGAATGGCTCTGTCCTTCAGGTGGGACGGAACATCACTTGGATTAAGCTGCTGGTCCGGAAATTCCTGCAGACTCAGGATGACAGGTGGGAGGAGGACCCCTGCCCCTCCCCTCCCCGCCCTCCCATGGCCAGACCTGCGACCTGGACGCACATCCCAGAGTCTTGATTTGGGATTCTTGGAATTGCCAGGTGGTGGAGTGGGGGTGGATGAGAAGGTTCCAGAGACTCAAGTTAATCTGGTCAGGGCAAGAGGGGACATGGGGAAACGGAGGCCGTGAGAATGGCAGGAGACTTTTCAGTGCTAGGGGAGTAGGCAAAGCCCAGAGGCGTGTTCCTTCCAGAAGAACGGGGCTTCCAGGGTAGGCAGCCAGGGGGTGTGTCAGCCGGCTGGCCTCAGCATTCAAGCCCCTGCTCCGGTACAGGCCCTTCTTCCTCTATGTCGCCTTCCATGATCCCCACCGCTGTGGACACTCCCAGCCCCAGTACGGGACCTTCTGTGAGAAGTTTGGCAACGGGGAGCGCGGCATGGGGCGGATCCCAGACTGGACCCCCCAGACCTATGACCCCCAGGATGTGCTGGTAGGAGGGCCCCTCCCATGTTCCCAAGACGCCCGCCCACCCTTCTTCCTCTGCCTTGTAAATTTGTGGAGCTGCGCCCTCCTGTGGGCCGAAGTCCTGGTCCCACCCACGTGTGTGACCTAGTAAGAAGAGACCCTCTGACTCATCGGAGCCAGGTCCCATCTGTGGGGCCTGCAGAGACAAGCTCAAAGACCTGGAATAACGTATGCAGAATTTGGGGCTAATGCATTCACAGGAAGGAAGATGATTTCAGGCCCTGGGAGGAAGGCTGGCACCCCATCTCCCCGGGTTCAAGGGCTGGCTACCTGTCCCCCTAGCCTACCTGCTCTAACTTGGACTTGCCGCCCCCTGCCCCCCAGGTGCCTTACTTCGTTCCTGACACTCCAGCAGCCCGAGCCGACCTGGCTGCTCAGTACACCACCATTGGCCGGATGGACCAAGGTGGGTTCCAGGAGCCCCAGCGGTGGGGTGTGCCACAGCTTGGGTCCCCATCCTGGGCCAGAACAGTATTGTCAGGGCCATGTTCACTCTGAGCCTCTAGGGGACAGTCCTTCGTCACCTCTTCCAGCTCCTGGTGGCCCCAGGTGTTCTTGGGCTCATGGCTGCATCACTGCATCCTCTGCCTCTGAGGTCACGTGGCCTTCTGTGTCGCCGTTTATCCTCTTCTTGTCATTGGATTTAGGGTCCACCTGGGTACGTCGGGATGATTTCATCTTGAGATCAGTGACAATCACATCTGCAAAGCCCCCCCCCTTTCCACATAAGCTCACATTCACTGGTCCCAGGTGGACATATCTTTTGGGGGGACCACCATTCAGCCGACCACAAGAGGCTGGTGCCTTTATCTTTTCTCTGCCGGTGCCGTTAGTTCCCAGTAACTTGGGAAGGGGCAGGCGTAGAGGGAATCCTGTCTCTGGCCTGTGTCAGGACTGACGCTGTTAGTTCACGGGCAGACAGGAGACCAGAAAACAGAAGCCGGCGTATGGCAGCTGGCAGCTGCACGGGGGTGACGAGGGACAGCTGGTTCCCTGGAGGGGAGGCTCAGGCGGAGGCCTCCTCCAGGATGGGGCACCGGGCGGAGTGTTGGCTGAGAGGCCTGGGCTGGTGGCGAGGATGGGCGAGGTGATTTAAGACAGGAGGGTGCAGGGTCCGGCAGCGTTCCCGTGTGTCCACACCCCTCTGTGGCTGAGCTCCGCTCCCCCCACCCACCCCACAGGGATTGGACTTGTACTCCAGGAACTGCGTGGGGCGGGCGTCCTGAACGACACCCTGGTGATCTTCACTTCGGACAACGGGATCCCCTTCCCCAGTGGCAGGACCAACCTGTACTGGCCGGGCACTGCTGAGCCCTTGTTGGTGTCGTCCCCAGAGCACCCACAGCGCTGGGGCCAGGTCAGCGAGGCCTACGTGAGCCTCCTAGGTATGGCCGGCTCTGCGTCTCATGGGGAAGGGGGGGGTTCGCGAAAGTGGAAATACAGTAGGGCCACCACCTCCAGACTGCTCAGTACCCACTACCCTGTGCGGTTCCCACACCACCTGGGTGAGGGAGGGACACCACTGCCCATTCTCCATGTGCAAAACCGAGGCTCAGAGAGAGGGGAAGTAAGGTGCCCAGGGTCGTGCCGCTTGTAAGCACGCAGCCAGGACTCCAGCCTGGGTCTTGCCACCTTCCAGATGGTTGCTTTCCCACTAGCCCACCGGTAAGTGTCAGGAGCACCCAGAGCACTTGTTACCATCCGGATACCCCCCCGGCCCCCCGAGAGTGCCTGATGGGCCTGAGAATTTGCATCTCTGACAAGTCCCCAGGTGATACTGAGGCTGCAGCCCCCGGGACCCCACTCGAGGGATCAGGGCAGCAGCACGCTTAGGCCCCTGCAGCTCGGGGCCCATGTCTCCCTTTGGCCCCCGGGGGTGAATAGATGAGCCTCCTACATGCGGGCTCCCTCACTGGTCCAAAGGGTTTTAGAAGGATCCTGAGTGCCACACGTTGGAGCCCCATTCCAGGCATGGTGGCCCAGAGAGGTGAGGCAGCCAGGGCGGTGCTGGCCCATGGGAGCCCCTCCCTGTTGGTGACTTGCTGTGCAGGTGGCCCACCGGCTTTCCGGGGTGGCTTGGACTCAGGCCTTCCACACGTGGACCTGGTGCCCCGGCGCGCCTGCCATGCTGACACCAGTTCCTTTGCAGACCTCACGCCCACCGTCTTGGATTGGTTCTCCATCCCCTACCCCCGCTATGCCATCTTTGGCTCGAAGACCGTGCAGCTCACGGGCCGGTCCCTCCTGCCGGCGCTGGAGGCGGAACCCCAGTGGACCACCGTCTTTGGCAGCCAGAGCCACCACGAGGTCACCATGTCCTACCCCATGCGCTCTGTGCACCACCGGCAGCTCCGCCTCGTGCACAACCTCCACTTTAAGATGCCTTTCCCCATCGACCAGGACTTCTACGTCTCACCCACCTTCCAGGACCTCCTGAATCGCACCGTGACCGGCCAGCCCACGGGCTGGTACAAGGACCTCCATCACTACTACTACCGGGAGCGCTGGGAGCTCTATGACCGGCGCCAGGACCCCCACGAGACCCAGAACCTGGCCGCCGACCCGCGCTATGCCCAGGATCTGGACCTGCTCCGGGTTCAGCTGGCCAAGTGGCAGTGGGACACCCATGACCCCTGGGTGTGTGCTCCCGACGGAGTCCTGGAGGAGAAGCTCTGGCCCCAGTGCCGGCCACTCTACAACGAGCTGTGAGAGCCCCCAGGGCAGTGACCACAGCCCTTCCTCGAAGTCCCATCTGAGGGCTCTTCCTGATGCTGGGGTCCTTCCTGCCTCTGCCTGGAGGGCAGTGCAGGGCGCGTGTCCCAGCCTCCCAACCCATGGTAGGGGACACCACTGCCCTGTGCCCCAGCACAGGCATTCCAGAGGACCTGGGGACACAGGGATCCCCAGCCCATGACAGGTGAAGGGAGTGTTTCCTGGTTGGGCTGGGGACCTGCGAATAGAAGGGGCTGCAACCTAGGGCTTGAGACCCTCTTCATTCTTCGGAACCCACAGATGTTCCTTCCCATGCCCCTCCCCCAAGAGGAGATGGGGCTTCCAGGTGCACTTGGGTGGTGAGCGGGAACACAGTAGCTGGCTTTTGTCAGCCTCTGGTCTTGAGGCAACCTTGGAATAGTCCACTAGGCCACCGATTCGGGCCAGCTCGGAGTAACGAGTTGGGCACAGCCCGTGCTTCTTTTTGAACCGCCAAGGATGAAGCTGCCCCATCCTCGGGCTGCGTTCGTTGTGTTTGGAGGAACAGACACGGCTCCTGGAATGCTCCAGACCCGCCCTGCCTCTGCCTGCCATGGGAGCAGAATCTCTGTCTGGGAAAAGCCAGAAAGGGGACTTCCTCCCTCGAGTGGGTGGGTTCCCACTGCCCTTCCTCCCGCACCAACTCCATCCTGGGGGCGTGGGGGGAAAGCCACAGGCCGGGGCACTGCAAAAGCTGCTTATTTTAGTAAAATGTACCGAGTCTATTTCTGAACTTGCTTATGACAACGCCAACCTGAATTCTAGAACAACTTCCTAAGGTACTCAGATTCGGGGGCACTACTGTCAAAATGACATTCATTCTAGGGGGAGGCAAAACCAGGGGGTCCTCGCCTGAGCTATGCCCGAATCTCCTGAGCCCTGGCGGTGGAGTGAAGATGGCCAGAGACGGGGCTGGGGGAGGCACCCTGGTAGAAGGCATGTCTCGGTCTTGGGAGAAGCCCAGCTGGTGCGCGTGCAGAGGCGTCTATGTGAAGCTTCTCCAGGACACCCCACAGGTCCTCGGGCCAGGCATGGCGGCCCAGCCACAGACCCCCTGAAAATACTGTTGTCATCGCTTGGAGACAATATTTATTGGTAAACAGTCTATAAACGAGTTACACTAAAGCATCTCTTAGCCGTGAGAAACCGAGAAAAGTTAGGCAAGGTGACAAGTGGGTTTGTACCTCTGCTCTGGGCAGGGGTACAGTGATGGGGGGAGGGGCACCAGGGCTGCCAGCCGCTGCCTCAGTGGGTTTGGGACGGCCATTGACATGCTGAAATGCAAAAGGAAAGTGCAGGCGCCCATCAGGTCAGATGGGTGGTTACCTGGAGACATCTGAGGTCACAGAAGACACCCCCACTACAGAACGGTCTCGGGGTGTCCAGTTCAGACCATGCCAAGCCCTGGTGAGGGGATGGATTACACAGAAAAGTGAGCAGATGGTTTGAGTGCCCATTTGTGACCTGCACGTAGAGAGGGATCCAGGTCAGACTCCAGTGAGAGGGGAGCCCATGCCCCGAGAGCTGGCTTGTATGGCGAGCTCCCCAAAAGCTGTGCCTGCGAGGCCCTGGGCTCAAAGGACAGGACCACGCTCAGAGGGACGCAAAAGCCCCCACAGCCCCGGGAGAGGACTCGGGCGTCAGCGGGTCCTCAGCTCTGTCCACACGACCTTCTTCTGCTCGTCCGCGATGGCGAAACGGACGCAGCTGAGCAGGGTGTCCAGGTCACTCCAGGCATCGGGGGCCAGGCTGCTGTGCAGACAGGGCGCTCTGTCCAGCTCACCCTCCTCCTGCCTGCTGGCCTCCAGGAGCTGCTCCTCGGAGGTGCCCAGCCGCTGCAGGGCCTTCCTGCGGAGCCAGACGGTGGGCGAGGCTCAGGAGAGCAGCCCCCACCCCATGGACACCCCCAGGAACCTCCAGGTGCCTCTGGGCTGCTTCCCGGAGGGTAGCGGGACCTCTGTCCCAGAGCTGTGTGACACTTGCAGGGGCTGGCACAGGGTGAGTTCCTAGAAACCCCGCATGTGCCGGGGCACGTGGGCCTCAGCGGCAGCTCTAGCGCCAGCCCAGGACGCACCTACCTGAGTTTCCTGGCTGCCTTCTCGTTGACAGCGACGTGGACGATGATGGGGAAGGCGCCCATCCTGTGCAGGGCGCGGACGCTGTCCAGGCGGACATCCAGGAGGGCGTGGGTGTTCTGGGGGGTGGGGGGGTGAGTGGGTCAAGACCTTCAACCTGTGGTAGCGAGGGAGCCCACCCCCGGGAGCGGCGCCAGGTTCCGGGTGGGACTGAGTTAGTAGAGGAGCCGAGGGGAGAGTTCGCAGATGCCCCCGTGTGTGCCAGGGCGCCTGCGGCAGTCCTGCGTTCCCATCCACCTGGAGGGAATCGTGCTGAGTGAAGTAAGTCAGATGGGAAAAGACTTCACTCATACGTGGAATGTGAAAAGAAAGCAATGAATGTATCTCCTAGAGACAGAGAACAGAACAGTGGTTGCTGGGGGGAGGGGCGCGCCAGGCAAAGGCGGTGAGGTGTCCAGGATGGATGGAAGCTGGGCTCCTGGTGGTGAGCACACAACAATGTATCCAGAGGTCCAATTATAATGAAACTTACGTGACATTAACCAATGTTACCTCAATTAAAAATAATTATAGTAATAAAAAGAAGAGTTCCCATCGGTTGGATTTTTCACCTGGGAAGTCTAGGAGTTGCCAGCTGGCGTGCGGGAGCCTCGGCAATGGCTCAGCCCTGAGCAGTGGCCTGGCTCCTACAACCCCGTGGGGGTGGGGAGGGCTTGGGAAGATGGGACATCCTGCCTCCGGCTCACAGCTGGGCCCGGCCGCTTTGTGGCCATGCAACAGTCTAGGTCACAGCCAGCTTCTTTTCATATACTGGTTTGAGCCTTAAAACATGGAGTGTTATCTCCATTTTGTTTATTCACTGAACAAATGGTATTAAATATCTCCTGCATCGAGAAAACAGTTTCAAGGATGTTAAGAGACTCGCCTAAGGTCAAAGGGAACCTACATGGTGGAAACACGGCTTGGTCTTTCCGCACTGTTCCTGCTGAACACTGAGCCAGAACAAGCTGGGTGACAAGTGTCCCGCAGATGTCACGGGCAGTCCTTCCTGCCTTATTCCAGCACCCTCTTCTGACATGGAGTTCTCAAATGCCCAGGAAGGCTCTGGCCCCTGCCTTACCTTTTCCATGAGGAACTCAACAGCTTGGCGGGTCACACAGTACTGGCCGCCGGACACCTCCCTCTCCTGGACGATGTCCCCTCTCTGGCTGGAGGCATCGTACTCCTCCTGGCTCAAATACTCTGAAGGTGACAGTGGACAGGGATGTCACACACCCACTGAGTGGGGCCCTGAGCAAGCTGCATGCTGTACCCCCACCCCAGGGACTCACGCCAGCTCTGGGGAAGTTCTCCTCAGGGTCCTTTTTACAGACATGACCCTGCCCTCCCCACTCAGAGGAGCTGTGCCCTGCATGTTCTTCCTAAACCTGACACAGCAGGAGCTCCGTCAATGCCAGGATGTGGGAGATGGAAGGAAGGAAGGAAGGAAGGAAGGAAGAAAGGAAGGAAGGAAGGAAGGAAGGAAGGAAAGGCTGGAAGGATGGGTAGATGGAGGGATGGACAGACAGATGTGATAAACCTCTCCTCTATCACTTCCCACACTCCAAACTTACACATCTAACTTCTTACACCTAGAAATCCCTTGCAGCTCTTAAATCAGTGGTTCATAATCAAGGCAAGTTTGCCCCCAAGGGGCTCTTGGCAACATCTGGGAGCATTTTTGGCTGTCACACTGCGGGTAGGGGGTGTGCTACCGGCATGCAGTGGGTTGAGCCCAGGGATATTACTGAACACCTACAGTGCACAGGACAGCCCCACCCTAGTGTCATGGGGCCAAGGTTGAGAAGCGCCTCAAACAACCTGCTGAACCCCCGCTCCCCCGCTCCCCCACCCCGCCATGCGCCTTTCTTCCGGACTGGCTTCTCTGGGTTCTGACCACCGTGATAGGACTGCACATGGCCTCTGCCTGGCCTCCCCACCCAAGGTGCCCCCAGATTGCAGACAGCTCAAGTCGCAGGTAACCTAACGCCTCTGCAGCAGCCATCAGTGATGGGGGGATGAACGAAAGCACCCGCAGACGCCTCAGTCTGCTCCCCAAGCACGGAGCCACCTTCCCTGCTGTGTGAAGACACTCAGACTGTCTGCTGGATCCCAAGGCTCTGCTACGTGGCCTTCGGCAGGTGGATGGCACCCTGCAGCGGTACCACCCCAGTTAAGTACAAGCCTACTTGCCAACAGTAACTGCACTGGATTGAACAGTGTCCCCCCAAATTCATGTCCATCTCTCTGAATGTCACCTTGTTTGGAAATGGGGTCTTTCCAGATGTGGGCAGTTAAGATGAGGTCCTAATAGAGTCAGGTGACCCTAAGCCATTGACTGGTTCCTTAGAGAATAAATCTGTTGTTTTAAGTGGCCCAGTGTGTGGTCATTTGCTACAGTGGTCCCCGGACACTTGTACAGTGACCTTCCCGAAAGCAGATAAAGTGTTCTGCCAAGGCCCTGCCTCACCTCCTACACAGGGGGCACTCCCAGGTGAGAGCATACCTGCTGGGCATTTCTTAAACCCTTGGAGGAGGCACAGCTTCTCACTCAGGATCTTCCCGACCACCCTGGGCACGAAGAGCACGGGCCGTGGCCGGCTGGGCCTGTGGGGGTGCACCAGCGTGTAGGGCACCAGGGTGACACAGCTCTCGGCCCAGAAGCACCCGGTGCAGGGCTCTGCAGAAGAAGAGCAGTGAAAGGCCGGGTGTCAGGCGGCCTGAGCTCCCGCCACCCCCAGAAGGGACTGTGGTCTGCGCCCCACTGCAGCCTGGCGCCTACAGAAACACAGGCCACGCTGGGCTCTAGCACAAGGACCACGCATCCATACCGCCCTGGCTGAGCGATCCCTCTGTGCCCGTGGATCCCGGAGCCCTGTGGCTCTCCAGGTCCATCTTCATGGCTGTGGTTTAATCCTGTCTGCCTTGTTTGGCCACAGGGAGGACAGAGAAAATGGGCTGAGCTCCCTGTCCCACCAACCACTCGGGAGCTCTGACACGTCCACTGGTTTGTCTAATGTTAGGCATTTGGATAAGGACACATTGTTACTATTCTCAAGGGGCTGCTGTTAGTGTAACGGTCCCAGTGGCTGTGGACTCTCACCGGGCAGCTCACACATGGAGGACGGACATGAGATGTGTAGCTCAGCTGCTCTCCAGAAAGGCACACGGACATCGATTATGGCTCTTACAAAGCTGACCCCGGCATCAACGTGCGGCGGTGACTCAGCTCACCAACCTGCAGCCCCTCCCAAACACCCTCGCCCATGTGGAGCCAGCGGCCCCTCCACCGCCACCCGCCTCACCTTCCAGCTTGCTGGCGTCTGACTGGGCCCCGTCAAAGGATGAACACAGAGGGCTGGCCTTGGTTCTGTCCACACTAATGATGCGGACCAACTTTTGGGGTCCCCCAGAAGACTGCTGGAGGAGGGAGAAGGGACGAGGGGTCATCCAAGCCATCCACACAAGGCTAGGGGCCTGGCACCTGCCCCTGGGGAATCCAGGGTGGTCCTTGGACCTTCAGGCTGTGCCCACTGAACAGCCAGGAGGCCCAGACCCCGTGCCAGGAGGAGACAAAGGGAGGCAGGAGAGGATCCTCAGGCAGAGCCCCCCACTCTCCCCCAGCAGGGCATCTGTAGTGAGGGCGGGCGGCATTAGGCAGGAAGCATGGGGGCCCCCACAGCCCAGCCCTGCTGCAATCCAGGAGGGCCACCCTAGTGCCCTGCTCAGGGCAACTGAATGTTCTATGTCGGGAGATCACAAGGAACCGGCCTCAGAGGCAATGAGGATGGGCGGAGGTGAACAGGCCAAAGGGGTGACTAGGCGTGTGACAGAGAGAGCACACGACTGTGAACACCCAGGTGAAGGTTTGCAGGGGCCCATCGGGGAGAGACTCACAGGGTCACCCCGGGTATCAGCAGCCTACACCGTCACAGGCCCCCTGGCCAGCCCCCATCCTAGGTGGAAGGAGGGGTGAACCAGGCCCCTCCCCGCAGGTGATGTGAGCTGGGGGAGGAAGGAGGCCAGGGAGACAGACAGGGCCCCCCCACCCCCAGCAGGCCCCACACCTGGGACCGGGCGGCAGGGCCGGCTGCCTCACCTTGCGGGCAGCGGTGCTCTGCTGAGCCATATCCTGGACCAGGGTGACGAGCAGCCACTGAGCCCTGCACAGAGGGGGACAGCCCCACCCAGCTTCAGGGAGGGCTGCAGGAGACTCCCCCACTGCCCTGACCCACAGCGGCTCTCCACCCTGACGGCCACCAAGTCCCCTGGCAAAGCCTCAGCCCACCCTGAAGTCGCCAACTGAGGCGACTGGGCTTGAGCCTGGGTGGAGGCCACCGCTCCTGACCCTTTGACTCCCAGTGTGGCCTGAGGCGGTGAGGCTGGCCCCACCCAGAGCATGTGGGGAACGCAGTGTGGGGCTTCGTGCGCCTGCTGAGCTGAGCTCCAGGGGACGCAGGTTTGTGATGCAGTGGAGAGTTGCTGGACGAGACACCATGCTTTGTGCCCAGCACGCAGTTCTCAGCAGGGTGGGAAGGGAACACTGTCCCAGGACTGACAGTTGTCCCAGGACTGAGGGTTCCCCAGGATGTGGGAGCTTCTGTGCTAAAACCAAGACAGTCTTGGACTCACCAGCGTGACTGGTCACCCTACCGCCAGGGAACACTGGCAATGTCAGGAGACATTTGGGTCACAACTAAGAGGAGGGCAGGGGAGGCCAAGGATGCTGCTTGACACCCTAAGTGCCCAGGACAGCCCCCCATGACAGAGGGAGCCAGCCCAAATGTCAACAGTGCTGAGGCTGAGAAACTCTGGTCCCGAACACTCTAGAATGCTCTAGAATGCTCTAGAACTGAGGTCTACCCCTTTTCATAAAGCCCTGTCCAAGCAGTGAACTTGGTGGGTAGCACACTGGGGATTCCACTTCTTTGGGATCTCCAGAAGACCAGTCCTCCTCCTGGGCAAGAGGGGGTCCCCTGTGCTGAGCAAGGCCAGGTGATGCCACCTGGGCCTGGGCAGCTCCCTGGCCCTCTCTGTCCACCACAGCCGCTCACCGTGAGTAGTTGGGGATGGTGCCATGCTCAGTGTCCTTCATGCTGTACGGGCTGACGCGGGACGCGTGCCAGCAGCCGCCGCCCTGGAAGAAGGTGTCCGTCACGTGCAGGATGTCATTGCAGTGCACCTGCAGTTCCCCCGCCGCCCGTCCCTCCAAGGCCAGGTTGACCCGAATGTAGAAGGAGTCCCCTGAGGTTGCCACTTTGGCCTCCAGGTCCCGGACCAGCTTCTTATAACCTGATCAAAAGAAAAATCAAAAAAAATAATAAAATAATAAAATAAAATAAAAAGAAGAAAAAAAAAGAAAAATCATGAGGACAGATAAGCCTGGGCAGTGATCCCACTTGAGGAAGTTTCTGGAATGTGAAAGGAGGAGCGAAAGAAGAACTTTGCCACGAAGTCTCCAGCGCCATGTGGTGCCAGACTCAGTGCGTAGGCGGTCTCCAGCTGCTTTGGGGGCCTCCACAGACTTGGGGTGCAGACTGGTTCTGGGGTGGGCCATGGGAGCTGGTGTCGGCACGGCCAGGGGCTCACAGAGACAGGACTGGGTGGCTGGGCAAGTCTCGAGAGGTGAACTCATGGCAGGATGGGGGGGGTGTACCCTCCATGTTGACCTTCACAGACAGGCAGCAGAAGCCGTTCACCCTCCGGAGAAGTCCGACGGCCTGCTCCAGGGTTGTGCCCTCCAGGGTGGCCTTGAAGAAGGGCTCGGTGGCCTCACAATCCACCTGTGGGCAAATCACGGGGACCAGCCTCTGTGGCCCAGGGTCCTGTAGCTGCTGTCTGAGTGCAGGCGTGTCCCCCACAGTAAACCCACTCGCCTTCAGGCCACCCACATGCACCCATCAGAGCCTTTGTCACAGGCCCTGTCTCAGGACGTCCTGATTCAGCTCCTCCAAACTGTACACATTCCCACCCCAAGAGCCAACCACAACCCTTCCCCAATACACTGTGGACCAGGATCACCATAAGGACCGAGTTTCTGCTCTTCAAAATGGACCTGTGTTCTAGAGCATTCAAGAGCATTCTGGATCAGGGCTTGTCAGCTTTGGGACGACTGACATTTGGAGCCAGGCCATTGTGTGTTGCGGGGCCGTCCTGGGCCCTGTAGGATGTTCAGGTCATCTCTGGCCTCTCCCCACTAGGTGCCATGCAACGCCCCCCTTCCCAGTTCTGAAAGCTCATCGGCTCTCACTATCCACGCCATTCATTCCCTGTGTTGCTTTAAGTTTAGGAGAGTACTTTTATAATGAGAAAAAAAACCGAGGTGTGTTTTTAACACCGTTAGAACTGAACTGGCCCCATTTGGGTATCAGGACTGGCTCCCCAAACATCATAAAGGGCTCTGTGGCTATGAGCACAACGTAAGCTGGTCACTGAAACTCTCAAGAGGGCCCTGAGCTGTCGGAAATGTAGTGAAAGGCTTTTGTGTCACGTGCAGTGGAGAACACAAGGTGATGTATCGGGAGCTTGATCTGAGATCATTCGAGACATACGACATGGCTTAGAACGTGGACAGCCATTTGGAGGGAGAAGCTGGTGGGGGACATGGGGCTCCAGACCCTGACACCCCACACCTGCCTCCTCCACAGGCTCCTCCTAGGAGAACAGGGCGAGTCTCAAGAATGGGGTGATGCGTGCGTTGTGCATTCCTCGCTATTTTCTAAAAGGCTGACGTTTAATAATTCTGCTGTTAGGCCACCTCAAAGCCACCCCCCTGCACACACAGTCACTTACTCATAACTCGTTAAGTTGTACACTTACGTTTTCTGCAGTTTAATGAATATTTTACAATGAAAGTTTTAAAAGGTGTCCTCAATGGTTAACACAGTGAATGTCATCTTATGTTGTGTATTTCCTCTCACACAGGCACGTGCGGTGACAATAAGATCACCGCTGTTAAACAAACAACAACAACAACAACAAAGGCCCCACATCTCACCATCACGATCTGCGTGCCTGGGTGCAAGGCCATCTCGTCGGCCACCGAGCCCGGGGTGACCCGGTGAATGAAGATGCCCGTGAGATTCCCACCGATGACACTTATCTGCTCCAGCAAAGCGTCCCCCTGGAAGGCCAGCACTGTGACCTGGCTCAGAATCTTGCGGGCCGGCCTCCGCCGCACAGGGACACTGCTGCAGGAAGGGAGGTGACAGAGTTCGTGTGCGGCCCCGAGCAGGAGGTACAGCCACGCCATGTCCCCACTGACCCCCTTCAGGCCCCAGCACTCTGGAATTCTCCAGCCCCTACACCACGACCCCGTCCTCAAAAAGGCTGTCACCTCCCAACCGTGAGAGGACACCGTCCGCACTCTGCCACCTGCTCACCTTGGCCCTGCACTCCACTCACCTGGCTGAGATGCAGAGGCTCCTGGAGTTTGGCTGCAGGCTGCTCTCGGACTCAGGAAGGTCTAGACAGAACAGGGACGCTTAGACACCGAGCGGGACTAGCCCAGGAGGCCACCCACTCCTGATGGAGCTAGCTCAGTCCTCCCAGCCTCAGGTCCCCTTTGCTGAGGCTGACCCTTCTCTTCCTCCTCCCTTCCTCACTGCTTAGACCTTGATTCATCTTTCCAAAACAGGAGTTGCTCCTGGAGAGCTGCACCTGCCAGGGTTTGACCTCCATTGTGTCCTCTGTGATACTGGAATGTTGCCAACATTGTAAAAGATAGGGAATCTAGAACCTGGACTTCTGACTTCACTCCAACTATGAAATCTGGCGTGGCCCTGGCCCCCATTTCTGCACTGACCTGCACGGCTGCCTAGCTGGCTGTGGAGGCCTCTGAGTGGCAGTCCTAGGACTAGATGTCCCCAGGGTGTCTCCAAGCCCTGCACTGTAAATGCAGCCTGCGAGGCAGATGGGCCCCAGCCCAGGCAGCAGCCTCCCTGAGGGTCGACAGCTGCCTGCCAATGGCAGCCATGCGCAGCCCACAGGCAAAAATCCATTCTTGATTACACTCAAAGCCGAGGGAAGTCAAGGACGCTCCTGATGTATTTGAGATCAATCCCACTTAAAAGTGGATGAAAATGGGACATGATGTAGAATCACAACAGAAGAAATATAAAGAGCAATAACCCTCCCTATTCATGCTCTCACATGCAGGCTGGATATGCCCTGGGTGGATCTTCCCCATTGATCACCGTTATAAATAGAACCACCAAAGATTTCGGGAGGGGATGGTTTCTGGTCATGGGACCCACGGCCCCCCGACACAAAGGTGCGTCTGTGTGGAGCAGTGTGGGGTACGTGTGCCCCCTGGTGGCTGTGGGGTGAATTCCAGAGGGGGTGCTAAGCACCTACTGTGTGTGAGACTCGAGGCTGGGGACAGATGTGCAGGGTGGAAGAGTGAATGACGGAGGCTGTCCGTGAGGGGCCCATGGCTGGAAGAGGAGAGAGGACCCCTGAAGCCACAGCGGGAGGAGTAAGCCACAGGAGAAAAGGGAAGGTCCCAGGAGGAGAGCTGCTCCCACAGGCACCTCGGCCAGTGGGGCCTGAGGCTGCTACCTTCTGCCATCACTGGGAGGTCTAGGACCCCATGTCAGAGCAGGAAGGGAGAGAGAGCACGTGTCCACAGCTGTTGGAACACCTGAGCTGAGCTGAACGTGGAAATAAATCAACTGCCTCAGCCTCTAGATGAGAACAGAAAGGACACCCAGTAAACAGAGCCTGTGGGCACTGGCTGGAACTGCCAGAGGCCCCAGTCAGGGCAGCAGTCAAGTTCACTTCTCTGTGCCCAACCTTGGAGACACTGGGTCATTTCACCTGCCTCCCTGGGTTGGGGTGCGCTCAGCTGCCCTGTCCACAATCTCGTAATCCAGGTCTGCGTCGCCCGCCTTAGATCCCGGGGAGGCCCTCCCGTCGGCCTCCGGGATTTCCAGGAAGCCGCTGCCAAATGTAAGAAGACAGCTCAGGCTGTGCCACCTACTCCGTCTCAGACCCAGAGACCCAGCCCCTGCCTGGCCCTCGGCTGGTGTCCCCAGTGAGCCGCCAGCGTCCCTCTACCTGAAAGACCAGGGGTCCCGGAAGTCCTCTGTGGCCCGCTTGTACAGGGACTGCTGGCTGGGGGGCACGGGGCTGCTGGAGCGGAAGCTGTCCACCAGCTCGCGGCTGGACGTGGCGCTCAGGTCAGACCAGAGCTGAGCCTGGAGGAGGACGAAGCGGAGGTCAGCGTGGGGGCTCGGTGGGGACGCCCCCACGACCCCTCCCGTGCTGGGGAAAGGGAAGAAGCCACAGCCCCTGTCAGGGCAGAGGAGGCAGAGGGAGGGGAGGAGCTCTTAGCCAGGACACCGGAGCTGAGCACCTACTATGACCCGACACCCTATCAGCTACTTTCTGCATTTTATATCCTGAGTTCTCATGATAAATCCATGAAGTGGGCAGTATTGCCCCACTTTACAGAGAAAGCAATCGAGGCCCAGAGAGGTGGAGTACCTGGCTGAGGGTCACGTGCGATGGCTGGGGGGGGGGCTGAGGATGCCGGGGTACACTGCACACCTGAATGCAGCCCATCACCCACCTAAGTATGTCTTTAGCACTTACTATGTGCCAGGCCACCTGCTGCCCCAGCAGTGGAGGCGGCACCGGCTGTACCTCGGAGGAGCTGAGGCAGCTGCAGTGGCTGTCATCCCGCGGGCAGATGGCAAACATACGAGCGAGCCGCTGCTTCCCCCTCCGACAGGGCTCCCCGGCCCCCACTTCCTGCTTGGGCTGCAGACACCCGACGGGCTGGTTAATTCAGGGCTGGTTCCGCTTGGATGCTCCAGGTTTTACCCAGTCACCACCCTGTCACCATCCTCCCCGGCAGGTTCCTGGCTTCGGCCTCCAGGCCAAACCAAAGAGTTATGTCTCCTCCTCCAAGCCTGGGATCCTGGCTGCCCACAGGGTCACTCGGTGGAGCTGACCATCAAGGGGACATACAGCAACTGGCCTGGTGAGTGGCGTTTCAGTTCTTTTAGAGAATATGTGTGGTTCTTTACTGGTTATGCAAATACTGCATACGGTATGTATAATATACCTGTACATACAGCACAGAGAATGTTGTGGGGGGGGCACAGGCTGATTAGAGAAAATAAAATTCACCTGTCCTCCCTCACTCAGAAACAGCACACTGAGCAGACGGCAGTCTGTCTGTCACTTTTTTTCTATGCACACGTGTATCTTTTGAACATGGTTGATGTGGGGAGGGGTGAGGGAGGGAGGGCTGGGGCCCCTACACAGAGAGGGGAGGGTGTGGCTCTGCCTGCCACCCAGGTCCCTGGGCACCACTGAAGAGTGTGACGCGTGCAGCCACCAGGTGGCTGAGCTGCCGGGGCGGCCACGTTAGAGAGTTTATCGTACTGTCGGCTCTTTGGGAAGGTAGCTCCTTCAGGCAGGTCGCTCCTGGACACGACTTTCAAACATCTCAGGAATGCATTATTTACAAAAGCCAGTGGCCACCTGCACAGTTCCATCTGCTGCTTTCTTTTCTCATCAAACACCACACTTTACAGGTTCCAGAACCTTCTGCTAAGCTCCCCCTTCATGATTTGCATAATATCATCAGAAAAGGAGGTGCAGAGGCAGACTCAACCTACCTGTGTGCGTCTTCAACGTCTGACAACATGGTTCGCTCGCGGGACCCCCTGCTCGGAGGTCAGAGTTGAATGCAGATGTCCCAGCCCCAGTGGGGTCTGCGAGTGGCCCTATTCGGCTCCCACCCTGCGCACACCCTGTCTGGTGGCCTCCAGCCCTGCCACCCTGCATCCGAGGCCACACACGGGCCAGAAGTGCTCACCTCTTGTGGTGACTCAGCCTGCAGCCTGCGGAGCTGTTGGCGCAGGTCGCAGACTTGGTCTGTCAGCTCGAACACTTTCCTGCGTAGGGCGTCCTTCTCCGTCAGGTTCTGAGAAATCGCCGCCTGGGCTGCGTCTCTCGCAGAGTAGGCCTGCAGGCCCAGACATAGCAATCCTCAGCGCATAGAGGCCATGCCAGCACAACGCAGGAGCCCCAGCCGGAGAAGCCACCTGCTTCTTGTCTGCATTTCTCCTGGACTCACCCGGTGTGTGCCACACAGAGCTCACCCCGACAGGCACACACTTACCATTCAGTTATAATTCACGTAACAGACATGGTTTTAATAACCCTCAGTCTGCCAGGAATGAAAGGAGGCACTAGACGTGACCTCTAGTCTGCACTGTGAGCATGTCAGCAGATGACAGAGGTGGGAGTTGAGAAACCACGTGGATCAAGGAGAGAGACCCCAAATCTGGAACCAGCTGCCATCGAGGGTAGGGTCAGCTGTGCGAGGCAGCCAGCCGGTCCCCGGCCACACCCAGAGGGCAGGGGGGCTTCCTGAGCTGGGCTCCGCCGGACAGGTACCTCCTGTCCTCTCTGCGCCCCGTTACCCGGCCCAGGCCGGCCCCGCCTCTCCCGGTACCTTGTCCCGCTCCTTCTGCAGCTCGACCACTTGGCTCTGCAGGGCATTCATCTTCTCCTTGTAGATCTCACAGTCCACCTTAGTTTTCTGGAACTGCAACAGGGTCTGCTCCTTCTCTTCCCAGTACTGGACAGAGGGGACAAACGGCCCATGATGGTCAGCGGCTCTGACGGTTGGACTAAGGATGGGTGGGGGGGGAGCCTCGAGGAGAGAAGGGGCGATGGTTCTACAGGTGAAATAAGGTGAACGCGTGCTCGTTTCTTAAGTGCTCGATTTCCAGGAGCATCCACAGAGCTGCGATGCTGATTATATTTGAACTTAGTCATCACAAGATGCATGGATGTTGCATGTGCAATTGTTTTGTTTATTCCACGCCCCAAAATGCACAGACGACTTACCTCCACTGGCCTCATTCTCTTCCACCATCCCCTTTCTCCACGTCCTCCCCTCGCATTTTGTAACAACTCAGTAACTCCCTGGTTTTCACCCGGGGCTCCACTCACTTGACGTGACCTGTTTTCATCACTTGTTTGCCTGACCTGTTTGCTCACCACCCTCCACGAGCCGTGACCTCTTGTCTCGGACTGTGAATTGGTGCTCAGTACAGTTTAACAACGGAATAATGAACGGACGACACATTCGTGTGGCAAACTTGGTCCTCCGCTCAGTGTGGATGAGAGACTCTGCCTTCCCCAGCGGGCGGCACCACCCTGGACGCGCCACCGGGAAGAGCACCTGCGTCCGCTGCCGCTCGGCGGCCACAGCCCGCTCCCGCAGGGAGTGGATGCGCTTCACCAGCTCCTGCTTGCTCTCCAGGGCCTCGTCCAGGCTCTGCTCCAGAATGTCCTTCTCTGCCTGGGGCAAAGAGAGGTCAGCTCAGGGCCGTGACCCCCCCACAAAGGGCCTGCCCCTGGGGAAGCATCCCTATTAGCTCATCCTGACAATAGGCAGCAGGAAGCTTGGATGGAGTGTTAACACTACACATTAGGCAGGAGAAACCTGCAGTTTGTGAAGGTTTGGTCAAGGAGACGGAAAGTGCTGGAAGCTGAAGCCTCTTGAGGTAGAACCTCCTCCTTTAGGCACTTTTAGCTGTTCCTTCAACAGACCCACCAGTGGAGCTTCTGAGGGAGGGAAACACCAACGGCCAGGTCACCGCCTTCCTCAGGCTCACGTCCCAGCCGGGGGCTCGTGACGGCGGCACCGTCCAGCCTGAGTGATGGCCATGCCCTGTGCCCCGTGGGTGTCTACTGAAGGAAGAGCTTGACAAGGAGATCTTTACTGATGGAAAGGAATCGGGGTGCATAACTCTGGGGCGCTGGCATCCCTAATCCCTCTGAGTCCTGTAATTCCCCACTCTCCAACGCAGAGGACTTCGCAGGCAGAAAGGTTTCTTTCCCTGTCCCCCCGACTTTAAAGCAAACCCCATCACTTATGATCAGCCCCATCCACTCCAGAACAACAGGGCCTCAGCGGAGGCGCTGAGTGGGGCATCGTGTCCAGTCGCTGTGAACTCTGCGCTTTGGGGTGGGACAGGGGGAGAAGTTGTAGGCCTGAGGAGTCACTGGGTTTCATGTCACCGGGGCCTTATTGACACCTCAGTGGGAGGCCTGTCAGAAATCCCACAGCCGGGGGACCAGGACCCACCAGGCTGAAAGTCAGTGACCGGAGTTTCTCATTCTCCTCCTTCAGGTGGCTCAGCTCCTCGGCTCCACACTCCAGGCTGTGGGCCATCTTCAGGGACCGCTCTCGAAATTCCCGCTCACAGGAAGCCGACAGCCTCTCTCGCTGCAGCTCTTGCTTCATCAGATACAACTGCCAGGAGGAGACGGAGAGGGAGGACTGTGGGAAGACTGAGACCCCCCCAGGCCAGGGCCGCCTCCCTCCTTAGTGATGACACTGTTCAGACTAAAGGGGCCCCTCCCCCAGACTGCAAAAGCCATTAAAGCTTCACCTCACAAATGGTCCCAATTCCTGTGGGAGGCAAAAGGCACTTGAGCTTTACTTTATGGAAGAGGCGCAGTGGTTAAAAGACTAGGCTTTGGGGACCAGCTGGGCCCTGGCAACCAGCTCTCGGAGCCTGTCCTGAAACAGAGTCACCAGCAGCCAGAGATGAAGATGAAGGGGCCTCTGCCTTTTCATATTCTGCCAAGTAAGTCAGCTAAAGGGAAGTTGGATTCATGAAAATCAGGGAGTGAAAAGAGAAAGTCAGGTCAGAGGGGCGGAGATGTGGGCGGGGCCTGGGGATGCAGGACCCGCCTACTCAGACACGTTTGCCGGCAGTGTCCAGAAAGTGTCACCTCCCACTCAGTGGGCAGCATGTCCGGGCTCTGGAAATGTGTCACAGACCACTGGAAACAGGAATCCACGCGGTTGTGCCCATATCAGACGCATAACCGGGGGTGGAAGGGCTTCTTCTCCCAGGCAGGATGCCCAGAGCCGGGGGTGGGCTGGAGGGAGCGCTGCAGAGGGGCTCCTCATTTTGCAGCCACCAGAGCAAGGCACTGGGGCAAGAATCGCCTCTGAGGTTAATTCAGGGTAAGTGCTGACAGGGAGCAGGGCACTTGCCCGCCTCAAAGCACCCCCACCCCAGTCACTTACTAGCTTCTGGGAGCAAAAAGAAACTGCGATTACTCAGCGGGGCGGCAGGCAGCCCTGGACCGAGTGGTGACATAACGTCACCAGTGAGGGGTGCTGGGCATCGCGCCTCCCCCCAGGGCGCCCTGAGACAGGCCCAGCAACCCCTAGACAGGGCCCCCCAAATGCATAACCACCAAATGTTCATGAGGAAACATGAAGCAAACCCCAAATGAGGAGCGGTCTGTTATTTCATACAAGGCAGGGGAGGTACGGTTCAGTCTTCAGATCCGTCCATGCCGTGGTAGACAGAGAAAGGCTATGGGAATGTTCCAGATTAAAGAAGAGTAAAGAGACAGGACAGCCCAATGCCACACCTGAGCCTGGACTGGATCCTGGGCTGGAGGGAAAATGCTGCAAAGGACGTGATTGGGTCAACTGACAAAAGTGGAACATGGGCAGACTAGACTAAAGATTTTATCGATGTAAATTTATGAAGTTGATAACTGCACTGTGGTTATAGAAGAGAACATCCTATTTTTAGGAAATATACATGGAAATGTTTAGGGGTAAAGGGCCCTGATCTATGTAACTCAAGCAGTTCAGGAAAAAGTGTGTGTGTGTGTGTGTGTGTGTGTGTGTGTGTGTGTGTGTTTGTGTAGGAGAGGAGACAGACAGACAGACACAGAGAGAGCCCAAATGATAAAGTAAGGGAATGTGGGTGTCCTTTGTACTAGTTATATTTCTATATTTTTAAAAATAAATTTGGAATTATTTCTAAATAAAGTTAAAAATTAAAAGAATGAAAAAATAATGCCATAGTTATAGGCAAAAAGCAAATGCCAGTATGACAAGGAATGAATAGCCACAATATTTAAAGAACTCCTACAAATCACTAAGAAGATAATACTCCCCAAGAGAAAAATGAGTAACAAACATTGCTGGGGTTTGAGGGCCTGCTCATCACACCCCTGTTCTCCCGCCTGAGTCCAGGAACAGCTGAGAAAGACAAACGAGGAGCGGACAGACGTCTACCATCCCCTGGGATGCTGACAAGGAGACCCACCACTACAGAAGCCAGAACCCCAGACACAGGCAGGTGGGCCTCCCCACAGTGGGCACTTCACAGACCAGCCAGCCCACAGGCAGCTCCTGGGCAGGGCAGGCTCACTGCCACATGGGCAATGGGACGGGTGCCTGGGGGTGGAGGCGAGGGGTCAGCTCCCTGCAGGGGCGCCGTAGCCAAGGCTCACGGGGCAGCAAGTGCAAAGGCCCTGGGGTGAGAGCAGGAGTACCTCCTCCTGCAGGCCGCGGCAGCGGGTGGCAGCCAGCTCCTTCTCCTGCAGTACGTTGCTATAGCGCAGCGAGAGGTCGAGCATCTCATCCTTGAGCTTCAGCACCTCATGGAAGTGAGCGCTGACCTCACGCTTCATGCGTCCGTGGTCGGCCTCCAGCTGGCGCAGGCTCTCGGCGTGGGCCTCGGCCTGGCCCAGGCGCTCCTGCAGCCGCCGGCATTGCTGCAGCAAGGCCTCCTTCTGCCCCTTCTCCTGGCTCAGCTCCTCCTGCAGGCTGCTGATGGCCCCGGCCAGGCACTCAGTCAGCTTGGACGTCTCCATGAGTCCTGCAGGAGAGGGGCCGGGGCCGGGGCAGGGGCAGGATGACCAGGCATTCACACCACGCCCTCACTCCTTCTCCTCCAAACCTTTGCTTCCTGCACCCAGACTTTCAAGAGAAACCCCCACCCCAATCTGCTGGTCTCCTTAAAGGCTTCCGGGCTCAAGCGGACTTGAGATTGTGATACAAGGACTACCCACCCGCTCTCAGCTTCCCTGTGGGACCCGCTGTTTAAATCCAACCACCCGGTCATCAGCCCAGACATGCTTAATGCTAACGCATTTTAATGTTGTCCTAACGAAAACATAACTGGGAGCATAAACCTGTATAACAGACTCAAAATAACGTGAACATGGACTGAGGCCACGCTGGCAGAAATGTCCTCTCACCCAGCTTTCAGTGACATGTGTCCTGCTCCTCTGGAAACCTGAATCTTTCACCAGCCCCCCCCCGCCCCCCACGCAAGGGAGGCTTCAAATCGCTCAATGAACGAAGATGGTCTTACCTCCCCCCAAGCGGAGTGGACCTGCACTTGGCTGCTGAGCACACGCACAACAGGCTGCAGACACCTCTCTGTCCTCGGGCGGGGGGTGTAGGGGGCCCTCCTGAGGGTCAGGCTGGGCCCAGGGCTGGGCTGGTCCCTACGCCTCCAGCACAGGCCCCAGGCTGGCCAGCTCAGGGGCTTTTCTAGGGAAAGGACACTTCTCTCTGCCTGTACCTCTCAGATGCAGATCCCACACCCCAAGAGGGGTCTCCTCTTGGTGCTGGCTAATCGGGGACAGACCTTTCCTTTTACAGCCCCAGGCCCCACTGTGGTTAGTGGGGGTTCTCCTCACCCCCAAAGAGCTGGGCACAGGAACGGGAATCTCTGCCTGAAAGCATCAGGGAAAGCGTCCAGAACACCATGCGGGCAAGCGGGCCCCGAGGCTGCCAGGAACCAGTGGCTCCAAGGAGCCCCCGCCAACCACATGGAAGGCCGAGCTCTCACCACTGAAGGTGCTGAAGTCCACGTCGGGCTGCAGCCCGGTGACCAGGGTGTAGACGTCAGGATTGTGGAACTTCAAGCTCTCCAGGAAGGCGATGGCCCCGTTCTTCCCTCGCGTCCTCAGCAAATCCAGCAAGTGCCCTTGGGGAGAGAGCAGTCGGATAACAGGCGGTGGGTGGGCTTCCCCGTGAGGGGTGAGGAGCAGGGGAGAGTCCCTGCACACAGGGGAATTGGAAGCCCGGGGGAGGGGGCAAACCACCCCCCTTCCGGCTCTTACAGGCACCTTTCATTCATGTGGTGGCGGTCAGTCCCGAGAAGGGCAAGGGTGAGGTTTACTGAGCAACTACTATGACCCAAGTGCTACGAGCTGGAGACAAAAGACTAAGGAAGACGATCGCTGCTCTCAAGACCTCCCAGGTGTGTTACAGGTAGACACGTGCAGATGTGTGTGTACAAAGCTGGCAGGAGGAAAGATGCAAATAGCAGCACCCCAGGGCCGGGGCCCACCAGACCCCGTGGCTCTCGGCTTGGATTAGTAGCTTGGACTCATTTCTCCTGCATCTGAGTTTCATCAGGCAACAGGCACAGACAGTATCATGTCAGCACCTGACACTATCTGTGCCTGTTGCTTGATGAACCACTGCCGGCTTTCTATGGCCCAGGCTTTGAGAAGAGTATCTTATAAACAGAAACTCATCCAGTGATCCTAATATCCTGATGTGGTGGAACTATGAGCTCCCCCACTTCTGAATGAATAACGAGTCAGCTAGTCAGGACGCCAGGATCGGCTCCAAAGACGTCTGGAACAGGCTGAATCGTAGCCCCCAGGATATGTCTGCCTGGAACCTGTCAGTGGGACATTGTTTGGAAAAAGGGTATTTGCAGATGTGATTAAGTTACGAATCCTGAGATGAGCTCATTCTGAACAATCTGAGTGGGCCTGGAATCCAACAACACGTGTCCTTATAGGAGGCAGAAAAGGAGAGACACACAGAGGAGGCCGTGTAAAAGGGAGGCAGAGGTTGGAGTGGTGCAGCCACAAGCGGAGTGGGAAGAGGCAGCCAGGGTCCTCCCCTAGAGCCCCCGGAGGGAGCTGGCCCTGCTGACACCCTGCTTTCAGACGCCTGGCCTCGAGGACTGTGAGAGAATCCACTACTGCCATTTGAGGCCACCCACTTTGTGGTCATTGGTTATGCGGCCCTGGGAAACATGTCGGGAACATGGGTCCCCGGAGCTTGGCAGCACAGCTGTGGCACGCTGGCTCAGCAGCGAGGGCCCCTGGAGCAGGTGGGCAGGCCGGGCGGTCCTCACCGACACGCATGGCGGTGTTGGTGAACCTGGGGCTATGCAGCACCTCCTCCTCGTCCAGCCGGCCCAGCACCTTGGCCTGGCGCAGGTAGGGGGTGAGGCGGCTGGGGCAGATGCTACGCACGATCTGCCAGCGGTGGCTCTCCGTCATGTCCCACAGCGTGTCCTCGTCCAGGGCTGTCAGCGTGGAGTCCGGGGGGCGCAGTTCCGCCATGACTGGGGCGCCTGAGAACCCTGGGCGGAGAGGGCTGGAGTCAGTGCCGGGGCTCGGGGCCCGAGGAGGCCACGGCATCAAAACCCCTCCCCCACATCATTGGTAGGGAAGGAAATGGCCGATTTGGACAAGACGATGACGTTGGCCGTGGCCCTGGTGTCCGTGGCCAGCGGGAGGGGCTCTCCATCCCACTGTTGGTACTGAATCAATCCTCCACCAGAGCAGAGCAGGGGCCGCGTTTCTTTTGGTTGCAGGAGATTGGACTTGCCTTTAAAGCACAGGCGCTGCCAGTGGCCCCAGGAACTGACTGGGGGGTGGGTCTAGACATGGCGTTCTCAGCAGGGGTGGCACAGCCCCCACAGGCGGGAACTGGGTCTCGGGCAAAATTTCTTACCCTTCTGTGTCTAAGCACAGATGTGCATAAACACAGACACAGCATACCTGAGATAGCAACATTTCATGGGAGGGCGATTGAGCAAAAGGTTGTCTCAAAAGGCTCCTTAGGGGTGATGGTGAAAGAAAGGCTACCCTAGAATAAATGTCAGTGTTTGGACGACCCATCCAGTAACCCAGCAACCAGAGGCAGCACCCAGGGTCCACATCGGAGGGATCAGGGACAATCGGTGGGAAGCAGGGCTGGGGAAAGGGCGCTGCCACAGAAAGACGCTGCGTGCATGTGGCGTGGGTCGGTACCCGTCATCTCTAGCAGCCCCAGGACACTCGTGCTGACACACTTGGGAAATGTGCTAGGACAATGACACGTTGTAAGAGCATATAGATCGATGCGAAACTAAAACAAACCACTCTTTCGGGTAGGTAGTAATGGCCACGGACCCCTGGCTGGTGGGGGGTGGGTTTCAATGGCCCGGTCTCCGAGGGCTGAGCTGCAGCGGGCCCGGGGCTCTGGTCTGTGTGGATAAAGCCCAGAAGCAGCTCATCATCAAAGGCCTGGAATGTCGTCTCTCCGAGGGGCGTGCTGACTAGTCTAGAATCCAAGCCCTTCTGGTGGGAGGACCTCCGAGGGCTCCTGCCCAGCCCCCCACCCCGGGGCATGCCCCGGGGGCCCTGCTTTGTAACAGTCACCTCCACAGCTTTGTTCCTGTCACATTCGTCTCCACTCCCAGCACAATCCTGGTACAATCGTTAGCCTATCAATCCATCCAAATAACTCTACAATGGTTTTAAACGTGGACTGTTTCAAGCATCTATATATATATATTTTAAAAAGTCCCGCCAATGGTGTAACAAACACACATGCACCCAGGACGCAGACTCGCCCCATCTTAACACTCTGGGCTCGAGGCTCCCGTGTAAGGAAACGCATCCGCAGAGACGGCTCCAGCCTGGGCTGTCATCAGTCCTCTCCTCGCGCCAACCAAACAACGTGGCCACAAACAGCACACAGCACTTGGCAGGACCCTGGATGCTGACAGCATCTCCCCTCCAGGAGCATCTCTACTGCCAAGTGTAGCACCGCACTCGCCAGGTGTTTGGGGGGCTGCAGAAACCTTGTTTAACTGCCCACTGGACTCACTGACATGAATGAAGCACAGGTGCTTTGCTGACGCGCCGGTGGTGGGCAGCAGGTTGTCTCTACTTTTCCTCCATCACACGCGTGATGGCCTGCGCATCTCCTCGGGCACAGCTGGGAGTGTTTCTCTCAGACCCCAAATTTCCTGTCATTTGCTTCTTTTCATTTGGGAAGACAAATGGACTGACAGGAGTCGAACTAAACTAAGTGTTAGTGTACACTAAACACGCTTGAAAACCAGAGCAAATCAACCCTTGTAGACAGCAAAATGGGAAACGGTCGCTGGTGGGTCCTTCCCTGTGGACAGCCCCCGCCCCCAGTCCACCAGGGGCCCGGTCCACAGCAAGGACTCACAGAGATATTCACATCCGGCTGTGCAGGGACTTCTCGCAGTGGGATGGGACCTGGTGTCCCCTCCCGGTCAGGTGTGGCCACCGCTCTGGTCTCTGTAGGCGGCCGGGAGGACTGGGTCAGAGCAGGAAGAGCCTGCCAAACCAGTGCTGATGTGAACTGACAGCTCTTTCACGCCATGTGACTTGTTCCAAAACTCAGACTTCAGGCACCAAAGACTAGTGCAAGGGAATAAAACAAAGGTAAACTCAGATCCAGGAAACAGCTGGGCAGACCTCTGACACGTGTGGTTTGCTCAGTAAATTAGAGAAACTTGAGAAACTCAGTAAATTAGAGAAATTAGAGAAAATGAGGGTACAGACTGAGGGACTGCTAGAGAGATAGGTACACTAACATGATTTTTCAGAAATAAGATCACGTCCTACATGATTTAAAAGTAAAATTTTAATTTTATTTAAATTTAAAGTTATGTTAAAAAGAATCACGGAATTGCTGAATGCAGTATAAATGTTTCTCAACTGTAAGAACTATTACTTCCTTAGAAATCCCCGTTCAGATTAAGATAAGAGATTATGAAGCGCACGACAAGTCAGACGTGTGAAATTGACAAGCCTCACGTGAGATAGCAGCCCTGTCTCCTGGCCATGACATACAAGGTAGCCCACTGCCTGCAGTCCCTGCTACCTGTTGGGGTGCCCAGCTGTGACACGTTGGTGACTATTGCACCTGCCAACTCTCCTTGGTATCCTGAGGTTCAGAGCCCAGTTTCCTTCTGGAAACCTGCTTCCTAGGGCTGAGCCCATCGGTCCCTTCCTGTCCTAGCGTGCTATTCACAAATGACACAGTTTGGTGACCGTGTATCACAGACAAGGCGGCATGTGCACAGAGGCCCAGCCCCTCACGCTGTGGTGGGGACAACAGCAGAGGTGTCACCTCTGGCTTTTCCCTCAGTCCCACCAGGAGACGCCAGTCTTAAAGTATACAGGGCCTGGGTCAATCTAGTTGTGGAGGGTGCAGCTCAGCTCCAAGTCCAGTCCCCATTTTCAATCTTTAGTTGCAGGGGGCTCAGCCCACAATCCCATGCAGGAATCGAACCGGCAACCTTGTTGTTAAGAGCTCATGCTCTAACCAACTGAGCCACCCGGCCATCCCTGGGACAGGATTTCTTAACCTTCCACTTCATAAAGGAGAGTACAGCATCTTTATAAACCTTTATATTCCCCCCCAAATTTCTCACAAAACATCCACTTAAATATGCATCAAGCCTCAGCCTAGAAGTTCAAAAACAGATGGGAAATACACTGACCCTGGACTGTGACCCCAACTTCCTTTGATAGGGGTCCATGGCTCTGAATCTGCTTGGGTCCAAGGAGTCAGTAACCATAAAACTCAGGCTCACAAAATACTAATTCCATGTTTCCCCAAAAATCAGACCTAGCTGGACCATCAGCTCTAATGCGTCTTTTGGAGCAAAAATTAATATAAGACCCGGTCTTATTTTAATATAATACTGAGTCTTATATAATACTGGGTCTTATATTAATTTCTTCTCCAAAAGATGCACTAGAGCTGATGGTCTGGCTAGGTTTTATTTTTGGGGAAACACAGTTTTTGTTTTTAGCAAATTACACCTGGCTTGCTCTCTGGTATTATATTACACAGTTGCCAAGGGGCCACGTGGCCAGCTCCAGGTACTCAGATCGGTGAGCAGGCCCAGTGATCAGGACCGGCAGGGAACTGAGTCCCACAGGCCTGCAGGAACTTCGGGTGCCTTCCCAAGGCCGGTCCAGGGGTGACAGCCTGCTCTGGGAGGGTCTTCTGGTCCGACAGCCCCCCCCACTTGCCTCCCATGGGAGGTCTGACAGCATTTGGCTTTTCTCAGACCCCCCCATCAATCAAAGTGAACTCAGAAAGTCAGGGCCAGCTCAAGATAGAAGTTGTTCCAGGACTTTCTAAATGCCAACCAACTGTTGCTCCTGGATCCTGGGACCCCCAAAGCCATATTGGGGTTTGGGTATAAGTGAGTGTGGCCCAGGAGCAGCCACTCTAGCCCATTCTTCCTGCAGTGAAGCAGCTTGCAATGGACCCCGAAGGGCAATACAAAATGTGGGGGTTTCTTTTCAAAAACTCAGCCCCAATTTAAACAGGGGTGAGTCCCAACAGTAAAGCAAATTTAGCCCACAGACCCCTAAGGACGCTCTTCCTCTACAGCCATTCTAGGGGTGCCTAAGGTCAGAAGAGGCCTGAGCACCTAGATGGGGTCCTCGGGTTGGGTCCCTCCCACGCCAGCACTGGCCACACCTTAAGGCTCAGTGTTATTGCCTTCGAAGTGGGCGAAGGAGAAAATACGTGTACATGCACTCGTCCGCACGGGACTCCACAGAGGAAGGAATGCGTTAGAGGAAGCTTAGGGGAATTGATGATTCATAAATACGATGGGAGAGGCAGAAGGGCACCAAGCACCAAAGGAAGAAGCCCTCCCTCGCACCCCTGGCTCAAATCCACACCAAAGTGCCACTTTATGTCTGGCTGTGCCCTTGCCACCAAGAGCAGGCAGCTGGTCGCACTCACTTCGTACCTGAACTTAGAAACCCTCCTTCCCCTTTCTTTCGCCCTGGGGCAACAATGCTGAGATCAGAGTACAAAACAGTGCATTCCTTCATCCATCACGGCCCCAACTGTCTTACATGAAGGTGGGACTCAGCAGCCGATGTCCATGCAACTGAACCCAGCAAAACCTTCACAAACCAGGCCCCACCTTTGATGAGGAGGAAGCCGCCCCTAGCACCCCCCACCCCCCAAGGACAGCTCTCAGCCGCCATCCATCCGGGCCTGCCCACCCTCCCCTGCTGTGCTGACCTGCTCTCCTCGGCAGGGACTCCATGCGCTGACTGTCCTCGTGCTCCAGGAGGATGACTGACTGTGTCACACTCTTGGTTGAGAAGCAGAGAGCAAGCAGGTTTGACAGGCGTGTCTGCCGGGCCCTGCCCATGGAAGTGATGCCCTACACGGGGCCTCCGCGCATCCCTGAGGCCCCAGGACACTCCCACAGCAGGACTGCCATGTGCAGAGTTCGTTTTGCCATTGTGAGAGCCATGGGAAGCTTCTGGAAATGACTGCAGAAGGTGGTGATTGACAGGATGGGGGACGATCCTCCTTCCTTTGTGAACAGTCAGCCGGTTCATCATAACCCCTCAGGGAAAGTGCTGGGGAGACTGGGATGAATCCTGGAGACTTTCTTTGGTTCTCATGATCAAGTACGGGAAGTATCTTACAATTCCAATGGATGCACCTGAAATCAGCATTTGATGACTACTATTTAGATTCAGATGACAGTCTTGGTTCTTCGACTGCGTTTCCCCAAAAATCAGACCTAGCCAGACCATCATCAGCTCTAATACATCTTTTAAAGCAAAAATTAATATAAGACCTGGTATTATTATATTATATTATACTATATTATATTACATAAGACCCGGTTTTATAGTAAAATAACACCGGGTCTTGTATCAAGTTTTGCTCCAAAAGACGCATTAGAGCTGATGGTGCAGCTTGGTCTGATTTTCGGGGAAACACGGTAGGCTAATACATGTCCAGAATCGGATCGCTGCTTGACACCTGCATGGCTGTGCCCTGATCACCACCTACCTGTACCCCTGCAATGATCTCCTAGCTGCTTCCTCCCTTGCCCCCAAAGCTAGTTCTCAACACAGCAGGCAGAGCAATCCTCTTAAAGGGGGAGTCCGGTCACGTCTTTCCCTTTGATCTAGAAGCCCCCAAGTCCTCACCATGACCCAGACACAAAGCCCTGCTTATCTTGTACTTGATGACCTAATTCCCGTTCAACATGCCACACACAGGGGCCTCCTTGCTAGTCTGTGAATGCTCCGTGCACACTCCTACCCCAGGGCCTTTGCACCTGCAGTTCGCTCTGCCTGGAATGCTTTTTCCCTCACCTCCTTCAGGACTCCACTCAAGGGCCACCTTCCAGAGAGGGCTTTCCAGACCACTCTATCTAAAATCATAGACTTCCCACCCTGGCCGTCCCTCCACCTTGCCCTGATTTTTCTGTATTGGACCCATTGCTCCCTGACATATTACATATCCTAGTTCCTTGTTTGCTTCTTGCCCTCCTCCCCACTATGAGCCTGTGACCTCCAGAGGACAAGAATTCTTGTCCTTCGTATAGCAGAGCCAGGCCATCTTTTACACTGATTATCAGAACGCGTTCCTGTCCCCGCAAAGAACGCACCCTGAAGTGGCTACTGTGGCAACTACGGTGCCTTTAGCCTCCATCTCCTTGTCTGTAAGACCTTTCCTGATCTGTCCCTGTTCCCCTCCTCCCACTCCCCACCTCGCCTGCATTCATGATGCCACAACCACCCTGGCCTTGTCCTTTGACGTGCCAATACCCTACCCCTCCGGGGAGTCGTTGCACTCCGTCCCTTCTCCCTAGAACCCCGCCTCCCCCACCTCGTGTTTCGGTGGCCACCTCCTCTCACAATTCATATGGCACCTTTCTCCAGCCACCTGGTAAGTCAGCAACCTCCTAACTCCCTTCCACTTTGCCTCGTTTCGTTTGCAGCAGACTGGCTATAAAACCTGCAATTATCTTCCTGTTTTGCATGTTTTGTTGGGCTTGCCCTGTTCTGGAACACAGGTTCTGTGAGGGCAGCACTGTCTGTCCTTTCTCCACCCAGTCTAGCATCTCAGGGGTGCTGTGTGCACATCTGCTGCCCTGATACTGGACGCCAGCAGTGCGGGGTCAGCAGTCCAGTCCGGCGGGTTCAGGCGGAGCTTCGTCGGCTGCCCGCCTGGTGGGTGGGTTAGAGAGGGCAGCACCTAGAAAGAGTCTGCCATTGAGTACCAGGTAGTAGGTGGGGTTCCTGGCAGGAAGGTGCTGTTTGGGGACAGCCCCTTGGATCCAGGATGTCAATTCCCGTGGTGATGACTCATGGAAATCCAGCTCAGCCCAGCCCTACAGCACCCACCGAAACCTCGAAACCTCGTCCCGCCCCTGGACGAGGCCCACCCCTTTCACTGACTGCACTCGGGAGTCCAGCCTGGGCCAGGGAAAGAGGCAGATCGGAGGCGCAGCCCAGCGTCATCCGTCTTCCCCAACACGCTGGCGTGAACTCAGGCCCCCTCCAGTGTCCCTCCTGTCCTCTTGCCCCGGACATGCAGGCACACTTACTGTGTGCTACAGCAGTGATGGGGAACAAAACAGACATGGGCCTTCCCTGATATTGGTCTAATCAGGTGAGATAATACCTGGCCCCAAATATAAAGGGTGTGGGAGGTGAAGCGCAGGAGACAGAGTCTATCTGGGGGGAGAGGTCATCCCCCGGATTAGACTGACCCCAAGAGGACAAAGACGAAGTACGCTTTGTTCCCTATTGCTCCAAGAGCACCGTCCACCAAGAGACTGACTTGACACCCCCCCACCACACAGCTTCTGTCATTTTCATGGACTCTGGCCTGGAAAGCTAGAAGGTTATTGGTCCCAAACCTAAGGAAGAGACCCTTTAGAGGTGTATTCAGACACAACAAAGGGGACTTTGCCAGGAAAACAGCATAAAATACCATAAAAGTGTGAAGGCAAAAAATAAGTGTAGGTGGATCCCGAAAAAGATAAAAATTCCAAAGTGCAGAAGAGGCCATCATCCTCTCGGCACCAGAAGAGCGCAATCATTTCTTCCCCTCCTCTCCGAAGCCAGTGTTGTGTGAAGCCAGTGTCGTGCGGGGCGGCCTGCAGGGTCTCCCTCCCGCTCCCCACACAAGAATGCAGGATATGGTGAGGCCAAAAAGGAACACCCACGAAATTAATCTGGGGAACGTAATTTGGTGGTTACCAGAGGGTAAGGGGGTTGGGGGGTGGGGGATGAGGGTGAGGGGGATCAAATCTATGGTGATGGAAGGGGAGCTGACTCTGGGTGGTGAACACACAGTGTGATTTATGGATGATGTGATACAGAATTGCACACCTGAAATCTATGTAATTTTACTAACAATTGTCACCCCCATAAATTTAAAAAATAAAATTAAAAAAAAAAAAAGGAACACCCACGGAGCCATCGGTAGGGGAGTCACACCACTATACTCTTGCTGGCGGCTGGGTTGGAGACACAGGAACCAGGAGCCACACAATTCTCAATCCTCACTGCGCCGCTTGCAGACTCAGCCACCCTCTTCTTGCTAGCCCCCACTTGCTAGCCACAGCAGTTATATTAGTGGCCAATGGCTCACTGGTTACAGCTGACGGCCAACTAGCCACAGCTGATGGCCATTTGATCACAGTCGACGGCCATTTACTACCTGAGCCAGCACCTTTACTATGTGAGGCCGAGCGAGAGCCTGGAAACTGCTTTTTAGGGCTCTGTCCCCACAGCCAGAATTCCTCAAGTCAGTAACCTCCAATTCCCTAGTCCCCCCCACACTCCTGGTGCTTATTTTACATGCGTTAAGTACTTAGGGCAGCAAGACCAATCAGAATCTCATATAGAATTAAAATGTTTCTCGTTGCTACACTGTAATAGTAAAAAGAAACAGGTGAAGTGAATTTAAGTAAGTCAGTACATCTAAAATGTCATTTCAACATAATCAACGTAAACATTAGGCATGAGCTGGGACGTCTTTGGAATCTGTGCGCATTTGACAAACAGCCCTAGACAAGCACGCAGCTGGCAAAACCAGAGTGTGCGCAACCCCCGAGAAGGCACCGGATGGATGATCCCTCGTGGAGTGAGAAGACCTAAGAACTTCTATTTAAAGTCTAAGAAAGAAACTCGGCTTTATAAGTACTTCATATTTGATTAATACCGGCATCCTTCTTAGGTACGTTTAGCAGGTCAATTAGCTCTAAGGACTGGACTTACTCTGACGTCAGGGTGAGGGCTTGGCCGAGAAGCCCTCACTCCTTTGCTGGCAACCTGTGCAACCCAGTGCCCGCTGCGCTGCCGGGTGTAGCGGGTGACCCGAGCGTCCAGCGTTAACTAAACTCGCCTTCCCCACGGGCCGGAGTTCCGGCAGTCCCGGGCAGAGGCCCCGGGTGAGGGCGCGCCGGGTGACGCGAGCCAAGGAGTCAACGAGAAAGGACCGAGCTGGCGGCGTGCGGGAGTCACGTTCACAGAGGGAAAGACACACAGTGTTCGTACCCCGGGGGGGACACAGGCCAGGCGGGGAGGCCGGCTCTGCAGCCGGAAGTGGAGGGTCAGGTGGCACCACCGGCAGAGGCACAACTAGTTCACGTCCTCCAGGGCAGCACAAGGCCGTGGTCTCCGGGGGTAGGAATTTACGGAGGTCGGGGCTGCAGCGTCAAACGCGGGCGCGTCCCCACGGTCACGCAGCCGGTGCTGGGTCCCGGTGCGGGGACGCCGCCCGCCCGCAGCTCACACAGCCAAGTCAGCTCTCACAGGCCGATCGTGGCCTCCCGCGACGCGTCCTCCGCGGCCCAGCACACGGGACCTCAGCCATGAGCACTAACCCATCTCCCACGTTGTGCCCGCGCCCTCCGGCCCCGGCCAGCGCCAACGTCGGAATAAGCGTTTAAACGGGGGGACGTGCGCACTGGGGGGCCCTCGCCCCGGGTGCCACTTGAGGCAGGGCCGCCTGGGGCTCCATTCGGAACAGGGGCGCCCGGGCTCGGCCCGCGCGGAGGACACGGCCGCGGGGCCGCCGCCGCCTCAGCACCAAAGCATCTTCCTCCGAACTCCCGAGGCCCCACCCACCGTGAGATCCCGCGGGAGCTGACTTGGCGCGAGAGCATCAGGAACTCCGCCCCTTTTCCTGGGGCGAGCAACCCTTCCGCGTCGCGGGACGAGGGGCTCCGCGTCCCTGCTGAGGCGCGGCCCTGACGCACGCTCGCACGCACGCTCTACGCAAGCCGCGCGCCTGCGCGGTGACGTCAGTTCCTGTCGGCGGCGGCCTCGGGCCCTGTTTCCGCTGTGCGCTGCCGCGCGCGCTCCGCTCTCAGCCGACCCGGGATCATGGCGGCCTCAGCCACGATGGCCACCTCGGGCTCGGCGCGGAAGCGGCTGCTCAAAGAGGAAGACATGACCAAAGTGGAGTTCGAGACCAGCGAGGAGGTGGACGTGACCCCCACGTTCGACACCATGGGCCTGAGGGAGGATCTGCTGCGCGGCATCTACGCCTACGGTGAGTGGGCGCAGGCCCGGGGCGCGGGCGGGAGCGCGGGGGGCGAGGCGGGGGCCGCGGGGCGCGGGCGGGGGGGGCCGGCGCCGGACGCCGCGGGTCGGAGCTGAGGCCCGGCGTGGAGCGAGGCCTGGGGCCGCTGCTGGGCGCCCTCCGCCCCCAGCACGCCGTCCCCACGCCGCGTCCGTGGGCTCGGTGTGGGGTCCTCGCGGCAGAGCCCCGCGCTGGTTCCTCAAGAACTGCGAAGTCTTCCGGGCGTTTCCGAGTCGTTCATTCAGCCGGTACGGTCTCGCGCCGGCAGGTGTTAGGGCCGAGCGCGGCTCCGGGTACCGGCGTTAGCGGTGAGCCGGGCGCCTTCGTGCCCCGGGGAGCTTACGTCGTCTGCGGGAAGGACGGCACGTAGCCCAGGTCGCTTCGGGGAGTGATAACGGCTGTGAAGACAAGAAAGCGGGATACCTGGAGTGTGACTTGGGGGGAGCGGGGGTTGAAATAGAGCCGGTAGACGAGGGGGCTCCCAGGAGGAGTCGACGGTGAGCTGAGAGCTGGAGCAGGGAGCCCGTTACGAGAAGACGGGGGTGGAATTGGGCCGCGGGAGCAGCCGATGCCGGGGCCCCGCGTTCCCTGAGCGGGGTGCAGTCCAGGAACAGAAAGAAGCCTGCTGTCCTGGGAGCCCAGGGATGATGAGCTGGGAGAGGGGACCAGGGCCAGCTTTTGAAAAGCGTCACGTTAGGTGATAAAACGTTTGAGTTTGATTTGTAAGAGCAGTGGGCAGCCATTGGAGGATGGAAGCCAGGAGGTGAGGCCGTCAGAGTTACTTACAGATGTTATCCGGGTGTCTGGATTTGAGGGGAGGTAGGGCAGGAGAGGGGCAGGGGGACGAGTTAGGAAGCTTTTGCTCCTGGCCAGGGCAGAGGTGATGGTGAGCACCCCCCGGAGACGGGTGCTACGAGGCTCCCTGAGGGGCCGAGTCCGAGCAGCAGAGGAAAGGGGGCATGCGATTCCTGTGTTGAGCCGGTGGTGGTAGACACACCAGAGGAATGATTCGCGGGAGACCAAGAGTGGTCTGTTAGAGTTTATTTGGCTGTTTGAGCTGCAGGAGGTCAGGCTGGTGGAGCCAGCAGAGGGAGAAGATCATAACCCCCCGAGCAAAGGGGGATGGAGTTTTATAGGAGGGTGAACGAGGCTGTGCCCCCGTCAGTGACAGGGTTTCAGGGCTCCACGCCCCGGCCCCAGGTCACACACCGCCCGGGTGCACTGATCACAGCCCCCCAGGAGATAAAGCAACACAGGATCAAGACATGATGGCTTTGAAGATGCGGTTTCTGCTACTGGCCTAAATATGGCTTAATGGCTTAACAGGCGGGTGGTGCTGCCATTTGCTTAGGTGGGGAGCGCCCGAGGGAGGCAAAATCAGGGGCTCTGTCTAGGACATGGTGAACTTGAGGGGCCTGCAAGCCATCCCGCTGGAGATGCCGGGGAGGCAGGTGTCTAAGTGGGGAGCCCTGAAAGAGGTGGGGTCGGGGGTGCCGATGGGAGTGGTCTGCATCTGCCTCACACCTGGGACTGGGCCATCTTTTACCCAACAGCCCTTGACATCACCGCGGTGTAGACAGAGCAGAGCAGGTGCTGAGAGGATGGCAGGGGAAGTTGCAGTCAGGCTTTGGAGTGAGGCTGACAGCCCTGCCGTCAAACGCGGTTTTTAGTTTCCCGTCCATGTGCTTGGTCATCATGAGGGGTTTAAATCACCTATTGTAGTTGCTTTAGTGTTAGATGGGAAATTGTACTACATTTTAAAGTACTACCAAACTAGTTAAAATACAGTTTGGTACATGCGGTTTTGTTTACTTGGACAATATTTCTGTTCCTTCTGAGTGGGCTCCTCCCTCGGTCACTTACCCTGCTGTGCGAGAGGGATGGGTGGTGGTGGTGCCTTTCCTGTCGCCCCCGCGTCACGACAGGGAGGAACCGGGCGCTGACCACCCCACAGGGCCGCCTGAACAGTAGCTTATGTGCAGTTGCAGACGAAGCAAACAACCTGCAGACGTAATGCTGACACGAAAGAGTGGTGGTTACAGCATTAATGAATTGATTTTCCTTGTTTTAATTCAAAAGTAATGTAAAAAAGAAAAGCAACGCAGGTGATTGTAAGGTAGTCAGACAGCACAGAAGTAATTACATAGGCTAAAATGTGGGCCTCCCCCACCCTTTCTCCAGGAGTACCACCACCACCATTTTGTGTGTTTTCAACCCAACTAGGAGTCGTTATACTCTGCAAGGGTGTTCCTTGTAAAATAAGGGCCCGCGTCAGTCAGTATAAAAGGCCACTTCTGCCCAATTTCAGCAGCTGTTTCTTGAGCGCTTGGTATGTTGGACATGGGGTTAGGAGGGGTGGGGTGGGGGTTAAAAGAAGATGCCATCTCTGTCCCAAGGAGCTTACAGTATATGGGTGTAAAGATGTGGGGCTAGAGGTTCGAGCTAATTTGTTCTGGTTTTCTTTACAGGATTTGAAAAGCCATCGGCAATCCAGCAGCGAGCTATCAAGCAGATCATTAAAGGGAGAGACGTCATCGCACAGTAAGTCTGCTCGCACGGAGGGGTCACATGCTCTGGTAAAGCCAGCTCAGGTGACCCTGGAACAACACGGCTGTGAGCTGTGTAGTGCCACTTACACGCGATTGTATTCAGTAAATACGCTGAAGGTATTATTCTCTCCCTTACGGTTTATTGGTAACATTTTCTTTTTTCCAGCTACTTTATTGTAAGAATATAGTAGATAACGTAAGGAACGCAGTTGCTTACATTATGGGTAAGGCTGCCGGTCAGCAGTATCCTATTATAGTTCAGTTTTGGGGGCGTCCAAAGCTATATGTGGATTTTGGTCTGGGAGGGAGCTTGACCTCCCCAAACACTGCTGTACCAGGGTCAGCTGTGCACTTAAATGCTTCGGGGTGACCGGTTTTCTGTTTTTATAGATTCGTTAGCAACCCTTTCCATGACTTGAGCCACACGGTGTTTTGTTCTTTTGTTTTTATTTTTGTGTTTGCTATTCTAGAAAGTTAGTTTCCTTTTTTTTTTTTTTTTGTCAGCTTTGCTTACCTACCAGTGGGCATGTGGCATTGTATACAATACTCTTAATAGCTTTGTTCCCAATTTGTGTAGTTTTTAAAGACTCATTTACCAAAAAAAAAAAAAAGAAGAAGAAGAAGAGAGAGAAATTGGAGGATGGTTTTGGTCCTGAATGATATTTACAGGAAGGGAAGCTCTCTTTTTCTGCCACCTGGAGCACTTGCTGGCGGTCCAGATTTTGCAGCTCCGTCACCCTGATGCAAAAACCACAGCCACTGTCCTTGTCCCCTGTGATTTAAAAGTGGTGACACCATGCTGAGTCCCACCCCCTGGCAGTTAGGATCACAGTTAAGATGTTGGTCTGTTTGGGGGTTGGGGGCAACTGCTTGGAGGAAGCCGTCCAGTGCTCCCACCCCTCGGAACACTCTGGCGGCGTTGTGTGAATGGGGACAGTGGCATGTGGCCCTCGGTTGTAAGTCCCACTCGTCTGTGTTTTCCTAACAGGTCTCAGTCTGGCACCGGTAAGACTGCCACCTTCAGTATTTCCGTCCTCCAGTGTTTGGACATTCAGGTGATTTCCGCTCTGTCTATGCTTGGGAAAGACTTCCTTTTCCCCTGTCACTGCAGTGTTCAAGAAGTACAGTTTTTATATGTCTCTGGTTGTACTGACTCAGCGCCTTTTTTAGGAGAAAATTGCACACTAATATTTGAGCTTACTAACACGTTACCATAAATTACTATTTGTTTAAACTGGGCAATTTTTTAAACGTGGAAATTCTTGTCTGCAAACTAGAATGCTGACCAGTCTGCCCCTTTATGGCTGGATATGTGGTTTCCGGAACAGTAACTTTCAATTAGCTCTGTTGGAAGTCAGCGGTGTGGTTAACATGTGATAAGTTGAAAACAGATTTGAGTCTGAAGTAGCATCGTCTACCTTGAAAATACTGAGGAGTCTCTTTTCTGACGAATTATTTTACCAGGTTCGTGAAACCCAGGCTTTGATCTTGGCCCCAACGAGAGAGTTGGCTGTGCAGATTCAGAAGGTGAGACAGTCCCAGGGGGCAGTGTCGTGTGTGCGGGAGCTGCTCTCGAGCCCAGTCCCAAAGGGCCGGCTGAGGGACTTCATTGAATGCTGGTTTTCTATGCCCTCACTTTGTTTTCCCTGACTCCTAACAGTTTGCCATAAATCATTATATGTTACATGAGTCGCTGTTTTGTATGAAGTCATTTTTAGTGTAGCTTACATGATTCCAATAGTTTTTTGCAGTCTTAGAATTGTAGTGTTTTTTCCAACAACAAAAAAATGCATTTTAATAAAAATAATGGTAACTATGTTATACGTATTGTAAACATTTAGGAAGGATATACGTTAATACTGAGGGTGGACAGGAGTATGAGTTTTGCATAGGTATTTTCTGTTATCATGTATCGCTTTTGGATGATAGGGAACCAGTAAAACTGCCTTCATCTCACTCGGTGCAGAGAAGACTATGTAGCAAGAGGAGAACTGGGCTCCTTAGGTGTAAATAGTGGCCTCCGTGCTTGCTGGAATCTTACTGGAATAGCAGTGACCTTCCTTTTCGGGAAATGCAGATGTTTCTGACCTCCCAGTGGCCTAGACGCAGGCCATGGCCGTGACCCTGTGTTTTAATCCAGGGCCTGCTCGCGCTGGGTGACTACATGAACGTCCAGTGTCACGCCTGCATCGGGGGCACCAACGTGGGGGAGGACATCAGGAAACTGGACTACGGGCAGCACGTCGTGGCCGGCACGCCTGGCCGCGTCTTCGGTGAGTGCTTCGTCTGTGCCAGAGGTGCTGCAAGCGGTAGTATCTGTGAGAAGTGCTCAGGCGGTCAGGTCGTCTCGGTGTCATCCGCTCATGGCGGCTTCTGCTCGCCGTCACGCGTGTATAGGACCTGGAGGGAAGGGCTCTGAAATGCTGCGCAAACCCGATGAAGTGGCTAGTTCTTTCCTCGTAGCCTGATGTCTCTCATTATTTCCAACTCGAATTTTGTAGACATGATCCGTCGCAGAAGTTTGAGGACACGTGCTATCAAGATGTTGGTTTTGGATGAGGCTGATGAAATGTTGAATAAAGGTATGAGGAACGAGAGAACTAATTTTCTACCAACAAATAATTCTTTGTAAAATTGAAACGTGGAGATAATGAAAGTGTTCTTAGCATACTGTGTTTCCCTGAAAATAAGACCCATAAGACCAGGTCTTATATTAATTTTTGCTCCCAAAGACGCATTAGAGCTGATGGTCCGGCTAGGTCTTATTTTCGCGGAAACACAGTAAGTAGTTTTTTCTTTGTGGAAAACAGTTTTGCCTTGGGGGCCATAGGAACATAGAGCCCATGCTGTGGTCGTTTTATGGTTGGGCTTTGTACGGTAGCATTTCAACCCGCACAGATAGGACACCACTCTTCGTGTGCGGTGGTTGGTGCAGGTGACACAGGCGAGCAGCTGAGGTGCGTGTGGGTGGCTGAGGGGGTGTAAGTGGTATGCCAGCGGGCTGTGTTTGTGGCAGCAGGGCGTTCTGTTGTACAGATGACGCCTCGTTTGTGTAACCTGTCATTCTTTTGGTTATCTGGGCTCTTGTTCAGCCTGCACCATATTAAATCACGTAAATGAGTTGCCTATTTAACTGGCAGCTTTTTTATTGAGGTGTAATTGACATGTAACATTGTTAGTTTCAGGTGTACAACATAGTGTTTTGGTTTTTGTGGGAGACTTTGGGTTTTTTTTTAATTGGGAGTTTTTTTGGTAAAAATCCAGGTCTCTGGATTCTCTTAAAACGCGGCAGATCAGGCCACAGGGGACGCAAATCCTCACAGGGCAGCAGCAGCTGGCACTGAGTCAAGGCCACGTGCAGGCACCCAAGTGTGGGTGACTCAGGGCTCAGGTGTCTTGCTTGTAACTGTTGGCATCCAGGACTCTTGGGGTGGGGACCCCCAGAGCCCACGGGGCAGGCAGAGGAGCAGAAGAAATCTGTGGGATTGGTCGGCGGTGTGGAAAAGGTTCCTTGGGAGGAGCTGTCACTTCACAGGCATAAGTCCGCATCTCACCAGATGTGAGCGTGGGACGCTCCTTCCCTCCCGCGTGCACACCTAACCAGCTCCCCGGGTCTTGCCCCTCACCCCAGGTTTCAAAGAGCAGATTTATGACGTGTACAGGTACCTGCCCCCAGCCACGCAGGTGGTGCTCATCAGCGCCACGCTGCCCCACGAAATCCTGGAGATGACCAACAAGTTCATGACCGACCCTATCCGCATCCTGGTGAAACGGTAGGGATCGAGACAAGCCGTGCTGGGGTTTCACAGAGGGAAAAGTCTAATTTTCTTGTGTGGGGAGCCGGCCTCAGACCCAGTAATTCCAGATTTCAAAATCAGTTGACGGTGTTGGTTTATCGGTGTCTGAAGGCATATGAGTGTGCTCTTGTGTTTGGAACCACATCCAGGGCGGTAGCCGTTGTTAAAGGCTCAGACAGCCCCAGAGCTTGGGCCCGCGCGGTAGAAGTGACTTCTGGGAGGGTGTGGGCCAGCGGGAGGCGCGGGCAGGGGCTCACCGGCCAGCCTGGCGGGGCCCCCTGGCCTGCGCGCGCTCCACTCTTAGTTGAACGAAGGATAACAGGATTTGTCTCTGTCATCCAGTGATGAGTTGACTCTGGAAGGCATCAAGCAGTTCTTTGTGGCCGTGGAAAGAGAAGAGTGGAAATTTGACACGCTGTGTGATCTCTACGACACGCTGACCATCACGCAGGCGGTCATCTTCTGCAACACCAAAAGGAAGGTGCGCGGCTGCCTCGGCTCTTTCATCCGCGTGGTGAGACGCGGACATCGGCTCTCCCCACAGCTCGGGTCAGACTTGGCTGGGCTGCGAGGCCGTGCTTTCGGCTCTGTGTGCACGTGGTCTCTGTGACACCTTCACCTCTGCCCTTTGGCACAGAGGTCGCCGTGGACAACACGTGAACAAACGGACGTGTCCACGACACTGTATGGAAGTATTAATGCTGGGTGTGGCTGGTTGTAGGTGGTCAGGTGGTCACACAGTCCCCCGGTGTCGCCAATCTGTGTGCAGGCAGAACTGAGAATCTCCAGCAGCACCCCCGAAAAAGGAGGAGGTGTTGGGCCGCATTCCAAAAAAGATTCTACTTTAAACTTCAAATAAGCATAGTGAGAGGGGTTTTTTCCTGGAGAGATTTACAGGGAACGGATAAATTAGGATCTTTGCCCCGCTGTGTGCTGGGCAGAGTGACGTTTCCTGCGCGTCCAGTAAGGATCAGTAGTCCGAGGGGTAGGACACTTGATTCACGAGCGCTCACGTCGGTGCTGCAGCAAACTGAACCCAGTCCCGAGCGCAGCCTCTGCCTGGTTAGGAGCTTCCAGTACCTTCTGCCTTGATTTGCAGGTCGACTGGCTGACGGAGAAGATGCGAGAAGCCAACTTCACCGTGTCATCGATGCATGGGGACATGCCCCAGAAGGAACGGGAGTCCATCATGAAGGAGTTCCGGTCCGGCGCCAGGTGCGTGTCCGGAGCCTCCTCTTCTGTGCAGGTGGGGGGGTCCCGCTGCTGCGATAGTTGGGGTGATGACCACCAGCCTTCACGAGGTAGGTTGGTTGCCTCGGTAGGTTAGTTGCCTCGTGTGGAAGGTTTGTTTCTTTGTTTCCAAATAAATGGGGATTTTCTGTTTATCTTTTTGTAATTGGCTTTTAGCTTAATTCCACTGTGGTGGATTCCACATGTGATTGCGTTCCTGTGACCTGCCTGGTGGCCCGACACAGGGTGCTTTTACAAACGTCTGTGTGTGCTGCAAAAGCCCGGGTGTGTCCTGCGTGTCCCCGGTGGATTTCAGTGTCTAAGTGTGTTTTCTGACCATCTGCATCCTTACCTTTTTCCCTCTCCCGTCAGTATTGACAGTGCCAGGATGAGGTTACTCGTCTGCGGCTCTATCACGTCTTGTTTATGGGTCCTCAGACTGTGTGCGTCCAACCTCACAATTACTGTCTTTCTGGGGGATTTACCTCTTATCACGAAAGTGTCTGTCTCTGTCTTCGAAATGCTTTGTGGCTAAAATCCTGCTTTACTGATGGGGCCTCACAGCCTTACTGGGGTTAGTGTCTGTCTGCTTTGTACATCCGTTCGGCCCTTACGTCCTGTTTGTGACCTTCAGTTTTACATGTATCTCTCATGCAGGCGGCAGATGGCGGGGTTGGGTTTGGTTTTTCTTTTAGTTTTAATGATAATCACTGTCTTTTAATTGGAGTATTTAGTCTAGTTTCATTCAATATAAATACTGATATATTCGGTTTTAAATTGACTGTCTTACAAGTGGATCTTAATATCTTCTGTGATTCCTTTTTCTTTATATTGGGTTTTAAAAATTATTCCTCTTCCCCAGGAATATGTTGGATTTCTTTACATTATTTGATAGTTTCCTTAGAGAGTACAGTGCGGGTCATCAGCACCTACCGTTTATTGCGATCTCATGGCTTTTCCTGATAGTCCGGAGAACCCAGCGACCCCCCAAACCTCTGTGTGTTCATTTGTATCAGTTTCAAACCCCACAAGGCATTTCCACTTTATGTAACAATTCATTTACACTTAGACACATGTTTACCACAACTGTTACCTCTTCTCCATTATGTCTGACTTTCCTCTGGGGTGAATTTCCTTCTGCCTGAAGACTGTCTTTTTTTATTTAGTTTGGGTCTGCTGGGAACAGCCCGTCTATTTCAGTCTGTCTGAAAACGTTGGCTTCATCTTGAGGAGTCCCCCTGATGACGTGCTGAGCTAGCGTCTAGGCTGGTCCTCGTTTCTCTGCTACACTTCAATGATATAATTGTTTCTGTTGGGTGCTCAGCTGCCAGTCTAGTTGCCACTCCTGTAAAAACAGTGACTTCTTTGCTGGCTACGCTTTAGGTTTGTGTGTCTGTTTTCAGTGGTTTTTACTTGGGGTGTCTCGGTGTGGGTTTCATCTTCTCCTGTGTGACACTTGCGTGATTTCTTGACGCTTGGCCTTGTCCCTTCGGTGTTCAGGGCCCCATTGTCGCCTCCCTCGGGCTCCAGTCTGTGGTTATGTGGCCATGACACCAGTGTTTTTTTGAATGCTTCTTGCTCCTGTTCTTGCTCCTGTTCTCCCGTCTTTTAACACTTTGAATGCTTCTAGACCAACGACGTCCAATAAAAATGGAATTCACACCACACATGTAATAAACATTTTCTGGCAGCCACATTAAAACAGAGAAACAGGTGAAGTTGATTTTTAGTAATACTCTCTGTTTAACCCAAGATAGCATTTCATTTCAACGTGTAGTCAGCATTAAATATATTGAGACTTTGGGCTGTTTTTGGGGGGTTTTTTTGTTACTAAGTAATCGACATCCGGTGTGTATTTTCCACTTCAAGAACATCTCGTTTCAGTGCAGCCACATTGCAGGTGCTCTGTGGGGGAGGGGCTGGTGCCCTCGGTGTGGACGTGCAGGTCTGTGCCACCTCGCACTGCCCTGTGCGGAGGACGGAGGGGTGTGTGCATTTCAAGTTTGCTTGTAGACACTGAACACTGCACCCAAGTCTCGAGACTCCGTTTGTGAGTCTGGGCCAAAGTGCAGTGCCTTTCCAGTTAGTCGTGTGCGCCTGGCTTTAAACACAGTGTATGCAGCGTCGTAGAAGATTATCTGAGTGTGTTAGTCAGAAAGCGCACGTGACCTCACTGCCTGAACCTCCCCAGTGCTCCTTCAGAACGGCTCCTAGTGGTGCCGCTGGCAGCAGGACCAGCGTGAGGGTGACTCGGTGTGTTGTGGACGCGGCCAGTCCTTTATGACGGAGGCTGGCACCTCAAATGCCTTTCCTTTCTGCAGCCGAGTGCTTATTTCTACGGACGTGTGGGCCAGGGGCCTGGACGTGCCCCAGGTGTCTCTCATCATTAACTACGACCTGCCCAACAACAGAGAGCTGTACATACACAGGTACGCGCTGCAGGCTGCACGGCCTTCCCCGTGGGCTGGGCGCCTGCCCCCTTCTCTCTGCGATGCTTACTGAAGGTACTCCGCTTTCTCAAAGGATTGGGCGGTCGGGTCGCTATGGCCGGAAGGGCGTGGCCATCAACTTTGTGAAGAACGATGACATTCGCATCCTCCGGGACATTGAGCAGTACTACTCCACCCAGATCGATGAGATGCCCATGAACGGTGAGGAGCGGGCTCCCTGGTCCCTGGTTTGGGGCCCTCGGGGGGTCTTCCTTGTGTGTTTGTCGTTGAGAAGTCTGTTGGGAGTCTTTAATTAAATGGACATTTTCGTTGTGTTTGTCTTGTTCCTTAAATACGTGTCTTCCTTCGCTTTCAGTTGCTGATCTGATCTGAGCAGTGTGCAGGCAGTTGTACAGATGTTCGGCCTCGCTGGCTCAGAAGTGCCCTGCCGCCGTCCAATGCAGTCAGGTGTGGAGCGGAAGACAGTCTGGAGGGCGTGCAGGACACCGCCACAGGTTCCGTGCTGTCACCTGAGTTGTGGGGGGAGCAGTTTCTCTTTGACGTGATTGATCTGAACACTTTTCCTGTACTTCTGGGGCCGAAACCGTTTTTCCGTGATTATCCCTGGTCAATATTAGGAAATTTTGTGAAACAGGAAAGTAAGCAGGGTGTTGTGTTGCCTTTTCTTACCACATGTAAATAATGCTTTGCTCTCAGTCTTTTTCATTAAACCTTTAAAACTTTTCCTATGTGCTCCCTAACTTTCTTAAGGTGCCACCAGCTTTTCTGGTAACCTGTACAACCGTAGGTGGGTCATTTCACTCCATTTTCTTATCTCTGAAACGGTGACATGGAGGCAGGGAAACTGCTGGGTCCCCCCTCCCCAAATCAGTTGGGGTAAAGACACAACTTGAGGGGCGGGGCGGGGAGTGCTTAGAAATACTTTAAAGTTCACTGCTGACTCAAAGTACCTGGAATTGTAGCTTATGGAAGGGATTTCCTCTGACTTCCCAACAGAGGGTGACCACGTGGGCTGATACAGTGTGTTTAGGGCGGTGCCTCAGCTGTGGCAAAGGGGGTGGCAGTACTGCCCCGGCCACAGCAGTTCAGCTCCGTCTCCAACTAAGAAGGTAGCGGGAAAGAGAGAAGAGCCGTGCCTGGTACCTGCTCCCACTCATGGACAGGAGGGAGGGAGGGAGGAGCTGGAGGGCTGGGGGCCGTAGACACTGCTGTGGGTTGGCTTTGGCTCTGTGTGCCCAGGTGCCAGGGGCAAGGTCCGGAGCACTTGGGGAAGCACTGGAGGGGTTCAAGGCTGGCAAGATTGATTCTGGGTCAGTGACTCGGGGAGGAGATGACAGGAAACAAGGACGCCGAGAAGCTTAACCGACCTCAAATGCTTCTAGGAAAGGTCTCAGTTGGAAACAGTACAGACAGTTGTGCAAATGTTCAGCCTTGCCGTGTGATTGTCAAAGGGGAGAGAGAGTTCTGCTGGCTGACACCGTGGGTGCAGACTTTCTGGAAAGCAGCCTGGTTCTTGGGCGGTATGTATCCTGCCGTCAGACCCTTCACAGAATTGGGATTAGACACTTTCAGCTCATTCTGTTGTACTTTTAAAAACATTTTTCGTTGACTATATAAAACTGCATGTTCATTACTAGGAAATTTGGTAAAACAGAAAACTAAGAGTGAAAATCACCCATGTTGTAGGGGAATAGCTCCGCCACACGCCCTGGGGACCCCGCCTGTCTTCTTGTGGGTCACCAGGCAAAGTCTCGAGCTGCAGCTGCCCAGCTCGTGGACCCTGTGGTCCTGGTGGGCACGAGCGCTCAGGCTGTGAAGACTGCTGAAAACAAAAATAACGTACAAAGAAGTAACGTACATATGACAGAAGCAGCACAAAGCCTGAGAAAGGCGGTGGGCGTATGCAGTCGAGGTTCTTAAACTGCATGGGAACTGGTGTACTATTGCCTGAAGGTAGATTATGATACTTCAAGATGTATGACATAAAACTTTAATTTTAGATATAAACCCTAAAGGAACCAATGAAAAAGTGAAATAGCCAGCACAGGAGACAAAATGGAACCCCAAACAATACTTTGTCAGAAAGAAGGTTGTAAAGGGGAAGAAATGATGAAAAGGACAAATAAGAAATAGCAAAGTGGTAGATTCAAAATAACCACACCAATAATCATATGAAATGTAAATTGTCTTTTATCTTCGGAAGCTAGAAAGAGCAAGCTAAACCCAGAGCAAGCAGAAGGAAAGAGCAGAGTCAAAGTAAATAATAGAAAAACAATAGAGTCAGCAAAACCCAAAGTTGGTTCTTTGAAAAGATCACATATTGTATGGTTCCATTTCTACGAAATGTCCCAAACAGGTAAATCTGTAGGGACAAAGCAGTTTAGTGGTTGCCAGGGGGCGGGAGGTGTGGGGGTAGGGGAGACGGAGCGTGACTGCTGACGGACAGGGTCTCGGGGTGAAAATGTACTGGAAGAGTGCTGATCGCTGCCCAGATCTGTGAATTGTGTGGTATGTGGACTGGCTCAAAAAGCAGGTGCGGATCTAACATCCTCTAAAATTCAAAGGGCATGAACAAGGAGGAAAAGTAAACTAAGAATCGAATCAAAACACAGTTTTTAAATTAGATGATAAAACAGGACGCAACTGTGCTCTGCTGTAAAGGCACAAATAAAAGTGGGAATGAAAAATACTGCGGCAGCACGCTGGCTAACACAGACCTGCAGCGGCTGTGCGGACGTGAGATGAGAAGTAGATTTCACAGCAGAGAGTGTTACCAGGGGCAGAGGGTGGAGTCATCAAACGATGTAACAGTACTAAACATCCATGCCCCTGTCAAAGCTTCAAAACACAGGAAATCCAGGAAGCAAACCTGATAGAGCTGCCAGGAGAAACAGGCAAACCTGCATTTATAAACAACCTTCTCAAGGTCAAGGCTCAATGTCATCACTTGCACTCAACATCAGGGCCACTGGTCTGTGCGATAAGGCAAGGAGAAAGACCAGAGGGGAAGGGGAGAAGTCTTGTTCACAGTTGATAGACTCCTGGGAAAATCCTGAGGCGTCTACAACCAAGCTACTGGAACTAACAGCAGTTTAGGAAAGGTGACGGGCAGTCTGTCAGAAATCACTTGAAGCCACGTATGCAAACAAGAGCTTTGAAAAGGGAAATTTAAAGCCACCACCATTTACAATGGCATCAAATCTGAAATGCTTGGAGCTACATGTGATAAAACTGCAAGTTGTGCATTGCAAACATTGCTGTGATGAAGTAGAGATGTAAATAAATGAGAGAGACTGTCTTAATGGACAAGTGTCATGCAGGGTGTCATGCGGGGTCTCAGCTCCCGCTCCCCACATAAGAACGCAGGACGTGGTGAGGCCAAAAAGGAACACCCACGGAGTCACAGATAGGGGAGTTATATCACTGTTCTTGCTGGCGGCTGGGTTGGAGACAGGAAGGAGCCACACTACCCGCAACCTGCCGTCGGCTTCTCTGTCAGCCAGCCTCACTTGCCAGCTGCAATCCGTGCTTGCTAGCTCAGCCACGGCAGTTATGTCATCAGCTGTTACTGGCTAATGGCTAACCGGTAACAGCTGATGGCCAGCTAGTCACAGCTGACGGCCATCTAGTACCCGAGCCAGCATCTTTCCATGGAGGCCGAGAGCCTGGAAACTGCTCTCTGGGGCTCTGTCCCCACACTAGAAGAGTCAGTTTGATAAGCTGGCGGCTCTTCCCAAGTTGATATATAGAGATTCAGCACAATCCTAGTCAAAATATCAAGAGGCTTTTTTTGGGGGAGTAAAAACTGACAAGCTATTTCTAAAATTACATAGACACAAAGGATCTAGCATCCAAAACAACTTTGAACAAGTGAACCAAGTTGGAGGACTTCCTCTGCCTGGTATCAAGAATCATTACAGAGCTGTAGTACCAAAGGCTGGTCCTGGCGTGAGGATAGACACACGTGTATAGATCCACGGAACACAGCAGCACATCCAGAAATAGACCACAGGTTGATGGTGAGTGCATTTTCAACAAAGTGACTGAGGAATATTGGTGAGACAAAAAAAAAATACATGCTATATGATTCCATTTAGATAAAGTTCTAGAAAATGTAAACTATACTGGCCCAGAGCAGATCAATGGTTGCCTGGGGACCTGGGGACACGGGTGTGGGACGACAGCCCCGTCCACACAGCTTGGGGCGGTGAGGGCGGGGACACCGTTGCTAGCATGTGTCTCTGGCACAGGCCCAGCTGGACGTTCTCCAGTGACCTTAGAGATGGGAGATACTGGGATGTGAAGTGCTGTGAGTTCTACACATATACCCCGCCCGGGAACGTCCAGGGGACCATCAAGGATGGAGTGGCTGTGTCGTGCGGGGCAGCCTGCGCGGCCTCTAGTCCTGCTCCCCACGTAAGAGCGCAGGATATGGTGAGGCCAGAAAGGAACACCCGGAGCCATAGGTAGGGGAGTCATACCACTATAGTCTCACTGGAGGCTGGAGCCACAACCTGCAACCTGCCGTCCTCTTCTCTGCCTGCCAACCGCCGACTCCCCAACCAGCACAGCGATGGCAGTTATATCAGTGGCCAATTGGCTAACCGGCCACAGCCGACGGCCGACCAGCCGCAGCTGGTGGCCATCCACCACCCGAGCCAGCACTCCCCCACGTGAGGCCGAGAGCCTGGAAACTGCACTCCTGGCTCTGTCCCCACAGGCTGCCTCCATGTCACAGCCCTTGGGCACACCCTCCGTACCCCAAATCCCAGAAGGACCAGCAGAAGCTTGACTGCAAAAGTTCCTTTTATTAAAAAGAATTGCACTTAGGGTTCAAGGATTCCCCAGTCCTGAGAATTCTCCCGAGGTCCCCGGGCCCACTCTCGTCGGACTGGTGGATACCCCCACCTGTTGGGAGCAGGTGCCCAGAAAGCAGCCTGCAGCAGCCACCCAGATCCCTCCTGTCACCGGTCAGAGCAACCAGAGGTGCCGGGGGCAGGTACCACGTTCCGTCCCACACACCACCTTCTCCGCTGTCACGCAGGCAGCTGGTGGCAGCTGACGTTCTCGCGTTCCGGTGACAAGCTATGGAGACAGAGGCTTCCAGGGTAACATTCCAAACAGGCTACCCTCGGGGCCCTGAGCTGACCTGGGATCTGGGCAGAAAAGCCATCAAAGGGGGGCACTGGCCGAGAGCAGAGCCCCAGCACAGGAGGTAGACGTGAGCAAATCTGAGTGTTGAAGGCAAGTCAGCGCCATGCGACAGGTAAGCGCTCTGAGCCCCGGCCCACACGGCTGACGGTGCGCTGAGCCGCTGGACACACAAGCTCCTCCAGTAAACGCCCAACACCCCAGGCCCCGGTCACGACCAACTGATGAGAAACTGCTCTCCCATCGCCAGCGAGACAGGGATGGCCAGGGTCTGGAAACAAGAAAAAGGAAAATGAGCCTCCAATGGCCAGTAGCAGGGAGACCCGAGCGCTCGGCAGACAGGAGTCTGGACACAAGTGGGCAGTGGACACCGGGCCTGCCTGGCCCGGGAGGCTCTCGCTGTTCCCTCCCAGCTGATTCGGGCCACGAGCACCCTCGGCACTAGAAACAAGCTGCCGAAATGCAGACACAGGCAGAGGAGAGGTGTGGGCTCGAGGAGCCCAATCCACCCCGCTCCCCCCAAAGGAAAAGTTCCTCTCTGCCCCTTGTGTGGCCTAAGTGTCCTCTGGCTTCCGATGGCCACTCCCATGACGCCAGCTCGGCAGGCCTGGGGTCACCAGGAACCCTGGCACGTCCCGCCCCCTCGGCCATCCTGGGGACAAGCCCTCTGGCCCCGTCTGTGGCCCCTCTTGCCTGGGTGTGGGGGCTGTAGGTGAAGTTGGAGACAGGAATGCCGTTGGACACGACCTGCTGGGGGGCCGTGACCACCCCCAGGACAGTCACGTTCCTCAGCTGCAGGCCAGCCCCCTCACTGGTCACGTGCAGCAGCTCGTTCACGATGGTGTTCTGGCCAGAGCAGAGAGAGAGAACCGGGGAGGTCGGCAGACGGCCCGGGCAGGAAGCCCTCCCGGACAGTCCTCCGGACAGCAGAGGCAAAGGGCAGGCAGGCACCATGCCCCGACACAAACCCCCGGGCCCTTCTTTCTCCCCAGTGTGGCAGAGACCACCTTCACTTGGGCTGACCCTCCTGGGGACAGGTGGCCATTCCAGGCCCCCAGGCCCAGCTTCCCTCACCAGATCAGGGCAGTCCCGCCTCCAGCCCGAGTAGGTGGCACGACTCACGTTCCTGGCCAGGAAGACGACCTGCATGTAGGCCCCACGCTCCAGCACCCCCAGGCTCTCCCCGTCGTCCCAGAAGAGCTCCCCGCGAGCCTCCCCGCTCCCCGTCAGGGCCACGGCCAGGGCCATGGGCTGTTTGCGGGACTCTGTGGTTGTGAGGCCGGGGCCCTGGAAAGAGGTGGCACACGTCACCGCTGCAAGCCTGGCAGAGGCCTCCAGACCCAGGGTGGGAAGTATACTAGGCGAGGACAGAGCCACACTGCAAGAAACCAGGGTCTGCAGGACACCCGTGGTGACAGCCCTGTCCGAGGCGGACACCCTGGAGGACGTTTGCAGACTGGTTGCCTCTTTCCCAAAATGGGCTGATGAAGCAGGCTGCATTCTGCGCGTCCTCCCTGGACGCTCCCATCCTCCACCCTCAGACACTGTCATGTCTGCCTGGGGCCCTGGGGACAGACAGAGGCTTACGGGGCCCTGGCAGCCCCAGAGCTGGGCGAATGCGCTCAGGTGTCGGCCCAGGTACCTGCAGAGGGATGATGTGCCCGGCCCGGAGGTGGAGGTTGATGGTGTCCAGGGGGGCTGGCAGCGTCACCCACTGCCCCTCGCTGTGGATGGCAGACTTAAAGGGTGCTGAAGGTGGAGGCGGGAGGCTGCCAAGGGCCTCTGCTGGCACCTGGAGGGGGATGGCACGTCACGAAGAGCCCTAGGCAACACCAACGCCCTGTGCTACCATCGGGAGCTGAGGGAGGGCTGCACGGAGGCCCAGGAGGCTCGGCAGAGACAGGCTGGGTGTGACCTCAGGGGTAGAGCCCAGGCCACTTAGTGGGAGCACAGTATGAGAGGTGCCAAGCCCAGGTCCAGGGAGGGGGCAGGTCAGAGGACACTGAGAGGGGCAGGACTTTGGGAGTGGGAGAAGTAAAGGCCCAGCTCAGCCTGTGCAGTGAGACCCATGGGACCCTGGTGAGTTACCCGCATGGGCCTCAGTTTTCTCATCTGTAAAATGGGTTACTGCAAGGACTGCACTAGATGATGCACATGGAGTGCCCAGGCGAGGCCCGTGAGCCGCTGGGACTCGATGGACACGTGCTCCTTCCACACCATTGGTCCACGCCAACAGTACAGGAGGGAGGGACCCCTTTCCTCCCACGTTTTAGGGTCCCGCAGCATTTTAGGGTCCCAAGACTCACTGTCTGCAGGTTGTACCACGTGCCGGTGGGGAAGTAGCCAGTCACTTCAACCTTCCCGGCCTCGAGCACTGGCGTGATGAGAAGGGCCTCTCCCCACAGGAGCTGGCGGTCCACAGTCCAGGTGTGGGGGTCCTCGGGGAACCTTCACACAGCAGGGATGGGGGACCTGAGGCCAGTGTGCTCACAAGGCCAGCAGGGAGGCTCGGCGGGCATGGTGCCATCCACGGCTCGGGCTCTTGCCTACTTAGCTATGTGGTTCTTTGTGCTGGTCTTACCGATCGCTGAGTTTTTCTACCAGGGAGAGGGATTCTATGTCTTTTTATTGGTAATGTCTCTAACTTACTTTTACAATCTATGTTCAGAGTGGTTTCAATAGTCTTCTATGTTCGAGAAGTATTACCTTTTCCCTAAATTAAACCCTTCCTTCCCTCTGCTCTTGGCTGTGGTGCTTAGAAAGCCCATCCTGCCCGAGCATCAGGAAGCCTTCACTTCCGTTTTCCTACAGCATTTTCTACAGTTTCGTTTTTGACATTTAACTATTGAATCCACGTGGAACTTAGGTTTGTATGTCGTGAGGAGAAAATAAACTGGTTTTTCAAATAGCTACCTGATTGCCTAACTACACGAGGCTCCTTTCGGCCACTGAGCTGAGACGCCATTCTACCATACGGTACCTTCTCACGTGTGCCTGAGTCCTGTTTCGAGGCATCTGTTGGATTTTTTTGAGGTCCTTTCTCTGAACCAGCCCCAAACGGACTCAGTCGTAGTAGCTTTACAACCTGCTTTACCAACTCGTGGGCCTGTACTCAGTGTTCTTCCTTCCAGGTTTTTCTAGGACTTCCAATGGCCCCAGCCCTGAGCTGGAATCTAAGGGGTGGGAACTGGGGGTCGGAGCACCCCAGTAGGGAGGGCCCAGGGTTTGGCCTTATGTCACTCAGCTGCACCCTGCTCCCTCGTGCAGTTCCAGGGAACACCCCATGCAGCAGGATGGGTCTGCCTGGGATCACTAGGCCCGTGGCAAACCCCCCCACGCTGGTCCCCATGGGCTATCGTCTCCCCTGACTCGGGACACTCACTCCAGGAAAAGAGGCCAGGCCACGGTCTCACCTCTGGGGTCACACACACCCCTACCCCGTGCCCGTGGGCCATTTCCCTCCCTACCCAGGGCACTCACTCCAAGAAGAGGGGCCGGGCCACGGTCTCGCCCCCGGTGTGGGCCCGGTGGAACAGCGTGTAGAGGTGGGGCAGCAGCGTATAACGCAGGGTGAGGGCCGTCCTCATGGCTTGCTGAGCCGCGTCACTGAACCTGTAGGGCTCCTGAGGCTGCAGGGGGAGACAGGGGTCGGAGAAGCACCTGGGCCCCAGGAGACCCCACCAGCTCGGCCGGCCAGCACCTGGTGTGTTGGCTCCGTCAGGGGGTGGTCCCAGGCAGACCCTCCCGGACACCCTGCCTACCAGGCTGTGCAGGTCGTTGTGGTTCCGCATGAAGGGGTAGAAGGCCCCCAGCTGGGTCCAGCGCACGCACAGCTCCTCCGAGGTGTTGCCCAGGAAGCCGCAGATGTCGGCCCCCACCAGGGGCACCCCCAGCAGGTTGAAGAGCAGGATTTCTGCAGGGTAGGGTCAGACGGGGCCTCAGGCTGCCAGGGCCCAGCCAGCTCACGGCCCAGGAGCCGGTGGATGTGTCTGCTGAGCCGGCTGGAGGCGGCTCTGCGTGGACCCCAGGTCAGCACTGCACTGGCCTGTGCCTCTTCCACCCGTGGTCAGCAGGGCAGCCGCACCTGCCGTGAGGGGTACGCACAGCAAACTAGCTTGTTAGGGCTGAGCTGTGTCCCACAAGAGAGAATGTCGGAGTCCTAACCCCCGTCCACTGGCTGTAACCTTATTTGCAGATGCGACCAAATTAGCATGAGGTCATTAGGATGGACCTAATCCAGTATGACTGGTGACCTTCTAAGAAGACAAAGACACAGGGAGATGGCCAAGAGACGACAGAGGTCAGAGTGACGCAGCCCCGAGCCAAGGAGGACCCAGCACTGCCCAAGCCACCAGACGTTGGAAGAGGCAGGAAGGAGTCTACCCAGGGTGGCAGAGAGCACGCGGCCCCACCGCCTGACCAGCCTCCAGGGCTGTGAGAGAAGTTTCTGCTGTTCTGAGCCCCCCGGTGTGTGGTACTGCATCAGAGCAGGCAGTTCGCCGAGTCCCCTGAGCTGCTGGAGTCAGGTTCCAGGCCATCTCAGCCTGGGCCCCACCAATGCTCAGAGGACGTGAGGGGACACTGCAGCCTGGGGCCATGGGGACCCTTGTTTGGTTGCAACAGGTCCTGGGAGCTACAGGGCCTCTGCCTGGTAACAGTCAGTTTACAGCAGAACTAACCCCAGAACCGGGACCTGGCTCTGCAGGAGGCTTCAGAGACCGGCCTGCAGATGCGGGGCCCCACCTGCCACACCTGCTCCACGTAGCAAATCAGAGCCCGAAGCACCTGGAGGCAGACAGCTAGAAGCTTCTGGAAGGAGGGAGGGACTTCTTGGCAGGATTTCGCCAGGAGTTTCCCGTAGCCCAAGGGTCTGGAGACGCCCCCACACAGAAGCAAGCCTGTGACTGTCAAGGTGCTCCCAGGCCTGCCATCTGTGTAGTAGGGGCTCTTCTCAGGGGTGGCCTGGTGACTCAGCACTCCAACCCCTTCCCCATGGCTCCTGAGCCATCCAGGGGCCTCGCACGTGTCAGTGGTATCAGAAAGTCAAGTTTCTCTTTGCAGGAGGGAGCGGGCACTGAGACCTGTGGACCGAGCTCAAAGGCAGTTTCCTGCAGCTCAGGATGTGGCGACCAGAAGGGACATTGTGAAAGGAGGGACTCTGACAGCTGGCCCTGGCAAAGCAGGGATGGGGACACCCAGAAGTGGGGTGCCACAGGTGAGCTGACCTGCACAGGTGTGCAGGAGCCAGCAGGCCAGCCCCGTGTCCCACCTGAGTCAGCGCGCCCCCACGACGCCCCTCCCTCCCCCTTAGCAGCAGCGTCTCCCTGAGCTGTGCGGAGCCCAGCACCCAGCTCGGGCAAACCTCCCCTCCACACAGCGCTCTCACCTGGCACGGAGGAGGACAGCTGCTCCCAGCTGCTCCACACGTCCCCTGTCCAGTGGCCGGCATAGCGGCCGTGGCCCGCGAAGGTTGAGCGGGAGATCACAAAGGGGCGTGTCCCCCGAGCCTTCACCAGGGCCCTGGGTGGAGCAGAGGGTCAGAGAGCTGTGCAGAGTGGGGTCACGGCCAGCAGAGTGCCCGGCCGTGTAGCAGGGGGCAGAGCTGGGAGGAAGGAGGAAGGCCAGGCCACTGCCAACCCCTGCTGGGCAGGCAGCTGTGCCTGAGCCGCTGGTGGCCCTCAGGCGCACCATGTCACGGGGGACAGGCCTGTCAGCCCAGACCCCCCTTCTTCTGAGGTGCTGAGCATGGCCTGGGGGGACGGTGCTTGGGCCAGCAGCTACCCCCTGGGGGCCTGGGCTCCCTCCGCTTCCTGCCCTGGGCCCATCCCCGCCCCCCCCCCCCCCCCGTAGCCCCCTGCATGGGGCCCTCACCTGTGGGAGGCCAAAGCTTCCGTCAGGCCGTACAGGTTGTGCAGGTTGTAGTGTGTGGAGAGGAACTGGTGGCTGGAGGCACAGATGGTGGCTGCCCGGAGGGTCCCGCCAACCACCCCTGGAGGAGAGGGGGCTGATTCTGTGGAGCCCCTTCCCGGCAGACTGGTGCCCCCATGTCCCGGGAGCACCCTCGGAACTCGGGGTGTGTCCCTGTACAGTCTCCACTTTTCCAAGGGCAGGAACAGGCAGGCGCTGAAGGCTGCCCTTTGCACACCCCAGACACATGCCCTGGACCCATTCCCACTCTCCCTGTCCATCTGCCGAAGCCCAAAGCACCCGCCCTCCCGGGTCTGGCCTCAGCTGCACGCCTCCCCCACCTGAACCTTGCTCCTGGGTTCCCCTCCCCTTTCCCGGGCTGGCTATGCCCATCGGCTCCTCAGAAATGACAGCTTCTAGTCTCCCAAACCAGACAACACAACCTGAGCCATTACTGGTGCCGGTGGGGCAGCAGGTGGGAGAGTCACCTGGCACATAAGGCGGGTTCTCAAGGTCGCTGTCGGGGCAGCCGTCCACGGAGCCCTTCACAAAGTTGGATGGCTCGTTCATGTCCTGCAAGAGAGGCCCGGAGGCGGGCAGCCCGCACAGTGTAGACGGTGGGGCCAGTCCCCCAGGCCGGGGTGCCCAGGGCCGGGGCCACACTCACAATCCATATGCCGTCGAACGGCACCTGGGCGTGGAACTCGGCCACCATGTCCTGCCACCAGTCAAGGGCCTCGGGGTTGGTGAAGTCGGGGAAGGCAGTGGGTCCCGGCCACACCTGGAAGAAGGCCAGAGGGGAGACCAGGCCCCCTGCTCCTCACCCGTCTCCCTGGGGGGTTGGGACTGTGCAGGTGAGGGCCACTGGTGAGAGGGACCCTGGTGGAAACTCATCTAAGACCCACTTTCTGACAGGCCCCGGATCTGTACTTCTGGGAGCCTCCCCCAGCCACCCCTCGGCCAGGCCCCCTTCCTCTTGGTTCTGGGCACATCCTGGAACACAGAGGTCAGGACTCTACTGGGTGCCCCATCGGAAGGCCTGGGAACCGTCAGGAAGCCTCAGGGGCCTGGAGGACAGGGAGGGCCCCAAGGCTTTGCTACGGGTCTGCAGAGCTCGTGCCTGGGCTGGACCAGGTCCCCCATGAAGCCAGGGGTCCCTGACAAAAGGACTCGAGGACAAACACCCCCAGCTGTGACGCCACCCCACTCTGTCCCACTGGACAATACCCTCTTCCATAACAGCTTCCTGACCCCACTGGCCAGGACCCCCACTTCCTCACCCCTCCTCCACCCGACCCCCACTCTACCTTCCCAATCAGTGGCTGCCCGGTCTCATTGGTGATGAAAACCCCCCTCCGCAGACCCTCATCGTAGGGTCGGTAGCTCCCAGCGGGGCCAGAACTGCTGATAGCGGGATCCTGGGGGTGAGAAAAGCCAGTCAGAGAGGGGACTGCCCAGAGCCTTGGACCAGTCACTGGGAAAACGCTCTCAAACGAATGTTACCGGGGACAGAGGCAGGATATAGCTGTACACGTGTACTGCACACCCATGTGTGTACATGCACACGTATGTGCAGAGACAGAGCCAGGGGCACCAGCTGGCCAACGGGGACCACACCTGGATGCAAGTTTCACCTTTGCTTTAAGAGTTCTAGTTTCACAAACGTTCTGCAGTGAACATTTCTTTTAGAATGAAGAAACGGTCTGAGTCTGCCTCGCTGCTGAGTGGCCAAGGACGCTAGCTGCCCTCAGAGGGCCCGTGGTGACAGAAATGACCAGCAGCAGAGCAATTCCGAGCCTCTCAGCAAATGGATTTCCTCTGCTGAGGGGGATCCGTGGTGGCGACCACTCCCACCTCCTCCTCCAGCGGCACGGCTGGGCACTGGGCACGGCTGGACCAGTCCTTGAATCCCATCCCTCTGGCTGCAGGGACTGGCCCGGGGGGCGTGTCTTCATGCTGGGCCACTCAGAGTCCTGCTCACCTTCCCATGAGGCAGAGCTGACCTGGGGCAGGCAGGGCCAGGAGACACACGGAGGCCCTGCACACAACTACCCCGGCCCTTCAGGTCCTGGGTGACAGCTGAGCACCCCTCACCCCTCTTGCTTTAAGCAGGTCAAGTAACAACAACCAAAAGGACCCTGATCAGCAGACAGATGTTCCCAGGGACCCTCACGCTGGATGGACAGCAGGGGCCAAGTCTGTCCATCTGATATCCCCTCCCTATGAAAGACGCTCAGCAAACATCCTCAGGGACCACGACAGACACGAGGAAGATGTCACCTAGAGCTGGAGCCACCACGTCCTGGGCCCCTCTTCTTCCCAAAGGGCCAGCTCCACACTTCGCAGCGGGCAGGGGCACTTACCACGATCATCACGTACCGCCGGCCGCCCTGGTGGAGCTCCTGCACCATGGCCGGGAAGTCTCCAAAGCCGTCCGTGTTGAAAGTGAAGTCCCTCCTGGCGTCCATGTAGTCCAGGTCGTTCCACTGGACGTCCTGCAGCCACAGCACACGGTGGGGCTGTGGGGACCTGGGCACTGTCTGGGCCAGCCCCCCACGGGGCCCCAGGACCCTCCCCAGAACTCACCAGGGGGAAGAGGGCTCGGGTCATGTTCTCCACCACCTGGCGGGTGATGGCAGTGGACGAGTAGCCCCAGCGACACAGGTGGAAGCCCAGGCCCCAGTATGGCGGCATGAACGGGTAGCCTGCGAGCCAACGGGCCTCCGTGAGGGGGCAGGAGGGAGGGGCGGGGGGCGCGGACGGGGCGAGGGAGCAAGCCTACCCACGATGTCCAGGTACTGCCGCACCACACTCTTGGGCTCCGGGCCCAGCAAGACATACACGTCCAGGATCCCGCCCGTTGACCGCCAGCTGAGGGCTGGGCTCGGCTGCAGGACCACATCTGGGGAGAGCAGCCCTGGGTCTCAGGGACAAATACCCGCCTGTCCCCAGGGCCCTTGGCACTTCACGGGTGGACGGGCCAACCACCTGTGAGAGGGGTCCTGCTACAGGGAGCCTGGGAGCAGGCTGATTGGGGGGCAGGGGGACCCTGAGGACTCGCTGAAGAGCCTGGTGCAGGACGGGAAGATGCTGAGTGCCTGGACCCCGGGGCTCCCCTTTCTGACCTCTTCCCACCCCCAGAGAGCACCTTAGGGTCACCGAAAGGCAGAGCTGGAGAGGCCACGGCACACGGGACTCATTTCTTAGAAGAGCAAACGAGGCCTGACCCCAGTCCTTTGCCCCTCTCCCATACCCCCAGCCTGTCGGGCAGGTGCCGGCCGCCCCACGCTCCCTTATGACAGGGGGATGTGGCCGCACCCGGGAAGCCCGGCCTGGGCGCTGAGGCGGCCCCCGTTCGCTTACCCATGGCGTTGCTGTTCAGGAGGAAGACCCCGTGAGCCAACCCGCCGTCCTCCAGCACCAGGTAGAAAGGGTGGGACCCGTACAGGTTCACGTCGGACTGGGACACGGCAGACATGGCATCAGCTCCCTCGCCCACGCGGCTCCTCCAGTCCCGCCCCACCCCGCCAGCCCCGTACCATGGGGGCGATGTCCCGGTTCCAGAGCGTGATCTTGGTCCAGTTGGTGCTGAGCAGAAGGGGGCCGAGGTGCTCGGCGAGGCCGGTGACGTACGGGCTCGGCAGGGAGGTGGACAGCTGCAGAAACTGCTCGGCGAAGAACAGCGGGGCCACCGTGGTGTTCAGCCTGCCGGGGAAGAGACCAGGCGGCCTCGCACCCTCGATGGCCAGACGAGCCCAAGATGGACCCTCCCGAGACACCCCCTGGCCCTGCTGCCCCCCGAGGAGGCTGGAGTGCCCTGGCAGCCCTAGACATGCTGACCTCAGGACAGAAGCAGCCACGTGAGGCCCACCAACCCCGGGGTACCCGACGTGGCGTGGAGAGCGTCCAGAGCACATCCAGAGAAGGGGTTCTGCTTGGCCGTGCCCACGTCACCCCAGGCGGGCTCTGGGAGCGGACTGCCCATGAGCCCTGGCCGCAAGCAGCTGCTGGGTGAGGGCTGCCTAAAACCCTTCCAGTCCTGGGAGCTGTGGCCCCGAGCTCCTGCCACGAGGCTACACTGCTCCCCAACCCCGGCCGATGCTGCCCCAGAGTCCTCTGGGGTAGCATGGGGTCAAGGGCAAGGCCAGAAACCACAGGCAGGGCCCCTCTGCAACTGGAACACGTATCATGGTTAATTGCATGGAAGGGGCACGCCGCCCACCCCTGGCCCACACTGTGCTGGCGTGCGTGTGTGTGTTCAAGACCAGAATCCAATAAAGTGCTTTAAAAGACTTCTCAGGTCTCTGCTCAAAGGTCAGCTTCTGGGGGGGGCCTTCCCTGAGCCCCACGACAGAGTCAGCCCTGCCCTCTGCACCAGCACAGCCGTTTCGGGGCCTTTCTTTGCATTCCTGCTCCAGACACTGCTGTAGGGATACACTTACTGCCTGCAGCGACACAGGAGCCTACAGGAGCCAGCCGTAATGCTCGGCCCAGAAATGAATGTGCGCAAAAGAAAGAAATGCATTTCTGAAGGCGAGTTCCCTTAAGATTACGGCAAGTCCAGCTCACCTCGTTCCTGCGCGGTAACAGCTCAGTGGCAGAGCCACGGCCCTATTGGTTCCGTGCGCATGATATGTGGGGCCATGTGGTATCATGTGCAGGGCACGTCCTGTGAAAACGTGCTCGCACCATCCAGCGCCGAGGCAGACAGTGGGCCTGACGGCCGGTGGGCACACTTCTGGGCCCGTGGGTCCGTCCTCCTGAGGAGTGGACTGTGACGGACACTTGGTCACGGCCGCGGCATTCGAGCCTAAACTCACATCCCAGGATGCTTCAGTGCATCCAACGGGGGTGGGGGCAGGAGGGGGCCACGCTTCCCTTGGAGGCAATGGCATGACCAACCGATGCCCCTTCTGGCTACAAATGTTTGCCGAGCGCCTGCTGTGGGTCAGAAATGCTCCAGGAGCTGGAGGCTCAGGACAGAACGGAAAGGCTCCTGCCAAGGCAGCAACGATCCAACAAGACCTCATGGGGGTCCTGAGCCTGAGGGACTCGACTCAGAGTGGCCAACAGCAGGGATGCTGGGGCCCCGGCTCCGTCACCTGCCAGCAAACCCCTCGCCTCTCTGTGCCTCAGTTTCCTCATCTGTAAAGTGGGGATAATAACAGCACCTACTTCTGCGTTGTCACAAGGCTTAGACGAGTTAGTAACTACAGTGCCTGATACGCACTAACCGCTATGTGTTATTTGGTAAACAAGTAAAGTAAAAATGAAGCCATGAGGGGATGTTGCGTGGCACGGGTGTAACATTTGACCCTGGACCAGGGGTTCTCGGCCTGGGCACAGTCACACTGGGGCGTGATCACTGCACTGTGGGGCTGCCCTATGCATCGTGGGGGTTGAACAGCATACCTGGGCGCCACCCACTAGATGCCGGCAGCACTTCCTCCCAGGATGACAACTAAAATGTCTCCAGCCATGGCCAAATGTCCCTTGGGGAAAATGGCCCCCAGCTGGGACTCCCTAGGCTGGACATCTGGGAGGGCCTCTGAGAACTCTGGGTGGAGGGAACATTGAGCAGCAGGGCCCCAGGGGTGGCGGTGGGGGGCCCAGCATGGCGAGGGGGCCTGAGGGGGAGGGTGGACGGGCTCAGGGACGATGCTGTCCAAGTCCCTGACCCTGCCACCCGAGGTCAGGGCACTCACACCACCCGTCCGTCCAGCTTCCGGCGCACGACCACCCCAAAGGGCTCCTCAGAGAACTCCACGCTGTAGAGCGTGGACGGCGCCCGGCTGTGGACACGCGGGGTCTCCAAGGGCACCTTGTAGCGCCTGTTGGCGGGATCTCTGATCTAGAAGACGAGAGTGGTGGTGTCATGAGGCCATTCGTGGCCCGGCAGCCACCCCTGCATATTTCCCACTCCTTCCTTCACCCTCCAGAGGAGCCAGGGGTCCGTTCCCGTCCCAGCGTGGCCGGGCACCAAGTGGGAGCCTTGGCACTTCGGCCAACCTCCCTGAGCCTCGGTTTCGTCATCTATAGTCAGGAGATCACCTGCGGTGGGTTGCCAGGCAAATACAGAACACCCAGGAAATCTGAATTTCAGATAAACAAGAATTTTTTTTTTTTTTTAGCTAAGGATGTCTCAGATATTGCATGGGATATGCTGGCACTAAAAACAAACTCATTCCTTGGTTATCTGGTTCAAAAATACGAGGCATCCTGTATTTTTATTTGATGAATCTGGCAACGCTATTCAACCTGGCAGACCTGTCACAGGGTCATTGAGAAAACAATTAGAGCAGCAGCTCTTATCTGGTACGTAGTAACCCCTCCGTAAATGATGACGTTCTACGTTACTGTTAACAACAGAGCATTGGAACGGAGGGTCAGGCTCTCTCACTTTTGCATCTGCACATTTGTTCAGTGGACCAGGTTTTACTGGGCATCTACGCTGTGTCAGACACTGTCCCAGGGATTGGGACACCGCAGGGGACGATCAGACAAAAGGCTCTGCCTTGGGGATGACAGTCAGGGGCTGGGATGCCACCGCCCAGTGCCTGGGACATCCCCCCCCCCGCCCCATCCACCTTTCCACTTGCTGACCACTGCAGGACCTCAGGTCTTGGCTGAGATTTCACTTCCTGGGGGAGGCCTAACCTCCCTCCACTGGGCCGTGAGACCTGCCCTCCAGAGCAAGTTCTAGAATCTTTGAGTCACTGTCTTAGTGGCCACTGCTGAGTGTAGGCACCGTCTGCTCACACCTGGACTCCCGTGAGGGCACAATACACATTCATGCAATAAGCACCCCCTCTGCCCCGTCTCTACATGTGCCCGGCCCCGCCCGGCCTGCCCACCGTGAAGTGGAGTCGGCTCTCGGTCTCCATCAGCACGTCCAGCTGTAAGGTCATGACATCCTTGGGGAAGAAGGTCGGGGTGTCTCGGCTCAGGGTGGCCGTGTAGCCCGTCTCTGTGGTGGTCAGGTTCCCCAGCTTGTAACTGGGGTAGCTGGGTGGGAAGAAGCACCAGGGCTGTGCCATCCGAGAGCCCCGTGGTCGCCATCTTGCAGGCACGTAGCAGCAGCCCCGGGCCTCACACTGCTCGCGGGTGATGGCTTTGTCTGGGGCGCAGTCAAAGCGGCTGTTGGGGGGCACGTCACACTGTGTGGGTGCTGCTCCCAGGCTGGGCTGGGGCCCTGGGCCGCTGGCTCTCTGCTGGTGAGCTTGGTTCATCTCCTTGGGAACTTGGGAGAAGTCATGCAGCTCTCGGGGGACCACCATGAAATCGTGGAGCAGGACATGCCCCACGAGGGCAGCAGTGGCCAAAGAGAGGAGGACACAGGCCCCCAGCAGGGGGCGGGGGCAGGGCGGCCGCTTCATGTCCATGGTCTCGGTGCCTGCGGGTCGTGGGACGGTCCCGGAGGCCTGCTGAGTGGAGAACTGGGGTCAACAGGGAAGGGAAGAGTGGCCGGGGCATCAGAGGCTCTCAAAGCAGCTTCCAGACATGAACTCTGGGGACCCAGGGCAGGCAAGGGTGGACGAGCTCCCAGCACTGTTCAGACAAACATGGGGGAAGGAGAAAAAGGGAAGGAAAAGTCCCCAAGAGGGGGCTGCAGAATACTGTGAAGTCTCATGAAGTTACAAATGAAATGCACTTAGAATTTCTGTAAACATGATTAATGACACAAAAAGACCCACATGACAGACTGACAAGTGGAACAAGGAAGTTACAAGTGCAGATGGACAGAGCCGATTCTGTGTAAAGACGGAGGCCAAGGTTACATTGTAACCAATGGGGAGGAAGTGCCCTGGGGGACGTGCCACCTTCCCTCTGTCCCTCTGCTGCTGACCAGGGCATGGAAACAGCCTGGGGAGAAGTTTGGTCACTGCAGCCGAGGGAGGGTAAAGCCACAGGAGAAAGGCCTGGTCCCCAGCAGCTGGCAGAGCGGAGCCCCTCCGGGCCCTGCAGCTAGGGCCTCTGGGGGTCTCGGTGGTCCTGGGTCTGTCTCTGTCAAGCAGCTGCATGGAGAGCCTGACGTCAGTTACTGTGGTGATAAGACTGTTATTACCTGCATGTTATCGGTATGTTCTAAGTATTTTATAAGGAACGTTGTTGGCCCAGGTCCTCCGAGGAGCAGCAGACTCCAACACGGGACAGGGTGCCAGGACACTATTAGGGGACTCATTTCCATCAGAGAGAAAATTGGGGGGCTGCCGGGGACTCATGTCCATCAGAGAGAAAATTGGGGGGCTGCCGGGGAAGGCTGGGAGAGCCATCACACCCCACACAAGGGGAGGGTGGGGAAGGTGGCTGGGTCCAAGCGTCCCAGACTGCCATGCAGGTTAAGGAAGGTTCAGCTAGGACCAGGGTTGGAGGCGGTTCTCGAGCCAAAGCTGGCCATGACAGGGGCCCGGCGCCCCCAGAAGTGGCTTGCCCTAGTGTTATGGGCCAGAAGCAGCCTGGTCTCAGGACAGCTGTGGATTTCAGAGCGCAGCACCTCAGCTGGGTGTCTAACAATTCAACTCAGTTCTGACATGAACTCCTGGAGTCAGCATCAACCCCACAGGTTAAGGGCTCAGCCCAACAAGACGGCGCCACTCAGACGCCAGGCATGAATTCCAGGTTGCCACCGCACTTCTGACCAACCGGCTATAAATGTGAGGGTTCACCCCCCCACACACACACACACACCTCCCCACTTTCAATTATTGGCGAAGACAACTCACAGAACTCATGAAAATGCTTTCCTTAGTGCCATGGGTTTATTCTAAAGGCTACAACTCAGAAACCACCCAATGGCAAGGTATGGGGGGAGGGGGAAGGGTCCTCCAAACCCTCTCCCAGCATCAAAACCTGTGCATCAGCTTGGAAGCTCTCCAGACCCCAAGGAGTTTATAGGGTTTCCTTAGGCGGGAACAACTGATTAGATCATCGGCCACTGGTGATCAATCACCAGCCCCTCTCCGCTCGCCAGAAGCTGGGGTGAAAGTTCCCACCCTTGAGTCCTGCTTCTGTCTTTCTGGAGACCAGTTCCCATCCTGAAGGGATCTAGAGACCCCAGCCACCCGTCATCATTAGCCTGTAGAAGACAGTTATCACTCCCCAAATTCCAAGGGTTTTGGAGCGGTGTGCCAGACCTGGGGACAGAGACTAACTGTTTTTATACCAGTGCCCCGGCTCCACCTGACCCTTCCAGCCACATCTGACAGACACCTCGTGGTCTCATGACTCAGAAACCACGGAACTGAGAGTGTGGGGCAGGGTCCTCATTCAGGGGCCCCTGGGCATCGCCCACCCCTCCCCACCGAGTTCAGAAGCTGCAGAGGTGCCAGGGGCACAGGCGGGGCCAGCACCACATCCCCTCTCACGGTTTCCACTTTGGAGACCGGGAAGAGCGGTACCCACAGGGCTCGACAACTTACAGAAAATGGGGACGGGCTGAAGGTCAGGGGGTCAAGTGGCCCTGCTGACCAGGAAAGCCCGGCAGGGCTTTCAGGCCAGTGGCTCAGAAGTGCTGCTCCCCAGACCAGGGTGGCGGTGTGGACGAGCGGGGCTCAGAGCCCAGCTTCCACCCCTGGACGGGGAAGTGCGGGTTCTTAACTCCTGTGCCTCAGTTTCCTCCACGTGGAATAGGCCAGCGCAACCTTCCTGGCCCGGCACTGGGTGAGGGAATGAGGACCGTGCAGTCTGGGGGTCCCGGGAGTGACTGCTGACCCCGCCGCGCGCGGACCCTGGCACGACGTGCGCAGCTTCTGCAACAGGACATCACTGACGACCAGTCAGTCAATCGACCCTCCCCGTGTGGGCGTCACGGTTGCCCCGACCCGGGGGCGCCCGTCGGAGGGGCTGCAGCGGACCGCCCAGTCCCTCGCCCGCAACCCCGGCGGCCCGAGGCCCGAGGCCCGCTCACCTCCGCGCACGCGCGCCCGGTCCCGGACGGACTCACGTCCGCGCACGCGCGCTCACCTACGGCCCCGCACGCCTCTACGCACGCGCGCCTGGCCCGCAGCGGCGAGCGGGGTCAAGTGCTGGAGGGCGCGCGTCAAGCGGGTGGGAGGCCGGCGGCGGCGGCGGCGGCGGCGGCGGCGCGTCACGTGACAGGCAGCCCGCGCCGGCGCCCTGGGTGCGGGTGCGCTCGACCCGCCGTGCGCCCCCTGTTGGAGCGGCGGGCGAGGCCGCGTGGAGCGTCCGCGCTCTCCTCCGGCCTTCGGGACCCTGGAAGGTGGGCAGGGGTCCGAGGAGCGAGCACCTTTCCCGGAACATTCGCTCCGATGCCGCGACTTTGCCTTTTGGGGTCGGGGAGGGGGCGACACCCACCGGTGAGCAGGCCCCCGCGGCTGTCGGGCTTCCGGGGAGCTCGCCAGGCCGCCCCAGGGGTACAGCGCGCCTGTCACTGTAGCCTGCAAGGCGGGCACCGGCGTTCAGCTACGAAATGGCAAAGATAGCAAACGTCTGGAAGCACCTTTAGTTAAGTAAACTTATTAACTTGTTCCTTAAAGGAAAACGTGGTCATAACCCATAAAATCGACTCTTGTGAAAATGTTAGGTGACGTTTACAAAGAATTTTTCATACAAACGGGAAAATGCTAGTGTTTAGATGAGCAAGCTTTCCAACGTGAAACCCGAAAGCTGGACACGCAGCGTGACGCTGTCACGTGGAATGCAGGCCTGGAAAACCCTGGGAGGACGGACAGTGGCGCCTCTGGGTGGGGAACCGAGAGGGTTTCCTCCGCTTTGTAGTTGTATTTCTGGAATGTTTTAGAATAAACGCGTTTCTCCCACGTGCAGGGAAAAAAAGTTTTATTTTTCTGCTGAAAAGTTTGAAAGTGAAATTACTTTGTTGAACATTGTCCCTTTACACTGCAGAGAAGCCACACGGTAACAAGTGCCACAAGAATCGGGGGTGGGGTGGGGGTGGGAGAAGGACGCTCTGGTTACAGTGAACGTGGGACAAGTGGGCAGACATGGGACGTGTCTCAGTATTTACCCACGGGCACAGTCTTACTTCAGTTGTCAGGTCTCCGTAAGCACAGCCCGTGGGTTGTTCCCCTGCACTTGGTCCTGTGAGCTGGGAATCTGGATTTAGCGGCGGGGAGTGGGGGCAGGAGAAGGGACCCGAGTTTCCCCGGGGTGGAATCAGGGAAAGCTGCAGATGAGAAGGCGGGTTGTGGGTTTTCAGACGCACTGGGGTGCTGAAGCCTGAGGGCCATCATACTCCTGCTTTCCGCAGGGTCCCTTCTTTACTCACCCACAAGACTGAGTTGGTACCAGACACGGTCAGAAGGAAGCCCAGCTCACTCCGGAGCATTCTCACATGCAGAAACCAGAGCACCAACCCAGCTACCATGAGAGCATGGATTTGCAAATGCAAGACTTGCTTAGATGCAACTGGAAACACTGGGATTTGACTTGGCTTAAACAGCTGTGTGGCTAAAACAAATTTCTACAAATTTCTTCTAAACAGTGCCATTCTCTGAGGGTGGACATGGCTTTCAGTGACACAAGATCCTAAGTCCCTGGTAATACACAGAATCCTGGTCTCTTCCACGGGGGCCAGCCTGGGAAGTCGTGGTCCAGGACGCTCTCTAGGAGGGCCCTGGCGACTCCAGCTTGTTGGCGATCGTCTGTCTGACCTTGAGCAGGGCCTCCTGGAACTGGGGGTACTCGTCCTTCACGTGGTCCAGGATGGTGCTGATGGCGGCCAGCCGGTCGTCCAGGCGCCTGCGCTCCACTAGCAGCGACTGCTTGGAGCGGAACAGACACACGTACCTGCCGTCCTTCACAGCCTGCAGGTGCTTGAGGCGCGTCTGCAGGGCCACCAGCTCGGCAAGTTTCTTGGGTGAGATAAGAGACCCTGTGTCAGGCTGTACAGATTCAAAAGAGGACACTTACTGGGCCCCCATACAAACTCAGAGGATGAATGACAAAGAGGAGAAGGGGGCAGGGAAGGAACACCTGAAGTACTGAGTCTCCACAGCCAGGGGACGAGGCCAGCGTGGGGCTTTATCCTCCATCCATCATCTAAGAGGCAGTTGACACCGGCCATGTGTCAGGCCTGCTGCCAGACACTTCCCTTCATCATCTCCCATCTCGGCTGATCATCAGGCCCCAACCCTGCAGTCCTGCCTGATCCCTCTCCTCTGCTCACACCAAATCCAGTCTCCCTGGAAACTCCTGGGACAATGACAACACTATGTGCAGCTGCTCACTCGCCCCAAGGCTTCAGGCCCGTCATGCCTCACCGTCCTCCTTAAAAACTGTGATGGCCTCAAACAGGCCTCCCATGTCCACCCGTCACCTTGCAGTCCTCACTCAACCTCAGAGCCGGAGTGATCCTGCTAACACGTCACCCTCAGCCCCAAACCCTCCCACTGTCTCCCGCCTCCCTGAGAGAAAAGCCCAAAGTCAGGGTCATGGCCCCCAAAGGCGGTGCATAGCCCAGAGGGCTGTCTCTGCCCCCACACTGCACCTGCAGGCCTCTGGTGGCCCTGCGGCAGTCCCAAGCTCCAGCTCTACCTGCTGTGCCCTCTGCTGGGTTGGCTCGCTCCCTTGCTTCCTTCAAGTCTGACTCAGGTCATTTTCCCCGTGTGGTCTTTTCTGCCCACCCCACCACCCCACCCACTTCTCTGCTTATTTTTCTCCAGAGCACTTGTCACCATCTGACACATGATATCGTTTCTTTTGTGTATCTGTTCCTTCACCCCAGGAACGTGAGCTCCGGGCAGGCAGGGGTCCTGGTAGCCCTCGTGGCCCCAGCATTGTCTACCTGTCGCTTGAGGGCCACCAGCTGGTCCTGGTCGGCCTCGACCATCTCGGTGTGGGACTGCGTGGCTGACAGCTGTGCCTGCTTCTCCAGGAGGGACTCGCCCATGCGTTTTTGAGTCTCTTCCAGTTCCAAGATGGTGTTGCTGCAGTCCTCGCTGGCCTAGGGGATGGGCAGGGTCATCCTGGGACTGTCTCCTGCCTATCCAGCGGACAGAGAGGACTCAGGCCGGAAGGCCCCACCTGTGCACATGATCCAAGGGGATTCCCAGAGGGGCAAAGCCAGTCCCTGTCCCTGGGAGCTGTGACCCAGGGTGGAGGGCGTGAGTCCCAGCAGGGCACCAGGGCCCAGTTAAGTCCTCTGCAGAGTGCTCTCTGAAGGCAGGCGAAGCTTGGACAAAGGAGGGGGTGCTGAGAGTCCTGGGGTCCTCCTGAAGTGGCTGTCTGCATAGGCACATGGACAAGGGACAGCTCGGCAACTGTGTGCCAAGGGCGGGGAAGACACCTGGAGCAGGGTAGGGGGGGCCGGGCCGCATGGGGTACAGATGTGGCCTGGGGAGCGTGAGATAGAAGGGGTGGGGGTGGGAGTGGGGGTGGATGGCAGTGGGGGGGGCCTCTGCAGAGTCACAGCGGAACCAGAGCTTCCAGTGGCATCTGCAGCCCAGAGCGGGAGGGACAGGCTGGGCTCTATCACTGTGAGGTGGGGGACCAGACAATCTTGGGGAAGCAGACAGAGAAGGGAAGAAAAGTCTGGTAGCTTTGGCAGCTGGTGGCTGAGGTGGACGAATGAAGTAGAAGAGACAAAAGTGACCCTCAGTGTGTGGCTGGGGACGCGGGACAATGTGCGGTGGGGCTGGCAGGGGTGACAGAAAAGGCCAGTTTGTGCACAAAGGTGGAGGTCACACTGGGTGTGGTGCGTGGCAGTGTGTGTGGCAGGAGGGCTTGGGTACAACCATGCTGTTGCTGGGAGCAGGATGGAGGTGCAGGAGGGTGTGGGGGCAGGCGAGGCAGGGAGGGGTCCTGGCGAGACCCTGTGGTGAGGGGCTGAGAGGGGCACCGGGGAGCCAGGAGGGGTGGAGAGGAACGAGCATCAGGAGTGGCCAGTGTGGCAGAGATCAGCTGACAGGACCCAGAAGAGGCTGTCCTGCCACCTCCGGTAACTTCCAAAGTAGCAGCTGGATCACGGCTGTCACTTGCGGCTGACCTTTCCTTACATAGGATTTACCCTGCTGGGGCTAGTCCAGTACTCTCCATCTAATCCTCTGGAGGACGCCATGAGGCGAGGACCCATTGCACAGGTCAGTAAGCCAAGGCACAGAGAGGCCAGACTACATGCCTCAGTCATGAGTAGGAGAGCTGGCTGGAACCCCACGCAGGGCCCCGAGGCCAGCTTCTGTTTCACGTAACCCTTGGCCTAGCTGGGCCAGGGGTGGGGGGGGTATAGTACTGCTAATATTTCTGCCTGGCAGACGAGTGAGTGTCTCCATGCCTCCCTGATGGCATTTCCCATGAGCAGAAAGAGGCTGACAGACGGCCGCACCCTCCAGTCTGTTAAACCCAAGAAAGGCCCTATCGTAGCAGAACGTGGGGCTCCTGGGGAAGCACCCACTGACCTTGAGGGCACTTGGGGTCATGGGGCTCAGGCTCAGAGGATGCAGTGGCTTTTGTCCCCAGTGCAGGAGAATGCTGGTTCCAAAGCCGGGCTCCTTCCATCCCCTCCTCAGTCCCTCACTGTCACTTCTGTCTCATAAACAGCCTGACACAGCAGCTCTGACGACAGCTCCGGGAACAATGTGCAGAAGGGGTGGTGATGCGAATGGGATGGTACGTGGTAAGGGGCCCACTGAGCAGCTGGAAGGACAGAGTGAAATCACAGCCCAGGTGGGGGCGAGGACATCAGGACAGCCCTGGCCAGTGACGCCTGCCAGCGAGCTGACCACGTGCAAGGGGCACAGGTGGATGTCGGCCTGTAGACAGGCAGTTCTGGGCATGTCCCCTTCTTTGTCACATAGCTCCCCTACCTTGTGAAGGTCCCTGATCTTTCGCCGAAGCTCTGTCTGCTTGTGGTGGAAGTCTGTCCGGGTGAGCGACTTCTTGTCCCTCTTGCTCTGGCCCTCGGCCCAGGTCGAGATGGCCTCCCTGCGGGTGACGGCCGTCTCCATGTCTCGGATCATCCTCTCCTGCTGCTTCAGCAGCTGCCCGTGCTTGACCTGTGTGCACAGGGCAGGACCCGGTGGGAAGCCAGCCCACCTCCCACTCCACCCCACGGAACCAGCAGGGAACCAACGAGGGGGACACAGCCAGAGGACAAAGAATCTGCAGCATTGTCAATGGGTCAGAATGAGTTTCAGGTCCATAGAGAAGAACAGGCAAACAGGGCAGGCAACCCTGAGAAACAGGCAGAGGCCGGGGAGGTTGGGAGCCCTGAGGACCACATGTTGCCCAGGAGTGGCTCCTGGAGCAGTAAAGGGACATCAGCCCCCAAATGGTGGAATCTGGCTAGAGCTTGTAGTTTGCTTAATCGTATTGGCCCAAGGTTAATTTCTCAGTGGGACAAACACACCGTGGTTCGGTGGGATGGTAGGTAACGTGAACGGCCTGTGGCACCTGAGCTGGGGACTGGCTATAGTGACAGGTCGACTGTAAGGGGCACGAGGGAACTTTCCGGGGTGGCAAGAGCATTCCGTGTCTTGATTGCGGTGATGGCTGCACATTGAACCGAGCGTTTAAAATAAGTACATTATTGTACGTGAGTTCTGCCTCCGCAAGCTGATTTAGAACCAAAAAAGGATAACCGGGCAAGAATCGCCAAGTTAAGAATGGTGGTGGACGAAGACCCAGCCCCCCCCCCCCGGTTTAAAATGGACCATAGTGACCCTAAGCACACTCTGCACTGGCGAAGCCTGTCAAAGTGATTGTCACAACAGAGCAGAGACGGTGGGGCCGACTCCCTGGGAGCTGCTCTGGTGCACGTGGCCCCCAATTCAGTGACAAAAGCACAGATGATCTAATACAGGCTGCTGGCCATACTCACTCCGCAGCTGAGAGGAAATGGAGCTGGACTTCACAGTATCACCAACAATACATTCCAGGTGGACTCAAGGTCCAAATGTGTGCAAACCATTGAAAACAACTTAGGAGTATATTTGTGTCACTTTAGGCCGGGGGGATCTTTTTAAGCCATATAGGAAACCCAGAAGCCATACGGAAAAATACTGATAACACTATCAAACAGAAACCTCAAGAACATTCTGAGTGGGAAAAGACGCCACATAAAGCGGAAAGGCCAACAAAAGGGATATTTGGAACAAGTATTAAAGACAGGGCTTAGTGCCCCAATATCCAAGGAGCTCCTGAAAATTGCTAAGAAATAAGGAACTAGCCCGATCAGAAAGCGACGAAATGCAAATGGCAGCACAACACACGTGCGCACACGCACACACGCACACACACACACACACACACACACAGGGAAAGTCCTGTGCCCAATGCCCCCCAGTCAGCCAGCGGCACAAATCCACATGACGCCAAGAAACCTCTTTTCGCACAGTGGATTACCAATTGTTATAAAGACTGACAAACAAATGAGAGACTTAGGCAAAATCGTAGAAACGGTCAATGTACAAAAGTCAATTGTATTTCTGTATAGTAACAACGAGCACTTGTTGAAAAAAAAACTGAAAAAAATTTTAAAAATATCCTTTACAATAGCACCAGAAAACGTGAAACACTTAGGTATAAATCTAATAAAACGTGCACAAGACCAGATGCCCAAAACTGAAAACACTGACAAGGGAACTCAAACGAGACCTACATAAAAGGAAGAGCCACCTGCTCCTGCCCTGGGAGCAGGGTTGTCACGATGTCTGTTCTCTCTGAGCTGACCTAAGGGGTCCATGCCATCCCAGTCACGGTCCCAGCAGGAATTCTGGGAGAAATCGACAAGCTGATTCTCAAATTTGTATGGAAAGGCCAAAAATATAGACTAGACAAAACAGTTTGGAAAAGGCAGGACAAAGTTGGGGGAATCACGTAAGTATGGAGCTACAGAAATCGAGACTGTGGAATCTGTAAAAGGACAGGCTCGCCGATCAGTGGAAAACAGCAGAGAACCCAGAAAATATACACCTATTTCGCAGAGGGTGCTCCGACGACGGTGCGAAGTCACCCACACAGCCGTCCGCGCCTGTTTGGAGAAGAGACAAACTTTTCCACAAGCGGTCTGAGACAACGGGCACGTAAGGGCAAAAAAATCAACCTCGATCCACAGCGCGCTCCATATACAAAAATCAACTTCAAATAGATCCTAGACCCTAATGGAAAACCTAAACGTAGGAAGCTTCTAGAAGAAAACAGCAGAGAACATCTCTGTGACCGGCTTAAGCAGAGATTTCTTAGCTGCATGAGCAGAACGATCCATTAAAGAACAGACTGAGTAACTGGACTTCACCAGCATGATGACTCTCAGATGCGCTCTGTTAAGTGAGAAAAGCCAGGCGCAAATGCTTCTTGCTGTATGATCGATTTATGTGACATTCTGGAAAAGTCCAAACTGCAGGAATGGAAACGGATCTGTGGTTGTCTGGGACAGGGCAGCAGGCAGGTCAAGTACAAAAAGGCACGAGGGAATCTGAGGACGATGGAAACAGGCTGCATGCTTGTTGTATGTCTTTGTCGAAACTCAGCGCTGTGAGCCACAAAGAGTGAGCGTCTGTCTGCTGAACGCAATGTCTCCATGAAAAATACTGGCAGACTGAATACGCCCACAGCGGCCGAGGCTGTAGCAAGGCGGCCATTCTCAAGTACTTTTTAGAAAAACAATCTGTCGGGCTCCCGTATGGTCAAAACTCTTTGACCCAATAACCCTACTTTCGGGAATCTGGCCTACAGAAAACAAATTAAAACCAGTAAGTACAGTAGTAGGTGTCGCTTTCTGAGGTCTCAGTTACCCACAGTCAACCACGGTCTGAAAATATTACACGGAAAACTCCAGAAATAAATAATCCACAAGTTTTAAATCGTGCATCGTCTTGCTCTGTCCTGCCGGGTTTGTGACTCATATGCCTGTGTCCCGAGTCCATGCTGCAGACACTCCCCACCCAGCGATGGGGTCCACTCTAGAGGGGTCTCAGTGCTTGTGCTCCCCCTTAGTTCACTTAACGGCCCAAAGTGCAGGAGCAGTGATGCTGGCAACTCAAATAGGCCACAGAGACACCGTAAAGTGATCCCTTTACGTGAAAAGGTATGTATGTATAGGAAAAAACATAGTATGTACAGGGCTCGTTACTATCTGCGGTTTCGGGCATCCACTGGGGTTCTCAGAACGTCTCCCCGCAGATAAGGGAGGGCTGCTGTAAGGATGTTACTTTAACATTGTTTATAGTGACAAGACAACAACAACCTGGAAACAGCCTGAGTTTTCATCAACCTGGGAATGTTTCAATACATTATACGTCTGTAGTAGTGTCTGTAACTGTTAAAGAATGGGTTAGTAGCCACATTGTTTTTTTCAAAATAAGTTGCTGAGTTACAGGTACAGGGCCTACTTTTGTTAAGAAAAAAACAGAACAACAAGTAGGAGGGAGGTGGCAGCCTCTGTCTATGCGTGTGACCTCTGTGCTGGAGACTCACCTGCTGCAGCGACATCTGTGGCTTCTGTGGTTTGAAAAGTCAATCAAGCGAGGGGATTTTTTTAAAGCCTCAAACGCATATGCATTTGATCAGAATTCCTCTGAACTCAGCAGCCCAGAGGGGTTATTATCAAAAGCAGCATTGTGAAAGTGATGTCACATTTATTTTTATTGCCTGCTTTTATTTGTATCCTTAAAGCCTTGAACCTTTGGCTTGGTGACAGCTCGTGATTAAACTACCAGCCGTTTTAAGGTCATGAAATGCAGCTAAAGACGACAGTGGGGAGAAGTCATGTGAAGAGTCACCCAGGGAAGAGGTGGATGTGTTCTTTGAACCCTTTCATTGAGGGGGACTCTCTTTGGTCTGACAGTGGGACACATTCACTAGCAGGTCGTGACATTTGGGGGCCACAACCAGCATTTTACAATATGATGCGGCTGTGCATCCCGTGCTGCTGTGTGATAATCTCAGAGCAGGAAGAAGGAAAGAGGACACACCCTGAGCTAAGGCTGGCAAGGGGGGCAGTGTGCTTCGCTTGAGCTTCAGCGTGGAGTGCCGGCTGCTGTGCGGGGCAGCAACCTCCCGGCCCCCTCCCCCTGGCCCCTAGGCCCTCCCCCGCCCACCTTCATCCTGCGGATCTCGGCCTTCATGGCTCGGATCTCCGTCTGGCCAGTGTCGGAATCCACTGAGGCGCGCATCTCTTTGGCCAATTGGATTTTTTTCTCCCAAAGCATGATCTGGTATCTTTAAAAGTAGGAGAGGCTGTGTTAGAGCAGGAGATTTCTTCCTGAAGCTTCCCCGAGCTCATGCCCTAAGGACGGGGCCGTAGAGGTTTTCATGGAGGTGGAGGCTGAATTTACGTCTAGCGGTTCCATCCCTTCCTCCTCTGTCTCCCGTGTGTCCCAGAGGGCATGGTCCTCCAAAACAGTGCTCAGGGACAACAGGCAGCCGCCCCAACTGGAAATGTACGTCCACGCATGGTGACGGGAAAGGGAGCCACAGAGATGCGTAAGATAGCTCCAAAGGGGAACGCCTACAACCCCATTTTTGTTTTAAAAAAACAAACAAACAAGACATATATGTACACAGTGGTTTTCTGGCAAAGGAAGAGAGTTGGGACTATCTGTGATTTTCCCTTTCTACTTTGCTCATGTTGTTATACTTTAAGATGCTTGCAGTTGCGTATGGCTTGCCTTTATAATCAGGCATTATAAAAATAGTATAATTTTTTAGAAGTCTATTCCAAAGAAAGCTGCTCTATTTCCAGCGATAACTAGTCTGGCAAGGGGGCTGCCCCGAGGACGGGAGACAGGACCCTTTGGTGCCATTCAGCTGTGTCTGGGTCCGCTGGCCCTGGAGGAGTGAAATGGCCGGTGGGAGCGCCCAGGGACTGTGCAGCGGCAGGCTCAGGACAGCCACGGTCAGCGCGGCTGACATGCACACTCACTCCGCCTCCACCAGGCTGTTGAGGACGGACGCCTTCTCCTCAGTCAGCTGGTCCAGCTTCTCCTGCATCTCGATGGTCTCCCTCTCACAGGCCTGTGCAGGGCGAGGGGCGCAGACGGCTGTGTGGGAGACGCTGGGGGACACGGGAGCCCACGCCTGTGCCCTCCCTCTGACCGCCCATGCCCGTGGGGCCGGAGGGCACGGACCTTGAGCGTGCACACGAACTCGTTCTCGGTCACCAGGTTGCCCTGCTGCAGGTCCTCGGAGCTGCTGCGGTTCCGGCTCAGCAGCTCGTTGAGCTTCTTCAGGTCGGTGTCCAGGGCCTTCATGTGACGCTCGATGTCCTTCTGCTCCTTCCTCTCCTGATCAATCTTCTCTGTGGCAGAGAGCGGGGACAAGGGAGCAGCACCGGATGGTCAGGTCCCAGAGTGGGGAGCGGGCTCCGGCTCGCCCCACAGCTCCCCTCCCGCCCCGCTGTCCTCTGGGTATCCCCACCCAAATCACGTCTCTCCCGCACCAGAGCAGACGGAAGGGGTCCCTCTCGGCACTTGGTTTCCAAAGCCTGGCCCTTAGAGGAACTGAAAGGACTGGGGCATGGATGACCAGCAGGTGGGAGAAGCCAGCTGATGGAGGGCGAGCTCCCCTCCCCCAGGACACGCAGGTTCCCTGCACGGCTGGCACATGGTTTGCTCAGACACCGAGTCTCCAGAAAAGCAGGCCCTGTCCTCTCCATGCTGCCCTTGCCAAACTCAGGGCAGGGGTGGAAAACAACGACCATAGTCTCTAACAGGTGGGTCTGGGCACCCCAGGGGCAGGAAAAACAGATGGCAGGACCGCCAGAAAGAAAGGGGTGTGATGTGTCCAGGCAGAATGGGCCCGGACCTGCAGGCAGCATTTCCTGAGGGGCCACATGGCCAGGCTGACCTGTGTGGACCTTGGGTCAGAGACCAGGTGGGACCACAGGGACACCTCAGCAGGTGACCGTGGATGGCGTGGACACCCTGGCAGGTTGGGGACCCGTAGGGTTAAGATACAATCTGAGGTGACACATAGGTTGGGGGGACCCCAGAGGGACAGTTTTCTAAGTACAGCTCAAGAGAGTCTCTTCCCGAAGCCCTGAGTTTGGGGCCCAAGGCGTCACCTATGTCCCTGAGCCCCAGGGAACTGGCCCGAGGACCCACAGCTCACTGCGTATCGGAGGTTTCAGCGGAGCCTCCCTGCCTTGGGCCGTGGGAACCTTTCCATGCCCCCCTCTCTGGCAGCGCCCTGAAGTCCATGAGCTTCACAAACTCAGTATATTTTGTCAACACTTCCGCCAGGACTGTAACCTGGGTGGCCGGTCAGGGCAATGGCTGATATTCACAAACTGTGCCATGAGCGTTGCCGGGGTCCGTGTTCAAGGCTTGGTGAAAGCCCGCGGTGCCTACCGGGCAGACCCCGCCCCGGTAGGCGGGTCCCTCTCCACCAGGCACTTACTCTCTATCCGCAGCTTCTTCTGCTCCATGATGTGCACCTCCTTCTTGAACTTGTGGGTGGAGGCCAGCTGCTCCTCACGCTCCCGCGTGGCCTGGACCATCTCCTGCTGCAGGCGGAGCCAGCTCACCTGGGCCAGCATCATGCTGCTACTGTGTTCGTCTATCAGCTTGCTCAGCCTCTTGATTTCAAGCTCCAAGGGCCCGAGCTCTTCCCCCTGAGAGAGAAATTTGCCAAGAAGCAAATTTGGGCCTGGTTGTCATCAAAAGACTGTTTTCTGGGTGGGCTGCGAGGGCGTGGGTCCCTGAGGTCCTGTGTATCTGCACCGGGATTGCACAGCATTTACTCAGGGGCCCAGGGTCCTGTCCTGGGGGGCCCTCCCGAGGGCCCAGACCTCACGCCCCAACCCGCATGGGACGTCCGGGTCTCAGGGCGTCTGCAGTGCCCCTGCCCCCACTGCTGGAGTGACCCCACCGTGCCACAGCCTGTGGGACAGGGCCAGGGTCTACAGGACCTCCCTCCCCCAAAGGGGCTTTGCAAGTTGTCTTTTAACAGCAGACTGTCACGAGTCAGGGACTGTACTCCCTTGGAATCCACTCGGGTGTAGCTTAGAGAGGCCCTTGGGTGCTCGGCGCTGACATCCTACTCTGGGGCCTGCAGCCCATGGGGTCCTCAGGGGAGGGGGGCACCGGGATGACTGATAGGACTTCACGCCTCACACTCACCAGACCACTTCACTTAGGGCTGCGGGCAGCAGCGGTCAGCGGGTCCAATCCCGCCCGCTGTCTGACTTTGTATGGCCCGTGAGCCAGCCAAAAAAACATCAAAAGAAGAAGACTATTTCGTGCCAGGTGCAAGTAATATGGAATTCAGATTTCAGTGGCCATAAGTAAGGAGTTATTGGGCATCTGTCTATCCAGTGGCTCCTTTGTCCCCACAATGCAGGAGCAAGTGGTCGTGCCAGGGACCATCTGGTCCAAAATGCCTGAAATATTGACTCTCCAGCCTTCAACTTTCCAGCCCCTGATGTAGAGCATCTGCTTTTCCACCTGCGTGGGAAGGAGGGACTCAGTCCCACGTGGGTTCATCTCTAAATGTAAGAAGTTCCCCAAACGGCCAGGTGCAAATATCAGGCAGAGGTGGCGTCCCCTGGCCCCGGGGTCTTACCCCCAGCTCAGAAACCATCTGCTCCAGCTGCTTATTGAAAAAGTTGATGAGGCCTTGCTTTCTCTCAATCAGGACCATGCGCCTGGAGATTTCGTTTTCGCTGTTGGTGATGAGGTCGTTGATCTTCTGCATGTCCTTGTCCAGCTCGGCCAGCATCTTCTGATGCATGTCCAGCCTGCAGGTGGTCTTTGTGATGTCCAGGGTGGCCTGAGCGATGTCACCGTTGATTTTGGAGAGATGCGTCACCTGGATTAGCAAAAGGAAGCGTGTCTGAACGTTTTATTTTTTCTGGGAGGCTCCATTTGAGCCGGCTGGCCTACCATGTCCTGGATCTTTGGGAGATTCATCTGGGAGAGACAGAAGTTGGTTTTCTTTCCGCCTCAAGGACCTGTCAAAGAACCCACTTGTTGGAATCCTAATGGTAATTTCTGGCAAAAAAAGAAAGATAACATTACGGTTTCTTCTGATTAAAGAGACAGTAATATACATTGTGGGAAAATGTGAAAATACAGATGAGGAAAGAGGAGAACATTTTAACGGCCCGTAACTGTCATACAGCTAGCTATCCAGAATCTGTGCTTTCTTCTAGTTTTTATAGATAACCCCAACTCCCCCCAAAAAACGAAAACAGGATCACACTCTACACGTGGGTTTGTAAGCCACTTTTTCATTTGCTAAGTCTCATCTAATATTCCTGTGTCGTAGCATTTTTGTCTGTGTAATGCCCTACCGTGTTTGTAACATAGGCAGTGAGTCACCGCTCTCCTTAGGCATTCCTCCATCCGGTCGACAGCTATTAACTGATCACTGCGATCAGAGCAGCGACTGGTGAAGAAAACCAAGATGCCTGCCCTCTCTGAGTTTTTTGCAACCTGTTATCAATAGTCCCGGTCTAAATAATGCCATGACAAACACTTAATGACTTCTACCTTGTGTTTGTCAGACAAATGTGCTTACATTTTACTGAAACGCTGGACATAGTCCTGCAAGGAAAAGATCCTACTGTGGGGTGTCGTCCACCACCCAGCCGGAGGTGTGTGGCCCCGGGGCTCTCACCAGCCCTGGGTTCTGGGGGTGGGGGCTTCCGCTGAGGGCACACAGGGCCGGCCCCCTGTCCTGAGGGTCTGGCCAGCCCACCCCGCCTCCTCTGTTGGCTCTCAGATGACAGATACACTCGGGTTCCTTCCTGCAACACAGGGTTTATCATGAGGGTATTTGTCAGAAAGAACGATGGCAGCAGTCACAGCCTCTCAGGAACGTTGGGGACAGGCCTTCCTTGGGGCCATGGCTCTGCCCTGACCTTACCAGCTAGCCTCTCACCCATTGCTGCCCACATGGGCTCTCTCACCAGTGATTCCCACCAACTCCCAGCCCCCCAGGGTCATCCTGGCTCCTCCCCCACGACCCTGGCTGGCTCTGACTGTCTGAGTGGCCGCCGTGGGTCTTTCTAGGACACCCAACGTTCCTAGGTTTTAAAGCCAGACCCTGCTCACCGGAGCAGAGCATGCCCGGGCCCTCCGGCCCTCTGAGCTCTGGCTGCACCACCCGTCCCTTTCTTCACCAAGATCTCCTGAGATCTCCAGGCCACTGTGGGACCTTCACAGGGGCCCTGCCTTCCTCTCTACGTCAGTGCTCGCCACCCAGTGGGGGCTTCAGTTCCCAAGTCCCCTCTCGGTCACCAGCCAGAACACCCGCTCCCATCCCGCCCCGCTCTGCTCCTGGGCTGTCCATTCTCCTTGCTGAAACCACTTTGGCCTCCTACCAGGACTCAGTGCCGTTCCTGAATTAACTGTCTCCACCCCACGGTTGACACATGCCCACCTTCCCTCTGGCCCTCAGCTCCAGATGGTTCTGTCTGTCCACAATCTCTGCTCCTCGTCCCAGATACACCCCACCTGCCTGCCACCAGCCCACGGGGTTCTGAGCAGATAGGGAAAAGCATCCCCCATCCAGAGCTCCACTCGTGCAGTTGGAATACACCAGGGCTCTTTACTGCCCTCTGTTGGACATTGGTGGTAGTACACGTACGACCTCCGTGGGTAGGGCAGAGGTCTTGGCCGCCTGGGGACTCATTCTTCGCAGGTGTGGAAGTAGGGCCCAGCAGGTTACTTCACACCCACCACACTCCTTGGCTTCTCCAGTACACCCCAGGACCCCTCCTTTTGCTCCCAGATGGTGGTCTTACTCCCACTTCCCAGAGAACACACCAGCGGGGCTCCCCCAGTGTCAGTCAGGGCGTCCCAAGGAGATCCACTTCTGTGCAGCCTTGGTTCCAGCCCCATGTCCCCCACTTCCTTGGCACAACCAGGCCAAGAGCCAGCTGCTCTCCTCCCCAGAGTGGGAGGGGTGAGGCGGCCACAAGCAGCCACTACATAGACAGTGGCCCTGCCCTTCTGGGCGGACAGGTGAGCCCCACCAGCTGGGCCTCCTTCTGACCAGTACCCACCATGACAACAATGGCGATGGTTGACATTTAGGGAGCACTGCCTCTGGCCCTCCCGAGACATTTTGCTCAAATTTTAACAAATGCTTAGATCTAATCCTCTGACACCTATAAGGTGTCTCGTACCAGAGGAGAGAGTGAAGGCAGAGGCCCAGGGTCACACAGGCGCAGGGCCCTTAACCTCCAGGGCATCTCCACCTAAGGCTCCCCCCCCACACTCCTCAGAAGGGCCTGGGTTGGAGTCACAGGTGGAACCCCCTGGTGGGGCTGAAAAGCGAGGGAATACATTCATGTATGTGGCTGCTATGTGAATCCAGAAGGTTGGATGGGACCTGCCTCTCCTCCCGAGACCTAGAGGGGCCTGGGGGGAGGCCCTCCGCTGGGATGATCCCTGCCTGGTGCAGGCTGTGGTGGCTTCTGTGGGGTCCTCGAAGGGGACTGCTGAGGCAGGGGACTCCAGCGGGGTCACAGTACCGGGGGAAGAGGCAAAGGAGAAACAATTCACATAATGAATTGCTTTTCCAAGGACACAGGGACTCCGGACCACAGCACAGAGTGAAGAAAGACCCCTGGGAGAGCAAAAGCGAGCTCCTAGAGGGGGGGTGGTTCCCAGGCCAGGAAGGGCACATGCCACCCCAGGACCTCCAGCACAAGCCTTGGCGAGGCAGAGGCTCGAGCAGCTCTACACTCCGTTTAAAAGGCTCCTGGCATTGGAGCCAGGGTTTCTCTCCAGAAACCCCTCCTCAGACGGGTGAACAAGGACTTACGGGCGAGCACCTGCAGTGCTGAGTTGTTCCCAATGTTTTAGACCTAGAAACAACCTGAGGTGTCTAACCAGAGAATTGTTAGCAAAATACATACTTTCGTATGAGGAAATGCAGTGCAGAAAGAAAAATGTAGGTTTTTAAAGAATATTTAAGGAGAATGTTATGTGGAATAGAATATGGTCAATAAAGTAAAATAACCACCACACACTTAGTGAGAAATTCGACACCTGTACTTATCGTTTGTGTACTTGCTGTGTCATATTTCAGTAAGATTAATGAAAAATGGATCAGAATGGACTTAAAAACTGATATATAATGAGTCCTAGGTTATCTAAAGTGGGTGTTTGTGTGTGTGCTTATGTATGTGTGTGTTTGCACAAATATGTGCATGTGTGTTTTTGCATGTATGAGAGTGCATGTGTGTTTCCTCATGTGGGCATGGGGTATGTATATACTGTGTTTCTATGTGTCTTTGCATGTCTGCATTTATTTGGCTGTATGTGTGAGTATGAGCATGTGTGCTTAGCAATATTTCCGGAAGGAAACACACCAACATTTTAGAAGAGATTATCTCTGGGTGGTGGGAGTACGGCTGCCTTGTTTCCTTCGTTATGCCTTTCTGCATTTCCAGGGTTTCTAGAATAAAATGCATTGCTTTTACTACTGGAAACAATGTAAAGGGACGTGTAAGGCCCTCTGCTCACACTGACTCCGCTGCGTGTGGTCTGTTGGGTCCACGAGCCGCCTCCCCGTTCCCACTGTCCCCGAGAGCGCCCTCCCTCTCAGCCGCAGTGGGGGGAGGTGGCGTACCATGTTGGTCTTTTCCTTCTGGCGCTTCAGGATGAGCTGCTGAAAGTACTTGGTCATCTTGTTGGAGGTCATGTGCTCCTGCAGCTTCTCTATGATGGAGACGTCCAGGTTCCTCTTCACGTCCAGCTCTTCCCGGATGGTCTGGTGGACGGTCTGTAATCCGCCCATGGTCATCGTGTATTCCTGGAAAGGAAGAGTCCCGGGGTGGGTGCCGTTATCGGGGCCGTGGAGGCACGCTCTGCCGGGTGGGGGGACACGGCCGTACCACGTTGGTCTTGTCCAGCGCGTCCTCTGTGTCCTGCAGGGTGAGGCTGTACGTGTTGAACTCGCTCTGCAGGGCCTCCTCCTTGCTCAGGCACTGCGTGCTCAGTTTCTGCATCAGGCTGGCTTCTGTCTCCGCCCGGTTCAGGATACTCGCCAGCTTCTCGTTCTTTTCTTCCTCCTTCATGATGGATTTTTTATAGGCTTCGATTTCCCCATCGATGGACTTGATCTGATGCTGGCATTCACTGCCGAAATTGAGAGAGGAAAGCCAAGACATCAGGACCCCAGGGCATATGGCGGAACGCCCTTGGCGGAAGCTCACCAAATGGAAAGAAATAAGCTAGGAAACCGACTCTTTTAATAGTCTTGACTACTATTTCCTAATAGAGTAACAGAACTACTGTGTTTCCCTTAAAAATAAGACCTAACCGGAACGTAAGCCCTAGCATGATTTTTAATAAGACATTCCCTGAAAATAAGCCCTAATGCGTCTTTTGGAGCAAAACTTAATAGAAGACCCCGTCTTATTTTTGGGGAAACCTGGTATTACCCATTTCAAGTCCAAGCCTAAGACTCTTTTAAGATTATGATTATGGGAGGAGGAAGGGGACCCAAACTGGAAACATGCGACATGTCCTGTCACTTGGTGAAGAGATACATGAATGGGTTTTGATGTATCCATATGCTGGATACCACACAGCAATAAGAAGAAACAAATAAATGTTTCTTTTCTGGGGATGAATCTCAAAAACATGATGCTGAGTGAAAGAAGCCAGACAAGAAAAGCTGTATGATTCCAATTCTATGGCATTCTGGAAATGGCAAACTATAGGGGCAGAAAACCCATCGGTTTTGCTGGGAGTGTGGGATGGGGCGAGGTACTGGCTTGGGGAGAAGGGGATATCTGATATCTCGAGTGTGTGGGGGTTACCTGCCCGTGTCCATTCGTCATAGCCCATAGAACTGGGCTCTAAAAACAGATCACTAACGTACATAACCAATTTGTATATAAATTACCCTCCTTAAACCCGACTTAAAAAAGCTACTCGCTTTCTTTTTTAGGAAGTAACAACCTTATGAATGTCTAAAATTTAACAATAAAAATAAGACATCCAATTTAAAAAGATACAGTTACAAGCTGTGGGACAGAAGTCTGAACTCTCCGTAAGACAAGTGCCCCAAATGCTAATAAATTGTCATTGTCACAAAAGGAGGACAGTGGTATTTTAAAATCCTTTTCTCAGTAATTTAATGTAATGGGTTCATTTATCCTTGACAAAAATTATTTTAAAAAAACACCCAAAAACAAAAAAACAAACCACATTTTAAAAACTTCCTTGATTAGTAGATACCGATAGAAAATAAAGGAAACAAAAAGAAATGGAATCAGGATTATGTCTCACTGGAGGATGCAGAGGGGAACGTGCTGCGGGATCTCACATCTCCTAGACTAACAGCCCTGGGCCGTCTGCCCCTTGAGTTTCCCGTCAGAAGTAAGACGCAGGCAGGTAACAGGGCGCAGGGGGACCCCTGGGGCCCTATCCCTGAGGGAGTGTAAATTCCAAGTAAGGTACACGCCCCTCCCCAAGTTAAGCACAGCACAATCTTTCTGTTTTCTGGCTTGTTTCAAGAAGTTTCGCGTGGAAATGACCCGTTTCCTTCGAATGTATGACTTTCCGTGATGACTGCAGCCTCCATCAGGATTATTCATCCGTGGCTGGGACCCACTTTTGATGCAACTTTGTCACTGACATTGTGAAGATTCCATGGGCAGCCGGGTCCAGATTAAAGGAAGTGCTCGCCAGCCCCAGGGAGCCCAGTGGATTGACGGTCATTCGCATCTCCGAGTGGGACACCATGTCGTTAGAGCAGTCCCCAAGGGCCTGTCTGGGGACACGTGCTAATGGGGTGCTCTCTGTAGGACTAGCCAGAGGGACAAGGCGAGGAGGGAGGCTGAGGAGGGGACGCCCGGGTCAAGTCCTGGAGGCATGGAAGCATAGGACAATGGGGAGGGCCAGGGAAGTGCCACCTGAACCCTGGGGTCTCTTTGGGGGAGGAGGCCTCAGCCAGCCGCCCTGGAACGGCAACACTCAGGGCAGGGAGAAGCCCAGGGCCCAGCCTGCAGCCCGCCCTGGTTCCCCTACCTGCATATTTAAAGGGCCAGCAGATTTGCCTGGATAATTCCACAGCTCTGCCTGTGCTCTTGGACTGCTGACTCCGGGAAGTGAAGAAAATGAGTATTTCTAATCCAGCATTATTCATGTAAAGATGTCTTGTTTCAAAAACAATCATATATGCATGTGCCGGTGTGTGTGTGAGTGTGTCTATGTGTGTGTGTGTGTGTGTGTATGTGTGTGTGGTCACAGGACCAAGCAGAAAAAGCATCTCCTGGTTGTAGGACTGACTACTGGAAACTAAGCTCAGGAACTGATAATATCACCTCATTCCCTCGTTAGCAAGGGCCCTGCTCTCTGCCAGGCTCTGTGGCACCAAGTTAAAGCTAAGCAAGTGAGGGACATGACATGGGTGATCACATCTGGGTGCCCATTACCCTAAATGATTGGGGAATTAGGCAGCACCATGCCTGGAGGTGCACTGTCTCCAACACCCAGCCCAAGCCACACGACCCCCCCTTGCTAGAAGTGACAGAGGGGGACATGAAAAGGGGGCACTTCCTTTTTCCTCTTGGGGAGATTAAACAGGATTTCAGTTGGAACGCAGCTCTCGGCAGAACAATCCTGAAGGTATGGAGTTTCGCACACAGGTGGAGAGCCTGAATCAAAGGGGAGCCTTATCTCCCAAAGATAAACACCTCTTCTTTCCCACTCTCTGTTTCTCCTTAATCCGCCCAGGAAATCTGAGCATGAAAGCTGGCTGCCCCCGGGTACCACAGTACCACGGAAAATTTGAAAGGACTTAAGACACACTGAGATCTTGCCAAACAATAAGGGAGCTTTCAGGGCGGAAGCGGGGCTACAGGGCTGCAGGTGCCCCCTTTGTCCCAGGAGGCCTGTTCACCTGGGAGGAGGTGGGAGCATAGCAGTCCATGCCCCCCTCCCCCCATATTCCCATGCACCTTGCAGTGCGTGCTGCTCGGTGAGCTCATGCCACCTGGCGCCCTAAGCCCCTGGCCCCCACCACTGTGGCACCTCAGCGGGGCAGTGAGAGCCCCCCCGGCGAGGCCATACCTGAGTGCCTCCTGGATGGTCCTGTAAGCCTCGTCACGACGCTTCATGCCCACCAGGCTGACGGCCCACTGCTGCAGAATATGAGTCTTCTCCACGTTAATGGTGTCTATTTCCATGTAGGCCTGCAGTGGGGAGGCGCGGTTACGTGATCAGGACCCCAGGGCATATGGCGGAACGCCCTTGGCGGAAGCTCACCAAATGGAAAGAAATAAGCTAGGAAACCGACTCTTTTAATAGTCTTGACTACTATTTCCTAATAGAGTAACAGAACTACTGTGTCTCCCTTAAAAATAAGACCTAACCGGAACGTAAGCCCTAGCATGATTTTTAATAAGACATTTCCTGAAAATAAGCCCTAATGCGTCTTTTGGAGCAAAACTTAATAGAAGACCCCGTCTTATTTTTGGGGAAACCTGGTATTACCCATTTCAAGTCCAAGCCTAAGACTCTTTTAAGATAGCGTCCCATACCCACAGAACTTCTGTCTGCCCTCCTTATCTTTTCCTCTAAAGTGTTTGCTTTCTGTGTTATGCTTAGTGAGGCCTCTCCCACCCAGGATTTTATAAATATTTTCTTCTGGTATATTTTCCCCATTTAAATCCTTGACCCCTTCTAGCATTTGTTTTATGTCTGGTATGAGGAAAAGATTTAATTTTCCCCCCAATGATTAACCAAATGTCCGCACACCAGTGGGCGCATAAATCACTTGTTCTCCATAATGTATAACCTACTGCATTTTTACATAAACGTTTGCTTGCTTCTGGGCTCTCTCCGGGCTTCCATGGCCAACCACATCTCCCTGATCACCAGTAAACATTATATTAAATATTGGTAGGGCGATATATCTGGCAGGGCGATACTGGGGTGACCCACCATCCTGGTTCATCCAACATTCTCTGGTTTTAGCACAGAAAGTCCCACATCTCAGGAAACTCCTCCATTTGGGGCAAATTGGGACCATTGGTCACCCTTCACGAACCTCCCCTTCCAACACAAGTTGTGACTGGGTCCTCTGAATTTCTTTTTCAGCTAAACTTAAGAATCGCTTGGCTAACTAAAAAGTGGTTGCTTATTTTGTCTGAGGTTCTGATGGGAACATGTTCTAATCGAGTATATTTCCAGGCTGGACCCAGGTGTGTGTACATTCGTTACAGTCCTTTTTCTTTTCCTTCAATAGAAGTGGGTTGTTTCCTTCCTGTCATCCCTGTACATAGGGAATGCTGAGGGTAATTCACAGATTAAAATATAAAGTCTCAGCAAGTGTGGTCTCTAGCGTTGACCACGAACTTGGTGCTGCCCTGCGACTCCCCCGACACCCCGCACCGAGCAGGGCTGCGGGCAGCGCGGGAGCCCCACTGAGTGTCGTTAGAGGGACTTCCGCCCCGAAGAGGCCCACTGAGGCTAGGGAACTTACCGACGGTCTGCCCAGGAAGCCGAACAGAATGTCCGAACTCCTGGGGGGCCTTTCTGTCTATCCCTGGCTGTGGGAGGAATAAATACACCCGCCATCAGCCAGCCGTACCGACCTCGTCCCACATGGGTCAGCCAGGTGCTCCGAGGTGCTTGCAAAGACGCCCAGCTGTGCAGGGAGCTGGCCGGCGATTGGGGGCTCACTGGTTCATTCCACAGGCACGTGGGTGCTGTCGGACTCCGCTCAGCGGGCGCGTGTGAAGCTGAGCCCGCGGGTGTCGCTCTTACCTCGCTCACGGCTTTCCTGAGAATCCGGGTGTCCTCCGCCTGGGCGCAGGACTGAGCCTCAAACAGAGCGATTTGCTCTTCCAGCTGGTTGGCTCGGGTAGTGAGCTGGTCCACGTGCAGGTCCTGGGGAACGAGACCACATGTCGGCACCTCAAAGACCAGCTCCGACCACCGTCGGGACCGGACGGGGCTGGCCAGGGCCTCTCCCCGCTGCGGGGTTTACGCAGGAGGCCAAGCCAGGCGCCTTCGCCAGAATCCGGCGCGCGGGGAAGAGTCACGCGTGTGTGGAAGTGGCCGAGTACCTGCTTCTTCTTCTCCACCTCCGCCCGCGACCGCTCCGCTTCTGACTTCTTCACGACCTGCTTCATCACACGGATGTCGCCTCGCACGTCGTCCTCTATGTTCTGCATGTAGAAGAGATGCAGAGCCAGCTTCTCCATCTCCGTTTGCAGAGCGGCCACTGGGGAGGAAGTGGGGAGCTTTCCAGCATCGCACACCCGAGGAGGCAGCACCATTGCTGCCCTCACCATCGCAGGCGACACCGGGAAGCTGCTTTGAACCGACGGAGATCCAGGCTTTGCCCTCAAAGACCTGACAATCTAATTTGAGGGACAAAAACGTTTGTACCCTGCGCCCACCCAGCAGGGTAAGCCGCTCCGCTCAGCGCGGGAGGTCCTGGCGGCGCCCAGGGACTCAAGGGCCTCAGCTTACCAGGCCTGGGTTCATTTTGTTGATTTCTTACCACGTAGAGGTTGGCCGTCTGAGGTGGGGTCCTAAATCCCCTAGGGGGAAGCTAGCCTCAGGGTGGGCTGAGCCCCACTGAAGCCCCTCCGCACAGAAGCGGCCACATGGGGGGCACAGGCCCGAAGGACAAAGGCCGGCCACGGGTGGGCCAGCACTGTTAACACCAGTAGCCCTCTTCCTTCTCCGAAATGCCTTCCCATATCAACGGCCGTTTTTCTCCTGGGATACTGGTCTTTTACTAATTGGCTCCTAAGAGGTTTTTTTTAAAAATTTTGTTTTGACCTAAGAGCTCTTTATGTAATAAAGGCAAGGTGGGCAGACTTTTTAAATGGCTCCCATAACCTTTGCCCCCTGGTGTTCCCCCGGTGATTAGGTTCCATGTATGTCAGCGGGGAACTCATCCGGTGGGCCCGACCTAAGCAGGTGAGCCCTTTGAAAGCACAGCATTGTTTCTCCGGCTGGTGGCAAAAGAGGAAGTGAGAAAGATTCACCAGGCAAACGAGATGCGATGAGATGAGGGGCAAATTCTCCACTGCGGACTTGAAGATGGAGCGCCATGTGGCAGGAGATGTGGAGGGCCCCCAGGAGCTGAAAGCGGCTCCTGCTGACAGCCAGCAAGGAAGTGGGTCCTCAATCCTACAGCCACAAGAAAAGGAATTCTGCCAAAGACACAAGTCTGCAAGCAGATTTCCCCGAGGTCTCCCCGAGAGAACCCACTCAACCAACACGTGAGTTTGACTCTCTGGTGCCTCAAGCAGAGAACCCAGTGGACCACAGAAGTGTGGGCAATATATGTATGAGGGTTGTTCTGAGCTCCTACGTTTGAGGCAGTTTGTTATGCAGCAATTGAAAACTGCAACAGAAGATGTAGATGTTGTCACAGGTGTTTCAAATGTTTGTTTTTTTTCGCAATTTGTGTTTGTCTTTTAACTGTGCATGCTTCCTGACAGATAAGGTTTGTTTGTATATAATCAAACCTGTCAAACTCCTCCTGTCTGACCTCCGTATTTTTCTCATCATGCTTACAAAGACCTTCCTCACCTCGAGATTATAGAAAGTATGCTCTTACATATTTTTCTAATGCTTCTATGATTTCTTAAGTCTTTACCTGGAACTTATTTTTTGTATGGTGTGAAATCAGGGTCTAAGTATTTATTTTCAGCGGTCCAAATGATCAAAAAATATTTAGTGATTTAAAAACGCAACCGGTTTCTGTTTATGTCATTTACAACAGGTAAATTCCTGGGTAACTTTCCCAGGACTCGACTCTGGAACCATCGATGTGTCTGTTCGTTTTTCTTTTGGTAGCATTCTGATTTTATTGCTATAGACTGCTACCGTGTTTCCCAAAAATAAGACCAGGTCGTATATTAAGTTTTGCTCCAAAAGACGAATTAGGGCTTATGTTCAGGGGACGTCATCCTGAAAAATCTGCTAGGGCTTATTTTCCAGTTAGGTCTTATTTTCGGGGAAACACGGTACTGTGTTTTGACGCCTGATATGACAATTTTCCTTCAGGAGCCTTCCTTTCCCCAAACTTTCTTGGCTATTCTGGTGCATTTAGTCTCCCAAGTGAACTTTAAAGTCAATGTGTCAAGAATGGAGAGCTTTTTATGTGTGGTTATGGGATAACCTCCAGTACACATTGACAAGTGAAAAAAATGCGAGGAACAGAGCAGCAGGTATAATAAGCAGCCACTTGTGTAAAAAACTAGAGGGAGAGTATACGCGTACCCTTGTAACTTTGCTTTTATGTGCAAAAATATCTTTAAAAAAATACACAAGAATCAATAATACGGGTGCCTCTGGGGGAGGAGAGGTCAGGAGGCTTTTCACTCCAGAGTGCTTCAATTTTGAATTATTACTTCTTGAAAATAAGTAACTATGTTAAATAAATTTAAGTTCACCCAAAACATCCCATTGTGGATTTAACTGGAGCTGCACTGAACTTATTCATTCAGAGAGAAATGACATTTTTATATGATTCTATTGTCCAGTAACGTGGTTGATCCATTTGCTGTTTTATGTTCTTTAGTAAAATTGTATTGTTTTTCTTCAGATAGGCTCACGCGCTTCCTGTTAGGTTTATTCCTGAGTCTTTTGTGCTTGTTATAGCTATTCTGGATGAGGTTTTTACAAAATTGTCATTCCTAACTGGATATCACCAGTATGGAAGAAAACTATGTTTGTTTTTTTCTCCACCTGTGTGGTCCCCCATGGGTCATTACATCTGAAGATGTGTCTTTTTTGAACTCATGCAAACCCGGTATTCGGCTACTTTACTGATTTCTTGCTGTTTCCATTCACTCTTTTTCATCAGTAATCTTGAAACTTCTAGGTGAACAACTGTGTTATTGGTAGAGAATGAGAATTTCATCATTACATTTCTCGCATTGCAAAAATTCCCTGTTTTTCTTGCATTGCTGGAGCCTCCAAAAGGACGCCAGCAGTGGTGCTGGCAGGTACCCTCACGTCTCCTGGTTTTAACTGTAATTTCTCCAATGCTTTCCACTGAGTTAAGCCTCCTTGTTAGTTCCTGGTAAATACTTATACAGAACTTTCCTTCTGTCCCAGTTCAGGATGGGCAATGAGATCTAGCAAACACCATGTGGCATCCATCCAGAAAATATTTTTTCTCTCTGCTTCAACTGATGGATATAATGCATTGAATTAGTAGGTTTCCTAATTTCAAATTATCCCAGAAGGAAGAAGCCCTTCGTGACTAAGGGGTATTTTCCTTGTACTATGTTGCCGAACTTAATCTTTTGTTGCTGAACAAATATTTAATATTTGCTAATATTTTATTTAGGATTTTTGTACCTCATAAGTTGGACCGCTTTATAGTTTTCTGTTTTTGTACGTTGCCAGCTTTTGCAGTAAAGATTACATTAAGCTAGGTGAAATAAGCCTGGGAAACATTTCCCAAATTTTCCATCCCTGGGGGGTGGAATAACATAGGAAGTGTCTGGTTTTCTCCTGCCTATAAGCCCATGGCATTTTCCCCCCTTTACCTTTGGCATTTAAAAATGTCACCAGCTATGTCTAGACATGTTTGTTTTTTTCTCCCACCTGTGTGGCCCCGCCATGATCTTTACATCTGAAGACGTCTTTGTTGAACTCATGCAAATGTTTTCCTCTGATGTCATTGGCTAATACCTCTAATCCCCTGGAATTTCTGTCTTATGGATATTGATCTTCCGAGATCTGCCAACCATGTCTTTTAGCTCTTTCTCAAAAGGTTCATCACTTGGGGTGTTTGCTCTGAATTCTGGGGAGAATTCCTCAAACTGTCCTTTTAATTTACAAGTTCAGTTTTTAGCAATTGTGATTTGAATATGCAGTGCCTTTTTCTCCGAAGATTATTTTTAAATCCCAAGTATCCTTTTCTGCAACACTGCTCTCATTTGACTGGTGAGCTGTCCTCTAAGATCCCATGCAGAATACCAGCTGGTACCCTGCTGTTCTGTTTTCCAAGCCTGGTCTGTTTGTGGAGGGGTCTGCTGCGTCTGACCAGCCCTGTCTTCTCTCGTGTCTGGGGACTGCCCCTGATGACCCACAGGTTGATGTGAAGATTCAATGACTGGGGGGCTTCACCTCCCTCGCAGGTGAGGCGGGCACCTGTGGACATTCTCTAGTGGCAAAGCCCCATGTTGCATGCACCAAAGGGACAGTGTAGTGGTAGCCCCCAATCAATGGGCGGGGCGGGGCCCCTCACCCGAATGCGTTAGAGCTCGGAAGTGAGAAAGGGTGCTGCTGGGTAGAATTCTTGCTTGATCTGACAGCTTCTGTTCCTCCCCTCTGCCAACCTCCATGAAGAACTTTCCAGAAGCCCGTCCACACTCTGAGCCTCGGGTGAGGGGCACGGTGGCCACGCACTGCTCGTGTGTGGAGGGGTGGGAGTTGGGGCGGGGGGGGGGTCCTGTGCCCTCTTTCAGGCTGCTCTAAATTCTAGTTCATCTGGAGGACGCAGCACGTTACAATGAGCATGGATGTTGTGTTCTCTTTTTGGTACTTTCTGGTGATTTGGTGGCAACCAGGAAGGGGTGCTTGATAAGTGAGCATTTGCCCAGGTTCTTTCAATCTGGAAACCTCGCCTGCAGTTCTCAGGGTCTGAACTCTTTTTTTCCGGCCACAGCTGGGACATACGTGGCATTCAGTTTTCCTCTGTATTCTTTTAGGTTATTTCCCCCATTCTAAGAGTAATACAGAGTTGATAAAGAAAGTTGGAAACATAAAAAAAGCACCAAGACTAAAATAATCCACAGAGGCTTAAGGAAGCCACTGTCCACTGTGACCTATGTCCCCTACGCCCCACATCAGTAGTAACAGTGCATGTACGAGTCACAGCCCTACTGTCTCATCTGGTCCAAAGGCCGTGGGTTCCTCCTAAATCAGCCACCGAATCCCAGCTATGGGTTCCCGGCTTGTTCAAGCCCGTGCACCTTGGACTGGTGTCCCCTAAACGTTCCCACCTGTTTACACCCTGCTCATTCCCGCTCTGCGGGCCCCTTGGGACACGTCCACCCCGGAACCTCTGCTACCCACCAGCCCCTTCCGTTTTTGACTCCGTGTACCCCGCCTGTGGGCCTTTCGGCGTTGGCGGCTTGCCTCAGGAGGTACCTTTTTGGACATGCACGCCTTCCCTCACTGAAAAGGCTGGGAACCGCTGCGGGCCGCTCACACCTTGCTTTTCCCATTGCACTGCGCTCATGCCATCGCACGCAGGGACCCGGCGGGACACTGAGACGCTTACATGTTTTGCGCTCCTTGTCGGCGGCCTCGCAGGTCCTGGTGTAGAGCCAGCGCGCGCCCTGCAGCTCCTGCTCCTTCTGCCGCCGTGCGCACGCGGTGATCGAGTGGCAGTCCTGGTTTTTCTCGAGCTGCATCTGCAGGTGGACCAGCTGCTGTTGGACCCCATAGAGATCCACCCCCAGCTCCTGCCGCTGGACTCGGATTTGCTTGGCGGACACCTCCTGCAGCAGACAGAGAAGCTGGGTCAGGGGTATGAGGGAACACGCCGGCCGGAAGGCTGGAAGGGACGGTACGCACCAGCTCCCGAAGCTCCAGTTTCAGCTTCTCTATCTGTCTGTTGAGATAGTTCTTCAGGGCAGCCTGGAACCTTAGCATCAGGGGCTGAAACAATGCAACGCACACCGGTTAGTCTGTTGTCCCATCCCGGACTTAGCCTAAGTCACCACAGCCCTGGGGGTTGGGGGTGGGGACAGACGGAAATGACTTCCATGCTGGGTGCTCCCCTCTTCCGCCCAGGATTCTTACTCTGGAAGCCACAAACTACAGGCACTAGAGATCTGGTCCTAGGCATTGAAGACCTGACAGCACACTTTGGCAAAATGACAGGGCAAGCTGGGGCGCTGGTTCCGGTTTTACTCCAGGAGCCAGAGTGGGTGTCACCACCGACCAATCACCCAGCCCCTTTCCCAGTGCCACCCCCATCTTCCTGAAGGACGGGGAGCACAGGGTTTTCCAAGTGGGTTCAGTCCGTTAAGGCCTGCCTTGCCCGCTTTGCCAGAGGGCTGGGACAAAGGAACTCACGAGCTGGTTGGTTGACTGAGGCAGCGGTTCTCAGTGGGGGTAGTTTTGCCCCCACCCAACACCCAGCGATGTCTGGAGACATCTGGCTGTCACACTGTGGGAGAGGGAGAGGTGCCGCTGCCACCTACCGGTGGAGCCCAAGGCTGTTGCTCACCATCCTACAGCGCCTACGACGCCCCCACCACAGAGAATGGCCTGGCTGACAAACGCTGGCTTTGGGCATATGAGCCTCAAAAGAGACTTTGCTTTACAGAGCGGCAGGCCAGACCCACGCAGAATAACTGTCAGTGACCAGGTGGGGTGTGAACACTGGCATTTGGGGGTAGGGAACGGGCCGTGGAGGCGGAGGGCAGAGAAGGGCCTAAATGGCAGGTGAAAGAACGTCTCTAAGTCATTCTTCATCTGTGTGGGGCAAAAGCAGGGCTGGGGAATATTTCCTTACGTGGCCTGGGTCTAAGACCACCAGCTGGGACCCGTCTTCTTCCTCCTCGTCACTCCCCTCAGACTCCGCTCTCTCTGTGACCCCTTCCTCGGTGGTGCTGAGCTGTTGGATGGTGTCCAGGAAGGAGGGCAGGGAGCCTTCCCTGGGATGGGCGGCGGACTCCCCTGGGGGGGCAGCAAACATCACTGAGGAGCTAACAGAGTCGTCAGGCAAAGCCGACTTCCAACCTCCTACCACATGATGGGAAAGAGGAAAAGAGCTCCCGAATGTGTTGGGGGTTCAGAAGCGCTAGTTCCACTGTCTTCTGTCTGTGAATCTCCTAGTCATCGATTCCACATGTTCCGTGAAAAGGTCACATTTTAAAGGCAGACAAAAAGGAAATACATTCTGTAGATACTTTTTTTTATACATAAATAGCGACTAGAAAGGTGGCTTCTCACTGATAGGCTACATTGATTTTTTTGTTTGTTTAAATGGGAAATAGCTGGTAAGATTGGAAGGACATGAAATTCTCAGTGAGGGTCTCGTTTCAGCTTTTCTGCCCGTCTAAGCTGGAGAGGTCCCGCTCTGTGTTGAACGCGTTTATTCGTGTGCTGCCTTCATGCCGCTAAAAATGCTGATGGCATCAGGCACTTGTGTCACGTGCAATGAGAAGTACCCTGATCTGCTTTCCCATGCACACGACACCGGGACACAGAGGCAGAGGGACAAGATGAGGCCATGGTGGGAAAGCCTTTGAAACTCAGCAAATAGGCACACCTTCAGGGGTGCTGTCACTGAGCTCCTCTCCGAGGCCAGGACCCCGTGAGAAACGGCGGTCAGGGCTGTGGGCTGGGGTGTCATCGGATCTCAGTCAGGGCCTGGGTCTGCCACTTACTCGGATACGTTACGTGATGACTCTTAGGGTCTTTGTACAATGGAGAACTGTTTCTACCTCGTGGGTTGGTGTAGGGATTAAGTGAGATAAGACAGAGTCAATGCTCCATAAATGTTATCCATAACTGTTAATAATATGTTCACCCTTCAGCTCTTAGCCAAGCAGGAAGTGAGGTGACAGGTGGGGCATCCTTGGCAGGAAGGGGCTGTGAAGTGGCTTATCCCGTGACTGGGCGCCATGGTACCTGGTTCCTGTGCGAAGGGCTCCTCCATGCTCGGGAACAGCTCAACAAAGGACGTCCTGCTGTCCCCTGGACTCAGTCGGAGGCGATGGTGTGTTCTCAGAGGAGAAGCCTCCTGCTGGAGCGCTTCAGGGGATGTTTTCTAGAAAGGGACCAAGCCTGAATCAGTGAGGACGTAATCAGACCAGAGAAGTTATTCGATGTGATTCATTACGGCGCTCAAAATGCAACATGATTGTTAAAGGAATAGAAAATCATTTGGATATCATTTGGCTTTCGCAAATGGTCAAAATGGAGATTGTCTACCCCCCACGTGGACAAGGAATCCAGGAGTGGCCTCTGCCTTTCTGGATCTATAGCGAAGTGTAAACGCTGAGGAACGGGGTACAGGTGTGTGTTGGGTGTGGCTTTCTTTCCTGCAAATGCTGATCTCTGAGAGGATGGTTATGGCTTTGAGAATCCTCTTTACAAAAGCAGACAGGAAAGGCTCAGCTCGGGGCAGTGGTCTCCCAAGAGGGCTGTTTCTTCTCTTCTTTCAAACCATTCCACTTCAGGGACATTTGGATCAGAACATCTTTGCCCTCAATAAAAACACTTGGATCTATTTCAGTTTTAAAAAGACTCTTGCACTTATCATTGATGACAATAATTATTGCTGGTGATGAACTGGTGAATATTAGTGACAACAAATGGCCCTGTACAACAACCCTGGGAGGAAGACATTAGTCACTTCTCTTCCCTGTAGGGGAAGTGGCCTCACAGAAGTCAAAGACCTTGCATGAAGTTCGAACAGCTAGTGAAGGGCAGGTTCAAAGTCAGGCTATCTCAACCCCCAGCTAATGCTCTTTCTAAATGCACTTCCTCAGATGACATTGACTCTAGAAATGCTATCCGAGGCACCCAGAGCTTAATAACATCAATGGGGACCCACAGTCAAATGCCCACCTCTGGGGTGTCCAGAAAGCAGGTGAGACATCCATACAGACTGCTGGACACAGCGACTCCCACTTGGTAATTCCAACTTCTTCTGAAGACTGGGCACCAGCCAGGGGGAAGGAACTAGGGCGCTGTCTTAGGGTTTGTCTCTGCCCTTCTGGTTGACCAAATTTGGAAGCTGTTTCCCAGTGAATTTTCTAGAAACTAGACCCAAGGATGGAAATTGTAAACCCAATTTCTGTTGGTCACAGCTGCACAGGTGACCAACCCTTCCAATCTCCTGGCTATCTTAGAAGGTGAAGACACTGTTCATGTTGTTGTTACATTTTTAAAAGTGGTCTCAGTCATGTATGTGTCACTTGTAATCATCAAGGTTAGTGAGGGCTCGTCAAATATCGAATATTTTTGATATTTGTTTCCCAAAGTGATGAACTCTTTTTGGTTTCACGGGGAAGGGAGATGTCATCCCTTTGTGGTTTGAAACGTGGCTTCCTTGCAGGAGCGGCCGTCTGCCATGACAGCGTGTAACCCTGGCACGGAAGTCCCTCCGCCCACTTCCTTATCTGTACAATGGGGATACCAGTCCCCACTTCACAGGGTTATTGTCAGGGTTCGCTGAGACAATACGCGCATCAAGGGCACGCATCAAGGGCGTAGCAGCGACCCTCCCCGCGTCAATGACAGAGAAATGCAGTACGTTCTCTTCCCACCCCACACTGCCCCTCCTTCCCTTCCAGAACAATTCACACCTCAAGCCAACAGGTGAGGCTAGCCTCAGGTGGGGGAGAGGTCAGAACAGGGTGAGAGGGCGAGTTCCAGAGGCTGTCCTGTTGGGGGGGTCATCACAGCAGTTCCTCTGTCTCCCTGGCCACATTTCCAGTGCTCTGTAGCCACGTGAAGAACAGCAATCTTATTGGACAGCGCAGATAAAGAGCGTTTCCATCCTCACGGACGGCGCTGCTCTAGAGACCGGAAACCTGGAGGCCATACATAGAGTGTTCCCAGCCATGGGCTTGCAGAAACTCTTGGCATTCTAGGACCTCAGTTTGCTAAGGAATTTCTAACAGGAACTGCAACTGGTATTTACAGTGTATTCTGAGTTCCTCGCATAGGGTGACGGACCACATGGGTAGTGAAACACTTGCATTAGCAGACCTCGGGCTACCCCCCGCTTTGCTTACCGTGCGTCTGGAAGCATCCTGGCCCGTTTGCTTGGATGAGCCTACTAGCTGCCGGGATGGTTCTGTGGGGATGACCTCTACCTCTCTGGATTCTGATGGACGGAGGGACTCTGTGTCCTCAAGGCTGGCTCTTTCATACGGGTGTGGGAGGCCATCTTCCCCTCCAGGCACCTCGCTAGGACTGATGTCTGAGTAAGTCAGATCTGTAGAACTGACTTTCTCTTCAGAGGACATGATTTCCACATCAGATTCTAATTCCTCTTCAAAGTCCAATTCCTCTTCCATTTCCACTTCCTCCTCATTTCCAGCTTCCTCATCGTTTCCGGCTTCCCCATCGTTTCCGGCTTCCTCCTCGTTTCCAACTTCCTCAACGTTTCCAACTTCCTTATCGTTTCCAACTTCCTTATCATTTCCAACTTCCACATCATTTCCTGCTTCCTCATTTCCAACTTCCTCACCATTTCCAACTTCCTCGTGATCTCCAACTTCCCCATTGTTTCCAGATTCCTTGTCGTTTCCAATTTCTTCATCGTTTCCAACTTCCCCACCAGTTGTGACTGCCCCCTCAGAATGCTCTGGAGCATCCACAGCTTCTTCATTTTGCTGGTCACTGCTCTTCTCTGTTGTTGACACCTGTTGCCGAATGGCAGAAAAAAATCAGGAAACACTCTATAAAAGATTACGAGGTTTTATTCTCCATAGCGTAACAACACTGATGGGAAAACTGCATCCACACCCTTTTGAGCATTGCTAAGAGATTATGTTTCATGCTTTAAGTTATCTGCACGCTCTCTGTTTTTTGTACTTATTTTGTATCCTTCATTTCAGGAAATGAATCCTGAACAACGTGGGGCAATCTAAGAGAAGGATGTGAATGGCATTCCCGATTGGCCACCAACACTTTGGGGTGGAAGAACACTGAGGTCCTTGGCAACTGAACTGAGACTGCTCTCGTGCAAGATACACTTTTCTTAAGAAAGTCGTAACTCGCTTTAATTCCTAGTAAACACAAGGCCAGAACAATTCATCCCACAAGGAACTTTACCTGGTCGCTTTCCTTACTCTGGTCCTCCTCTCCTTCAGAAGTCCAGTCTCCTTCCAGGTGAGACCTGGTTGCAGAGAAACAGTGTGATAGTTTCACCCAATAGCATCTTTTCCCCGGGCATTTATTACCTCCCGGATGTCTATGAGTATACATCTGTTTATTTACTTGTTAATACTGCCTCTCCTCTAGGCTATCGGCTGTGACTTTGTCATGTTTGTCGCTAACCCCAGAACTAAACACACCTGTCACATATAGGGAATGCCACAAAAGAGTTGCTCCAGGAATGAATGAGTGAAAAATACAATTATCGAAACATTAAAGGAACAGCACAAATAGATGATGCCAGAAAAGTCACCGTAAATATACTTGTGTCTATGACAAAACTGGGGAAAAGAAAGTAAGAGGAAATTGCACAGAACGGACAAATACTCTGTAAACTCTTGGTTGGATAGTATAAGAATGTCCTGATTTACAGTCTTAAAATTATTTTGTTTTTTCTCTAATTAAAATGACAAGCTCATTATTATTATTTTTTTTTTACAAAAAGTCAAACTAAAACAGAAATGTGTGACAGACAATAGAAAACCCCTGTGACTTTTCCTCTCCTTCTCAAGATTACCCATGGTAATAGTACGAGATTTAAGGGTATATTCTTGCAAAGATTTTTCTATGCATTCACACACACACACACACACACACACACACACACACACACCCTAAAGTAGAGATCGCACTCTATACACTATTTGGCATTCAGTCTTTTCACTTAATGTAACCTGGACTTCTTTCCATGTCAGTACACACAGACCTACTTTTTAAAAAAAGAAAGAAAAACAATACAGACGTGTCTAAGGTAAAGGGCAAATTCTTTAAAATCGTTTCTGTGCTTTTAAACGAAGCATAAGAGAGCAGGGGCCTGATGGCAGGATCTTTAGCAGACTACCGTCTGTGTGCTCAGGACACTCGCTGACCTCAGGGACCCCCAAGCCTGGTGAGGGGGAGGGATCCCCTTTTCCAAGAGGGAGGTGGGGCTGGCCTGGTCTCCCCTTCCCTGCCAACGCCGGGGCAGCACCACAGCACCGAGGACCCTCGCCCAGCAGAGACATTTGTGCTGCGGCTCCGCAGCAGAGGCTGCCAAGCATAGTGGTTGCCATGGTTACCGCGGGGCGACTGGGTCCGGGGTTTTAGGGAGTGGAGCGCCTGGAGCAGCGGAAAGAGGGAGGGTATGGGAGAGGACAAAGGGACGGGCGGTGAGAAGGGAGAAGAGGCGCGCAGGGCGGTGGGGTGGCCGGGGAGGCGGGAAGGGCCCAGAGCGTGGGGATGGAAGGGGCAGGAGCGGAAGGAAAGGGGCAGGAGGGGAAGGGGCGCCTCCGGGCTGTGGAAAGGGAGAGGCGTGGGGACTGCACTGAGACCGGTGGTCCCTCGGCCCCGCTTACCCGCTGGTCTCATCACCGGGCTCCGCCATCTCCCGTTGCTAAGCGACGCAGTCAACATCCGGCGGGCGGAGACCACGCGCGGGGTAGGGGGGGCGGACAGCCTGGGCAGGCGGCCATTGTGCCATTTATGTGCGTTAGAAACACAGACTAATATGTAAATATATTAAAGCATAAATGAGAATACTTTATCTCTCAGTCTGAGCTCTACCCAACTGGCTCAGTTTCTGGAAAGCGACAACCTTGTCAATATACGTCCGGCAGGGCAACTGCGATGACCCAGGGGACCTTACGGGGCCCCCGGGGACCCGGGACTGCTAACTGTCCCGGGGGACGCAGGCGGAGGTGAGGTCACCAGGGGCCTCAGAGTCGGCTGCACCTTCGGGGGCCGGGGACCCCAGCCTGGTGCTCGCCCATCCATCTCCAGACCTGGGGGACCCGGCACCCGCTCCACGGGGTTCCTGCGAAGAAACCTCGGCGGGGGAGGGATGCCCAGTGGCCTTCTGCCGGGTGTCGTTCCCTTCCTACCTCAAAATAGGAAAAACAAATGCAGAGGGCCGGATGGTGAGGGCGAGCACGCACGTGGAACGGCCCAGGGGCCCGCCTTCACTCTGGGGGGGCGCGAGGCTCACGTTGTGGGAAGAGTCGTGGGCCGGGTACCCCAGCGGGCGGCGAGGCCCGGAATTGGGGCGGCCGGGGGCCGGGGGCCAGAGGCCAGAGGGCCGAAGGCGACCGGGACAGTGCGGAACGCGGGCCGGGGGCGTGCCGGGGGCGGGCTGGGGGCCGGGCTGGGCGGGGTTGGACCCGGTTGGGCAGGGGGGCGGGTAGGAGGCCGGGCCTCGCCTCGCGTCCCCGCCCCGCCGCGCCTCACTGGCAGCGGCAGCAGTGACGGCGGCGGCGGCTCCCGGGGCCGGCGCGAATCCGGCCCCCGCTGTGGGACCCGGGTGGGTATTGGGGCCCTGCCGGGGGCCGCGGGGGCGGGGTCGAGGGGCCCGAGGGGGACCGGGCAGTGCTCCGTGGCGGGGACGGGTTGGGTGTACAGGGTGTGTAGGCCTGCAGCTGCGGGGCCCGGGAGGGACCAGGGTGTCGCTGCAGCTCGGAGAGGTGCGGGGCCTGAGTAGGGGCCGAGTGGCGCGCAGGCACCCGGGATCAAGCGTGGAGCATGCTGGGGAACCCCTCTGCGACAATGGGGGTGCCCCGGGCCGGGACTGGGCCTAATTCCGGCATACTCTATCCCCGCCTGCCTGGAGCCGTCGACCGGAGAACTTGTGGTCTTTGTTTGGTTGGATAGGCAGAGCACGAGAATGCGAAGTTGTGGGGGGTTGCTGTGTGCTGACACTGACCCCCAAAGTGTGCTGTGCATCCCACGGCTTGCGCGCTCTTAGCATTCCCGGGCTTTCGGGCCGGTGGTCTGGTGAAGAACCGCGTGTCAGGAAACTCACTTCCTTTAGGCCCAGGCTCTGCCCCCTTGTTCTTTACTTTAAAAGAAAAAGAATAAGAGAAAGAGAAAAATAGGCAATTTAAGATTGCTAAATATAACCTACGGAACCCTGCCAGAAGCCCTTGAATCTTGAAATCCTGTTATTCCCACGCTGGGAAGTTGGTGTCATATGTTGGCCACAGTCTCCTTCAGAAATAGAAAAGGACAGGATCCACTCTCTTTCCTGGGGAGAAGTTTGTTTTACTGCCTCTCCAGTTGACCAGAGAAGCTGGGCTGGTTGGCCAGCCCCTGTGACTGGTCTGGTGAGTAGTCTCTACCACCCAAAGGCAGAGACTTTTTTTATGTGGAAAGAAAAGGGGAATGGCTCTCAGAAAAGGCCATGTGATGGATGGAAGGGCTGGACCCAAGGCCCCGATTCCAGAATTCCATTCCAAGTCCGTCATAGATTGAGTGGAGAACTTTTAAAAATCTGTGTGTTCGTTTTAGAAATTCCTCATTAGAAACATTAACGTGTAATTGATTAGTGAGTAGTAAACACTTTTAAGAGCCGGTGAAGAAGCTTTTGCAAAGGGATTGTTCAGGTGAGGAATGCAGTAACTATGAAGTTCATTAACAGACACGTTGTTATGTTGAGCACACAGTTACTGTGTTTTCTGCAGCACTTATTGGCTTGTGGACATTTATGGTGAGCCCAGCCAGTCTCAGAGGACAGCTAAACAAAGTTCTTAACCAGTGGAATTTTTAAATCCTCCAGCAGTGATGGTTGTTGTATGAATAGCTTCTGATTATCATGCATAAATTCACTTAACCCACAAGATAAAACCATAAAATCAGGACTGAGATTATCCCCATTTTACAGATGGGGACACTGAGGCTTACAGAAGTAACTTTCCCAAGTTCATGTAGCTAGGAGTGACAGAACTAGGAGTTTGGGGCCCAGGATGCTCCAGCTCCCAAAAAAGGCGGTGCCATACTACCTCCCCTCTTGTAACTGGTCCCCAGCACTCTCCTCCACACTCTCCCTGCCCCCCTTTGTGCAGACAAGACAACATGGTTCACTCTGCCAAGTGATTCATAAAAGTACAGTGGAGTGGAGACTAGCCTGATGTCACCACTAGTGGCTAATATCGGTTCACTTTAGTCTGTAAAGGCCTTCCCGGGCCTCAGGATAAAGGCATTTGAGAAGACAGCCTTGGGGTTTGCAGAATCTTTCTCCACTTGTTTCAGCTTCTCTGCCTTTAGTAAAACGGAGATAATACCACCTACTTCAAAGGCCTAGTGCAATGTTTACCTAAGGGGTCTAGTACCTGCTGAGGGCTTGTTACGATTTATTATTGTTATTATTAAGGACCATCATTTGGATATTTCACATGTAACTAGATGGGTAAAAATATTTTTTTGTTCTGTTTTTTTATTCTTTGTACGTGCAGTCAGTCCATCAGGCGGAAAGCTGATCATGAGCAGGAGTGTAATTCGCCAGTTAGGTCTATTTACATGCTTATCTTTATAACTTTAGGAGGGGCAGCGGCGGGGAGGGCTGGGTCCCTGCCAGCTATCCCAGGGACGGGGCAACCAGGTTGCCTGGCAACACGAATCTTGAGTAAAGATTTTATCTTGTCTCCCCTCACCTAGCTGAAGGGCCTCAATTTTTTCGAGGCCTGAATCCTCTCTTGTAAGGCTAGCTACTTAGTTTCATACACTAGGGAAGGTGGGCTTGAGGGTGAAGCAATTGTCGCAGCGAAGTGATTTTATCGGTGTACGTTGTTTGTACATCTTCTACTGTACAGCAGGTCTTCCATGAAGGTACAGGGCCTCGAGTAATAATGTTTCATTCAGTGTGGTTTCATTGTAACATTGATGAGAATAATGTTTCATTCAGTGTGGTTTCATTGTAACATTGATGAGAATAATGTTTCATTCAGTGTGGTTTCATTGTAACATTGATGAGATGCCTAGGTAACTCCTGTTTACATCAATTCGCCTATGGTAAAATGAGTTTCTTATAGATCATCGCTTCAATTCACAGATCCTACCTATGATGTTTTGTGAGGACTTATTGTGTGTATATATATCTTCTGTTGATGAACATTGATGAGCCCAGTGCAGAGAAAAGAAAGCACAAGTCTGCACTCTTCCCTGCCCCCTCAAAATTCTGGGAAATGGTGTAGGAAATCTTTCCCCATTCACTTCAGTGGTGGTGTTTTTTATGCTTTTGGCCACCTGTGCGTCCTCTGGGTCCCTGGTCTTGCCTCTCTGATAAATCTACTTTGATGAGCTGTCTCATAGCTGATATCTGATCGGAAGCATGTCTTCTATCTTCTGAACTTTTATCACCGTCCTCAAAGCAGGAGAGAAGCCTGGGCACTGGAAGACTGAGTTTAGTATCTGCCCACAGATGTTTGGTGTTCGGTCGTGTGGACAGTACAAGAAAATGACCAGTGAGAACCCAAATCTGTTATGCCACTTGAGCGGCTGCCCTTCTCTGGGGGCAAGTCTGTCCAGGTGTTTCAAGTTGGTGTGAGCGATCGGCTTGGACCCACCTAACTGCAGACGCAGAGATGTGGCATGTCTGTTCCATGCTTTCTGTTGGCACTAGGGAAATCACCCGAATACCATGGGTGAGCCCGGAGTCCAGTCCACATTAGCTTTCACACTTTGGTGTATGTGCTGGTTTTCTATTATGAGTGACCCTGAATTCAATGGTCTGATAAACTGGTCATTACACTCAGGTGATCTGGAATCCAGGTGTCCTGGAATCGAGGCAAGGTCATACTTAACAGATGTCATTTGACACACTTTGGCTTTTCCATTTCTGTAACTAAAATGCTTTCCTTAGGCAAGGTCAGTTGTGCTGCTTTTCAGGGGTGTTGTCAGTGCAGTCCCCCTCCCCCATGAGAGTTTTGTTTGCTAGCGTGGCTATTCCTTTGCCACTCCAGTGAAAACCTCTCTCTGTGTTCAAGTTTACAGGTGCAATATAGAAGTCAGATGCACCTAGCCCACTTTGGGGTTGGTTGTTAGTTTCCCGGCTGGATTTGCGTGTTTCCTTGCGTTTTGAGATTAGTCCTTCTTTTGTCCCTGGTCCTGGCTCATCTTTAAAGTTGGTTTCATCTCACAGACTTCCTTGGCTCTTTGGGGGAAAATAGTATTTTAGTCGAAGTGACAGCTAAGTCAGGCCACCAGATCTCCCCTTGCCCTCATTTCTTTAACTGTCTTGTCCAGTTACAGCCTCGCAAAGGTCCTTTCTTTAGGGAAGTTGGTCCAAGTCTCTAGCATTAGAGTTTATGCCCTAAACTTTGTTCCTTCACTTTAAATGCAAGTTGTCTTTTCCTCACTTCTACATGGATGCCCTGCCCACAGCAGCCCTGTGTTTCCCGTGTGAATCCTGAATGTGATATATGTATGCAGCAAATATATTTGTCTGCTGCAATAATCCCATAACTTGAAGTTAAATATACATGAGGGGGGTCATCTGAGCCTACAGGTGTGAAGGAGACTCAGCCTCCCCAAACCATGCGCCCCAGGGAATGGGATTCCTGGTCTGGGCTACGTGCAGGATTTACACCACCCTTTGAACTTGAAAGCTGGGAGTTCCCAAAAGACTCTGGTGCCTGTGCCTGGTTTGCCTGGTTCTGGGAAGGGAAGGGGAGCTGGGGCCTTACCAACGTGTGTTTGCAGCAGGTGTTTTGTGGGAGGAAAAAGATCCTGTTTGTGTGTATCTGGCTCGTGTTTAATATGGCATTGTCTTCTCCCTACTCTTTGTTGATTGGGCTTTGAGAGCAAAGAAGATGAACCGGTTTTTGCCGGCCACGGGCCTGTGGCTCAGGGCACTTTTCTCCTGAGCAGTGACAAGGCCAGGGGGATAACCACCTGTGGGCTTTGTCCCATGTCACCTCCCCCTAAGTGTCCAGTGGCCCCCCACTCCCTCCATGCCTACCCCCGCTGCAGCAAGCAGCTGTCACGATCAGTATGGGCTGCGTCCCTCAGGTGTGGGAACTGCTGGCTCCATGGGGGTGCCAGGGCCATGTCTGTCCTACTGACCACTGTGTCCCAGCAGCTAACCCAGGGTGGCCCCAAGGCAGGCGCACGGCTCAGAACAGTGAACGGGAGAAGTCAGGATGCTGTTTCCTCTCTCCAGTGACTCCAGGCTGCCATTTCTTTGGTCTTCTTAGGAAGGTTCTGGAAGAGACATTTGCACTTCTGTTCCTACTTGTTTTCCTGTTTGGGAATTGATGGTCCCTTTATTCCAGGACAGGAAACCAAGGCTTTGGGCCGTGGAAGCCGCCCAAGGACAGGGCCAGGGCTGTGAGTGTGCAGCTTTCCTATCCCGTCCCCTGCTCCCACGGGTCAGGGGCCCCCTCCTGTTCTCCTGGTTCTGGGCCTGGGTCCCAATCACGTTGCGGAGAGGGCAGTAGCCCCGTGCGGTTGTTGGTTGGCAGGTGACTGGACAGAAAGCCTCCCTGAGTTCAAAGTCAGCTCTGTACAGTGCCCTTGGTGTGGTCAGTAGGAAAGTGGTCCCCAAAGTTGTCCACGTCCTAATCCTGGGAACCTGTGACTGTTTGGTCACATGGCAAAGGGGGATTAAAGCTGCAGATGGAACTCAGGTTGTTGATCAGCCGGCCCAGTGATGGAGGGTGTCCTGGATTCTCCAGGGGGCCCCGTGTCCTCACAGGGTTCTGGGAGGGGGGCAGAGAGTCGGCATCAGAGTGACACGATGAGACAAAGACTCCAGCGCCATTGCCAGCTTTGAAGGAGGGGGAATTCGGGTGATTCTAGAAACCGGAAAGGGCAGGAAAGCAGCTTCTCCCTTGGAGCCCCCAGAAGGAACCAGCCTGCCACCATCTTGACTTCAGCTAGGAGACCTGGTCCGACTTTTGACCTCCAGAATTGGGAGACGATACATTTGTGTTGTTTCACGTCGCTAAGTTCTTGGCCATTTGTTACAGCGGCCATAGGAAACCATCGTACATGGAACGGAAGTGCTTTCTGAAGGCAGTGAGAGTCTTTTCTTTAGGGTGCCATTTCATACTCCGTGTTTTGTTCATTTCTGGCATTTTCGTGACTTTGTCTCTCTCTATCTGGGACTCTCTTTCCTCGGGTACAAATCACCAAATCTTGGGGAACAGATTTTGGGTGATAGATGTCTGAACTTCAGCCCTGTAGGTATTAGCTAGAGGAGAGCCCGCCGCCCACCCCTGCCATGCTGAGTTACAAAAGACGACTCTGGGCCAAGTGGCAGTGGCCATGGGGCGGCTAGAGGGTGGAGGGGACATGTGTGGCTACAGCAGGCCCACTGCTGTCCACTGGCTTCAACCCAACGGCAGGGCCTGTTCTGAGCAGGGCTGTGAAACAAGGAATCTGCTGGCCCTTCCCAGCCTCCCTGCTGTCCCTTTGCCCCTCGGGGCTTCTGTGGTTCCTGACATCTTTCCTCTCCAGGCAGTTCCCCATACTCCGACTACCTCAAAACCCCTCTCTGGAAAGCAGAGTCCAGCTCCCTCCACAACCGGCTTAACTTACCCGCAAAGACCAAGAATCCATGCTTCTCAAAGGTGTTCCCATTCCTAGAATGGCAGGCTAATGGGGAAGAATGCATCCCTAATTGGGGAGTTTCTGCAGAGTTTTTTGTTTTAGGAGCCTGTGTGTTTTTTCTGAGAGGAGGCCAAGTTGCTCCTTCCTTTCACATGACACAATAGCCTATTTTGCAAAAACCTGGCCCTACTGAGTTGTCACAGTTGCTTCAGAGCAGCACAAAATTCAACTTGCAATGCCACTGTGATCAGACGGTTACCAACCAGCACCGGCAGTTTTACATGACACCTTTTTAAACCATACCTGGGTGTTTGCTCATTTGTTTGTTTTTGTGCACAAAGCTGATGCACGTGCTAGAGCCTGGCCACTCTCCATCTCTGTGTTCTTCATGCCAGCTGCCAAGTTGGCATGTTATCCTTTCCTCAACAAAAACAAGGCGTTTGGAACTTGATTGAAGGTGGCCTTCTGGTAGGCACATCGTAAAGGAAACTTTCAGAGATATCTTGGATTCCGGAGCTTATAATCTAAAGTCAACACAGACATAACCATTTTAAAATAAAAATATTAAGTGAATGCATTCGAGGAGAATGAGGTTCTTTTTTTTATTGTTGTCACGGATCTACTGTGAGCTGCTTCTCTCTCCACCTTCATCTCTCAGGCTTTGGGAGAGGATTTGTTATATTGGTACAAAGTGCTTTGAGCATCTCAGGCTGTTATTTTGATTTCAATTAAGTCCTTACTGGAGATGGAAAAAGTGAGATAGTTCTTCCTGGCAACAGGCTTCTCTCTTCTCCTTTTCGTGTTAGCAGATCTTGTGTGTCTTAGAGTCTCTGTTGGTGACATTTAAAGATTGCGCAAGATGTGCCCTGCCCCCAACTCTATTTGTGTTATAAGTAGAATGAGTTGCCTTGCCCACAGAAAGACCCCAGACCCGTGAGAGGGGGCCAGGGTGCCGCCAAGTTCTGTACCTGGAGGACAGCTATCTGGTCTACCCAAAGGGTGGTTGTCTTTGCTCTCGCCAACTCCAGGCCCTTAAAGTCATAAACTGCTCTTCACATGGAGAGCAAGAACCACTCACGGGCATGCGTCCTGAGGATTCAAGGACACTAGGAAGGGCTCCCATCGGGTTGCAGTCTTTGCCAGGCCCCGGCGTAGCCCCTGGCAGCCGGCCCTCTGCAGGGAACCCAAGCCCTCTTGCAGCCCTGTCCCCCTCGCCCAGCCTGCAGCCCCCTGCCTGCTTCCTCCCATCCATCCTCAGAATTCCTCCCTCGGCCTGGCCTCTTTGGGTGCAAGCTTCCTGGTCTCAACACTCTTTTTTCTTTAACTAATAGATTTTAGTTTTTTAGAGCAGTTTTCGGTTTACCAAAAATATAGCAGAAAGTACAGTGTCCACTCACCCCCTCCAGGTTCCACTGCCATTGTAAGTGGTACTTTTTGTGGTGAAGGATGCACGACACGTTAACCGGTCTGACCGTGAAGTGCATGCGTGTGTCCCCATCCTTGTGCCGCCTCCCCCCGTCCTTCCCTGTCCACCCCAGAAGCCTTTCATCCTCGTCACCCGTCACCCGGGCCTGCTCCTCACTTGGGCTCCGAGTTTCCCTGTGCACGGCCCCTCCCTCACAGCTCCGGGCAGCCCTCGGTTATCAGCGCGGCTTCCCCCCACAGGCTCCCCTCTGTGTTCCCTGGCCCCCAGAAGCATCTGCCCGGTGTCATGACGTTGCCCTTCTCCTGGAGCTGCATGCACCCCACCTTGACACCACCTTGGAGAGTGGCCTGGCACGCGCTCCTGCAGAGCCCTGGGCCCAGACACTGGGCTCCCAGGAACCTTCCAGCTCCCCCTTCTGCATGTGGAGGTGCGGACCAGCCGTGGGGGAGTCCAGTGCCCCATGTGGACCCCATGACTGTACTGAAGGCTACGAAGTGCCCCTGGCCCCAGGACACCCCCTGTGTCTGCTCGCCCCCACCCTGCTGACAGTCTGGTGATCCCACAGAGGTTCCCAGGGGTGACTTAGCCGTCTGTGTGCGTTCTCCACCTCAGGGTCCAGGGAAGGGGGCCTGTGTGCAGAGGGTGCCCGGGGAGCCTGCAGGCCAGCCAGATGGCAGGTCAGGCGATGGAGGCCAGGAGCCTTCTCCTCTCAGCAAACTGTCGACGCGGGCGTGCCAGCGGAGGGGCTGGGAAAGGCACTGCAGTTGTGGGCAGCGGACCTACATTGGAAAGGGCAGTGCGGTGCCGTGCCGGGAGCAGGCCCTCCCCGTCCCCCCACTCCCCGCCCCCAGCCTCTGAGCCTCCTTCCCCTCCTCCCAAAGCTGAGGCCAGTCAGAGGCCCAGGCCGGTGCTCTGCTCCGGCCACAACTTCCCCTCCAGCAGGCAGCAGCCAGCATGCTGGCAACGATTCCGGAAGCTGGTGGTCAGGGGCCACAAAGGCCTGGACCTTAGAAATCCAGGAGGGTGACTTAAACGGTGGCACCGAGCGGACTGCCACTGCCCAAGACAGGGTTCTGGTTGGATGGACTTGGGACCTTGAGGAGAGCTGGACACTGTGCTCCTGATGTATGAGGAGGGAACCGCGTGACACAGTTCACCTACCGCTGGTCTCTGGTTCATAGGGACATCCAAGGGACAGGAGGGGCTGCAGAGAGCTGCCTGCAGCAGCCCTTGATTAGACAGCCAGCACCAGCCCAGCGGGGCGCAGAAGCCCAGGAACCAGAGGCCGGGGTGTCCCCCAGGCATCTCTGCCAGCGTTTCCAGGCCATTCCTTCAAGTCCACGTCCCGGGACACGCAGGACCACACGCTTGCCGCTGCTCTGGGTGACAGGTGTGCCTGAGCCGTGTCTGTTAACCCGGTGACTGATGGGCCCTGGGCTGCTGGACAGAGATAGGCCTTCTGTTGTCCTGCATCCACCCACTAGCTGCTCTTCAATCCTGTTTAACATCCGGGGGGGATGACAAAGCGGGGGGAATGTGGGCGCACCTGGGCAGCCACTGGTGTGTCATGAGTTTGCTCTGATAGCAGCCCAGCCTGACAGGCAGGGGGGTGGTCTGCCTCCAGTCAGAGCCCCTGCCCCACCCTGCCTTCCTCTGGGGTGGGGTGGGGGAACAGTGGGTGAATGGTTCCTCATCTTACCTGTGGATAGTCACCTGGGCGACCTCCTCCCAGACCTGCTGGTCAGAAGTCCAGGGATTTGGCTTCGGAGTCCCTGCTTCTGGCTAACTGGGTGTGGGATGTCACAGGCTTCTGACCAGCCTCTCGTAGCCGCCCCACCCCACATCCCACCCTCCTTGGGGCATTGCCCTGAGCTGTGGGAGTACTCACCAGGTGGCCTGGCCACAGCTGTGCCCTTTAAAACTCTCTTCCTTCCCTCTCTTCTGACAGGGTGGGGGGTAAACTCAGGTTTATATTGACCAGCTGGAGGATAGAACTTCCACGTTAGGATGGTGCCTCTGGGGCTGTAGGAGCTGAGGGGACATTCACACTGGGTGATGAACCCAGCTCAGTGCCGACCCCCGTGTCCCCCAGCTGTCCCCACCGTGGTGGGCGGCAGTCACAGGACACGCAGCTGTGATTGTGGGGCTGGGGGCGGTGGGAGGGGTGCTCACAGTGTAACCCGAGTGACCACCAAGGGGAGCAGGGCTGAGAGGATCCCACAGTCTGAGCTGGGAACTTGGTGGCAGTGGCCCCAGGTGTAAAGCGGGTGAGAGGCAGTTGTCGCTCTGGCCTGGACGGAGGTGAGGAAGCCCTGGTAGGACCCAGGGTGTGAGCCCCCTGGACGGTGGGCCTTGTGTTGTAAATAGCAACGAGCTATCTGTTTAAACAGCGGCAAAATAAGGCAGGAAGGAAGATCCAAGGGGGAAATGTCTGCGGGGTGAGGACCGCGGGCAGGAAGGGTGCTCTCAGCTTTGGTCCTGATAAGGAGGCTGTGGCTTGTGGGTCCCCTGGAACTGCTGGGTCCTAAGGAGGGCAGCGGCTGGCTGGGGACCGTCACCTTGTCATCCATCAGTGAGCAGAGCATACCTGGAGGGCTCCTGCCCACATGTAACCAAAGGTGGTCTGTGAGCCTCAGACTTATCGGTGGTGCTTTCAGTGTGTGTGTCGGGGCGGGGAGGGGGTGAGGGGGGTGCCTGGGGAAGAGGTTCAAACGACCTCACCTCCTAGTTCTCGCTGAAACACGCCCGTAACAAGAGTTGTTCTCATCAGAGCATGTCGATAGTGTGAGATCTTGGGTCAACACGTGTGTGCGTCACGTGTGCAATGTGGGCGAAACTGAGAGGGTGCAGCCCAGAGTTTGGTCTAGGCCGTATAGGTCTCTGGGTCACAACTAAGGGCCCCCCTCTTTTTAAATTTCCCTAAAGTTTTTAATAACAAGCCTCTGGCTTTATTAAGCTATAATTGATGTCCCCATTTCTATACCAGACAAAGAACTGGATACACAATAAAAATAACATAAAACAGTCATTTGGTGAGCTGGCTGATACTTTAGTTAACAGGGACGGCCTTTTCAGGTAAACGTACGCTTTGAATTAGGATTTTTGAAATATCGAAAGTAGTACATTGAAAACTGAAATCATAAGTGGAAGAAAATAGAAGCTAACAATGACCAGACCTTTGGATTGGGAAGGATGATATAAAGTATAAAAGCAATTTTGAAAAAAATAAATAAATCACTAGGGAAAAGTTACCATCAATTTGACTGCACGTAAGTTTAACTAAGACTTCCTTACTTCAAATAAATAATACAGTTAAAAGGCAAACAACAAATTAGGAAAAGCACCTACCGCAACTATAGCAAAGAATTAAGATATTTTTTTATATAAACAGTTCTTATATATCAGTAAGAACACCAGTAAATAACTGCAGTAGAAAAACGGACAATGCGCACAATTCACAGGATGAGCACAAATGTCTAATAAACACATGACAACCTGTTCAAGTGAACCGCTCATCAGAAAACCATTTTCCAATGGCCACGTTGGCAAGGTTTCAAACCTTTGATAACACTGGTCCCTTTCGGAATTCCACTGGGTGCTGTGAGTCAGGGCTCCAGGTTCTCCTCCCAAGGAAATAGCCAGGAATCCCAGAAATTATCCTATGGAAATAGTGAGGATACAGATAGAGATTTGTGTATAAAAATGTAGTTTATTATTTAAATAACCACTCTGTGGAAACCAAATGTCACGTGATGGTGGCTGGTTGAAGAATGATGCATCCACATAATATATACATACAGCTATGCCTGTGAAGCGGGAGGGTTGATATTCTGAATTTTTAAATTTGTGTATAACACGGTGTATTAGTTTTCTGTGACTGCTATAACAAAGCACTGCAGACTCGGCAGCTCCAACAACAGAAATTATTGTCTCCAATTTCTGGAGTCTGCATGTCTGAGATCAAGGAGGCAGCAGGTTGGTTCCTTCTGAGGCTGTGAGGCGGGGTGTGTTCAGGCCCCTCTCCTTGGCTTATCGACAGCCATGTTCATATATTTGTGGATAGGTGTCTTGTGTCCAAATTTCCTCGTTTTTTTTTTTAAAGATTTTATTGGGGAAGGGGAACAGGACTTTATTAGGGAACAGTGTGTACTTCCAGGACTTCTTTTTTCCAAGTCAAATTGTTGTCCTTTCAATCTTAGTTGTGGAGGGCTCAGCTCAGCTCCAGGTCCAGTTGCCGTTGCTAGTTGCAGGGGGCACAGCCCATCCCTTGTGGGAGTCGAACCGGCAACCTTGCGGTTGAGAGGACACACTCCAACCAACTGAGCCATCCGGGAGCTCAGCGGCAGCTCAGCTCAAGGTGCCGTGTTCTGTTCAATCTTAGTTGCAGGAGGCGCAGCCCACCATCCCTTGCGGGACTCGAGGAGTTGAACTGGCAACCTTGTGGTTGAGAGCCCACTGGTCCATGTGGGAATCCAACCGACAGCCTTCGGAGTTAGGAGCACGGAGCTCTAACCACCTGAGCCACCGGGCCGGCCCCCAAATTTCCTTGTTTTAAAGGCCACTAGTCAGTCACATTGGATGAGGGCCTACCTGTGACCTAATTCGAACTTGACGATCTCTGTAAAGACCTATCTCCAAATAAGGTCCCATTCTGAGGTCTGGGAGGTTAGGACTCCAACATATGGAGGGCGGGGGGAAAGAGAGACACTTCAACTCTTACCACGTGGGAAAATATAGTTGTGAGATGACGGAAAGCAGGTATGATATAATCCCAGCGACTGGGTTTTCTTGTTTTGTTTTTTTGTTTTTAAAGAAAAGCACAGAAGATAGTGGAAAATGCAGAAATATTTTCAGACTGTATGATTTCAGGGACGTGGTCTTTTTTAATATTTCAGAGCACATTTCATAATTTTTCTTAAAACAGCTTTAAAAACTAGGTCAAGGATTGTCCACTTTTAGTTTGACAGAGACCAGAAGTTGGGAACCAGGTTTAAATTGGATGAAATAGGCCCCACAAATGAACAAATACATGTAGAAAATAGATGAGAACTGTCTGAAGAGAGTTTGTACTTGGCTAATGTTTAACAGACATGCCCTGACTTACCCAAAGGTTCTGTCTCCCCCGAACCATCTGGGTGGGGGTGTGGCCAGGACTCTGTGCAAGGAGGACAAAGGTCTCCTGTTCCAGGCTCTTCTGCTCACTCAGTGATGCCGGGTGCCCTGAGCCTGTTTCCTCATTTGCAAAACTGCACTTCTTGTCTGGGACGTAACTTAGAGTTGCGGTGAGCTTCACAGCCGGTGACACCTGGGGAAATGCCATATTGCGAAAACCTGTATTCTGGAGTCCCCTGCAAACCTTCCAGCACGTTCTTTGGATTATCCTCAATAGTGGCAAACGGTCTTCACGTAAAGATGCTTTGGTTTGGGGAATCAGCTGAGTTGTTTGCAGCCCAGCATGGCGGGCATGGCAATTAAAGAGAGTAATACCACCTGAGACTCCAGAAGAGGTGGGGCCCCCACTGCCGACCCCACCCCGCCCACCCCAGGCCTCCAGCCACGGCGGGCCACTGAGCACCTGGGACTGGCTGCTCGGAATGGAGATGTGCTTAAGTGCCAAATATACACCAGATTTGGGAGACTTAAAGAACGTAAAACAGCCTGCTCATCAATGATTTTTTTGTCATACTGATTACATGCCGAAATGGCACTCTTTGGGAGCAAATGGGCTAAGTAAAAATATAATTCATTCCCCTCACTTCTTTTTACTTTTTGAAAATGTGGCTAGTAGGATATTGGAAATTGCGTAGGTGGCCTTGCGTGTCTTCAGGGCCGCGCTGGTCTAGAAAAGAGGTTCGTGTTGTTGTCTGGCTCATGAAATGACCTCGTAATTCTTGAAGAATTCTTGAATTTTAAAAATATTCCAGACACTGGAATCATCGTTAGAATAGGGATAGAGCTTTTGCAGATGAAAACGTAGTGTATTTTTGATGTGTGTGATTTTCTTTTTATTTAAGTTTTATAACTTGGATGTCATATGCATCCTGGGGGAGAGGTGATGCTAGTGGCATCTAGTGGGTGGAAACCTGGGATGCTGGACAATATTCTACAGTGCACAGGACAGTCCCCTACCAGTGAGATTGGCCCCAAAGGTCGCCTCAGCTGAGAACCCAGCTTGCCTGACGTGTGGCCTTGTGCTCACAGGACCTGTTTGGTCGTAACCAGCATCTGTTTCGGGCTCCTGGGTGGAAGGCAAGACACAGCCCCCAAGACACCCGGCCAAGTCCATGACCTTGGGCCTCAGGCATGTCCTCTCTGCTCCTCCCCCAGGCAGGTGCGGACGAGCCCCGCCTGGGCTGCAGTGCGCAGAGGATGGGAACACTCCCCCCGCGATGTCTCTGGGCCGCCTCCTTCGCCGGGCCTCCTCCAAAGCCTCAGACCTCCTGACCCTCAACCCGGGTGGGGGCAGTGGGCCCCCCTCTGTCCTGGATGGAGAGATCATCTACTCCAAGAACAATGTCTGCGTGCACCCTCCAGAGGGGCTGCAAGGGCTGGGGGAGCACCACCCAGGTGAGCCTGGAGGCGGGGCCTGGGTTAGGGGCCTGGAAGGGGGCGGGCCTGGGTCAGGGGCCTGGAGGGGGGGCCTGGGGTCAGGCCTATAGAGAGGTGGGCCTGGGTCAGGGGCCTGGAGGCGGGGGCCTGGGGTCAGGCCTGGAGAGGGGCGGGCCTGGGTCAGGGGTCTGGAGGGGGGGCGGGACTGGGGTCAAGGGCCTGAGGGGGAACTGGGGTTCCAGGCCTGGGAGAGGAAAGACTGGGGTCCCGGGCCTGAGGTGACCTCACTGGTCTCTCTAATTACAAAGCCCCAGCTATGGGAGGCTCCTGCCTCACTTCCCCATTTGCCCTCTCCTGGACCCAGGGCACACCTGACCAAGTGGCCAATTGTGTGGATCTGGGGGGCGAGGGGTTCTGGGCCGGGGTCTAAGGGTGTTACGTGTTCTGGGTATAAAACAAAAGGAGCCACGGTGGCCTGTGGAGAGCTCCGTGGTTCAGTCCTATTGTGATGGAAAGCGAGGGAGAGGGGCCAGAGGTCTCTGCTCTCTTCCTGGTCCCAAAACCATGTGACCTCACCAATCGTTACCTGTCACCCTTAGGCACAACTGGCTGATAGCCCCTGAATTTCCCCCTCTTTTGGAAACAGGAGCTGTGCTAAGAGATTTGGGGTGGGACCAGGGCCCTGAGGGATGTAAGGTGCCCAGTTGCTGTCCAAGGGGGCTTTTCAGGACAGAGACCAGTAGGCCTGGGGACCTGGTGCTATAGGCCCAGGAATTAGGACATATGGAATGGCAGGTGCTTTAGTAGGAAATGCCACCATCCCCCCAAACTGAGCCTTCAGGAGCCCAGAGAGCCCATCCACTCCTCCGCCTTGGAGAAACCACCCTTTGTCCTTTTCAGCAGTTCAGTGTGTGACATTGAAAGGTAACCCCTTCTTCTAAAACGCTGCATTATAGAAGAAATGCTATGAGGGCTGAGGCCAACTGGAAAAGGCCCAACACCAGCCACTCATTTCGGATCTGTTCTTCTCGTGAAATAGTATAAAGTCTGCAGCCTGCATTCCTGTACCAGTGCTGTGAGCCCAGCTCCTGGGTTTGCCCAGATGGAGAGGCTGACCACAAACAGGAAAACTCGAGCCACCAGACAGTGGACGGATAGAGTGGGGTTGTGAAAGAGAAGAGCGCTCCCGCGCTAGGAAAAGCCCAGGACAGGCCATTGCTGGGGGGCCCGGTGCCCCCTGGATCTGCTAAGTGTGTGGCTTAGCGAATGCCCACAGCTTTCATTCATCCCAAGCCTGACTGTGTCCTCGGGTGTGTTTTGCTTAGGGCCAGGCTGCGTGTGAAGCCCCACTAGTCTGCAGAGCCCCACGATTTTACTCGCCCGGGTGTGGTCTCTGCGAGAAGCCGGCCCACGGCTCTGCGTGCGAGGCCCTCCCTGAGCGCCGTGCTCTGCCCCTCACAGGGTACCTGTGCTTGTACATGGAGAAGGACGAGCTGCTGGGGGCCACGCTCATCCTCGCGTGGGTCCCCAACTCCCGGATCCAGAGGCAGGACGAGGAGGCACTGCGTTACATCACCCCTGAGAGCTCCCCCGTGCGCAAGGCACCCCGCCCGCGGGGCCGGCGAGCCCAGAGCTCAGGAGGCCCCCTCCAGACCTCTCCCACGGAGCCAAGGCCCACCCTGATCCCCAGAGATGAGGACATCCTGGTGGTGGCCCAGAGCCTCCAGGATGCCGTGCACGTCAGCCCCTCGCCCGAGGACAGGGAGAAGCTGCCCCAGGGCCTGGGGATGGACGGCCCCCTCCCGGCCTCACAGCCGGCCCACAGCGACTCTGGAATCTTGTCCACCGTCAGTTCGCAGGATGGGACGGAGGAGGGGCGGGAGCCGCGGCCCGAGGCCGGTGAGGAGGAGGGCTCCCTGGAGCTGTCAGCTGGCGGTGTGAGCAGGGACAGCTCCTTTGACTCGGACTCAGACGCCTTCTCCTCACCCTTCTGCCTGTCGCCCATCAGCGCCGCCCTGGTGGACAGTGGCTCCGTGTTCCTGGAGAGCGAGAGTGGGTGAGTCCCTGATTCAGATCCTGGGCTCTCTGCCGGGCATGTGGGGGAGCAGCCACGTGTGTCCCCAGCTCTGCTCGCTGAGTGCTGAGGACGACCCAAGAGGATTGTGCCTGCAGTGGGCCTGATGGGGGATGGTTGGCATGGCCACCACACAGCATCCTTGGTGTCCTCAGGGCCTCGCAGAGGTGATCGAGCACAAGGCTCGTGGACAGAGCACCCAGGGCCAGTGCAGGTTGGGCCACCTCTGGCCTCTGCACTCCTCTCTATGCTCCGGCTATGGTCCTCACTCTCATTAGATATCTAGGCAAACGACAGTGACAATGACGTAAGCATTGACGTTAGTGAGCCTGGTGCGTGCCAAGCATGGATGGTTCGAGCACTGTGTAGGCACCAGCTGTGAGCCATGGGTTGCTTATTTTTATGCGCACAGCCACCCCAAACCCTGTGAGGGAGGTCCTAATATCACCCCCTGTGTATAGAAGGGGAGATTAAGGCTCAGAGAGGTTAAGGAACTTGCCAGAAGTCACCCAGCTAGTACACTAGCTGAGCTGGATTTGAACCCAGCTGGTTCTACACCAGGCCTGGAGCACATAAGGTCACTCGGGACCCATGTAAGCCCGGGAGCAAGGGAACCGGGTATGGGGACAAGGGGCGCTGTGCTGGCCTCAGCAGGAAGGAATTTGAGATGGATTCCTTCTGATATGTCCCCTCAATAAGACATGGTCTATTAAAGCCCAAGGGTGAACTGATAGCATCTGTTTCGAGTACCAGAGAGAGCACATAAAGGGGGCAGTCAGCTGTGACCCAGGACTCCAGGTGCCAGATGAGGCTTGCTGAGCTGTGTGGCGTTTCCAGCCAGGGAACCAGAACCAGGCCGCGAATGAAATACAAGCCCCTGCTGGGGTCCTGCGGGTGGGGCTTAGAGCTCCCCCTGGTGGTGCCACATTGCCAGCTCAGTGATACCTGTGTGTGTCCTGCACCCCCAGAGTACAGCTAGAGGGACAGGTGTCCAGCACCCCCAGGGCCCAGGTGGAGGGAAAGGTGTCCGAACTCTTGTCTTCACTCTTCCCTAGAGAGGTGGCAGGCCTGGCATAGTGCTTGTGGCTGAGGTCTTAGTGGTAGAACCAGAATCAGGGCCTGGCCTGCTCAGCTTTAGTTAGCAGCCTGATTGCATAAGGAGCTTGGATTTGGGGGTTGGGGGGCCTGGTTGGTGTGAGCCTGGGCAAGCCCTTGACCTTCTAGGAGCCTCTGTTTCCTTGTTTGTAAGATGGGACAGTAATATTCGTTTTATGGGGTTGCCCAGAAAGTTCACTCCTGGCCCCTCCCCTTTCTCTCTGTTCCTTGGTGGTTCTCCGCTCTGGCGGGCCAGTGAAGTCCCCCATCCTCCACGGGACCTTTTACACAATCCTGACGGCCAGGAAATTCCAACAATTCTAGAGCAGTGGTGCGCACCCAGCCAATTCTGCCCCCAGGGCCTGTGTGGCAATGTCAGCAGATACTTTTGTCACAACTGAGGGCGGGGGTACTACTAGCATCCAGGGGGTAGAGGCCAGAGATGCTGCCACACGCCCCCCAATGAAGTAGTGAGGCTGAGAACACTTCCTAGAGCTTCTAATGGCCTCAGACAGACGGGGGACCCTGGAGGAGGGAAATAGTTTTGTTTGTTTTGTTTTAATTGTGGTGAAATACACATAACAAAAATTTGCTGACATAGTAACCATTTTAAATGGTCTAATTCAGTGGAATTTGGTGCATTCACAATGTTGTGCAACCACCACCTCTATCTAGTTCCAAAATGTTTCCATCACCCCAAAAGGAAACCCGCATTCATTTGCAGTTGCTCCCCACTCCTGCTCCCCAGCCCCTGACGACCACCTGTCTGCTCTCTGTCTCTGGATTTGCCTGTCCTGGACACTTCATTATCAGTGGGGATCACACGTATGTGGCCCTGTGTCAGCTTCTGTCACTCAGCGTATTGTCCCCAGGCCCATCCATGTCGTAGCATGTGTCGGTCCTCCTTTTCATGGCTGACTTCTATTCCAGGTGATTGTACCCTCAGTTGGACTTGAGAGCCCCACTGCACCACATGCAGACCCCTGAGCTAACGCTGGGTGGCGTCTCTCAGGTGGGGGGTGGGAGTTGGGGCCCTGTTATCCGACTTCCTGTGGTACTGCTTTGCGGAGCATATCTTAACCTTCCAGATCCCCGACCCACCCAATTTAGTTTAGGGGTCATCTGTCTATTCAGAGCTGCTTCACAGACCTGGGTGCTCTGATTCCTGAGTGATCCCTCCCTCGCCGTGGGGCGCCAGCCACTCCACGTGGCTGCTCTTCTGGCCATTTTGGCACACTGGATCCTGGCACACCAGATCCAGACCCAGCCTGCATGGCAGATTGCTGGGAGCTTAAAGAAAATGCAGATAATGGATTCGGAAAGGGCCTGAGGCAGGACCTAGAATTTGCATTTTTTTCATGGGTGATCTTGCTGTTAATCGGATTTAGGCACTGGGTAGTCACCACAGCCCACGTTTACTTGCGTCTTCTAGCCGGCTGTGGGGTTCTTGTGTCCCCCACCGCATTGGAGATGCTAGGAGCCAAGATGGAGCGCCTCTGCTACCTCCCACCCCCCACAGCGCCCGCACGCACGGTGATGGGGCTGGAAATCCCGGACTAAGAGGCCACTGGTCCTGGGCGCCATAGAACAGGAACTCCCAACCCCGCCGTTTATGAAAATGCCCTGGGCAGCTTTGAAAACTCTTGATGTCCAGGCCACACCCAGACCTAGGGAACCGGGATCGCTGGGAGTGGGGCCCAGGCATGGACAGTGTTGGAGTTCCACAGAGGTTCTAGCGGGCAGATGGGGTGGAGAACCCCTGCTGTGAGGGGGCCCCAAGGGAGAGGGGCATGGTCCTTGCCCCTCAGGCACAGAGGGCATCTGGGCCAAAGTCCTGGAGTTCAGGCATCCAGCTGGGTAGACACCCCTCAGGGGGCTTGGCTTTGAGGATGTGCATGCGCCCTTAGCTACCCTTAAAGCAAAGGCTCCTAATTCAAGTGGGAATTGGGTCCCCAGGAGGGGAGAAGACAGGCTGGCTCACGGGATCCCTCTAGTGGCAGAACCTAAGAACTACACATGGAGGTTGAGTGTGCCTAGAGATAGGCTAGGAGGCAGAGCAGCCCCCCACCTGAGAGCCCCCCAAACATTTTGTTATGTGGCAAGTGGTTCCCAGACGGGCTGAGTGGTCAGAAATGGCAGTGTCCGTTCACGTGGGTATAGTTGGCCAGGGCCTGGTCCCTAGGTGGTAAGGCCACCTGACATACCCTGCCCAGCCCCCAGTTCTTTGACGGACAGAAATCTCTAAATGATTGTTCAAGGCCTGTTGGGGGTGGGTGGACAAGGGGAGCTGCTGCTGCTGACTCACCCTCACGGACGCTCCTCCCACTGAGGTCTGAGTTCTCAGCCAGGGTTTGCTTCTGAGCCTTCTGGTCTGGCCCCTTCAACGGTTAGAAGTCAAGGCTTTGGATTGGGGTGAAGTGCGCATGACTGGGCGAGAGCAGTGCCCAACCTGTCATTCGTTGTTGTCCTGAAAGGGCCATGAGTCTCAAGGGCCATGAGGGTGTAATATAAGGGGACCCCCGCCCCCCGCTGTGGGGACCCCCGTGTGGCACGTCAGTCGGCCCCACCCATGGGAAGTGCATTGGCTGTGGGAACTGACACGTAGCTCCTACCCCTAAATCAACGTGTCTCTTCTGGAACTCGTCCTAAGAAATCACCTAAATTACAGAAATCAAACATTCACATGAAGATGTCCGTCGTGGTATTCTTTATAAAGGAGGAAGAAAAGGAAAAGACCTAAATAGCCAACAGTAGAGGAGATAAATCAATCACGGTTCAGCTACAAGACCAAGGTTTTCACTGGGACCCGGGAGCCCCCGGAAACCCTAGGCCACCGTTTGTATGTGTGCTCATGGGAGTGCATTTTCCTGAGGAGCGGGCACCATGCCACTTCCCAAAGGGCCTGTGACTCCCGTACTGCCAGGTGGAAGAACGTGCAGTGTTTATCAAGGCTGTCAGCAACAGGAAATTGATAGTGTATCAAAACCAGAGCAGGTGGCAGACTGTGTGCATGTTCTGATTGAAATCTATGCAGAGGCCAGCGGCGTGAAGGTGGCGGGCAGGCCATGCGGGTGCTGCCCGCCCAGGGGGAGGTCTGCTAGGTCTGCACCTTCCCTGGTGGCAGCACCGGCTTCATACGGCTCAGGGACACCTGAGATGTGGTGACTGGGACACTGAGTTTTTCATTTTCCATAATACTGATTAATACGAATGAAAATAGCACACGTGGCCTCTATTTCACAGCATAGGTGGGGAGGAAGATTTGCCAATATGTTAGGATGGTGTGATGATGAGTAAGTTTTTTTTCTTTTCTCAATTTTCAAAAATGTTATACTGTGGTATAACATTTTGCGGTATAACATTATGCTGTGGTATAGTAATCTTACGATGAAAACAAGTTTTTAAAATAGCTAGCCAGTTAATCCCCTGCACAGTGCCCACCAGCTTACCCTCGCCTGCTGTCTGGCATACTTGTTAATGGAAAAGCCCCCTAGGGCTACGGGAGGTCCTTCCAAGGAAACTGATGCTAATGACCTGCCACCCTGAGTCCCCAGAGCTTGTCTTCGGTGCCCCTCAGCCCCAGGGTAAACGTGTGCTTCATTTCCTCTCATAGGAGCCTCTTGTCTTTGCTGCTGTGCGTTCCAAGTGAAGGGTGGCGTGCGGGGTTACAGAGCCGACTGGGTGGGCGTGCCACACAGGGTCTCTCCCTGGCTTCATTGGTGCAGTGGTCCAGCCAGCTCACACACCGGTGCAGGAGAGCCAGGCGCAGCCCCAGGGGCCCACGGCCCACCTGCCATCAGGGTCCTGCTCAGATGCCCACCTGCCTCTCCAACCTTTCCTCTCCCCCTTCTCCCATGTACGCTGCATTTCCCAGAGCCGTTCCTCCAGCTGGAATGCTCTCCTTGTACTGCTGAAGCCCCCGCCGACCTTCAGGGTTCTTCTCCATGACCCCTGCTTGTTCCCACGGCCCGTTCCCGCGGCCCCCTGTGTGTCTTGCTCGGGTGGCTTTTCAAATGCGCTGCCCTGCGCTGCTGCTTGTTCATGAGACTTACCAGTCCGTCTGGACCAGTGCCGCCCAGTAGAACTTTCTGTGGTGATGGACGCCGTCCAGTGCAGTAGCCACCAGCCACATGTGGCCACTGAGCCTCAGCAATGTCGCTACTGCACCTGAGCAACTGGATATTTTATTTTATTCATTTTCAACGCAAGTAAATTTCAATAGTCACCTGTGGGAGGGGCTTCCTGTGGACAGCGCAGGACCAGATGGGACAATCCTGTGAGGAGCTTCCTGGCACAGAGCAGGCCCTCAAAAAAGGGAAAGGACGAGGACAAGGGAACAGGTGCCTCCCGCCCACCCCCACCCCCAGGGTGGCTGGTTTCACAGGGGGTGGCAGGAGGGCTCAGGTTACTGTGAAGCCACCGCAGAAGCCAGTGGGGCAGGAGAGTCACTGCCCCAGGGCCCTCCCCACAGGGCATGCGAGGCTGAAATAAATGGAATCTGAAGTGCCTCTTGCCTGGAGGAGGAAAAGGCTCAAAGACACCAGGGGATCAGCCTGAAAGGCTGAGTTATTAATACTCCTCACTGGTATACCAGCCCCGCTCCTCCCCTGCAGGGGGACAGAAATGACGTGCTCTGGGGACAATCCCAGCTCTGAGAAGGATCCAGACTAGTGAGCTAGCTCAGTGCGCCAGGTCCGAGCGCCCCAAAGTGTCGTTGCCAGGCAGCTGTCACGAGGGACCCTGGAGGGTCAGCAGCGTCACTGAAAGCCTGTTGAGGGCAGCGGTGGTGTGATACCACCAAATTCTTAGTCGCTTCATAAATAGTCTTGCTGTCCTTTTCTGTCCAACCATCTCAGGCATCTCAGGGCAGCAGGACTGGGGAGTGTGGAGAAATTCTCCCAGAACGGGGGACCTGAAATATGCAGCAGTGGGACGGGGGACCGGGTATGGGGGGTGTCTAGGGGCAGCAGCTGCCACCCAGGAAATGAGGATGACAGTCTGTGTGACCAGTCGGGAACAGGGCGCTGAGGCATGAGCGAGTCCTGGAGAGACAGGCTGTGGAGTGTCAGGAATTGGCGAGGGGTCATATGGCCCGAGCTAGGAGTGCATCCCCTCCCCTCCAAATTTCAGGAAGACAGCTCAGCTCAGTGGAGGACCAACCCCGGGAACACCTCCCTCGCCCCTCCTGGGCCCCCCCGCAGCAGCCTGGCAGCCAGGAAGCTGGCAGCTTCCAAAGGTCTGTTGTTTGGGTTTGTTTGTACTTCCGTAACCGGGAGCTGACATTTATTTCTTTAAAACACCCCATCTCCAACACCCTGCAATCTGCTCTGAGCTTCGTTAAGACTCATTTTGCCGTATGTTTCTGCAGCACTCGGCAGGCTCCGTGCCGGAATCTCTCCCTCCCCTCCACGTCCCCCCCAGTCAAGGTGGCTGTCACCAGCTGCTATCCACTACCCCATCCCCGTGCCTGAGGGGTGGTCCAGGGGTCTAAAGGCAACTGCTCCAGGAAGGGCAGTGGCAGGTCTGAGCCCTGCAGACTGGTCTGCAGCTCCCAGGCATCGGCCTGGGAGCCTCACTGCCCAGCCAGGAAGCCAGGCAATGCCCAGGGCCTGGGTCAGCCCTTCGCTGCCTGCCATAAGCCCTTGGAGCTCATCAGCAGGCGGCAGCCGCCACTGGCTCCAAGAGCTTGGAGGGGCTGCCAAAGAATTCAGGCTGGGTCTCGACAGTGCCCAGTCCTTTGATGTACGACTCTGGCGGCTGTTGGCTCCCGCTCGTGCTGTCTGGGGAGGGAAGGGACAGGCCCCATGGATCCAACAGGGCTAGGAGCCTGACAAGCTCTGTGGTCAGACGCCCAGATGGTAAACTGAGCCCCACCGTGATCCCTAGGGCATGATCTTAGCAAAGTGTTTAACCTCTCTGTGCCTCAGTTTCCTCATCTGTGAAATGGGACTGTTGTGAGGATTAAGTGACAGTACTCTATATGAGACTGTCATGGTGGCCACATGATATTTCACATTTGTCCAAACCCATAGAATGTACAACACAGAGTGAGCCCTAATGGGAACTATGGACTTCAGTTATTGATAATAATGTATTCATATTAGTTCATCAAGTATAACAAACGTAGTATGCTAATACACGATGTTTAGGAGAAACCATGTGTGTATGGAGGGGGTTATCCAGGAACTCTCTGTACCTTCTGCTCAATTTTTCTGTAAATCTAAACCTCTTCTAAAAAATGAAGCCTTCAAAATATATATTCTTAGCTCATGAGCTGTACAAAGACAGAAGTCACCTGGATTGTGCTGACTCCTGTTCTAAGCCGGCACTGTCCCATAGAAATGTAACGTGGGCCACATACGGGATTTCAAATTTTCTAGCAGTCACGTCTTGAAAAACTTTATTTCTAAATAACTATAGTCACAAGTTGCAAAAGATGTACAAGGAGGTCCCATGAGCCTTCAGCCAGCCTCCCCATTGGCAACAGTCTGCATGAAACCAGGATTCATCCCAACCCAGGAAGTCCAGGTGGGTGCCGCCCACAGGTCTCGCCGGTTTTACAAGCTTCCGTCTGTGTGTACAATGGGCCCTCCATATTCGCAGGTTCTGAATCTGCAGATTTAATCAAGCTTGGATCAGAAATATTTTAGGGGGGAAAAAGGTTACGTTGTTGCTGATAGGTGCTATGTAGTTAGGCCATCGATGGCTGCGTCTGCACGGAACACGTACAGACTTTTTCCTGTCATTGTTGTGCAAACAAACAGTATAACAACTGTTTGCATAGCACTTACATTGTATTAGTTAGGCATTATAAGTAACCTAGAGTTGATTTAAAGTATACAGAAGAATATGTGTAGGTCATATGCAAATACTACCATTTTCTATGACGGACTTCAGCATCCAAAAATTTTGGTATCTGCGGGGGTCCTGGAACCAACCCTCGTGGATGCCAAGGGACAACTGTACGTGTGTATGGAATCCTGTGCAGTTGTGTCACGTGTGTAGCTTTGTGTTACCACCACCAAAATCAATATACACACTGTTCCATTGCCACACGGCTCCCATTCGCTACCACTACCCGTTCTCGTCATTTCTAACTCTTTGCCCCTACTTAACCCCTGGCACCCACTACTCTATGAGATCTGACAATTAAGTTCGCAAAGTTGTTGCAACAATGTTGCTAACCTTTTTTTTATATATCAGAGGGATTATTCATTATGAATTTGTACCAACTGGACAAACGGTTAACCAAGTTTACTATTTGGAAGTGCTGAAAAGGCTGCTTGAAAAAGTTAGACGGCCTGAACTTTTCTCCAACAATCCATGGCGCCCAATGACTTCTTTCTTTACTGGAAGATAAAGGAAATATTGAAAAGGAGAGATTTTTGATGACATTCAGGACATCAGGGGTAATACGACGACAGCTCTGATGGCCATTCCAGAAAAAGAGTTCCAAAATTGCTTTGAAGGGTGGACTAGGCGCTGGCGTCGGTGCATAGCTTCCCAAGGGGAGTCCTTCGAAGGTGACCATAGTGATATTCCGCAATGAGGTGTGCAGCACTTTTTCTAGGATGACTTTATGGACTTAATTGTCTGACCTCATATTCTCCATCTCTGCAAGAATTTTATATAAATGGAATCACACACTAGGTAAACTTTGAGACTGGCCTTTTCGTTCAGCCTCATTCCCCATCCAAGTGTCGTGCAGCCCAGCAGTGTACGCCCTCTCGTTGCTGCATAGTATTCCTGATGTGTGTGGACGAGGATTCTCAGGAATTTTTTTCGCTTTCCCTATCCTGAATCCCGAGATACAAACTGTTTTTTGGTCTCCACGATGAATCGTTTCCAGAAAGTGACGGCCGATACTACCAACCACCTGGGTTCAAGGAGCCGATTTTCCCGATTTCCTGACCAACTTTTCTTGCGATTCGGGAATGGAAAAGCAAAAAGAATTCCCGAGAACAGGCAGGAATTCCCGCCCGGAAACCCTAGCGATAAAGAGGTAAAATGTCTAAGAGATACATTGTGAGTAGTATGTTTATTTCCCATTGTGGGTATTACTGGGTTCAAGGAACCGATTTTCCCAATTTCCCAACCAACTTTTCTCAGGATTCGGGAACAGGAAAGCAAAAGAAATTCCTGAGAACGGGCAGGAATTCCCGCCTGGAAACCCTAGCATGGACCAGTGTATTTAACCGTCTCCCCGTGCAAGCACATTAATAGGTTGCTTCCAGTTTGGGGCATTTCCGAATAAAGCTGCTGTGAACATTCTTGTACAGGTATTTGTCTGAACATAGTTTTCATGTCTCTGGGATAAATTCCCAGGAGTGTAAACATGTGTATGAATTGCATGTTTAGTTTTGAAAGAAATTGCCAAACTTTTCCAGAGTAGCTGTGCCATCTTACGTTGCCACCAGCGACATACGAGTGATCCGCTTTCTCTGAATCTTCACCAGCATTTGGTGTGGTCACTGTTTTGTTTTTGGGTTGTTTTGGCCATCCCGGTATGTGTGTGGTGCCACCTCCTTGTGGTTTTAATTTGCATTTTCCTAATTTCCCTCGTGATGTAGAGCACCTTTTCATGGATCTGCCATCCGCACTTCCTCTTTGGTGAAATGTCTCTTCGTGGTGTTTTTGCCCATATTCGACTGGGCTTTTCTTTTGAACTGTCGCATTTTTTGAGGGTTCTTTATATATTCCAGATACTCATCTTTTGTCAGATAAATGATTTACAAGTATTTCTCCCAGTCTGTAGTTATCTTTTCTTCCTCCTAACAGGATCTTTCACAAAGCAAAAGGGTTTACTTTTGGTGATGTCCAGTTTATCCGTTTTTCCTCTTGCTTTTGGTGTTACGTCTAAGAACTCCTCGCCTGGTCCTGGATCCCAAAGATGATCTCCTCTGTGATTTTCCTCAAAGTTTTCCAGTTTTACATTGACGTCCATGATCCATTTGGAGTTTCTGTTGGTGTAAGGAGCGAGGCTGAGGTCAAGGTTTTTCTTCGTGTCTCGGGCTGTCCCGTTGCCCCATACCCATTGTCGAGCAGGCTGTGCCTGCCTTGAATTGCTTTTGCACTTGGCCAAAAATCAGTTGCTGGGCATATTTGTGTGGGGCTAATAGGCACATTTTTAAAAGGAAAAGAAGAGACGTGAATTTAATTGTAATAATTGCCTATATCCCTAAAATGCCATTTCAACATGCGATGGATATAAAAAGTTGTTGGTGGGAGATATCTTCCATTCCATCTTTGAACAAAATCTCGGGATCCTGTGTGTACTTGATCCCTAGAACTCATCTTCTGTCAAGTGCTTGATGCCACGTATGGCTCGAGACTAGCTCAGGTCTGTGCAGGTTGGTGTCTGTTTCCTTTTTATTTTTTTTCCCCTCCCGTCAGCCCTTTCTCCTGGTCTCCCCTCTTCCTTTGTCCTTGATTGGTTGGGGGCTTCTAGGAGGAGGTCAGGAGAGTGTTCTGTTGCCCTGACCCCTGCCTGGCTCTGCGCGGGGACTCCCGAAGTCACTGGCCCTCTGTGACGAGGAAGCAGATTCCAAAGAGATCCCTGGTGGGTCTCCTTGAAATCATGCTATTGTTTACTGCCCTCCCAAGACGTGGCAGCCCTTTAAAGCTGGCTCTTTCTATTAGCTCTGTCGTGATAGGGAGGAAATCAGCGCACCAACCCACCTGAGTGGGAAAGCAGGAAGCTCGGGGTGGTGCTCCCTGGGGATTGGTACCCTGGCTGTAGGGGATGTGGGAACACTGGGAGACGAAACTGTTGCGGCCTTTCCCACTCAGCTGACAAACCACGATGGCCCCTCTGGGGGCCCTTGCTGCAACCCTCAGTGATGGTTGCACGGGGGCTATGGGGGTGTTCTCCAGGGGGCTGTGCCTCTCTGATGGCACAGAGTCCTGGGGAGCAGGAAGCCAGAGGCACCCCACCCCACCCCCACCCCGCCTTTGCATCGGGCAGCCCTGGCAGACGCTCTGCAGGGCCTCAGGTCCACGTGACCTTCCGAGAGATCTGAGTGTGACCTTCTGAGAGATCACTGACGTGGCAGCACCTCCCAGGTGAGACGAGCACTCTGCGTCTGGGGGCCGATGCCTGGCTGTTGCAATGTAACCCAATACCTGATGAAATCCGCCCTAAAGTTGGGGGTGGCTGGCAAGTGACTTTTATCTTTTGATCTAACCGTTCAGTATCTGCTTCTGTTTGTCTGGATATTCATTCCCAGCAGAGTAAACACAACGGGCGTTTTCACTTAGTTTTTTCATTCAACTCAACCCATCCTCCCTAAACACCTGTGATGTACAGGGGACCAGGGGCTGTTGGGAGCCCCTCCACCTGCATTCAGAACTGCATGCTTGCTTTAGGGGATCTGTCTGGGGCACCTGGAAATACGGTTTCCCCGGGGATCTAAGGCGGCCGAAGACCCCAGCCACACCAGTCGCCCCTAACCGCCGACCATTTACAAGCCGAGGGCCGAGGACCTCGTGTCAGCAAGTGGCCTAGAGAAAGCCCCTGACCTCCCTTAGTTGCAGGTGGTGGCACAGATGTCCCCAAGTGTGGTGACCTTGGAGCCAAAACCCTGGTCACCTCCCAGCTCTGCCCAGCCATGTACCCTGACCAGTCACGACCTTCATCACCCCACTTTCTCCTCTGCGTGATGAGACACTGACCGTGTATGCCCGCGAGACCGGCACGAGGCATGGCCCCAAGCACACACGGGTCCTGAGGTCCATGCCCAGGCGCCGCCTCCTCCCCTTCTCATCCTTGAGTCGCCAGGAGAGGGGACATTGAGACCAGCCCAAGGGCTTCGATGGGCAAACCTCACCTCTGTTACATTTTGTTTGATGTTTTCCAAAGTGGGGTGCAAACCCTCTAGAGAAGGGGGGCCTGGGGGGCCAGAAAGGGCTGTAGGAGGGAGGTGCCTGCCAAAGCCGGGGTAATGAGGGAGTAAGAAGTTGGAGACGAAATGTTCTGGAACGAACGAGAGTGGCTGTTGAGGGTCCTGGGAGGAGGAGACCTGCACACCTTGGGGTGGGGCGGGGGAGGGGACCTGGGACCCCGTGGGGGGCGGGGTAGATGTGGCCTCTCACAGGAGCCCCAGGGCTGGCGGTCACAGGGGCCCTGTGGATGGTGGAGGCATCGGGATCTGTCTGCTTCGGTAAATATTTAAACACAGGGAGGATTATTTTTGGTAGCTACAGTCTCTCTCCGGGCCTGGCCGGCTGCCGGGCAAGGTGTCGAGTGACAGCAGGCTCACTGCACGCTCCCACTGTACCTGCGTGTTTGAAGTTCCAACAGCCACGATCCCAGTGGGGTCATAGTCCCCCCTTTTGGAAGAGCATGGACAGACAGAGGCTCCAAGGCTGTCACCTACAGGGTAAGACCAACATGACAAATGTGGGTCTCACGTCTCAGAAGTTTCCCTGACGGTGGTTGAAAGTGACAGTTCCTTGAGCTTCCAAACCGCAGGCAGTGAAGGGTAGGGCCAGAAGCTGGCGGGGCACCCTGGGGAGGTCTCCCGCTCCACCAGCCCTACCTGGGGTGAAAGGGCGCATTGTGTGCCCCGCAGTGCCGTGGGGCATGCAGAGAGGACTCTTTGTTGGGTCCACCAGGCAGACGTGCGGAGGCGCCTGCTTCCCGGGCAGGTGTGGCCCTCAGCCGCCTGGGCGTGGACGAAGGGTGCCGAGGTCCACCGGGTGCTCTCTGCGGAGTGATGGCCCATTTCCTGCGGCCCCAGAGTCAGGTCTGTGGGCGTCACAACCCTGCCACTTCCCCTGCAATCTACACCCCTTTGATCTCCATTTTCCTGGAGGTGGCACTTTCCCAAGGAGGGATCTCCCCGTGCCCAGCAGATGGCAGGCTTCCCCCAGCTCAGCCAGGGGTGTCCACTGCCCACAGCGCCGCCCACTGTGCCTCCCCCCACCCTGGCTGCTAAGGGCCAAAGGAACCCTGAGAAGGAGGTTCCGCCTGCCCCTGGTGGCCCACCTGTCCTCCTCACCTCTCCTGCCTCCTCCCAAGCTGGGTTTCTTTTCCGAGCCAGGACGTGAACTGGCCAGGGCCTAAAGCACAGCCAGTTATAAAGGCTGGCTGGGTATGCGCTGTTGGGGAGGGTGACACACGCTTCTCTCCCAGGCAGGCTCCCTGGGGTGTGACTTTCGGTCTCCGATCCAGGTGTCTGGTGGGGGGAGAGTTGCCAGAATGACCGCCCCTCCCCCCACCTGTGCCAACCACAGCCTCCCCAGAGATCACATTGGTCCTGGACGGGCTTGGCCTCTGGCCCCAGTGCACCCAGCTGATGTTAGACCCAGGAATGGAGGGGTGGTCGGCCCGACGCAGCCAGACACACCGACACAGCCTGCTTCCTGTCCTCCGCCCCCTGGGTGGACGCGCTGACTCCTAGGGCAGCCCGGCTGAGTCTCCGGGGTAGCCTCGTCTGGAGTGTCCTTTGCTGGCCCCCTACTTTAAAACAAAATTCTTCTTATTATTATATAGGTAGGTAATACATGGTCACTACAGAAGTGTTTGAAGTAAAGAGAGGGTACCCCAAAGAACTGAGAGCAGGGATTCAAACAGATGTGTGTGCACCCACGTTCCTGGCAGCAGTATTCACAATAGCCAAGAGGTGGCAGCAACCCTAGCGGGTGGAGGGGTGATGGGGTGGGTGGGTGGAGGGGTGGAATATTACTCAGCCTTAAAAAGGATGGAAATTCTGACACCTGCTGCGACATGAGGACATTATGCTTAGTGAAAACACAAAAAGACGCATGCTGTGTGATTCCACTTATGTGGAGCACCTGGAATTGTCAGATTCCTAGAGACAGGAAGGAGAAGGGAGGTTGCCAGGGGCTGGGGGAGGGGAGGGGGCGTGAGTGTTTCATGGGGACAGTTTCAGTTTGGGAAAATGGAGGGTTCTGGAGAAGGATGGTGGTGACGGCTGCATGACAGTGTGAATGTGCCTCATGCCACTGAATTAAAACACTTAAACGTGGTTAAAACGGCAAATTAAATGTTATGTGTATTTTACCACAATAGAAAAAAGAGAGGGGGAAAAAGAAATTGAGGTCACCAGAGTAAGTGGGGCTGTGAGAAACCGCCTTGGGGGGATGTCCTTCCAGCTTTTGAGAACCTGCTTTTTCGGATCAGGTCCAGTAAGCCTGTGTATCTTGTCCCCGCTCCAACAGTCGGACGCCGATGCCGTCCAGACTGCTGGCTGTGACTGCCCTAAGCCTCTCACCTCTGCCCAAGCTGGAAGGAAAGGCTTGCACGGCAGCTGTGGCACCACGGCAGGGGCCTGACCATGGCCTGGGCTCCCACCACCCCGTCTCCTCCCGCTGGCCGGGCGCCACACATGCGTCCTTGTAGGACTGACGCCTGCTCTCACATTCGAATCCAAAGCAGCTGAAAGTGAACTCTAGAGTGAGGCCCTGAAAACTCATTCTTCCCAGAGACGCTGACAGGTGAGAGAACCCAGAGGGGGCTCTCAGAGCCGTGTCAGGGTTATATCCAGAGACATCATTCTCCTGGCATTTTCTACAATTTAGAAAAATAGATTCTCCCATTGTCTTCTGGGAACTAGGAAACGTGGGTGCGCCGTGCTGGGTGTGGGTGATGGGCCTGTTGCTGAAGGCAGGGCACCCCCGGGCCTGGGCCTGGTTCCAGAGCACGCCCCCCAAGGCCCCGGCTCCCGCAGGAGGGTGGGGATGGGCCAGGGCAGCTTGACCCGCAGGGCAGCTTGAAACGCGGGCTGCTTCTCAGTCCCTGCCTCCTGTTAGTGTGCTGGACATCACCACTCAGCCACACTGCAGGGCCCTGGCCAGGGGCCCTGGCCTTTGCACAAAGCAGCAAGGGGGTGGGGGCCCATACCGGGGTGGTCGTCCCCAGGCCAAAGCCCCACTGCCCTGGAGGGCATGCCTGCCTTTCCACAGGCTCCCAGATGCACAGTCCGGGGCCCAGAAAGAGCTAAAACACACCTGACCTTTGAGTTTGGCAGGGGGAGGATGGGTGGTGGAAAAGGGGCGGGCCTCAGGCAAAGATCCACCAGAACCTGCAGGTCCAGTGAGGGCCTCAGGGTGTCCCCCGGGCCGCCGTCTGAGGTCATATTCACGGGATGGCTCAGCTGGAGCCCTCCCCCCCCAGCTCTAATGACTCAGCACCTGTCACCTCTGCTGTGACAGGGCCAGGGTGCCTGTGGAGACTTGCCTGGCTTCTGTGATGCAAGCGGCCCCACCCACGCAGAGAGAAGCCTTTAGAACAATTCTGAGCTCGGCAAAAGCCCTTAACCATGCAAGTATGGGGCAGAGACAACTAGTGCTTGTGAGGGCTTTCTCCATGGCAGGCAGAAATCCAGGCCTTTTCATCCTTGTAATACCCAGTGCTGGGTTTATTTTGGGACCTCTCTGTCACTCAGACAAGGCTCGGAGCAGAAAGGTGACCTGCTCCAGGCCGGCCGGCAGAGTTCAGCCCCACCTGCTCACTAAGCCTGGAGGTAACCGGTTAAGGATGCTGTAGGCCTTTGACCCCGATAAGCAGTGAGAACCCAGGAGCAGGCCCTGCGAGACTCGGCTGTGAGGACGCCACTCCAGTTATTAAATGGGCAAAATTCATTCCTGGGCTCAAAGAGGTTTTTCATTGGGCAAAGTGGTGCTGCTGGTGAGGGTCTCTGTGGTTCTCACATTTGGGGTGCCCATGGGGCTACCCGAATCCCGTCTGTGAGTGGGGTTCCCGGGTTGCTGCTCCCTAGCCATTCACACTGTGCACTGACCCAGAGTTGGAGTTTGTATAATGGACACTGGGAAAATGTCCCCACTTACCCCCTCCGCTATTTTTTTTCCCAATTTAAGAGACACCCTTGGAGAAACTATTTTTTCCCTTATTGATCAAAGGGTTTTTCCTTAGCAGGACTGAAGGCACTAGGTCCCCAGAAAAGGCCTGGGGTATGGATTGGAATGTGGGTGACTGTCCAGCCTGGCCAGAGCCCGGGAGACATGGCTATGCCAAGGACAGGTCGGGACAGATTTCTCCAGACTTGTCAGAATTAGGCTTTGATTTTGCATGGCTTTAACTAGCAGGGGCCACTGAGTTTTGCTTGGGGCTGATTGCTAATTAAAGGATGAATATCCAACATCCCACATATACCACCTCCCTACACCCCTGAAGTTAATGATTTGGGGTTTTTTCCCCTTTGTGTTGGAATTGGTTTGTGTGTGCTGACAGAATGCTTTGGGATGTGGGAATTGAAATTCACCAGGAGAAGCCCCGCTGGTCAAGGGGTGCAGGTGGGCTGTCTGGTCTGACTCCCAGGCGCCTGGGCAGCTCTGCGGCTGGGAGCCCCATCTGTCTATGCCCACTGCCGCCCGGGGGAGCCTGCCTGATGGAGCTGACTTGTGGGGTTCGGACTCAGTGCACGCACGACTCTCTCCTGCCAACATGGAAGAACTATGCCCAGTTTAGACAAACTGGCCACAACTGTCTCTGCAGCCAGGGTGACTTCTCGAGGTGGTGTTTTGTTTTGTGACTTTGGAAAGAACATAAAAGTCTGGGCAGCTGCCCACTTGCAGAGGCCCCAGGCTGGCGGCCAGGCCAGCACCTCCCTGGCAGACGCTGGGAAAGCAATCCGAGGAAGTAACGACAGTGCTTCCTGGGCATACGTGAGACCTTTCCCCCTCTCTCCTAATCCAGGCTGGAACGCCAGGGAATGCCCTGTCCTTTCATAACCGAGGGTTGGCCTGGGCCTGGACGGGAACGGAGGATCCTGGCTTAACACACACACACACACACACACACACACACACACACACACACGTATGTACACACATCACAACACACACATAAACACAATACACACGCACACACACGCACACTCACGTGTCCACATGTGCACATACACGTGCAGCTTCAGGGAGAAGAACTGAAAAGCATTTTGTCCGAGTCGGAGGTGAATGTCCAGCAGCCTCTCACTCTCCACTGCATGTTTAGTTTTTCCATTGTGTTTTTGTTTGGTTTGTTTTAAATCATTTTCAGAATTGCCGGGCTACGTAGTTTTTCCAAGTTTACAATATTCCCCTTAGGACCACACACGACGTACCGTCCGAGACCCTCAGAGACCCTGAGCCCGTGTGTCCCTGACGTGTCCCTGGACGCACACTTGTGTTTGCCCCGATTAAAGCTCCAGAAAGTAAGGTCCTGCCCGCTTGCAACCGGCTGCTGTTGAAGGAGCCCCTAAACGCTCTGCACTGAAATCTCCTTGCTCTTGCCTGTCGTCCTTACCCCGCTGCTCTCCCACCCCGAGAAAGGCCTGGGGCCTCAATCACTGGGAGCCATGGTGCATCCTGGGGGAGGGGTCCCCCTACCCCCCCCCAGCCTCACTCTGCGAGAGAGTGATGGTTCCTAGTCACGAGGCACATTCCTGCACCGGTTTATTCTGTTTTAAAAATAACTGTCCGCAAAGAAGTGCTTGTCCCCCACTCGCACCCCTAGATGGAGCGGTTCTGACATACTTCCGTCCATTGGGCAGGGTTGGGCCTTTGCAAAGATGCTCCTGCCTGCTTGCTCCTGGCTGGAGCCCCTAGTCTGCCTTGGGCAATGACGCTGGCCTCAGCCCCACCGCTGATCCTGGTCCTGACCCTCTATTGGCCAAGGTAGAGGTATCTGCGCCCCACCTCCTGTTCGGGGGGCATTCTGTGGAAACAAAATATATCCCAGATGGCTGTGCTCCAAGGCTGCTACAGGAAGGGAACCAAGGAAACACAGCAGCAGGGACCATAGGGTGAGAGGGGACAGCTGGCCTCAAGTCCAGCTCCGCCCGTCAGTCATGACTAATGCAGCCCACGCCATGCCTGACAGCCCCCAGCCCCCACCTCTGCTCCAGCCGGCCCAGCCTGCCTGGCGAAGGGCTTCAGACACCGGTCTGGCTGCAGGCTTCTTCTCAACTCAACCAAACCTTCCATTGACCTAACAGGGGTGACACCTCCCACTGAAGATCCCGGATACTGGGCTCAGCCATGGCCTCCTACAGGGTCTGGTTTGTCAAGCCTTTCCTGGTGAGTGGAAGACCCAGCAGGGACGTTGGTTTCCAAGATTAAACCCATTCACTCACCATGGTGACTCCACTCTAGTAAGAGGCAAGGAATTGGGCATCGTGGGCACCCCAGCCGACACACCCCTCACTGTCCATCCTTCAAAGCCCGGAGTTGCTGCCCTGGGCCCCTGCTTTCCAAGGTCAAAATCACCTTTGGCAGGATGCGGCCTTTGTCCTCTCTCTTTTTTCTTTTCTGGTAAAGGAGACTTCAAGCGGACGCCCTACAGGTAGGGATTCTCCGAAAACGACCCGGGGCTGTGAAACTGCCATGGCCATGTGGTGCTGACCATACAGGGCGAAGGGCTCAGCTCTTAAGCTCTGATTTGAGGTGCTGAGCATTTGTGTCGAGCAAAAGCATCAGCTGGTGATGGCCTTTTGTCTTGGAGAATGACCAAAGATCTTGCATGTAGGAAGGGAACGTAGACTTGCAGTGTGGAGTTCATGCCCAGTGCGAAGGTCCAAGACGAGTGCATAGATCCAGTGATGGCTTTGGCCGCAGTGGGTGCCTGTGGACCAAACACACACCTTCGCCCCCTCCCACCTCCCGTGCACTGATTCAAGAAAGTGCAAATCAAACGCTTTTATTTTCTCATTATCTCTCTGTTTGATGGATGGCAGATGCCAGCGCAGTCAAAATATAAACAAATTCCAGGCAGAACATTTCAAAGAAGAAACCAGATGTTCCAGAGGGCAGAGGACGGTGCTCCTTCTGACGCCTGGCAGAGTTTCACTGGGAAAAATTATTTTCCATAACCTTTTTGCTTTCTATTTAAATTAAGCCTCGCCAAGGAAGTTTGGCAACGGTGCAGGGCTCGTAATTTGCTCCGCCGTGACCTCTGCAGTCTTGATTGGCAGTTTGTTGTTGGGCTGGAAGTTGTGCCTCTGAGTACGAGGGAGCAGAACAAATGCCCTCGGACAGCTCCGTGTCCCCAAGGGCCCAGGCAGAGCAGGGAGAGTGTGCAATTAGAGAGGTCTTCACACAGAAAGTTAATTAGCTACTAAATAGCATTTAGCACAGTTTACGATGGGAAATGCATGTCTGAAAGCAAATGGAGATCTATGGCGGCCTAGGACGAGGGCCACCCTGGCCGGCTGGTGTTGCACCCCTCGTGTCTGACTCAGCGCCAGGGTCTCAGGACGTGAGATGGGCGTTCCCTGGCGGGGTAAAGGGAAGGAGCCCAGCATGGCCGTAAGATCAGGTCCCCAGGAGCTGTCCCCGCTGACAGTGAGAGCCAACCACTGCAGGACCGACAGGGAGATGCCCCCTGAGCAATATCTTCCTGGCCTTGGAGTGGCTGTGCTGCTCGCACACACTGCCCAGCTTCCCATCATAAAAATTAGTTAGATAGGTGTCTACTCTGGGTTGAAGAGTGACCCCCCCAAAATTCATATCCCCCCGGAACTTCAGAGTGGGACTTTATTGGGAAGGGTGTTTGTGGATGTAATTAAGGGTCCAGATGATGTCATACGGGTATCGGGTGATTCCTGAATCAGCGAGAGTCCTCATAAGAGACAGAGAGGACACACGACACAGGGAGAGGGCCACCTGAAGACGGAGGCAGAAATCAGAGTGATGCGTCTACAAGCCAAGGCTGGGTGCCGGCAGCCCCCAGCCGCGGGAGGCGTCGGGAGGCGTCTCCTCTAGACCTTCGACCTTCGAGGGAGCGCGGCCTGTGACCTCCAAAGCTAGGACAGAATAAATTTCTGTTGTTTTAAGGCCCCCAGTTTCTGGTAATTTGTCATGGCAGCCCTGGAAAGTGTCGCTAGCCGTAGACGAACCCCTACCTTGGTCCATGGGAACGAGAGGTCCAGCATGGGTGCTGATATCTGAAGCCAGAGAATGGCTGGAAGCCAGAGGGCCCAGAGCAACATGGGAGGCAGGGAGGCAGGGAGGCAGGGAGGCAGGCATTAAACTGCCTCTGTTTTCTGCTCCCGTCTGAGTCCTAGCTTTGGTGTGGCCATCTCACCTATTTGTTTTATTTCTCTACGGAAACTGGGTTGCTCGGGATAATTTTTTGTTGATAGAAGGTGGGTTTTCGCTTTGTCTTGTTTTTTTGGTTTGTTCCTCCTTTGATGTTTTTAATGATTTGGAGACAGGGTGTTTTTTAATTATAGAAGTCATACCTGCTTACTAAAGAAATTTTGGAGAATAGGGAAAAGACAAAAGAGAAGGGGGTGACATCCTACCTAGGTTCTATATCCAACACAGACATTGTTCACATTTTGGTGTATTTCCTCCGGCCTTATGGTTTTTTATATTTATTCTTTTGTTTCTGATGCCTACGTGCTTTTACAGAGTTGTAGACATGCTATTTGTGAAATGTGGTTTCTGGGTTTTTTAAATTGTTTTTTCAATTTTGTTAAATATTTGATACCTGTAAAAATACAGAGAGTATACATATTTTAAGAAAGGAACACAGTGTTTTAAAATTGTAATAACATATACCAATAACAAAAGATGACTACAAGTCACGTGTATGCATTTTGGGGGCATCCCCAGTATAGGTAACAGGTACAAGCCACGCAGCACGATAATAACAGGAACCCCACTGCCCACGGCACAGCCACGGGACCTGGGCCCCCACAGGCTCTCCCTAGTCTCACCCCCTGTAATCCGGTCGCCGGAAGGAATCACTTTCTGGAATGTTGTGTGCATCATTTCCTCACTCTTTTAAAGCAGGTTGTCCACATATGTGTACATTTCCAACAATACATCAATTAGTTTTGTGTGATTGTGAGCGTTATAAAAACGTCATCGTCCTTTGCAGTCTTCTGTGATCCAGCTGTGTGTGTGACGACGCTGTGGTTCCCTTCTTTTGACCTCGAGCAGCACTCCCTGGGACAAGCCCTCCCCGTCTGCCTGCGTTCTTGTCCTTGCCTTTTGGCTTGTTCGGGAGGTCGTTCTCTGTGAGCAGTGGCACGGGGACTGTCCTGTGGGGGCCACCTGGGTGCGCGGGAGCTCAGCTTCCTGAGGGGCGTCAGGTGTCTTGCACAGGCGGTGGGCCAGCGTACACTCCCCGCCAGCAGGACTGCATGAATTCCGCCCGCTGTTCTCGTTTCACGTCCAATCACAAATTATTCGCATGCTATTGTCTTCTTTGTGGCCCTCATTTTTAAGGCCCCCACAAGATCCGATTGGGTAGATAGCGGACATTTCCCTTAACCATGTTCACTCATCTTGAGGACATTTAGCTGTTTCTGATTTTGCACGCGTCCTGTGAGAAACACGTCTGTGCTTGGTTCCATGCGCAATGCGGTTATTCCTCCACAGGTTCCCAGAAACACTTTAATTTGGGGGACATAGTGCCCATTCCTGCGTTAAAGGTTTGAGCCTTGGTCGTGGATAAATTCACATATGTGCAGAAAGGTACGCACAGACACACAGAGGCTCCATACGTACATGCGTGCAAGCCAAGTTTCGATGCATGACTGTGTGCACGGAGGTTTAATGCATACCCGTGTGCACACACATGCACACACACTGAAGTTCAATGTGATGTTATTTATTTTCTAGAAAAATTTAAACAGGAACTCTCCCAAGTCTGTGTCTATAGAGAATGTTTAAATAAATACCTGGAACCCGACACAGCCTTTCCAAAGGGGTGTGGCTGACCTGGCGTCCGGACAGGACGCGGCCCTGAATATGGTCACGGGAAAACCCCGCTGTCGAGTGGCGTCAGCAGCGCGGTCCTGTTTTTGCTTTAACATGCGTGTGCGTGCACACGTAGGCTGCCCCCAGAAGGCTGTGTGAACCACTGTTCTGCAGTTACTGTGAAGGAGGTGGACTGAGTCTGGGCTGACGCTGCTGAAAAAACACGAGCCCGTACAGTTTGGTAAATTGACGGATTTCCGGGTGTCTGGCTTTGTCCGATGGAAGACCAGCGGAGGGGGCGGGCCAGGGACTTGACCGGTCACGTTTCCGGGGCAGGAGGGGTGTCTGCTACCGGTAGTTCTCCCAGCATTGGCTTCCACCTGCTCGGAAATGAACCACTGCAGAGACACGGGCTGAAAACCATGCTCATTTGCATTTCTTTGTGACTGAAGATTTTGTGTATTTCTGTGTGTTTCTTCGCTTTGTTTCTTCTGTGAAGGATGAGTTGTCATTGGCCCATATTCCTCCTGGAGTCTTTGTGATTTTTTTTAGAAGAGCATGTCAAAGACAGAAAGGTGTCAGCCCCGCCCAAGGGTCCCCCAAAGCCCCCTCCAGTACAACTCTGCTGAAGTCATGTCCATAGAGATGCGTCATCTCCCTGGGACCTGCCACCCATGACGCATGGGCGTCTCCATCCCTTCAACCGGCTGAGAGGACGGACAGTTGCTTGGTAGTCTGGGCTGTCAGTGAGCTTTGGAGCAAGGCGCTGAGTCGGGCTGACAGAGGATGGCCAGGCCACCCTGGGAAGCAGCCCGAAGCACAGCGTTTCTAAGCCCTTCCCCTGGGTTGGTGAATAGCCGTTCTGGTCTAAGAACATTCTGTGGGCCAGCATCCCAGTTTGCCGCAAGTGCCCTGAGCCACGCCAGGCAATGACTCTGCCAAAGGATGCTGTTCATCAATCTGGAAACAGGCTCAGGGGACAAAGGGACACGAGTGGCGTGGAGGGGTATGTAGGAAGAGGGGAAGAACCAAAGCTCGTGGGATGCAGTGGTATATAAAAAAATCCAGGTTTTGGTGTCAACCATGTGAATGGAATTTAAATGAGTACAGGTGAATAGCCAGCGCCCTACCAAAGAACGCAGGTGACTATTCATTGTCGTTATTATTTGCAGTATTTGGTTGGGAGTGGTAGAGAGCAGCCAGGCCCCAGTCACCAGCTCCTCCCCTCTACACCAGCAGCTCCAGGTCAGCTCTGGGGGGGGGTCCCGTGGCATTCACCGCTCCCTCTGCTCCCTCGTCAGTCACTCAGCCTGTGGGGACTGAAGGTGACGCCTGGATGAACACCGGTTCAGGCAGTCTGGGGACGTCATTCCGAGCATCCTGGATGGTATATTGGGAAGAGCTGGTCAGCACCGTCCACCCCTGCAACAGGGGCTCCAGGATGGTTCACAGGGACCCGCACTGGCTGCGAGTGGAGGAGCCGCGTGGAGTGGCGTGAAGCGCAGATCTCAGAATCCAGAGGTCCTGGCCTCCAGCCCCGCCCTTCCTCCACCGCCATGTTTCCCAGGTGGTCCCCTCACTCCCTGTGCCTCGGTGTCCTTGGTAGGAAAAGGCATCGATTGGCCACGTGACATCAAGGTGCTTCTGTGACCACATGCTCCTCCTCTGGACAGACCTCGGTGGCCCGACCCACGCGGCAGCACTGCAGACTCCCCTGCCACCCTGTCAGCCTCTGTCCATTGTCTTGTCACTCTGGGAAGTCCCAGCCTGTCCGGCAGAGTTCACGGACCCGTGTGATGGTCAAGAAGTACTTGCCGTGAAACTGAGAGAGAAGGCAGATTTGGGCTGCAAGCCTGAAAAAGAGTTCATGAAATTTAATCAGATGCCTAAGGGGAACACCTAAATTTAGTCAAATTATTATTAGTATTCATTCCATTTTTAAATTGCCTCGGGGAACATCACCTGAAACATTGGGAAACCACCAGCCTGGGTGGTGATCATTCTGTTTCTGCAGAGCCGTGGGACGTGCCAGGGATGGCTCGGGTCCTGACAGCCGCACGCCTGCATGGGGGCACCCACGCCAGGAGCCAGAGCGTCCAAGGAGGAGTGGGTGCCCACAGTGGGTCAGACACACCTTAAGGTTTCCTGTGTTTGACTGTAATGGTCCTGCAGGTCCCCCGGGGAACCACACATTGATGTAGGTCCAGGCCGTGGCCCAGGAGCCCACCACCCACAGCCAGGGCCCCGCAGGGACAGCCCCCCACCAAGTCTGCGCCTAGTAACTTAGTTACCTTGATTCTTAGTTCCTGAGTTGCCTCTGCGTGTCCTGTAGTCTGGGGCTGGCTTTTCCTTGGGTGTGAAAAGTCCTGAACAGACATGTGGAGGAGAATAGGGTCCCTTCCTGCTCCCTGTAACCCTGTGTGATTCAGGGCCCAGCAGGGCTGATCGTCCGCTCCAGGTATTTTTGCAGAAAAACCAGGCAAGGCCCACGTGGTGCCTTTTCATTGCACTAAATAACCAGACCTGTGAGAGAGCCGAACTTCCTTCTCTGCTCAAACAGTACCTAGGTGATGGGGGTGTTTGGTCCCCAGAACCGACCCAGGAGCATTTCCATGCCCAAGCTCCCTCCCCTGCCATTTCTGCCCTCCCCCGTCTTCCTGGAGCATCATGTTGTTGGTTTGGGTTGGGGTCCTGACTTTACTTAGAAAGGCTGGTGACTGGCTGGTGACCCAGACTAGGCCTGCCCCTGGGGACGCCCAAGTTCTTCACCTCAGCTGAGCATTGGGAGAAGGTGTGCAGCGCCTCGAATGTACGGTTGCTGATTCGGGGGCTTTGCCCCTGCCAGGGACCCAAGCTTGCTGGGACTTGGGTCGCTCCTTGTTTTCAATGGATCCTACGAAGCCTCCCAAGTTTGACCCTGAATGGGGTAGGCACATGTGGCTAATGAGAGCACTTTGGTTTAGAAGTATCCTATTTTTTACCCATATGAAATTCCTGTCAAGTCTGGGGGGGAAACGTGTGAAACTCTGCTTTTCGTTCTTTTTTGAGTTCAGAAAGATCTCTGTGCGGCTGTCTTTGCAGGCAGGGATTTCCAGGATGAAATCGGCGGGGAATAGAGCAGTTGGTTCTCAAAAGCCTGGTTCGGTAGCAGCTAGGCGTGGTCTCCAGGCTGCTGGGGCTATTAATTATTTTGCATTATTTATTAGATGTACCCAGCGTCCCTTAGCCTCCAAGCATATTTGCAAATGCCTTCAGGGAAAAAGAAAAACAAATGATTCCTGCCATCAGAGTCTCCAGCCGTAATGGATGGTACCGTATAATCACGTTCAGTAGAGAAAGCCGTGTACAGCCTGAGCTTACCTGCAGAGCACTTATAAATGCATCTGACGCATGGAAGCTCGGAGACTTGTGAAAGCCGCTGGGTTGTTTAAGTAAAATTGTTGTTAATGTTGCTTAGAAATCTGACGATGTCGTTCTCTTTAACTCAGAAAAATTTAAAATAAAAACAGGACCCAGAGGACGAGGCATCCTCTTTTCCCATGGGTGGTGCCTTCTAGCCAGCCAGGCACCACTCCCGGGGGCGGAGGGGTACGGGGTCGGGGGCGGAGAAGCAAGGCCTGGCCTGGTTATCTTTTCCTAAATTGCGTTGGTAATAAACCTGAATAACGTGCCTGCTCCCTTCCTCCCCGTGATTTACACCTTTCATAATTAGCCCTGTGCATGCTCACGTGGTGTCAGGGGCACAGCAGAGCTGATCATCCGAGTGAGGCGCTGTCCTCTAGCCTCGAGCAGAACAGGGCTCCCGGAGCCAAGTGCTGTGATTTATGCCCTGCTCGGCCTATCCCCACCCGCAGCTGATGGGAAAGCTGGGGTGGTCTCAAGTGTGGACTGATGACACTCCCCAGCTCGGCCCCCCAGCGTTTGGGGGGCTGGGATAGCGGAATCTGCCAGGCCTCTGCTCTGATCACTGCCATTCGAGGTCTCGGAAAGCTGACGAAGCCCCACCCTGGCGACAGAAGCGGCCACCATCACCCAGGTTTAGCAGTCTGTCCGGCCGTTCGGGAAGCGATATCGACTGACTGCTCTACCGGCTGGCTCGGCCAGCCCCCGCCAGGACCACTGCATCCGTGGTGGCTGGAACCAGGCAGAGTCCGGTCAGCAGGTGGATTGATCCAGAGCTGTCTGTGTGCGAGCCTGAGGTCAATCGCGGTGGCCTGCCTTTGGTTTTGTTTGGAATGGTCGGCTTAGTATGCATTCTAGAAACTGCCGGGATCTGAGGGCCTAATGGGGTCTCAGGGACCAGGGTCCAGCCACTGTCACCTCCATTTCACAGACGGAGAGATTAAGGTACAGAGAATAACTTCCTTTTGTCATCAATCTCCATCCCTTACAGGGCCAGGGTACAAAGACGGCGCAGACACCATCCCTCCTGGGGAGGCGTGACATGTCAGGGGGTAGCATAGATGCTGGGACAGGGCTGGGGGTGGGGGGTGAGGGGTCAGGGAAGGTGGGCTCCCTGTCAGTGGAGCCAGAGACCAGAGGTGAAGCGCTGTGGCTCCACACTAACCCCTTCCCACACCATCCTCTCCTGCTTCGCGTAGCCCCATGAGGCCCCCAGGTCAGGGTGCAGGAAACGTGGGAGGGGACATTCTCTCCCTGAAGTTCCATGTTACCCCAACACCTCACTGACAGAGGGCTCGGCCAGGCTCCAGAGGTAAGAAGAGCAGAGGGCGGCAGGGAAGGTGACACACATGCAAAGGCCGAGGGCTGGGGCAGGTTGGAAGACTGAGGACGTCCTGCCCTGGACTCAGTGTCCAGTAGCCAAGGACAGTTGCCGGGTGGCAAGCTGCTCCTGAAGAGCAGGGCAGTCCTGCGGCCTCCTCCCGGCACACCTCCCCTCCCACCACCCACTTCACAGATGAAGGCTGAGGCCCAGCAGAGATGGGTAACTGGACAGAGACCACACAGGCTGGAGAAGAGGCCCGGCCAAGATGGGTACCAGCTCTTCCTGGCTCCCCACCAGCAGAGGAAGGATCTCCTGTCGGGCTTGTCTTTGGCTGGAGGGATGTGGGCATACTCAACACACGCCTGATGCGGTCGTTCGTGTTTCGGATATTTAAACACACACACATGTCCTGCTGTGGCCTGTCCACTGCTGTGACCCATGTCCTTTTTCTCTTTCGAACTCTTCTTCCCATAGAAGAGTTGGCTACTTGTCAATCTGCGCGCATTTGAAAGCCCTGTATGAGAAAATGCCTCATGCGTGGAATGTGATGGAAGATAAAGAGACGCGCTTCCTGCTGCAAAAGGACGACTTAGTGTCATGGCCGGGGCGCAGCGTGGCCTCGAGCCAGGCCTGGGCCTCTCTGGGGCTCAGTTTTCACATCTGAAAACTGGGCGTGCTAACAGTGTGGTAAGGACCCTGCACAAACCTTTAGGACTCGACTGCTCTGTACATGTCGGTTCGTATTTTGTCCCATCTTCTCCACTTTCTCAGGACCAGGTGCAGTTAGTGAGGTTGGGATCAAAGGCTCACCTGTGCGTGTCCTAGTAAGCATCACAGGGACAGGACAGAACTCAGAAATGCCCCTCCTGCGCGGCGGCGGCGAGTACCAGCCAACTGGCCCTTCTGTCACTGCGTGGTGTCCCCTGTGCCCTGGCTGGCTGCCTTGCTGGGACATGGGCAGAACTCTGAGGGTGCAGGGTGTCGGTCCTGAGACTGAGAGAGCCCCCACTCAGGCCGCTGTCTCCCTGAAACCCAGAGGCTCTGCCGGGTCTCTGCAGAGACCCCATCCATTCGAAAGTGGCCTCAAAACAGCCCCCACCCCCCTCGCCGTGGTTCATCCTAAAGTGGCTAATACAAGCATTGGCAGAAATTGCATTTGTGCCAAGGGCCCGAGAGACTCATTCATGGGCCACCAGCACAGGTGGGGGTTGTTGGGGCCTGAAGCTGTGGCCAGGGCTGGCAAACGAGGGCTGGCTGCAGACAGTGAAGTGATCTTTCACCCCCAGGTCAGGGTGGGCCTGTGTGGCAGTGCTCTCTCAGTGGCCCCTCCTTTGTCATGGATCCTTTGACATCTGGGGTTGGGGCTCCGAGAGAATCCCAGTTGCCCCAGGTTTCATTCTTTCCAGCAATCTTTTTGTCTGACGATGAAGGAATCTTCACAAGGGCTTGAAGAGCATCAGGCTGGCCCAGGGCAGCCTCTTACATAAGTGCCGTAGGAGGCGAGCATCCGAGAAAGCCTGCAGCCAGCAAGGGCTGTATGTGCACTTGGGCAGAGGCCACAGCAGAAATACCAGTTGCTCAGGAGTTTCCATCTGGGTGGAGTTTGGTGGCGCAAACCCGTGAGGCTGGCCTGGGCTGTCCTGACACTTACCTTACCAAATGGAAAGACAAAAACAATAGAAAACAAAAACGTGCTTTCCCCGAAAGCCCTGCTGTGAGGAGGGTGGGCTGCACAGGCTGGTGGGTTTTCTGGGTCTTTGTGGGCCTTGCCTGCAGCAGGTCACTTACTCCTGTCAGTGCCCACTGCTGTGGGGACAGAATTCATGAAAAAGTGGTGGAAAAGCCGGCTTCTTCCATGGGCTCCTCAAACATAAGGCCGTGGCTTGGGGGCTGTGCCCCAGACACACACAGAGGTCAGCAGACACCCCCCTCGCACACGTCAAACCTGGTCAGTGATGGGGGACCGGGGCCGGATAAGGAACTGGACAGGGAGACAGCCACACTGTCACTTTGAATGCAAGGTGGCCAGCCTTCTAGCCTCTCTCTGGATATTTCCAAAGCTATTCCACAAACTCTTCATCATCCCCAGGGTAACCAAAGCAGCCCCCATGGGCAACACACGTCAGCAGAGTTCCCACAGTCCCACCTGTCGGTGGCTGTCACGTGGGTCCCTGGGCTGGCCAGCCCTACAGCCGATCCAACATGGTGTCGTACCCGGGAGAAATAGGAACGATGAGAAAACATACTTTGCGGGGGAGAAAACCGAGAAATTCTAAAGCGGTAACCCGGGGTGTATTATCGTTATTATCAGTATTATTTTTGCTGTTATAAAATACACGTAGTATAGAGTTTGCCACCTTAACCATGTTGAAGTGTACAGTTCAGTGGCGTTAAGTACATTCACATGGTTGCGCAAACTCATTGACCTTAAATGTCTTTCTGGACTCTCAGCTCTATTCCATCGGTCCATGTCTATCCTCATGGTAATACCACGCAGTCTTGAATAGTGTAGCTTTTAATGAGTTTGGAAGTGGGAGTTTTGAAATCCAACTTTGTTCTTCTTTTTCGAGACCGTTTTGGCTGTTCTGGGTCCCTTGCATTCCCGTATGTGTTTTAGGATCAGCTTGTCAATATCTGCAAAAAAGGCTGCTAGGATTTTAATAGGATTGTGTTGAATCTGTGGATCAACTGGGGAGTGGTGTTGCCATCGTAACACTATTAAGTCTTCCAAACCATGAACATGGGATGACTTTCTGTTTGTTTAGGTCTTCTTTGTTTCAGCAATGTTTTCAGTTTTTAGTGTACAAATCTTATACTGTGTGTGTATGTGTGTGTGTGTGTGTATTATAAATGGAATTGTTTTCTTAATTTCATTTTTGGGTTGTTCATTGCTAGTGTATAGAAATGCAATTAATTTTTGTATATTGATCTTATATTCTGAAAGAACTAATATTCCTATATTAGTTCTACTAGGTTTCTAGTGTGTGGGTATGAATTCCTAAGGATATTCTATGTACAAGAGCATGTCATCCGTGGATAGAGATGGTTTTACTTCTTCCTTTCCAATCGGGGTGCCTTTCATTTCTTTTCTTGCCTAATTGCCCTGCATAGAACCTCTAGATAACGTTGAATTGAAGTGGAGAGAGGGGACATCCCTGTCCTGCTTTTCCCGATCTTAGAGGGAAAGACTCCAGTCTTTCCCCACTGAGTGTGATGGCAGTTGTGGGCTTTTCATAGATGTCTTTTGTCAGTTTGAGGAAGTTCCTTTCTATTTTTAGTTTGGTAAGTGTTTTCATCATGAAAAGGTGTTGGATTTTTGTCAAATGTTTTTTGTGCACCTATCGAGATGACTGTGTGGCTTTTGTCCTTTCTTCTATTAATCTGCTGTGTTAAGTTGATTCATCTTGATATGTTGAACCACCCTTGCATTCCTGGCATAAAGCCCGCTTGGTCATGGTGCATAATCCTTTTTATGGGTTCTTGGATTTGGTTTGCTAGTATTTTGTTGAGCATCTTGTGTCTATATTTATAAGGGGTATTCATAAAGGCCTAGAATTTTACGTTATTGTTCTGTCTCTGGTTTGGGCATCAACAAGTGACTTTATACAAAGTCAAAGGCAAGACACACACAAGAGAATGATAAATTTCTAAGGAATTTCTAAGAAATAGAGAGAAATCAGCACACATTGGCTACTGTTACATGTCAGACACTCTGCTTAGCAGCTTCCCTAAGGATCAAGGGAAAGCAGCATGGAGAAAGTGCTATTTAAGCGGGGCCTTGAAGAATCAAAAGAATGGACAGGCAGCCCAGAGGGCGGGACCCAAGTCAGCAACAGCTCAGAGACAGGATGGAAAGGAAGTGAGTTGTCCAGTTTGCTGAGTTGACGGTGGGGACGTTTAAAAGGATGTCCTGGGTGGAATTCATGTCCACCTAGATCCTCAGAATGGGACACCTCCTGCTTGGAAACCAGATCTGTGCAGATGTCATTCGTTAAGATGGGGTCCTTCTGGATTAGGGTGGGACCTAATCCAATGACTAGTCTCCTTATAAGAAGAGAAGACAGACACAGGCACCCACACACACACAGGGAAACAGGCCATGTGAAGACAGAGCAGAGATTAGAGTGCTGCACATACGAGCTGAGGAAAACCAAAGGCTGCCAACAACCCCAGAAGCTGAGAAGACGCAAGTAGGACCCTCCCCTAGACTTTCGGACACCTTGATTTCAGACTTCTGGTCTCCAGAGCTGGGAGAGAATCCATTTCTATTGTTTTAAGCCGTGCAGTGTGGTAATTTGTTATAGCAGCGATGGGAACCTGATACACGGAGGAACGTGCAAAGATGAGGCCAGTTTGCAGAGAGTGTCCGTGCCAGGCTGAGGCCTGGGGCTGGTGGACAAAACCTGGCTGCTAACGCTTTGTGAGCCTGGAGCACGGGGCAAAAGGTAGGATGGGTAGACACTTTCCAGGGGCATCTTTTAAGAGATGCTTTTAAAACAAATTTGTTTTGTTTTCCTTTGTAGCTTCCTTTTGGTTCTTTTACTTGTTGCCGTTATCTCTGGAAGTCATACACCATAAAAGCCAGGAGCCTGAGCTGTGGATGAGTCACGGTTGACTGTCCATCCCTGTCTGCCATGTACCATCTGTGAAACTGGGGGACGATGTCCCTGGCCTCAGTCTCCTTAGCTATAAAATGGGATTAGTAATATCTCCCTCATAGTGCTGGTATAAGAAAGTTTCAAAGCAATTAACAGAGCCCCTGGCACAAAGGAAGCTTCCGGGAGGTGGTAACCATGATAACTATTGGTTATTTTTACTTCACATTTTCCTTTTCTTTTTTTTTCCTTTTTGAAATCATCCTTATTGGTTTTGCAACATAAAATCGAATACAGACTTGTTTAAAAAAAAGAAGATAGGGGTATAGAAGTTTAGGTTATTATTTCTGATGATCAAAATGATACGTTATTCCTTTTAGAAAATTTATAAAATAAAGAACAAGATGAAAATAATCTGTAATCATGCCATCTACAGACAATCATTTCTGTAATTTGGGCATAGTTTCTACTTATACAATATATTTATGTAGATATAAAATGCCTATAAATATGTGTTATATATAAAACCATATTGACATTATATTTCATAAAATTTTGCATCCTACTATTTTCATTCAATGTAATAGTATGAGCATTTCCTTCGGTCCACGAATACTTTCATACAATGTTTTATAATAACCTAATGGCATTGTATCACGTATGTGTCACCATGTGCTAAATTATCCCCCTGTTGTTATAAACTTAGTCATAATAGTGAGTTGAATATTGATATTTGCCATAACTTCATTGACGTATACTGAGGTACAATAAACTACGTATATTTCATGGGTATCGTTCACTGAGTTTTGACATGTATACACTGGAGACACCATCATCACAATCAGATAATGAGCATATCCATCTCCCCCAAAAGTGTCCTTGTGTCCCTTTGTAATCCATCCCTCCCTCCAGCCCCTGCTCCCAAAATAACTTACCTGCTTTCTGTCACTATGGAATAGTTTGCATTTCCTAGAATTTTCTGTAAACAGAATCCCACAGCGTGAACTCGTTTTTTGTCTGGCTTCTGTACTCAGCATGATGATTCTGCAGTGTGTCCACGCTGTTGTGTGTGTCTAGTGTTCATTCGGTTTTATTGCTGTGTCATATTGCATCGGGTGCGCATACCACAGTCTGTTTACCCATTCACCTGCTGATGAGTCTTGGTTTGCTTCCAAATGAAGCTGCCACAAACATTCATGTAGAAGCCTTACATGTGACATATGCTTTGATTTCTCTTGGTAAATAAATATCTGGGAGTGGAATGGCTGGGTCCTATGGTAGGCGTGTGTTTAACTTTTAAGAAACTTCCACACTGTTTTGCAAAGCGGTTTTACCATTTTACATCCCACCAGCCGTGTAAGAGAGGCCTAGCTCCTCTCTGTCCTCGTCAGCCCTTGGTACAGTCCACCTTTTCAGTTTTAGCTATTCCAACAGGTGTGTGGGAGTAGCTCGCTGTGGTTTTAATTTGCATTTCCCTGATTACTAATAATGCGAAGTACCCTTTCATGTAGCCTTTTGAGTCGGGCTTCTTTCACCCAACAGAAGACATTTGAGATGCATCCACACTGTTGTGTGTCCGTGGTTTGTTTCTTTGTATTTGCTGTCTTTTCCAGTATATGGATGGACCTGTTTGTTTATCCATTCACCACTTGAAAGATGCCTGTTGAGTCTTATTTTTGCAGCTATGAACACAACTGCCACAAACATTCATACACACAGACTTTTGTGAACACTTTTCCTTTCTTTTAGGTAAATACCTAGGAGCGGGGTGTCTGACTTTATTAGATGCTGCCAAACTGTTTCCCGAAAGTAGTTCTTTCATTTTAGGTCCCCACCAGCAATGTATGAGATTCCAGTGGCTCCACGTCCTCCCCAGCTCTCTGTACTGTCTGTTTTCATTTGTTTGTATTTTAGTCACTCTTCTACGGGAGGTGTGTAGTACACGCACGCAGTCACTATTATGTCGGACAACTAAGTTCGCAAACTCATCCTAGAAAAAGTGCTACATACCTCACTGCTGAATATCACTACGGTCACCTTTGAAGTACTCCCCTTGGGAAGCTATGCACTGACTCCAGCGCCCAGTCCACCCTTCAAAGCCATTTTGGAACTCTTTTTCTGGAATGGCCATCAGAGCTGTCGTCGTATTACCCCTGATGTCCTGAATGTCATCAAAATGTCTTCCTTTCAATATTTCCTTTATCTTCGGGTAAAGAAAGAAGTCAATGGGGGCCAGATCAGGTGCATAGGGAGGGTGTTCCAATACAGTTATTTGTTCACTGGCTAAAAACTCCCTCACAGACAGTGCCGTGTGAGCTGGTGCATTGTCGTGATGCAAGAGCCATGAACTGTTGGCAAAAAGTTCATGTCGTCTAAATTAGCCTATTCAGCATTTCCAAATAGTAAACTTGGTTATCTGTTTGTCTGGTTGGTACAAATTCATAATGAATAATCCCTCTGATATCAAAAAAGGTTAGCAACATTGTTACAACAAGTTCGTGAACTTAATTGTCAGACCTCGTATGGTGTTTGTTTATAGTACATTGTGATTTCTATTTACACTTTTCTCGTGATAAATGATGTCATATGTTTATTCGCCTCCTCATTTGGTGAAGTGTCTTTTCAGATCTTTTGCCAGTTTTTAAACTGTCTTGTTTGTTTTCTTATTACTGAGTTTTGAGGGTTTTTTTTGTATATTTTGGATGCAAATCCTTTATCAGATATGTGTTTTGCAAAAATTTCCTAGTCTGTGTCTTGTCTTTTAATTTTCTTAACAGTGTCTTTCAAAAAGCAGAAGTTTTTCATTTTAATGAAATCCAATTTATCAGTTTTTTTCTTTTATGGATTTTGCTTTTGGTGTCATAGCTAAGAACACTTTGTTTAACAATACTATTGAGTTTTAAGAGTTCCTCCGACATGTTCTGGATAAAAGTCTTTTATTGGATATAAGTGTTGTGAATATTTTCTGCTTGTATTGAATATTTTATGGCTTGTATCTTTGTTTTCCTTAATGGTGTATTTTGAAGAAAACTGATTTTAATTTTCCACTTTATTATTTCTTTTATGGTTTGTGCTTTTTGTGTTCTAAGAAACATGGGCCTATCCTAAGGTCACAAAGTTTTTCTCTTATGGATTCTTCTAGAAGTTTTATAGTTTTGGGTATTATATGTAGGTCTGTATTAATTTGTTTATGACATGAGGAAAGCGTTGATGTTAATTTTTTTTCATGCAGCTATCCAGTTGACATAACACCATTTGTGGAAACCTGTCCTTTCTCCATTGCAACTTTGTCAAAATCAATTGATCATATTTGTCTGTGTCTGGACTCCCTCTACCTTTCCATTGATTTAAAAATCTACCTTTTCGCCAATTCCAAACTGCCTTGATTATCGTAGGTTTATAAGTCTCAAAATCAGATAAGCCCTCTAACTTCCTCCTCCTCCTCCTCCTTCTTTTTCTTCTTCTTTATAATTGCTTTGTTTATTCTAGGTCTTTTATATTTCCAAATGAATTTTAGAGTCAGAGTGTCAATTTTTACACACAAAAATATCCTGCTGAAATTTTGACTGGGATTGTGTTGACTGTATAAATACATTTGGTAAGATTACCATCTTAACAGTCACGATTGTTTCAATCCATGGACATGGTATAGTTCTCCATTTAGTCAGGTTTCCTTTCGTTTCTCTCAGCAAGGTTTTGTGTTTTTCAGTGTCAAAGTCTTGAATGTCATTTGTTAGACTTATTTCTCAGTATTTTATGTAGGGGTTTTTTTGCTACTATAAATGGAATTTTTCATGTATTACGTTTTTCAATTATCTATTGCTAGTCTTTGAGATTACAATTAATTTTTCCACATTAACATTTTATCCTGCAATCTTGCTAAATTCACTTATTAGTTCTAATAGTTGCTTTTTAAATTCCACAGGATTTTTCATGTAAACAATCATCTGCATGGAGGGAACAGTTTTACTTCTTCTTTTCCGATTTTTATGCATTTTATTTCCTTTTCCTGCCTTATGCAGAGGCTAGGGCCTCCAGTACAGCACTGAGTGGATGTGGTGAAAGCAGGCGTTCTTACCTTATCCTGATTTAAAGGGGAAACTACTCAGCCCCTTACTGTTGACTATGATGTTAACTGCAGAATGTTTGTAGGTGTCCTTTATCAATTCTAGTAGATTCCCTCCTAGTCTTCATTGGCTGACAGTTTTTATCATGAACGAGTGTTAGATTTTTGTCAGATGCTTTTTCTACTTCGATTCATGTATGTACTTTTCAAGGGCATCTCTGGTTATTTTCTCAGGAACAAAATTTAGAAATGAAAGGTCAAGATGTATAAACATTTTTAAGCCTTTTGCATCCTATTTCCAAATCTCTGTACAGGGAAATGCGACCAGTTTAAGTCCCCTCGGCTGTGCAAGCATGCGTTTCCCCAAACCCTTACCTACACTAGATTTAAAATTTGTTTTTTAATGATTGCCAATTTCATAGACCTCTCCCACCATGGTGTCTTGTTTCCACTTGCATTTATTTCATTTCTCTGGACATGCAAATTTTATTGGTTATTTGTGTTTAGTCTCTAGTGATTTGTTTTTCTTATTCTTTTGCCATTTTTCTATTGGGCATTCAGTTTTTTCTTTTTGATTTACATACATTTTTCATGTTAAAGATTTTGATCCTATATATATATATATTCATTCATTCTTTGGCTTTTCTCTTTTTTTAATAGATTTTATTTTTTAGAGCAATGTTAGGTTCACAGCAAAATTGAGCAGAAGGTACAGAGAGTCCCCATCTACCCCCAGCCTCCCCCACCGTCAATACCCCAACCAGATGGTGCATTTGTTACAGTTAATGAACTTGCATTGATACATCAGTATCAGAGCCCACAGTTTACATCAGGGTCACTCTTGGTGTTACTCTTACGGGTTGTGACAAATATATAATGTCACGTATCCATCATTATGGTATCACACTGAGCAGTTTCACTGCCCTAAAAACCCTCTGTGCTCTCTGCCTGTTTATCACCTCCATCCCCTGGCAACCACTGATCTTTTTACTGTCTCCATAGTTTTGCCTTTTCCAGAATGTCACGTAGTTGAAATGATATAGTATGTACCCTTCTCAACTGGGCTTCTTTCACTTAGTAATGTGCGTCTAAGGTTCCTCCTTGTCTTTTCATGGCTAGATGGTTCATTTCTTTTTGCAGCTGAATAACATTCCCTTGTCTGGATGGACCACAGTTTGTTTGTCCATCACCTACTGAAGGGCCTTGTGGTTGCTTCCTAGTTCTGGCAATTATGAGGAGACACCAAAGTGTGGCATAAATCCAGCCCCTCTCTCCAATCCTCCCTACTGCCTCTCCGCACGCACCCAGCACCACCCTCTAAAACCTGTATGCCCTTCCCAACACACTGCGCCCTGTTCACCCCACAGGGCAGGCCAAGGTTTCCAGAAACCAGGTCCAGGATGGAGAGTCTCTGACAGTCATAGGCCGGAGATCCCTGTTCCGGGTGTGGCCAGGAGGGCTGGTCCCTGGAGGGGGAGGAGCCCCAGAGAGAGGGCCCACCACACACTTCGTGAAGCAGCTTGCCCCCGGGCAGAAGTCTGCTTTAGCCCTTTTCCAACTCCTTAGGGGAAAATTATTTGCATTACTTTATTGATGAATTAGTGCAAGACAGTATGCTTGGCACCCACAGCTGGGGTTCCACTGGTTGGAACTGGAGAAAAGTTGGTAGGAGCCTCAGTTCTCCGTCATTTAGGGCCTGTCATAGCATAGGACAGTATGGTCATCTAGGGTGACATGTGTTTCCTCTTCAAGACCGGATGCCACGTATCTTGGTAGCTTATGTTGCCCCAGCTCCTAGAATAGACCTGGTACAGAACATGGAGGCATTTAATACTCACGCCTGGGGTGAAAATGTAAAGTGTCTGGGAATCTTGAAGTTACAGTTAGAAAAAAAGCAACAACAACAACAAAACTGTCAGGAAATAAAATCTCAGGAAAATTGAAATACGTAGTTTTAACTTTTTATCTTTTTACACATGCAGAGCAATTTGGTTTTAAGAATATTCACATGTGCTGCATATCATCTGGTTTGTCCATAAAATTATGTGTGGTGCGTTAAAGGATGGTTAATTATTTAGGTAATAACTCCCAATATGCTGTAAGTTAAAGATGTTTTATAGATAAAAATAGAAGATCCTAAACTTAAGAAATACAGCATTTCTTAGTTTTTGTCCTCTGCTGAGGATCACCAAAATGTAAAAACAGAAATGAAAAAGAGCCAGCATTGCCACAGCAAAACATAGCAAGTGACTTCTTTCTCCACCTGGTAACCGATGCTGTGCCATGCGCAGTCAGGGATGGAAAATGGCCTCAAATTCTTTGCAATTCGTCCTTTCAAGAGTGGTGTGTGTTTCTCCACCCCCTGAATCTGTGCAGGCCTTGTGAGTTGCTTTGGCTGTTAGGATGTGGTGTAAGTGACATTCCGTGAGTTTCAGGGCCTGGCCTCAAGAAGCCTGGGACTTTCCGCATGCTCCTTCCTCTGCTTCATAACGTAGCCCAGGTACCAATGACAAGAGACCACAGGAGAGGGACCAGCTGACAGCACCAGAGCTCCCAAACCCCATGGATAGAGGCCTTCTCAGACCTTCCACCCGCATCCAGCCCCGATGTCTATAGTAGCCTAAATAAGCCCCAGAGGGTCCTGCAGAACAGCCTGACTTAGCCTAGCCCAACCAGGAGAACTGTGTGAGTGAATAAAAGGTGGTTACATTTGAACCCATTTGTTACATAGCAATAGATAACGGACACATACAGGCAGTCTCAGCTTTCAGAATAAGCTTGAAGGGGGAAGAAGAAACCTCCAAAATTATTGCGTTGTGGTTCTCAAGGTCAAAGAGACATTGGGGCCAGATTTTAACATTTTTAAATGTCTGCTCTTATTTTCCTTTGTTCTGAGCCTTTTGAGTCAGCTGAACAATAAGTTGATAGAACCCCAGTGGTAAGTCCCAAGCATAGTGTCTTGAATTAATTCATCAATCAATTAATTAATACAAATAATTGTCCCCTAAGGAGATAGAAAAGGGCTAAAGCAGACTTCTGCCCGGGGGCATGCTGCTGCAGGAAGTATGTGGGAGCCCTCTCTCTGGGGCTCCTCCCCCTCCAGAGACCAGCCCTCCTGGTCAAAGCTGGAACAGAGATATTCGGCCCACCACTCTGTCAGAGAGTCTCCATCCTGGATCTGGTTTCTGGAAATCTTGGTCTGCCCCGCAATGTGTTGGGAGGGGCATGCCGGTTTTGGAGGGTGCTAGTGGGTGTGTGCAGAAAGGCGGTGGGGAGGATTGGGGAGAGGGGCTAGAAATAATGTCACCCTTTTTGGGGGTGGCCCCTCTCGGGGCCAGTTTGGAGGCGAGCCTGGAATGGGCAGGGGACACGCTGGGCACACGCTCTTCTAGCCACTGCAGTGTCGCGGACTGCTCAATAAGCAGATTATGAGACTCTGCATAAAGTGGCCTGGTGGGGGGCTGTGTTCAGACCTGTGACTTGCCTTCTTTTGCAAACAATGATTTCATAGTGCAGCTCGGTTAGAGTCCACTTGGGAAGACGGGCGAATCCGTCAGCCTTTTTGGGTCCGAGTTTGCCGTGTGGCCACAGTAATTCAGCTCATCTGTGCACTTTCCTATCTGGCTATCAATTTGTACCTGGGTCTGTTTCCTCCGAGAGCCCAAGTGCCCCATCGAAATGGGAAGACAGCTTAGGCCACTTCATTAGACAGGAAGGGAAGAAAAGCCCCGGCAGCCCCAAACCGGGCTCAGTTCTATTCCAGGAGGAGCAAAGGTCCTCCGAAGGCATTCTGTCTTTGAGGAAGTTCTGAGTCACGCGGGACTGTGCTCGAACCGTCCAAAGTAGCTTCATTTAGAGACCTGGTGCCCACATGAGGACGAGGTGCCTGGGGATGAATCACCTCTGACACTTACGTTCTGGGCGAAACAGGATAAAGCGATTGCAGTCGTATCTGTCGAGCGCTGTGGTTGCATTTACTCTGATTATCCTTTAGCAGGCATTTGCTACATGTTACTATTAAATCTCAAGGGACAGCGGTTAACCGGCGGTGTGGCTGACTCCATGTAGTAAAACATTTTGCCATGCGGGTTCTAACCAAATTCATTCACTTTTTTTTTAAAGCAGAATAAATGGAGTTGTATTGTTAAACTTCAAACTTAGAGGCAGTAAAATATGCTGGTGAGGACACAGGCCCCAAAGTTTGGGTTCACGTCCCAGCTCCACCAGCTGCGGGCTGTGTGACCTCCCGCAAGTGACTCAGCCTTGCTGGGCCTCAGTTCCTCTTCTGTACTAACGCTCCAGGGGGCACTAATGCTCCTCGTTTCATAGGATTATTGTGAAGTTTACATGTGATAAGAACACATGAGAACTGGTTAGCCCAGGGCCAGGCCCATACTGACTGATTTATAAATGTTCACTATTACTATTAATAGTATTAATCATTCAAATGTTTCCTTACTGAACCACAGACTGAACCGATATTTTTTCAGGAGCCCAAACAAACCCCACGCTGTCTAAAATGGTCAGGAAACAACCCCGAGGACCTGGGGACCCAGCACTGAGCTCTCCGCAGCCCTTTCTCCTACACAAAGCCCTGCTATTATCCTCACTTTGCAAATGAGGAAACTGAGGCTCAGAAAGGCTTGGTAACCTGCCCAAGGTCACACAGCCGAGTGAGGACTTGTCAGTAGGACCTCATCTGTCATGAACTAGAATGGCATTTGTTCGCGAAAATGCTTTCCCATCCACAAGAAAATGCCACTGGGGGTGACTTGTAGTGGATTCATTCATTCATTCATTCATTCATTCATTCATCCATGGATGTCTGGAGAGCCTGCTACACGCAGGCGCATTTGGCCGTGTCTGTGAATGGGTGACTAAGCCTGGCGTGCATGTTTAAGTGGTTTCCCCCACACCCTCCCTGTCCCTGCCCCGGGGCTGCTGGCACAGAGCTGTGTGACCATCACATGACCTGCTTCCCCAGCTCCCCCTCCAGCGCAGACTCCCACCTGCGGTTCCCGGACAGCGATGGCCTCCTGCAGACCCCGCGCTGGGACGAGCCGCAGAGGGCGCGTGCCTTGGAGCAGACCTGCGGCGTGTTCCGCGTGGACCTGGGACACATGCGCTCCCTGCGTCTTTTCTTCAGGTGAGAACCAGCTCTCCACGGCTGCCTGGAAGTTGGCCTGTGTGCAGGGTTCCTCGGTGGGTGGCACTAACACCAGCTTCCTAATGTCGTAAATGTCATCAGCCCCCCATGGGGCCCCACGATGGCTGTCCCACAGGAAGCCGGTTGGGGTGGCTCCCAAACGCTTTCACCCATCTTCATGGCGGGGGTGGCCAGCCGTTGCGTGGGACTCTGGCTGTGGTCCGGGGACAAGCCAACCTGGGCTCCAGAGCGGGGTAGCTGCAGGTGCTCCCGTCACCCACTGGCGGCTGTTGGGATGGGGCGGGCTTTCTGGAGGGAGGCCTCCTTTCTTTCGTGATGGGCAAGCCGTCCTGCTCAATAGCCACATCAGATCTCTTCTCCTGAAAGGCGGGTGGCCCAGCCTCAAGATGACACCAACCAAAGACCTGTGCTTCGAAGCAGCAGGCGTGTCACCAGAGGGGGTTCCCAGACCCAGAGCCACATTCCAGCCTTTTATGGAAGGGCCGCCAAGGTCGGGCTGATGGCCTCATGGATGGTCGACGACCTCACTGGAGGATTTTCCCAGAGTGCCACCCACGCCTGATGGAGGGGGTTCTCTGAGGGCTGCCTCCCCAGGTTCAAATTCTGATTCCACTAACGACATGCACGTCCCACTGTCCCTCCGAGAAGAAGCTGTAAGGCCTGGCAGGCAGGGGTGGGGACAGAAGGCCGCTGTGGCAGGTCGCCCCAGGAGCGCAGAGTGTGGACAGTCCTACTTCTCTGCCTCCCCAGGAAAAAGCTGTTTTGCCTTCTTCAGCAAAAAGGGTGATGGCTTCTGTTGGGGCATAATTCGGTCCCCCTCCCGCCAGCAGCCAAACTCCACAGGGACTTCCTGTTTCCTGCCTCTGAGGTCGATCTGAGTGGCCTCTGATTATACTTGGAAATAAAACCCCATGTTTACGCACTCCTCCCTTTTCTCTCCCCCTCCAATCGCGGCCCAGCGATGAAGCCTGTACCAGCGGCCAGCTGGTCGTGGCCAGCCGGGAGAGCCAGTACAAGGTTTTCCACTTCCATCATGGCGGTCTGGACAAGCTGGCAGATGTGTTTCAGCAGTGGAAATACTGTGCCGAGACGCACCTCAAAGACCAGGTAGCCCAGAGGACGGCGGGCGCTGCCCAGGGTGCGGGGAGGTCCCACCCTGGAGACACCTGGTGCTGAGCCCCTCCCCCCTCCTCCATGGGGGTCCAGGACTTCTGGGCACGTCTCTCTCCTCCTGGGCCCAGGCCTCGTGGGGCGTGACCGTGGTCACTAGTGGCTGATAGGGCAGCAACTTTGGGCTTGAAACATGTACCCAGGACTTTTTGTAAAGTCAGTGCTCTGCACTTGAAAAAATCATGTTTTGACAAGGCTTCCTGCCATATTTTGCTCAATCTACATACAAATGTAATGAGAGCTCTTTAATTATTGGTTTAAGATACTGTATGTGCTTATTAGAAATGGGGCCGACTTTAACATTCCCTTCCTTCCCGCCGAGCCTCCTGCTGGCTTCCCTTATTACGGTACCACGGCTTTTCTCCCCCCACATGGAACAACCTTTGATTTTTGAATTAAATGTCAGCTGCAGTTTTGCCCTGGATTCGTGACTGCCCGTGGAGACAAGCTGACAGGCGGGCTCCCCGCTCCCAGAACAGCAATCCCTTTGTATGTGGCCCAATCACATGTAATTTACTGCAGGCCCTCCCGGCAGAGGCAGAGGGAAGTAGGGCCGAACGAGGCATTAATTCTGTTTTGTGGCCGGGGTCGGAGGGGGAGTCGGGGGACGGGGGCGGTGAGGGGGCCGCCGGTCGGTCGGTCGGTGGGAGTGGGCCAGGGAGCCCCGCAGTGGGGGAACTGCCGTGAAGACGAAGGTATTTTTGTTTTAATTGTGCCTAATTACAGTTGCCATTTAGGGGTTTATGGGCAGGGGAGAGGCGCTCCCTCCTTTCAGAAGAGAGAAGGAAGGGCTTTCACATCCCTGAAGAGCCTCGCTCGCTTCGAAAGACGTGCCCTGGACACCCATCTTCCCGCTTTCCTCCCGTCCAGCAGGTCACTGACGAAAAGACATGCATGCAGTTCTCCATCCGACGGCCCAAACTGCCCTCCTCGGAGACACACCCGGAGGAGAGCATGTACCGGAGGCTGGACGTCTCCGCCTGGCTCGGGCACCTCAACGAGTTGGGCCAGGTAGAGGAGGAGTATAAGCTGCGCAAGGTGAGGCCCGGTGCCCCGGGGGACGAGAGCCAGGGCCGAGGTCAGGGCCACCCCCTGGGGGTGTCGGTCCCCTTGTGCGAGGAACTGTGAGCACGGCTGACCGAGCAATCAAAGCCGCTGCCTCGGGTTTGGGGGTCCCACGCAGTCTGTATAGAAGAGCTCGCAGTGGAACGCTGCACTTCCCAAACCGGGGATTAGGCCGTGACGTGAGAACGACACGTCCATCCGAGCGCCACCCCGGGGGGGTATTGACATTGAAATGAGCCCGGCTGTGCCCTGTATGGGAATGGGGGGCCGGCCCTTTCCCCTCCCAAACATGTGCAAATTGCAGCCATCAGTTGTCAGCAGGGGCGGCCAAGCTCCCGAAACACCAACCTCCGGGGACCTGGGGGTGCTCGGAGCAGCCCTGTGTTGGCCCCTCCCCAACTCCTGCCGCTTCCTCCAGGCCATTTTCTTCGGCGGCATTGATGTGTCAATCCGGGGGGAGGTCTGGCCTTTCCTGCTGCGTTATTACAGCCACGAGTCCACGTCGGAGGAGAGGGAGGTACTACGGGTGCAGAAGCGAAAGGAATACGCCGAGATCCAGCAGAAAAGGTAGCTGTCCGCTCCGGGAGGGAAATGTCATTCGAAAAGGCAATTTGAGGTGCAATTCGGCATTGATAATATGGTCCGTGACCCAGCGTCTCTTTGGAGAATGGGTCTCCGCAGACTGAGTGATAGGGATGGATAAGTGCAGTCATTACGCCAGGTGCTCTGTAGCCCACATGTCAAGGTTTTAGAATTCTTTTTCTACAGACTTAAGTGGGCGCTGGGGTGGCGGCGGGATCTCCAGGGTCCCACCGGGAGCCCCACAGCTGCGGTCCATCTGGGCCTGGCCGGCCTGGGGGCTGCACTCAGGTCTCCTCCCATGAGGCCAAGTTCATATTGTGGAACCCCTTGGACACGCCTACCTCCCAAGTCAGTGGGGAGCTGGAGGGTCTGCCAGCGGCAGCAGCGCCCCCAGTTCCTATCCAGGGTCAGGGTTTGGGAGGGACGGAGCGCATGCGTGTGCATGTACAGGTGCGTGCGGCTCGCTGAGTGCCAGCGGGCGCCCTGCTCTGTGCCAGGCTGTCCATGAGCCCTGAGGAGCACAGGGCATTCTGGCGCGCTGTGCAGTTCACCGTGGACAAGGACGTGGTTCGGACAGACAGGAGCAACCAGTTCTTCCGAGGCGAAGGCAACCCGAACGTGGAGAGCATGAGGTACCCGCCGTGTCCCTGGGGCCACGTGCCCCCTGGGGAGTGGACAAGCAGCAGCAGCGCCTGCGGGCACGGGGGTCTTTCTTCTGGGTTCCTATAGCCACCCCAGAAGCAGAGGCTCATTAGCTATTTGAGTCAACTTCAATCAGCCAGGGAAGGCCCCGTCCCCTGGGCATCCACCAAGCCTGTCCTTGCTTGGCTCACTTGAATGGTGCCTGAGCCTCCGCCAGTGTCTCCCAATGGGTGGTCCTCCGGGTGATGAAGCCACGCGGAGCCACAGAGCCAGGGCTGGCATCTTTGACATTCTGCTGCCGCCTGGCAAATAATTGCACAAAATTAGCAGCCCATAAAAATGTGCCTGCCAGCCCACCCTTTGTCACAGGCAGTCGACCATTAAGAAAATCAGACCCACATTCCTCCTTCCCCCTGCACTCAGGCCTGGGCCTGGTGAGTGGCTAATTGCAGGCCATTACCTTTCCACGGCTTAAGAGACAGTCCCCAGAGCTGCCCTCCTTCCTCAGACTGAGGCAGAGGACGGAGGGTCCAGGCAGCCCTGGGTTTCCAGCCTGGGGTTCTGCTGGCCCAGGCGTCATGCCACCAAGAGGACAGCAGAGGTAGGCTATGTGGTGGGCACCCTCACTGGCCGCCCTGCTCTCTGCGCTGTGTCACCAGGAGAATCTTGCTGAACTACGCTGTGTACAACCCGGCCATCGGCTACTCACAAGGCATGTCGGACCTGGTCGCGCCCATCCTGGCCGAGGTCCTGGACGAATCAGACACCTTCTGGTGCTTTGTGGGTCTCATGCACAACACCATCTTTGTCAGCTCTCCTCGGGACGAAGACATGGAGAAGCAGCTGGTGAGGCTCGGGGACATGTGTGGTGGACAGCTGTGAGAGAGGTGCTGGTGGCCACGCGGGACCTGGCCGCTGTGGGTCATGAGGCAGCAGGAAAGCCACTGAGGTACAGAGGCTCATCCCTGGGCCTCTGGGGAAGGGCCAGCTCTCCCAAGAGGGCCACATGCTGCTCCCAGGTCCCGGGACACGTGCCGCCATGCCCACCCCACACTCTGGGCTGTGCGGGGCCCTTCCTGGGGGCCTTTCACCGCCTGCACACGGCATCCCAGCCCGGGCTCCCTGGAGGGGTAAGGAAAGAGGGCCCTACCACACCTGACCCTGAGCTTTGTAAAACGGGTCCTGAGGTGCATCCGGGATGTTCCCTGCAGGGGTTCCACACAGCCAGGGCTCCTTAGTGGGGCGGGGCTAGGAGGGGCTCCTGAAGCCACCTTGAGGCTCACTGGGTAGTTGTCACCCCCCCCCCAAGGACAGCAGGCCTTTTCTGCAGTGCCCTGCCAGCACCCCTCCCTTTATGGCCTCCCCTAACCTACACAGACCAGGCAGCACCGAATGTTGGGGGGGGGGGGCCAAGGAGCATGTCCTTTAGAGTAACCGTTAGGGGACCATTGAGTTCTGTGGATGGGAGAGCAGAACACAGCAGAGGATTTGAGGAAAGGGAGCCAGGAGGTATGGATTGGAAGGTAGGGGACACCTGGGGGATTGGGAGCTTCTGTGAGGCAGGGGGGCGGCCACATGTGTGGACTTGACCCTGCTGTGGGCCACAGGGTGGAGAAACTGGTAGGTGGGGAAGAATCCCCAGAAACAGTTCCTACGAGGGGCCCATGAGTCCCGTTCTTGCAGGAACAAAGGGCCACTTGTGTGGGAAGGGGCCTGTGACTCATCGAGCCCCCACCCCAAGATTACCGGGCTGTGATCTTGAGAGCGTGTGATCCCAGCCAAGCCCACTCTCCCCAGCCGTGTGACGTCAGGTTTCCACGGTACCTGGGGAGGCAATTACGGGGTCTGACGCCACGTGCCCCTGACGTGCCCCAGCCCCACACAGCCCCGTGACTCATTAGCTGCTGGAGATTGATTTTCCAGTGGCGCTGGTGAAGTCAGCAGCCAGAAATAGCCTCGAGCTTGTCCCACGTCACTGGGTAGTGACCTTACGTGCAAGAATTGAGTGTCCTGGGGTTCAGAACTGCCCCCTCTCTGCTCGGAGCAGCTCTAGAAAATGATGGATCTCTGTGATCTCAGTGGAGGAGGGTCGTTGAACCCAGAGTTCTCAGGAAGTAGGGGGTATCAGCAACTGCCCCCACGTAGCCACCAAGGACCTGGGAGCCTTTCCAGCAGGGAGCCTTCCCAGCAGGGAGCTGCCATTAGCCGCTCCTCCACAGCAGGGTCCTACGCTCCACTGCCCTGGGCCACACCAGGCCTCTGGAACAGTCTGGAATGTGGCAAAGAGGTGTGAGTCAGGGGCAGAGTAAAGTATGCAGGTGCTGACACGGGCACAGAGGGACCGGCTCCAGGGTGAGCGGGTGTCCTGGGCCAGGCGGGCAGAGCGGCCTGGGGCTGGGGGCTGACTCTCCCTGCCTTACCCCAGCTGTACCTACGCGAGCTTCTGCGGCTGACACACCAGCGCTTCTACCAGCATCTGGTGTCACTGGGTGAGGATGGCCTGCAGATGCTCTTCTGCCACCGCTGGCTGCTCCTGTGCTTCAAGCGCGAGTTCCCTGAAGCCGAGGCCCTACGCATCTGGGAGGCCTGCTGGGCCCACTACCAGGTGAGCCAGGGCAGGCGCCGAGGGGAGGACCACGTCCCTGAGAGAGTCACCTTCAAGGACGGCAGGGTGCCAACGTAACCATGCTCTCCCTCTGGGGTGGCCCTCCTCCAAAATCCCCAAGCCCCCACAAGCCCCACATCAGCCCCTCACATTGCGACTGCCTGCAGTCCCACGTGGCTGGCTGGCGTCAGACCTGCAACTCGCCTCCCGAGGAAGTGAAATCGATGCAAATTGCCCACTGACTGCGCTCATTACCACGTTCCGGGGCTGAGCTCGCTCTTGTCACAACCAATCAGCATGAAAGACATTTGCGAGGCCAGGCAGGCCCACTGTAGCCCGGCACGCCGGTGCCCACCCACCTTCTCCCCTCGGGACAGCTCAGGAAAGGGGCCGGAGAGCCCAGGACCAGCCCGCGCTCCTTCCCAGTGATGTGGACTTCCAGTTACCATCCACCATTATCAGCGTCTCCTGCGCGTGCAGTACTGGCTCTGTCACATGGCTTTAACACCCAAATTAGTGACAAGCTGGCAATGTCAAAGAATAGACAAGTCTCTTGGAATCCATCAGCCTTTAAAAAAATAGGGTCGATGCATCCGGGAGGTGGCCATGATGCTCTCTGCAAGACACATTCTCACTGGCTACTTGGATGATACAAACCTCACAGGTGGACAGCAGCCTGCAGAAATTTGCATCAGCATTCTCCCTCCTTTCTAATGTCACAGCCGGGTGATATCTGATAAAAGTGAGTCTGAAGCTAGGTAGTGCTGGTGCCACCTCCATCCTCAGCGCCTCCCACGCTCTTCCCGGCTCCGGTCTGGCTTCATTGCCTGCCTGGATTAGCCAGCTTGACACTGTGTACATTCAGAGTGAAATGTCTGCACTAATCAGAACAAGTACTGGCACGGATGGTCCAAAACTCTGGCTCACATTGTTTTCCAATCGTGTCTGCTTTGCAAGGCCCCATGGCATGTTTTTCCAGCAGCAAAATGCCACCCCCATTACATCATGTTTAGGCTAATGTTATACACGAACTCTGAGCATCACCCAAGAGATGCAGCCATTTCTCACGGTGATTTCATCACAGTGATCTGGTAAGAATTCCGGGGTGGAGGCCAGTTTGAACATCTCTCTTGGCCTCCATTTTTCTCCAAGTCCACAAATCCACTTTACATCATTTTCAGACTTCAGACTATATTTAGCCACATTTGGCCCCTCCCCTTGATCAAAGTATTAGCACGGGAGTTTTGGGGGATAGGATAATGGGGGTGGGGGTACGCTAATTCAGCAGGAGTGAGCTCTGCAGAAAGGATCGCTACCAGGTGTTGCCTTTGACTTTGAAAGTGACCCCTGAGTAAGAAAGGCTGTAGTCTATCCATTTACTTCCAGTTTGCCTACAGTGGCTGGACGGCCCTGGGCGATGCCCGGGAACTGCAACTAGTCCTGTACCCCTGTCCAGCCCAATACAGGCTGTGCGCCCTTTTCTTCCCTATGCTCCTCCGAGTGCACCCACCTTCCTGGAAAACTTCTGCTGGCTTCCCACCCCAGCCAGAGTTCAAATAGCTGCAGAACCCAAACAAGACCATTCCGGGTTAGTTCGGAGGAAGGGCTGCAGCGCGGGGCCTGCAGTCTGGGGGGTGTTCTCTCCAGGGCATGTGGGGCGTCGCTGCCATAACCTCCGCCTGTGCTGTGGGCCCCGCCCGGCCCTGTTTAGAAACGCAGTTCCGTCTGGCTGGGTGGTCGACGTCGGGAGACTAAACCTGGGCTTCCTGGTGCTCCGTGTCCTTCCTCTGCTCCCGGAAGTGCATGTGAATCAAAGGCCACGTGCCCTCCGTGCATCCGGACAGAACAGGGAGCAGGATGCGCCAAGGTCAAGACCAAGTGCCGGCTTCCTGCTGCAGGCTGGGCGTTGCTGCTCCGTGGGGACCGGCGGGAGGCTGCCGTGCTGCTCTCTTAGCATCTCCTCCCCACTTTCTTAGCGACAAATATGAGTCCTCTCTGGGGCAGGAGTTGGGACGTTCAGCCTGGAGGCAGGAGGGCACTGACTGGTGGGTGGCTCCAGAAGGTTTTCTCGCTGGTGTGTTCCAGGAGCCACCGGGGTGTGTTCTGACCCAGCCTTTTGCACTCACTGTCTCTCAGGACTGTTACCAAGGAGGCTTCAGAATGAGCACGGGCCAGCCTCCAGAGGAAGTGTGTCCTCTGCCCCCATGTCAGAGAGGCCCAAAGGGCTCCCCAAAGAGCAGCAGCAGCCCGAGGGAGACCGGGGCCAGCCTCACCCCTTGGGCGTCACGGCAGCCTGTGGCACCGACTATCACAGGCCCTGACATTGGCTCATTTGCAGGTAGAAACAGGATGAAAGAGGTAGCGTGGCCTGCCCAGCCCCACCCGCACCTCTGCACTCAGCCTCCACCTGAGGCAGGGCCTGGGGCTGAGTGAGAGGCCTTGTCTGAACCCCGCTCTCCACACCCCCCAGACAGATTACTTCCACCTTTTCATCTGTGTGGCCATTGTGGCCATCTACGGGGATGACGTCATTGAGCAGCAGCTGGCCACCGACCAGATGCTCCTGCACTTTGGGAACTTGGCCATGCACATGAATGGGGAGCTGGTTCTCAGGAAGGTGAGCGCCCGCCCCCGACACTCACAGAGCCCCGCCCCTCACGCAGGCCCCACCCCTTTACTCACAGAACCCCGCCTCCGCTCAGGCCCCGCCCCCACATGCAGAGCTCCCGGGAGTTCTGCCCCAAGGTCCAGCGGTTAGCGCCTCTGGCCACCGCTGGGGCTTGGCTGCCCTGCTCCTCAGGGCCCATCACTGTCAGGTCCTGACACGAGAGCTCCCCTCACTGCGTGGAGTGAACAAATGACCACCGGGTTGATAGGTTCCCCATTTTCGGGCGCCTCACTCACAGCCCAGAACCAGGAAAACCCAGGAGGTTTTGTGGGGAGGGTGGCTGCTTCTCATCCAAGGTTAGTGGAATAAAGGGGAACCATGGGCTTTGCTGCTCCCCCACTTCCCAAAGTCCTGCTTTTTTCTTAAAGCTCTCTAGTGGTCTTCTGGGGGCAATGCAGAGGGTCCCTGGGGTCAGTAGTCATGTGGGTAGGAGGAGGGCTCGAAGAGGACCCGGTCCCACACAGGAGCATGGAAACATCCTGCAGGGCTGCATGGTGGAGCGGTGGGGCAGAGCAGAACACTAGCGCATCATAGTGGGGCTGAGTGAGGGGTCATGAGAAACAGTGGGGGCCCCGCTCCGCTCTTGGCTGCCCTGTTTACCCTGCACATGCGGGCTGTTTGAGGAGCCTTTTGTCTCGAGCCACATGTGACAACCATTCCAAGAACTGTTCCCCTGGGTCCTGTCACTGCAATTGCACCAGGGGTCCCGCCATGCTGGCATTGAATGAGATTCTGCAGGCAGAACCCCTTCCCTGAGCCTGGCACATGGTCAGCCCACAGGTGCTCTGTGGCCACCCGCTGTCCCCTGCCCCTCCTCACTGCCTGTCCTCTCTCTGCAGGCAAGGAGTTTGCTGTACCAGTTCCGCCTCTTGCCCCGGATCCCCTGCAGCCTTCATGACCTGTGCAAGCTGTGTGGGACAGGCATGTGGGATAGCGGTTACATACCCGCTGTGGAGTGTACAGGCCACCACCCCAGCTCGGAGAGCTGTCCCTATGGGGGCACGGTGGAAACGCCCTCGCCCAAGCCCCCCAGAGAATGCAAGAAGGGCCCAAAGACGCCTCGGGAAGGCTTTGGTTTCCGCAGATAGGTTGGGCTCCCTGTGCTGGACAAGGGTTGAGGGGACCTTACCAGAGGTCCCAGGCATGTGGGAGGGGGTGGGGATGGGCATGGAGGGGACAGGGGGTGGTAGAATCATAAGGAAAATGCCTTTGGGCAAAATGAAGGGAACTGTTCCATATGAACAACAAAAGCAGAGTCTGGAAGTGAGAAAAGTAAGTCCTGACAGTGGCCCAGAAAAAAGTCAGCTCCCAAAACAGTGGGACCAGGATGCATAGCCCCTCCACCTGGAGACACAGGTCGGTTGGCTTCTGTGTTGCCTTCCTAAGGTGCATGTCATTAGGACCCAGGAATACCTCCAGCTTCCTTAGCAATCTCAGGGTATTCCCAGGCAATGGGGAAAGCAGGGTCAGGAAAAAAAGGTCTAGCTCTTCCACCAGCACCAGGGGATACAGAAGAGAAGGGGGTTCCATCCAGGCCCAGAGACATCATTGCAAGCTGGACACTCCCCTTCATCAGGCCTTATTCTCTGAGTGAGCCAAACAGACTTCCCACCGCTTCTTTAGCCTGAGCTGCAACACTAATATGAAGACGTCTGCTAAAAACAAAGGAAAAAATGCCCCGCTGATTTTAGGATAGAGAGGTGTAAGAGCAGTGTGGAGTTTGAGAAGCTGGGGACTTTCATGTTGTCCATTTAAACACTTTATCCTCCTGGTGTGTGAAGGAACCTGAACCTGAGCCATGAGCTGGACCCCTCTTCCTTAGTCAGGGAATTTCTACCTGAGGTTTTTTGGCATTGTTTAAGGTCAACCCCACCAAATACAGCAACCAGTTGGGGGCTGGATGGGTCGAGGTGTGTGCGTGCGTGTGTGTGCATGCGTGTGGCCACAAAACCCTCTGAAGAGAATCTACAACGTCCGAGGGAAGCGATAGTATATTAACTGACCAACCAAGACAAAGTAGCTAGAAAGACTCCTCCCTCTTTCCCATGGGGCCCCGCAGTCTGCTGTGATCTGGGTCTTCTCTAACTCAGTGTCTAGGTGGTTGGACGCAAAGGCAATCACAGTAAAGTAGCCCACATTCATGGCTGTTGTGGGTGGGAACCAGGTCTTCCCAACCCCCTCTCCCGCCTCCAAAAGATCTTATGCCAGTTGCATCTGGGATTTAGAGATGGGCAGATGGTGTGGGGAGCCCCCAGCCAGCTATTTGCACAGAATGCCACTGCCGGGTCTGGTGGGAGCGAGGAGGTTTGAATCCCCCAGCGCCTCCTGGGGAGAAAAATCCTTGACAGGCTGAGAGTCATGGAGACACAGCCCCAACTGAGAGCTTGTTCCTACTCAGCTTTTCTCACTGGACAGAGGCTGAAGGCTACAGGATGGCGCCATCTACCTTAAACATCTAAAAAGATGTTTATCAACAGGAAAGGGAGTCAGCAGCAGCCGGCCCCTTCTCAGCTTGTCTTGGCTCCATCAGCCCAAGTCTTCAGCCGGCAAGCTGAGACCCGCACTTCCAAGTTCCTGGTCCCTCTGTCCAAGAGCCTTTTGGGGAGACCATCCTGGAGCCCCATCAGTGCCCAGGTCTCGGAGTACTGACTGTTGCGGTCCAGCAGCAGGTGTCCCGGCTGGATGGGGATAGACTTTTCATCTACTTTGCTTCTGGGAAAAGAGCACTGCCTTTCTGTGTTGGCTCCTGATCCATTGTGGAACCGGCTGAAGTTAACTGAGTACCACGTGGACCCTCTAGAAACCACACCCCCATGAACAGGGGTATCAGTCACCCATTGCCACAGTAATGCTGCATAACAACCCCAAAACTTGGTGGCCTCAAACTGCATGCACTTGTCTCGTACAGGAGCCTGAAGGTCAGTGGTTTAGGCCGGGCAGTTCTTCCAGTCTGGGTTGGGCTTGCTCCTGTCTGGGGCCAACTAGCTGCCGCGTCCCAGCGGGCTGTTCACCTGTGTGGAGGTCAGATGCGACTCTGCTCCGCGTCTCTTGCATCCCTCCCGCAGGCTAGCCAAGGCACAGGTGCTGAAGCGGAAATGTGCAAACGCCTTTCCAGGGGGACTCAGGGCTGGGAGTTACGGGAGGAGTGGAGAGCTGGGCGGTGGGTCCAGTCTCACTACCAGGAGGTCCTCGTCCTAGTGAGAGTATTTGGGAACACGCCTTATCCAGTCGCGCAACGTCCCCTGGAGAGGCAGGGGACACCTAAGGGGGAGGAAGTGCTCCTTCCCTCACTCCAGCAGGAGAGTGTCGTGCATTGTTCAGCGAAGCCTTGTGCTTTTGGGCTACTGGGGGAGTGTCCAAGGAGCCTCTCATTTGGAGGGTCCTGGTGCAAAGCATTTCCTCTGAATCTCCGGGCTCCCACCGCCCCCCAAGTCCCTGCCCGCAGTGCTCCCGCCTCACCCCGTGGGCTCCCAGGACAGCTGCTCGCAGCTCCAGCTCCGAGCAATGGAGAAGGCCCCTCCCTTAATCTGGATGCAATTAGAGGAAAACAGCCCAAAACCCCGAGGCAGCTGTTGCCCCAGGATTATTCCCAGTCAGCAAAAGACATTCGGGTGATAATTCAGTCATTACACTTCTAGCCTTCCCTCCAGCAGCACCTGCAAATGCGGGGTAATCAGCCCGCCCGCCGTCCGCAAGGCTGCTTATTTAACCCATTTTTTAAAATGACACTTAATGTTATTGGCTGGTGTACGTGTGCACGCAGACTTAAAAGTTTCCCCGCCGCTCGTGTCGTGACCGACGTTACACGACGTTGTTGGGCCTCTGGGAAGAGGGGGCGCCTTTGCGTGCACGTGCTGGCACGGAGGATGTGGCATGGTGGGGACTCGCTGGCCGGGGAGGGTTGGCTCCCAGGGAAGGGGAGGTGACAACAGGAGGAAGCTGGGCCTGGGGGGGTGGGGGACACACCAGGTGGTTGTGTTGGGAACAGGGAGGCTGAAGTCCTCACCCCAGGTGCAGAGAACAGTGTGCTATTCCAGAAGGTTCCAATTCAAGGCCCAACCAGGAAGATTTGGAACTCACAAGTCATGGGAATCTGACTCCCTGAGCCAGTTGGAGGGGGGAGGTTATGGAGGGACCCAGCCACCTCTGCAGGAGGATGGCCGTCAGTCCAGAAGAGGCCGGTCCACTGGCAACCTCGGTGTGGCTGTCAGCAGGCAGCCGTGTCGTCCCAACTGGCCAAGTCTCAGGATAGAGGTTTTTGAAGCCAGGACCAAGTGTCCTTTGAGTTTTCCGGAAGAGCCCTTCCTGAAGCCCTGTTGGAGGGCAGGCAGCTGGACAGGGTAAAGGTGCTGCCCTGAAATGTGGGCTTCCCCTGGGCAAAGCGGCAGTGCCTGGCAAAGGTCACCCAGCTCCAACCTTTGACAGGTGGACCTAGGAAATGGGGCGAAGACTGTGTACCACAGCGGGGGTTGGGGGGCAGGGGGCCTCTGTGCTTCTCCCCTCGGTTTCTGTGAGGTCCCTCGGCTCTCTTGTCGGTTCTTGTTTGGTAGAAATAAGTTGAAGGGAGGCAGCCCCCAGGGTGACGGGAAGGAGCCTGCTCAAGGCTGTGCCTTGCAGGGAGGCTGCAGTGTCAGGGACACCTGGGTTCCCCAGGCCAAGGGAAGGAAGTCTCTTCTGGTCTGTCTGCCCAGCAGAGGCCTTTGCAGACCCCCCGACCCAGGAAGGAGAAGCTCCCCCAGGAAAACCCACACGTGTGCAGGTGTGCGGCCTGAGCCAGAGGTGGGCCAGGACTGGTCTTTGAGCTCTGCCGCAGCCCAGGGAAGGGAGGGAGCCCACAAGTCCGGCCTGAGGCTGGGCACTCCCCCATGAGCCCCGCGTTTCTTATCCAGACAGCAAGGCCGTCCCTTGCTGGAGTGAAAGCATTCTGTCCCGGGCTCATAAGAGACTGTCCCCAAACCAAACAGCTCTTGTCCCCCAAAGTTATGAAGCTGAAGAACAGGGCTCCCCTGACAGCAGCGAGCAGTGCTGCCTTTCCGGAAGACACCTAGGGATCAGGAGCCTGGTTCCTGTCCTGCCTCTGACCCTTCCGGGATACCTGGCCTTCTCCCTCCCTGAGCCTCAGTTTCCTCACCTGCAAATGAGAATGGTGACTCCCAACCAGCCCCCTTCACAGGACAGCTGAGGGGACTGTCCAGGTGACAGCGGTCACCAGGAGGTTTATCAGGTCCCAGGGAGCTCACCTGCCACTCAGGGAACAGACCACTGACCTTGGCCTTTGGCGACCTTGACTGCTGTCCTGCTTGGGACTTGACAGCTCTCCCCGGTTTGGGAGTCAGCGAACCTGCTCTCTTCCAAGCATCCACCGGCCATGGCGGGGATCTCTGTGCCTCTTCTGTAAAGTTCACCCCATGCCACACACTCCTGCACAAAGAAAAATCAACCGTGAACCATAACCTCGCGACCCTGTGAGACATGTCTGGGTGTACGTGGGCTGTAAGGCTCTTCAGCAGAGAGATGGTGTGTGTACCTGAGGGCTCACCCCTCAGCCATGAAAACCTCCGCAGCTGGGGCTGGTTTCCTGGGTCACTGCTTGAGAGACCAGGAGAGGGAGGTGCCTGGGTCCCTGGGCCTCCGGGGAGCAGGGGGTGCAGTCTGCAGGCACCTGGCCCCGCGGCCCCGCTAAATTTCTAAGTACGAAGGCAACATTTCAAGTTCAAAGGGAGCTCAAGTCACAGGGCCAGCTTCTCTCCAGCATTTTGGGCTTAAAGGGGACAGGTTTTTGTTGTTTAAGGGAAAGTTTCATGAAATTTCCACCATGACCAAAAGAGTGCTGATGTTCCTGGCAAGTGATTCGTTCTCTGTTTGCTTTTGTTTTTTAAATGTGATCCCGCTGGCCAGGCCCAGGCCCGGGACTGGTCACTATGAGCCCTGCCGGCCGTGGCCCCAGCAGTGCTTCTGTCTCTCGTGGATTCCACCGCAAAGGAAATAAAATCATACTGGCAACAGTGTGTGCTCGACAGCGCCTATCGGAGGAGGTCTGGCAGGGTTTGTTAGGTCACGTGTGGCAGGCCCTGGTGCTGGGAAGGCTTGCACATGCTTCTGGGCAGTTCCATGGTGGGGGACGGGAGGGTGGCTGGGGTCCTTGGGGACCGGGGAGCCAGTAGGGCTGGCCAGTGGCAGGCAGGCCCCTCCTGGGAAGCCTGGCCCTCTGGCCCATGGGGCCAATGGGCGCTGGAGGGAGCAGACGCTTGACCTGCAGTGGGGAGGGCAAGGAGGTAGGGCGGATCCAGGCCACCGAGACAGAGTTTGACGGCGGCCCCCAGCTGCTGGGAAAGAGCCTGTGAACCCCAGCAGTTGGGGGCCCCCGAGACACCACCACACCCAGAACACACAGTGTTTTACCGAGACAGATGCCAGGGGTTCCATTCAGGAAAAGCCAGAGTTGTGCATTTGTGTACATTTTAAAGGAGGCAGACAAGGTGAATCTGGCCATGTCGGGGTGGAAGTTAGAGCGAGAATTCAGGCCTCAGCTCCTCTCGGCTCACTGCCCTCCGAGCCCTGGAGCCTGCTGCAAGGATGTACGCCCAGGATTACGGGACGTGTGGGCAGGGGCCTGGGTCAATCCTCGTGCTCCCGGAGCACCGGGGGAGGGGGCTGGCTCCCAGTGCCTGCCTCTGCCTGCAAGGGGCGGGCATGTGCGCTGCTCTCCTGGACGTCTCCACTGGAGGAGGGGGCTCATGTCTGCAGGGCCCAGCTCACCCACCACCTACCAGACCTTGGCTGAGAAGCCTGAGTGCCTCATCACCCCTCTCTGCATAGCAGGGCTGGCACCCAGCCCAAGTGACACATCAGCTAAGAGAAACTTTTGTCCTTTTGGGGTGGGAGGTACTGCTTCTCCAGCATGCCTGGACGCCAAGCCCCAGCCGAGTGCAGGCAGAGACGGGCACTCAGCCCCTCCATCAATACTCAGTACCCTCCATAGCAGGCCACTTCAGGCAGTGTGACAGCGGGTGCCCCCAAAAGTCAGTCCTGCAGGGGGACGAGGCCCCAGACGGGCCCAGCCCCGCCCGGAAGGGCCTTTCTAGCCTGTTCAGCAGCTGGTTCCCTGGGTGTGGCCCAAGCAGGATGCCCATCAGGATGTTTGTCTTTGCTCAGCTCTGTCTGCTTCTCCCATAAATAACAAGTGGGCAGTCATGGCCTTGGGCCGACCGGCCACGCAAGAGCCAGACTCTCGGCAGGGCCCGGAGAGACCCAGCATCTGCTGTGCTGGGTCCCAAGGGCCTGGGCACAGCTTGTCTACTGCAGTGTAGACGGCCGCGTGTGCCACTCACAGACGGAGACTCCACCCAGGAAGTTCTTGGGGCCTTATTCACTTGTGCACAGCCCGATTCCACATCATTCATTCACACATTCAGGCAACAAGCATGTAGTGAGCCTCAACAGGGAGACCTGGTGCCCTTGTATCGTGGGCCCGCGGCAGGGGACTGAGGTTGGAGCACGCCGGCTCATTGGGGTTTCTGGGGCGGGTGTATACGCACCCCGCAAACCTCCAATGAGCAAAGCCACCCTGCTGGCCCCCAGGAGAGGCCACTCACATCCATGCCTCTGAGGCAGAGGGGACAAACCCTGAATGCTGTGGCTGAGTGGCCTTTGGCACCCACACTTCTCCACAGGTATGACTCTTACTCCAGGCACTCAGTGAGCCGCAGACCTCATCCTATTTATTTTCAATCCAGTTGAATTCCAGTATGAGCCCATCAGCCCAGTTCAGTCTCAGTCATTATTGGGGTCTCCCGTCCCCCACTCTCCTCCTAAGGACATGCAATGAGCAGGGGTGGGAGGGCTCCAACATGTGCAGGGGGTTCTGCTCTGGCCCATCCTTGCCGTTGAGACACCCTCTGTCCAAACCCAAGGGGGCCCGTGAGGTCTGGACCTTCTCTCTGGCTGAGACACTGGCTCCTGGCACACCTGCATCTCTACACCATCCTGTCCTGGTGAGGGGAGGCCCACGGGTCAGCGTCCCCGTACGTACACACCCACGCTCACGGGAAGGCCTCTCTCCCTGGTCAGTTGTCCCCCTCCTTGTCTTGGAGGAGCACTGGTTTTCAGAACAGAGCCCACAGCAGGCTGGCTGCAGGCCCTGCCCACCAGTCGCATAAGCTTCCTGGACAGAGAAGAGCACCAGGCTTTGCCAGGCCTGGGAAAGGCTTGGAAGAGAACTACAGGGAGGACAGGCTCCCTCGTGTCTACCAGTCACCAGCCACACAGGTGACCTCACGGGTGAAGGGTTGGGGAGGGCCTCCCATGTCTTCACACCCTCCACCTCCACAAGGCCCTTAGGAGGGGAGGGTCCACACCTGCCTGGTCGCTTCCACACCCTCTGCAGACCAGAGGACACCTGCCAGCGGCGTCCCGGACCACACTCAGGTTTGGGCATTGGGACACTCTGCAAGTCATCGCTCCTCCTTAATCCACTCCCCCCCGCCCAACCCTCCTCCCTACATCTCAGGAGAGTAACCAGATCTCCGGGCTCCTGGGGCGTGTACCGTGTAATTTGGACAAAGTGGTTTGCAAATATGCCATTCCAGGTCCGTATATGATACTACATCTGCCCCGACAGGTCAAACACCACCAGCTCTTCCACCAACAATTTGAACAAAAGAGGGCACGTTATATTTTGAGTCATTAGAATGATTTGATTTTCTAAATCGATGTTTGGATACTGAAATTAGGGTGCAAGAGGGATCCAGCGCCACAGGCTGGGTGGAGCAGCCCCTCGGGGGCAGAAGCAGGTTCAAAACCCCATCAACCAATGAGAGACACGTGCAGGTCAGCAATATGGGAAGGCTTCACCAAGGACCGGACAAAAAGTTTACTGATCAAGTTCATTGATTCTTGATCACAAATAAGCAAAATAGAAAAAGACACCACGGGTCCTAGTGGCTACAAGTTAATGAGGAGTGAGAAGTAGAGTACAGCAGTGGTCACCAGCTAGAGGAGGACCGGTAGGAGATTCCGAGAGGGACACCCAAGATGACTGAAAAGACCTCGGAAGGGGAAAGGATGGGCCCTGTTCAAAATAAAGACTGAAGAATAATAAATGTTTTCAAGCGTTTATGAATTAACGAAGAGAGTGCCAACTAGCTGTTCTCCATTTTCGGGTGGGGAGAACTGGGCAAAGGCACTGCCAAGGGGCTGGCATCAGGAGAGTCACTCTCCAGTCGCTGACCTCGCATCCCAGCCACTCTGCCTTCTAGAACTCTGTGGAGACTCTCGGTGTGGAACTTGCCCTTTGTGGGGACAACTCTGTCCCTCGGGGCTCCTCACTCTGTCCAAAGCACAGGCCTAGGTGGAAACGAGATGCGGAGTTCCAGCTTTTCATATTAGCTCAACTGGAAGCCTGCTTTCTGATATGGGGTCTCGGTTTCCTTCTGTAAAAGGAAATGCAAGTGTAAAACAACTAGCTGAGACAGAAACCAACCAGGAGCATAGATGGTGGGTGGGCGGGTGGCAGCTGGGCTCCCCCAGCCATGACGGTCTCCAGGGCTACTTCCAGGTGTCTAGCCCCATCCTCTATTTCATCCACCTCCTGCCCCAGTTGGAAAACTAGTGAAAAAGTGCCTGTGACCCTGAGACCTCTGGGCAAGTGCCCTGGGGTGGGGCTGGGGGCGGAAATCCCACCACCTACACAAATAGCAGGCTTGGTTCCACTTCTAGGAAAGCCCCCTCTTTCTCCAAAACCCGGGCATCCTCTTGGTTTTCTGATAAATGCCCAGGTTCTGTGGAATGGTTAATTTAGACGGGAGATTCCCCCAGTTCTCACTGCTCCGCTTGGCCGCACGACTACCTGAGCCTGGCAGATAAAGAGAAGTGAATGTTTAGGGCTCAGAAGCGCCAGCCTGAAACAGAGCAGCGAGGTGGGGTGAGACGTGTCAGGCACACGGGGCGTAAAGGTAAGGGTGTTGGAGGGTCTGGCTTCCTGGGGGGGTGAGACAAAAAAACCCAGCTCTTCCACATTCTGCCTGGAACAGGCAGCGCACAGCTGCTGATGGGAGTGAGGTCTCTCAGGTGAGACCCAGGAACTGGACTCAGGTGAATGCAGGTAGAAAGAGGCACTGCCCCCAGGTGTGTTTCTCCAGGTGCTTCTGGGTGGGACAGTGCAGCAAAGCTGGAAGTGGGTGCCCCTCACTTCCGACCTACAGCTCCCCTCCCCCGTGCAGTGGCCAAGGAGTCTGTAGATTTGAGTCTTACCAAGGACCATCCTAGATCCACGTCAGGCCCTCACCATGACCCTTCCCCCAACCCTCGGAGCGGGAGTACAGCCTCCAGGGCAGCCCCAAAGTGGTCTCAGGGTCCCTGAAATGTTGGGAGGCCCAGAGTCTAAAGTGCTGGTTCACCAAACTGGCCTGGCCTTCTGGGTCCCTGCACAGACCCCTCTCATCATGTACCCACAGCTCCAAGGTCTGCTTGTAAAGTGGGCTGCTGGGCCCCCAGAATCTGGTTGATGATGGTTTCGCTTAGAGAGGCCACCCCAGCAGAAAGTGTCCCAGTGATGGTTCCAGACCCCACTGGCCTCTGCCCTCCAGCCATGGAGGGCACTTGAGACGGCCAAATCCCAGACAGAAAACTAGGACCCCTTAGGCTGTTTTCCTTTCTAGAAAGCCAGTTCCAAAGCCTGGTTGGGGCCTGCTTGGCCCGCCCTGCCTCCCAGGCCCTGGGACACCAGGTTACTGTGTTGACACAGCCCCCACAGCCCCTACTCCTGTCCCCAGCTGTTGTGATGAATCCCAGACACAGACCTGGCTGTGGGATTCAGCAACACAGTCATGTTGCTCCAAAGCCTGGGCTTCTCACCAGGAATTAGTGTCCTGGGAGGGGAGAGGCAGGTGGGGGCTCACGTCCTACTTGGACTACAGCCTTCCCCAGAGAATCCCCATGGGTGCCAGGTGGAAGGAGAAGCTGTGGGCACAGTGGGGCCCCTGAATCCTCAGAAATCTTCTTGCTAATTCCCATTCCAACAGGATGGGACATGGCTCTGGCCCCTCCCGTCTTCTGCAGAAGGAGCTTGCTGCTGTTCCTTCTCGCACCCAGTGAGCCTTTTCCCAGGGTGGGGATCCTGCCCTACGCCCAGCGCACTCCAAGTGGGGGCAGGGAGGGGCGCTGACAGGGAGAGACATGCAGGACCCGACAGGCAGAAGGTAGAAGGGGGAGCACTGGAGTGGGGATGGGGAAGAGGTGAAGGAGGGGGAGGAGGAAGCAGGGGCGGCCCCCTCCGTCCGTCCCTCCTGGGCCCACCGATCTAATCGTATCAGGTGTACTCCTGATAAATATTAATAACTCGGTGACAGAGGGAATTTGGGAGAATCTAATTAAAAGGACACTGTGCAAGCTGGCAGCTTTGCCAAGGAATCACTCCAGTGAGACACAAGGGTCGGGAGAGGAAAGCATGCTGAGCCCCTGAGAAGGCTCTAAAAGGAAGATGAAACTGTCCCTCCCAACACAGGAGAGTTCTGCACGCTGACCGCCCCCCCAGCTCATGCACTCGGGCAACACGGGCAGGACGTGACCAAGCCTCTGGCTCCAGTGCCCTCCCTGCCCACCCACACCGGCCCCAGGCCCACCACTCTCAAGCATTACCCGTGAGAGCCGGCCTGAGGCTGGGGCACCTTGTCACCTTCCTGCCCCTCCCAGTCCCGAGCCTTTACCCCGCCCACCCCAGCTGGCTCAGCCTCCTCCTCTGTCTGTCTGTCTGTGTCCAGCTGTCGCTCTTTACAAACCCTGAGAATACACACCAAGCCCCTCCTTCCAGGGGCAAAGAAATGGGGACCTCAGGCCTCGGGAGGGCTGAAGAGCTCCTGGGCGCCCGGGGCTCCCTGGGGGCAGTCAAGCCGGTAAGTAATGCCAACAGACCTGACCAACCCACGCTGGCTGTGGGTAAAGGCCTCTCCGCCCGGGTCCAGAGCCCAGCCAGTTCAGCGGTGTCCGTCTGCCTGGCAGATCCCTGTCATGGGACTTGCAGACTCACAGGGCTCATTTTCTCTTGAAATCAAGATTGATTTGGGTCCTTCGTGTAAGTTAGTGATGCTCTTTGGCCTTCGTAGACTTGGATTGGTCCAGCGGGCAAGAGGAGCTGGGCCCCGAGCAGCTGTGGACGAGGACAAGAAGAGCCCTGAACACAGCTGAGGACCCACCTGGGCTCCACTGGCCGGCAGCCCATCCCCCACCCTCACTGGGCCCCTGGCCCCAGATCTTGACAGACAGATGGCCTGTCCCGGCAGGCTACTCGGCTGCTGGACCTGAAGAGCCCAGCCACAGCAGCAGCTCTTTCTTCAATGTTTGGGGTAAACAGACCTCCCTGTTCAGTCTCCACTTTCTGCAGGGACTGTCTGCAGATGAAAGTCCCGGCGGGGGCGGCACCAGTGACCATACACTGGCTGTGCAGAGGCCTCCGTGGGGAGGCCCGGGAAGAGAAAGGGGAGTAGTTCGTCTAGTCCTACTCCCGGCCTGGGCTCAACCCTCCCAACCACATCCTGCCAACTAGAATACCCCCTAGGATGGAGAACTTCCCAGCTGCCAGCAGGGGCTGCTATGGGGGACCTCTGCATAGGCTATGCAGGTCCGAGGGTGGGGCTGGTGAACACCAGATGCAGGGCATTTGGGACACTTAAGCTTCAGATAGATCCTTTCCATCCATCGCAGCACTCAGTACTCACAGCAGCCAGATGGGGGCAGTGCTGGGTTTACCCGCTTCCGTAAAGGAAGAAACAGAGAGGTTAAGTAATTGGCTCAAGGTCACCCAGCTGGTAGGCGGCAGAGCCAGGACCAGTGGCCAGGCCTTTCTGATTCTCTTTTCCCTGTGCTTGGGCAGTTTCTGGCCAAGGGCTTTGGGCCGTCTTTCCCCAAGGGAGGAGACCCCTTGAACCCTGTCCAGCTAGCACCTTGAGTCACTTTACCTGACTCCAAATGGAGCTGCCTGTTTTCTCTCTGGAGCCTCTCTCACACCCACCCAGGGATGAGGGTCTGATGTGTGGGCTGGACTTGCTGTGTGACTTCAGGCATGCTGCCTGCCCTCTCTGGGCCTATGTCTGTGGGGCAGGAGGTTGGGTGTGATCCACAGCTAAAGGACAGAAGCCTCCACTTCCTAGAGGGGAGGGGGGCTTGATTGGCCTCACTCTCTTCACTGAGGAGCCCCCAACACCCAGCAGGGAGGAGCCAAAGACCACTCGTAAAGCCATCCAGACTGAGAGTGCCAGGGCTTGCTCCCAGGAAGCAGGCTGGCGAGAAACCCCACAGATTCTCCTGCCCACCAGGCTGAGCCCTCGGGGTAGAAGGGCACACCCAGAATTGGATGTACCCCTGGGCTCGGTCCTGGGATGGAAGGAAGGACCAGTAGCCTCAGGGACTCCTTGAGACAGGTGGTGGCCCCTGAGGAAAGGGGAAGGGACCGCAGGCCCAGCTGCAGCCCAGCAGGTCTCAGGGAGCAGAAATGGGGACAGGATGGGGTTGAGGGAGTCCATCTTTTCACCGACCGTGGGTCCAGCCTGGCCTTGCCGTGGGGAGTACAGTGGAGTGGGGGAAGAGTGAGCTTTGGGGTGTGTCCCGGGCCCCCAAGGTTAGGGGGCTCTTAGCATCCTCCTTTCAGGAAGAATAGGAGTGCGTGTTGTATACCAAACACCTAGGCCAGGTATAGGATGTGTCTTCAGATGAGAAACAGGCTGGGGAGGGGAGCCACTCGCTCACACCCACGAGTGTCACGGGCAGATTCAGAACCAGTGTGTGTGTGTGTGGGGGGCTCTTCACATGCTCTGGCCCCCCTCACTCCTTCCCCCTCACAGAGTCTCCTCCCGGAGCCGCGGGGCCCTACCCACTGAGGACGCTGTCAGGTCCACTGCGTGGGGCCAGGAAGAGAGAAACCTGGGCCAGCCTGACAGACGGTGTGGGGACAGAGTCCCAGAGAGCAGTTTACCGGCTCTTGGCCTCACGTGGAAAGGTGCTGGCTTGGGTAGTAGGTGACCGTCAGCTGTGGCTAGTTGGCCGTCAGCCGTAACCAGTGAGCCATTAGCCACTGATATAACTGCCGTGGCCAAGCTGGCAAGCATGGATTGCAGTTGGCGAGTTAGGTTTGTTGGGTGGTTGGCAGAGAAGCGGATGGCGGATTGCGGATTGTGCGGCTCCTGCTTCTGTGTCTCCACCCCAGCCGCCAGCGAGACTATAGTGGTGTGACTCCCCTGTCCATGGCTCCGTGGGTGTTCCTTTTTGGCCTCCCCATGTCCTGTGTTCCTGTGCGGGGAGCGGGACCAGAGACCCTGCGCGACAGACAGTCATCACAAAAATCACACAGAAAATATGGAGGAAGCTTGACAAGCTCCCTGGTAGCACAAGGGCCCTAGAGAGTGGGTAAGCATGGGGCTGGAGGCCAGTGTCAGTGACAGAGGACGCAGCTGCTGGGCCCCGGGAGCCATTCCCACGCCCCAGAGTCATCCCTTCCAGCCATCCGAGAACCAAAGCCACCGCCTGCCTGAGACAGGTCCTGAATCCCAGCTGCCAGGAGTGGGGTTCGAGGCTGGGACCCAGAATGGGTGGTGATCTCCCTGCCCTGACCAGACAGGAGAATCACCCGGGGACGGAAAACTGGGGGTGCCTGGACCCCTCCCAGATGTGCAGGGAATGGGGTGAAGCTCTATCTGTTTATAGGTCCCCTGGAGCCTCAGAGTGGACACCCCAGCCCTGGCCTCCAGGGGGGCTGCTCCGCAGTGAAACCTGGGCCCCTCCTGGCCTCTGAAGCTGCAAGTGTGCCTGAGGAAGGGTCTCCAGCATCCAATACCTGGGGGTTCCAGGGGGTACAGGGAGGTACCCACCCTCGTCTCCCCGGAGGTACTGGGACCAGATAGAGGAGCCGGGAGGGCAGGGCTCTTCACCTCACCCCCACCTCTGCTTTTATATTCTAGAAACCACAGAAGCAGAACTTTCCTGCCTCTAAAAACTTAAACCTTGGCAGATATACATGCTAGCTGATTTTCCAGACTGCTGAGCTGGGGTGGCCACGAGGTGTCCTGCACCCCTTGTGAGAGAAGAACCAGCCCCGGCCAGTCCTCAGCAGTGCCCCCCCTACACCCCACCCCCACCCCCCGCAACACCAGCCGTGCCAGACCTGCCCTGCCTCCCCACGCCTTCCCATCTCTGCAGCGACAGTTGCAGTGTTCCTGGGTCACAGCACACCTGGGAACCAGCGCTGGACTGGGCGACAGGAGGGGGCACTAGGCTGCTCTCACCTCCACTCAGCTGGACCCCGCCAGCCTCAAGGCCCAGCCCAGCTGTCCCCATGTCCCCAATAGGAGGGGCACCCCACAACACCCTGCAGCATAGGGTCTGGTCCACATGAAGTGTAATGCAGAGATGGGGTGTCTGAGGGCACTGCCTTTTGGCTCTGAGGCTGTCTCCCTCGGGGCCCCAGCCCATGATGGCTCCCGGTGGAGGGCCCTGGGCAACACAGGACTCCCCGAATGCCAACTTTGGCTCCAGGGACCCCCCATACACATGGCGTGGGGGAGGGCGCATGGAGAGGCCTTTATTTGAATCCTGAATTCCTGTGTCCCCGGGACTACAGGCGCATCATGGGACCTCTCTGAACTTGAGTGCTGGCAACTAGGACACTGGGTCTTCCCCCAGAGCTGGCTTCCCCACCCGTGCCCACCACACCCTGGACCTCCCACAAGGACACTGGCTTGGGCATGGCTCCATGGCCCCCACGCCCAGTGCAGTGCCTGACCTGCAGGAGCCTCGCTGTGTTTGCTGGGCGATAAATTAATAAACAAGGGCCCCTCCCTGACGCTCAGCAAATATTGTCGGAATGAAGGTACGTCACGACCCACACGGACACATGTCAGAGTACACAGACCATAAAAGAGGCAGTGACAAGTGCTAGTGGGGCTGCGATAAGATTAGAGGCTGGGGCCCCCAGGTCAGCTCAGCGGGTCACCGAGGGGTGCGTGGGTGAGATGAGTTTTCTGCTTCCAGTGCAGTTGGAGAACATTCTGGCTGCTCTCTGGAATCCTCTGTGCACCGTGGGTCCTTTGCTCCCAACCCAGACCTCTCTCTTGCTGTGTGATCTTGGGCAAGTCGCTTAGCTTCTCTGAGCTTGTCTTTGGTCACCTGTAAAATGTGGACAGTAACAGTACCCACCTCTCATGCTCGGAATTAAATGAAAAGTGTGACGTAACATAAAGCGTCACGTGTGCCCTGTCCTATTAGAAGGCCACAAACTGCAGCCATGTCATTAGGGTCCGCCTCACAGCTGCGGGAGAGAGAGGGTGGGACGAAGCTCTACCTGCCTTAGCTTGTCCCCAGCTCCGCTGCCCTGCACAAGCCCCACTCACACACAGCCCCATGTCTGGGCCTCGCCACCAAAGGCTCAGTGACTGCAGGTGTGAGAGGCAAAGACCAGGATACAGAACAGGTGACATCTCAGGAAGGTCTCGTGTCGGGGGTGGGGGACAGAAAAGCTTAGCCAAAGCCTCCATCGTGGACTCAGAGACCTTGTGGTGATTAGTTTGCTGCCAAGGCATCACCAAGCTCAGGGAGGGGCATCGGGGCCCTCGACCAGGGAGGTCAGAGAGCTGAGGGGTGATGCCATAAGGCTGGACTGGCGGTGCCCCACCAGAGCCCCACCAGCAGTGACTCATCTGGAAGATTCCCTGGGGCCTGTGGCTGTGGCCCGGAGACCCCAGCTGCCACCTGCTCCCAGGCTTGTGCCTGCCAGGAAAGAGCCAGGAGCCCGGCATGATGTGATGGCAAAAGTAGGGGAAGGCCCTGAATTTCTGGGCCCCAGTGGTTAGGTCATACAGTGAGGCGCTTGGGCTGAAGTAAATGCTTTTTCGTCCCCTAAACGTGGCAGGGACCCAGCCAAGTGCTCTGTTATTCCTCCCAGTGGCCATATGGGGTAGGGCTATTGTTATCCCCATTTTCTAGATTAGGAAACTGAGGCACAGAGAGGTTAAGCAACCTGCCTGAGGTCACACAGCTGCTTAGTGGCCAACCGGATTCAAACCCCACAGCCTGGCCCAGAGCCCACACTCTGACCTGTGCCGGGTCACTGTAGCTCCTCCCGCCCTCGCCTCTGTCCTCTAGGTCCCTATTATGCTGATGGGAAGATGACAGCTGCAGAACTCCCAGATGGGTATCCCCAGGAAAGATTAGCCAAAATCAGGCCCCAGATGAATCAACAACCGGAAGTGACCCAGGAAGCTCAAGGCCAGTGTTTATCCTCCCTATAAACCTGACGCCCGAAGGGACAGTCTTAGGGGATAAACAGGATACAGTGCAGCATGGTGGGAAAGTGCAGACACACAGCTCTAGTTCATATCCGAGCGTTTTGTTTCCATGCGCATGCCTCAGTTTCCCTGACAGTCCAAGTGAGAGGAGTGGCCACCGTTAGCACCTGGTGGGTGTGAGCAGTGAGTGAGATATTGAAGGTAAATAAAGCAGGTTGAACAGTGCCTGGTGCCGCTAGAGATTTTCTACAGAACCCTCGGATGTCTGGCCCCCAGGAAGAGAGAGAAAATATGGGGGGTACTAAGTTAGGCCCCCCTTCCTAGGAGCCCGGTGGAGGGGGACACAGGGACACGCATACCGCTGCCAAGGGGTTGGAGGCCCAACGGAAGCCCTGGGGGCCGCCTGGAGGGGCTGATCCCTGAGCCTTGTTCTCAGCTATCTCTTGGCCTTGAACTTTCTATTCTGTTCTGCAATCAGTTCAGAAAGCGGCATTTCTAGCCTCCCTTCTTATCACCGGGACACTTCTAACACAACAATAGCTGATTGTACTGCCCTCCTGGGTGCGGCTAAATTCCTGCCCCCCCAACACACACACACACACACACACACACACACACACAGAGGCACTTTTTTTTTTTTTTTTTGAACTATAATGATCCCATTGTGATTGGTCTGTTCAGGTGACAGTGTGACCCTTGAGTTTAGAAGCATGAAAGGGTGGTGGGGGCTGGGGAGAAGGCAAGAGGAGGGGGGACCCAGAGGCAATCAGGGAGACAATCAAGGTAAATCTTCAAGCAGCTCCAGGGCTTTACTTTGCCGCAAGTCACCTAGAGATACCATGGCCTAGATTGTGAAAATATGTAGTTATTTGTCAAAACACCAGTGGTATTTCTTTGTTATTAAAAAATAAAATAAGGGGTCACTGGTTAGCTCAGTTGGTTGGAGCGTGGTGCTAATAACACCAAGGTTGCCGGTTCGATCCCCACATGGGCCACTGTGAGCTGCGTCCTCCTTAAAAAACAAAAAGAAAAGAAATAAAAATAAGTTTATAATTTTCACCCCCTCCGCAAGCCCTGTGTAGTACTCAGCTGCCAGATAGAGTGGATTCAAATCCTTCTGAATGTAAAGTAACGACAGGCCATCAGATACGTCCCTTTGTTGGCCATGTGCCCCCTTGGGGAGCGAATCGGGGACCAGGGTTGGGACAGCCCCAGCCCCTGGCCGTGTAGCTCTGTGATCCTGGGCGTGCTGGCTCTCCCGGGCTCAAGGTCTGTAAACAGGGCACGTGGGAAGCCACAGGCCACCAGCAGGAGCCCTGGCTGGGCCTCCAGCTCCTGTCTCCAGTTCACCAGCCTGGGCCCCCGGGAGAGCTCTGGGTGACAGCTGCTACACTGTCCCCTCAGACCAGGGGACTTCCGGGCTCCCGAGAAAACCCCAAGAGGCATTTCTTAGAACGTTTGGCAGTTGCTGCACATTCAGAAGGACTTGGCAGGGGCCCCAGCAGCCGAAACAGGGAGGCAGATCGGGTTCCGCGGCCTGGAAGCCAGGCGCCCTGGCAGGGAGATGGGCAGGGCAAAGTGGTGTCTGGCGTGGACTCTGGGACCTGACACTTGCTGGGGACCTCCCGCAGGCCTCCCCTCACGGTCTCTGTCTGCAAAGCAGCCCCTTCCAGCCTCACCCTTCCTCTATTGGCCAGTCCTGGTCAATGGGCACACAATTGGTTGGTATTTGACACCGTGTCTAGGACACAACGCACGCCATGAGAGGATGTCACCCTCATTGTTAAAGAAACAAATATGCTTAAAGACACTGGTGTTTGCTCTCTTCTGGGCATGTCACCGGTTTCATCCCACTCGGCCTTTCCTATATGAACCATCGGGGGAAAGGGAGACACTTGCAGGGTCCTGGTCGGTTTCCTGGCAAGGGCTGATTCCAGCCGTCTGGCTGACCCCAGGGCCCGTGTGCCATGGGGACTCTCCAGTCCCAGGCTTTATTTCTGCTCTGAGACCCCTTCTTACCCTGGGACAGAGGTCCCCAAGGCCTGTGGGACAAAACGTGGATATCAAAAGAGACCTGGCGTGACGTCATCTTCCAGAGTGGCAGGTCGCCCTGCTCAGCAGGGGGCCTCCAAGGGTTTGGGCTCCTGTTGAACATGGCCTAGGAGAGCCAGAGAGGGGTAGCCAGGCTGGAAAGGGCCCACGGCAGGGACTTTCAGAGACCACTGGGGTGGGGACTGCGAGTCTTCACGCGTGTGCTGGTCTGTCCTGCAGAGAGGACACAAGGCTTGCTCTTCCATAAATGGTGTGGGCAACCTAGAATGTAACAGTGACTCACCTGGATTTGAGCCAAGGAAGAACTTTCCGGTAGGTAGAGTAGTCCTGTCATTGGGAGCAATGAGCTGTCATTGTACCGTGCAAGAAAGCCTGGAGGGGGCACTGGTTAGCAGGTTGGGGTCTACCAGATGACCTTTGGTGCCTTGTGAAAAGGCCAAAGGCTCAGAGCTCAGATCAGACCTTGGGGTAGGAGTGGCGGAGCTCAGGCCAAGAGAGGACTGGGGGCTGAGGGAGCTCCCAGGACCCACTAGAAGCTGCAAATGCAAATGTGTCTGTTGGGCAGAGAGCCAGGGGTACCTTGCCCACGTGCTGTGGACAGAGCTATGAGACACCCGGCAGAGCCAGAAGAGACGAGGCTGTGGCCTGGCTGGGAACAGAGACCCTGCAGAGGAAGTAACTAGAGGCCTCTTGCCCGTGGCTCATAGCCAGGTACACGAAGGAAGGCATGGTGGTGGGGAGGAGACATCAGGGCAGGTGGGGTCAGCCGGGAGGGCTTCCCGGGAGAGGTGACTCTCCTGCTGGCCAGGGAGGACATCTCAGAATCTCTCCTGATGTCATACCTCCCCCAGGAAAGCGGCGGCAGGCCACCTGTGCTGGGACATCCAGAGCTGGCAGTCATCCAGCCTCTTGCCAAGCAGGTGACAGAAAAACCAAAGCTGTATGTGTGTGTGTGTTTTTAAATAGTTTATTGAAGTGAGGTTCACATAACATAAAATTAACCATTTTAAGTGACACAATTCAGTGGCATTTGGTGCCTTCATAGTGTCGTGCAACCATCACCTCTGTCTAATTCAAGAACATTTCCATCATCCCGGAAAGAAACCCAATACCCGTTAAGCAGTTTCTCCCCAACCCCTTACCCGCTGACCCCTGGCCTCCACCCATCTGCCTTCCGCATCTATGGAGTTGCTTGTTCTGGATATTTCATACCCTAAGCCATCTTTAAAAGAGCAAAAAGCAGGTAGTTGGGGTTCAGCCCCCCGCTGAATGTTTCCAGCTGTGTGGGCTTGAACATAACATTCTAACTCTCTTGGGTCAGTTTCCTCACCTGTAAAATGGACATATGAATGAGTCATAATAGGGCTCTTGTGGGGACAGTGGGGTCATCCATGCGGAGCGCTGAGGGCAGGGAGCCCATTTTAGCTGCTGTTGTCATGGGCATCAGATGTCAGGATGGTGGGGAACAAAGAGAGCTGGGGGCGTGGAAGAGCAAAGCCTGGAATGGCAGACCTGGTTCTCCACCGGGCACAGCTCGTACTGTGACCCCGGGTAGGTCACATAACTGTTTGGAGTCTGTGTCTGCTCCTTCCTTCTTCCCCGCTGTTGGGCCTCGGTTTCCCCATTTTGAATGGCAATGCAGACCTCACAGTGTTGGAAGGTGTGGGGCCTGGCATTGTGTGTGTGGGGGGGGAGGGCGGTGCTCAGGAAGGAGTATTCTGGCTCCCAGTAGGGATGCAGTGGGGACCAGGGTGGCCTTGAGAGGAAAGGCCCAGATGGGGTGACAGCGGGCCAGTAGGTGCCCAAGGCCACAGTGAGGGCCTGAGGGCCAGCCCCGGCTCCTCTGGCATGCCCCTTTGCAGCCCAGCTTTTGAACAAGTGGCTGGATGCTTCCGGTCGTGGCTGGCCTTGCAGGCGATCCATCAGCGGGGTGGTTACTGCCCGGAGCCGGCAAGTGGCCATAAATGCACCCAGCCCCCCCTTTGCAAGTGGCCCAGGTTTTATGTTGTAGGAACACTGTGGGGCGTCTCAAACACACCGCTAATGATGGGCGTCATGAAGCAATAAACGTGAGGGGGCTGGCGGGAGGGGGCTGGCGGGAGGGGGCTGGCGGGAGGGGGGCGCCAGTCCCCAGCCTCCCTGGCAGTGGCGGCAGGAGCTCTCCCAGAATTGATTAGTCTTGGACGTGCTGACCTTTTTGTTCTTGAAAAATTGCTTTTGAGCAGCTGAGGCAATAAAAGTAAATTGATTCAGAGAGAACGAGGATGAAATTTGCGTTAGGCGGGGAGTTGCTGATAAATGTGACATCAGCACCCTGCCCCCCCAATCCCAACCCCTGGGCAGCAGGCAGGTGAGACCCGAGGAGGCAGGGCAGGCCAGGGGCTGGAGGGAGAGTGGCAGGCCGAGCACGCAGTCAGCAGGGCTTCACCAAAGATTCACAGCAGAGAAAGGAAACTGATAGTGAAAAAGGGAGGGACGGAGACAAAAAAAAAAAAAAATGAAGTGGGAGTGTGTGGGGGGAAGGAGGCCAAAAAGAGGAAAACACCAAGGGGAAAACGAGGGGCGGTCAGGCTCGACCAGAGGAAGGCTCTGAGACCCTGGAGGGGTCCCGCAGAGAGGAGAGGGGGGATTAGCACCCCAGGAGGCTCTCCTGGACACCAAACGTGCCTGACCATCTCGTTTAATCCCCCAAAGCCCTGTTTTTGTCCCCGTTTCATAGACTGAGGAAACTGAGGCCCAGGAAGACGAAGTCACCTGCTCAACGTCACCCAGCTGGGAGGCGTCAAGCCCAACTGACCCGTCTGAGGCCGGGAGGGGACTCTGGGGGGTGGCCATTTAGAGCATCACTGTCAGCACCTGCCCAGCAAGCCCCACAGACCTGAGGCAGGGAGAGCATCCTCACTGTCCGCAGAAGGTAAGCGCGGACTTGCCACCCTGCAGTGTCAGCCTGCGCAGCCCTCTCACCACCCACGGGGGTCCTTGGGGAAGTGATAGGGCCAGGTCTGTGGGAGCAGGAGCTGTGTCCCAGGTACCCCCACTGCTGGCCCAGGAGAGGGGTTAAGTCGTGTTGCAGCTGTGCAGCCGCCCAAATCCCCTGGTACCTGAGCCCCACACAGGCTGTCTCCTAGTTCAGGGACCACCCTCCTGGACTTGGGTCTGGGGTTCCAGGCGTGGAATCCCGTGACTTTTGGGTTGGAGTGTGTGGCCTCAAGTGGTGAGTAAACACCAAATTAGGAGGTGCAGAAGGGGCCGACGTCGCCCTAAAATGCAGGCACCCCAAGGGGACAACCCCAAACCTGGTCCAAGCTCTGTGGGTGATCCTAGGGCCCCCCCCCCAGTACCTGCTGCTGACCTCTGCCCCTAGTTCTGAGCTGTACATCACCTGAAACATCCCAGATCCCACCCCCTGACACAGCCCCCCACCCACAGGCACTGCACCCTGCTGGCCCGCCAGGAACCTGTCCTTGTTGCTTGGGACTCACCAAGTGCTCACACCTACGGCCCCCTTGCTCCTCGCCCAGACCTGGGAGAAGGCTGGAGACCTTGCTGCCTCTGTTTCCCAGGGAGGTAAGGGGCTTGCCAGGTTCAGTGAGGGTTTCCGACCTCCCTCGGTGCCAGGACATGGTCGCCCAGGTGCCCCAGCCCCAGGAGCAGCTCCAGGGAGGGGTGGACAGGTCTGGAGCAGGCCACGGGGTCTTCCCTCCCGCTCCCCCAAATCTGCATCCCAGGCGTGGCGGCAGGTAGGGACCGCACCGAGCTGCTGCAGGGCGTCCCCTCCTCCCCCTCCTCCCGGGACTCCCCGGGGGGCGCGGCGGGTTGCCCGGCGACTGCGCGGTTGCCCGTGGAGACGCTCACGCACACGCCCACCGAGCGTCAAACCCAGGCGGTGGGGCCCCGGTGCCTGCGCTGCTGGGCGCAAGACCCAGGTTCCTCGAACCCTCCTGGCTCAGGGCGACCCCTTTCCCCCCATTCCACAGTCGGGGGCAGCAGGACTTCGGAACGCCCACCCCTCCCGCGACGCCTCCCTCCAGGGTGCGGACCCTCCCCACAGCCACAGACACTGCGCTGAAGGCACCGTGACTCCGCACTTCCCACCCTCTGCCATCCTCCTTGGCTGTGTGCCTGCGGGGATCCCAGGAGGATGAAGAGGGAAATTTTTCGCGGGAGAGAGGTTTCCTTACAGGGAAACGGGGGCTCTGCGTGGTTCGGTAACCGCTGGCCGCAGAGCTGGGATTCCAAAGAGCCCAGTTGGGCGGCTCCTCATACTGATTAGCTGGGTGAGTGACCGTGGGCAGCCGCACCTCTCTGGCTGCCTTCTCCCGGCTGTAAAGAGAGGCGGTTTCTGGATCCGGAACAGCACCTGGGGTGCAGGCCTGGGCCTGGCGTGGGGCTGAAAAGCCACTGCTTGGCCCCGCCTCGCCTCGGGAGCCGTCCTGGCACTGCCCCTCCACGAACAAGGCAGGCCTGGTGCTGGGGCAGGGTGTGCAGAGGTCAGCCCAGAGGGCTGTGCAGGCAGCGTTCTTGGGACTGACAGCCAGGTGCAGCCAGGTGGTTCCCCTGGGCCCAGGCTGTTTCATTTCCCCTGGGACATGGGGGCAGCTGGGAAGGGCGGGACCCAGGGCTCCTGTGTCCCTAGTCTCCAGGATGGTGAGCTCTTGGAACAGGGAACCCAACCAGCCACCTGCTGGAGCTGAGACAGGAATTTGCTGAGGTCACATTTGAACGCCTAGCCCTTTCCCCCACCCCAAGACAGGCCTCGGGTAGCTGGCAGAGGCTGCCATGGGCAGCCCCTCTCCTGGCTCCACTGGTGGTCCCAGCCTGCGGCGTCCGCCCTTAGAGTCCACAGCCAGATCCAGGAATGCCGGGCCCACAAATAGGAGAGGAGACCCACCAAGCACGGGGTCTGTGGGCATTCGTTCACCAACGATTCATTCAGCAACCTCTGGGCGGCTCAGCACTGTTGTGACAAAACGCAAATTCCTCTCAAGTTTTATGGAATTCAGAGTCAGGCTTGCCATGATCAGATACTGAAAGCGCCACTGCCATGGCAAGCAAGTTCTATGATTTAAAGGGCCCCCTCCTGGAAAAAATGGGCCTCTTCTGATCTAGATAATGTGCCCACCACCTGCATTTGTCTCTCTCCCCAGCACCCATGCTTGGTGGACGAGGAGAGCCTTCCCTGTGGGGCCACCCTGACTGACCCTGGTGGTGACCCATGAGTCATCTCACCAGTCCTGGCTGGGCTGGACCCCGAGCACATGACGGAGAGCAAGGCGTTAGTCACACTGTGGGGCAGATGGGAGGGAGAGGGGTCCCTGGGAACACTGTGGAGAAGGGGAGTGTTTTGACGGGGCAGAAGAAAACAGGATTTCTGAAGTGGAGGGATAGGATAGATTCATGGGGAGGGCTGGCAGGAGCTGGAAGAGCTCAGGGGTGTCCGGGAAAGGCAGGCAGCACCCCAGGCCTGGTCTTGGGCCCTGTGAAGATGGCACTGTCAGCTCTTGCCTCCCGGCCCCCCACACCACACACAGACACACGCCAGACCACCTTGACCTGCCTGAATGCAGGACGGCAGACCACTTCACAACGAGCTTGGGCACAGCAGAAGTAGGCACACAAAGGCGAGACACAAGGCAATGGTGACATGCCAGAGGGGTTGGTTGGCACCTTCAGAGAGGAGACAGTGCACACCTGTGGATGGTACCTGGTGTAGGAGCATGTGTGTAGGTGTGCTGTCCACAGGCAGGCACTGGACATGGCGTTCAGGTACACACACACACACACACACACACACTCGGCAACATCTGGGCAAATGCCTTCCACGGTGGGTTGGTGACACCCTGAGCACTTCGCAAGGGAAAGGACTTTCCAGGGACCCTGAGCAGTGTCCAGTGAAGAGGCAGGTACCCCCTGCCCTGTGGCCAGAACTGGCCCCCTTGCCCTGATCTGCAGGAAGGAAGTTGACACAGAACCCCAAAGGGCTCAGCTTCAAGTCCCCCAAAGCCAGCACTTTGGGGAGATTCTCAGTGGCTTTCGGCCATGCCCGAGAAGATTTTGAGAACCATTTTTGGAATCAGCTGATGACACGTGAAAAGCCCCGTCCCGCGGCTTGGTAGCCTCGTTCAGCCTTCGTCCTGAAGGCGCGAGTCCTGACTGTACAGCACGTTTACTTCCCTGCTGGATGGCCACCTGCCCCCCCCCCCCCCCCCCGATCTGGGCTGCTCCTTCCCACAATCACCGCCATCATCAGCGAATGAAGATTTCCAGCCAGAAAGGCTTTCCCAGAGGCGCTGGCCTGTTCTGGAGGAGGAGCCCCAGACCCACCCGAGAATGGGCAGTGTGTGGCACCGTGCCTGTCAGGGAGCCTGGTCTGTGTGTTGTCATCCCCCCATCTGGACAGACACTGAAGGCACCGGGGGTACCTGTGTGAGCCAAGGAGGCTGCCCTGTTGTCTGGAGCAGAGTGAGTGACCGACCGCACACTCTCCCAGTGGGGAACATGCTATGCACAAAGACCTCACACTTTACAACCCCACCTGAGACCTTCAGTGGGGGCGTGGGGGGGGGCGTCCTCAAGCAGAGGAATGCTTGAGACCACTGAAATACCCAGCAAGGAAACAGTGTATAAGGTCCCCAAAGACCTTGGTGTGATTCCATTTGTATGAAACATCCAGAAGAGGCAAATCTAGAGACAGAAAGATTAGTGCTTGTCTGGGGCTGGGGGGAGGTCAGGAGACGGGAGTGAGTGACGGCTGGGGCACGGGGTTTGTCAGGGCAGGTAAAGTGCTGGGCTAGACTGTGGTGTTGGTTGCACAACTCTGCAAACTTACTAAAACCATTGCATTTCACACTTTCAATGGAGAATTGAAAGTATTAGTTATATCACAATAAAGCTGTTCAAGATTTTAAGTCTCCTGGGGAAATGTTCCTGCTGTATTCACATCTGAATTCATCTTTATATGACAATATGTGCACAGGTGTAGTGAGCAGACCGGAAGGAAATACAGTGAAACATTAGCGGCGGCTTTGTCTGGGTAAAGGAATCAGAGAAGGTTTTATTTCTCACGCGCAAACAGCCAGGGGGCAGGATCTGGCTAGAGTTGGGGTGATGGTGAGGCCCCCCCATGGAGCCCCTGGACCAACCCATCCCTGCCCGAGGTGGCCCTGTGACTCACCAGCGGAGACGTGGAGACGTCATGCATCAGGCAGCCAGGGGTCAGCTCCTCCCTGGGAAGGGAATGCTGCAGGGCCAGCGGGCAGGCAGGTGAGGCAGGCGTGGTGGGCGTGGTGGGCAGGCGGGCCTAACACTCTGGCTGTGAGCTTCGCTGGTTCCCCTCGGGAGAGGTCGCAGAGGTCAGGTGGTAGTAATTACCCCACCAGGCGGGCGGGAGGGCATCTTCCTTCATTGCCGAGGAGAGAGGTCACCGTTGGCGCTGGGGCCTGCCCCAGTGGCATTATCTAACAGCAGAGCTGGTAGGGTTGCTCATGACCCTCCAGGATGGGTCAGGCAGTAGGAGTGGTCCAGGAGGGAGCCGGCCAGGGGGCCAGCATGGGGCTCCGGACCTATCTCTCACTCCAGGCCCCCAGCAAACCCTCAGCCCCCAAGTCTGTTTTTTTTCGGGGGGTAGGGGAACAGTGTATACTTTCTGGGACTTTTCCAAGTCAAGCTGTCCTCTCAATCTTAATTGTGGAGGGCGCAGCTCAGCTCCAGGTCCAGTTGCCATTGCTAGTTGCAGGGGGCGCAGCCCACCATCCCTTGCAGGAGTTGAACTGCCAACCTTGTGGTTGAGAGGATGCGCTCCAACCAACTGAGCCATCTGGGAGGCAGCTCAGCTCAAGGTGCCGTGTTCAATCTTAGTTGCAGGGAGCACAGCCCACCATCCATTGGGAGAGTCGAGGAGTCAAACCAGTAACCCTGTACTTGACAGCCCGCGCTCCAACCAACTGAGCCATCTGACCACCCAGGAGCTGAGCGGCAGCTCATTGACTTCATTCTAGTTGGGGAGGGCGGAGCTCACTGGCCCATGTGGGAATCGAACCTGCAGCCCCGTCGCCCAGAGCTCGTGCTCTAACCAACTGAGCCACCCGTCCGCCCTCCGAATCTGTTTTGAGCAGCCATATCCGGGTGCTTTGCAAAGGAGCTGGCTCACTAAATAATGGTGTCTGAATGGACGAAGGGATGAAGTGGGACAGTGGTCCTGCCTGTCACCTCCGGGCTGGTGGGAGGTGCACTTGGCTTTGTAGGGGGGGTGCCCAGGAAGCAGGGTCTGGGCCGTGGCCTGCATGAACCACTTGATTATTCCTGACCCTGGAGGACGTGTGAGACCAAGTGAGGAGGCTGCCTGGCCACCTGCGGGCTTGGCGAGGCTGCAGCCAGGGAGCTCAGCCCTGAGTGAAGAGCGGCAGAGGGGTGTGTCTGGGGCCTGGAGGGTAGGTTTTCAGCGGCAGTGGGGCGGGCTGGGGGTCAGGAGCATGGTGCCTGGATGCAGCGCTCCAGGACAGGGGTCCAGGTCAGCCTGGCTGCTCTGGGAGCTCCCCGACCCTCAATCAAGGGGGTCAGTGTCCAAATCAGGGCCTGAGTCCTGCTAACTGGGGTGCAAAAGCTGATGTCTTGGTCTGCTCAGCGCCGTGCAGCTGGTCGGCGAGCTCTTCCTCAGGCCCCGACCGGCTCAGGGGACAGGGATGTGACCATGAATAAGGAGACACAATTAGCCTCCCTCCCACTCCCCTGCCACTGGCCTGGTTGGTGCGTTGGGGGAAGGGCAGCCTGAGGGCCCCTGCCGCCTCCGAGCCCAGGGGAGCCCAGGAGATCACAGGTACAGCCAGCTTCCGGCCGAAGGAAAGCTCACAGAGAGGCCAGTCACAGGCTCAGCTCAGCACAGAGAGGCCACTGGAGGTAGTGACAGATGCCAGAAGCTCCGGTTCACAGCCCCGCTCTGCCTCTTTCCAGCTGTGTGATGTCAGGCAAGTTAGCTGACACCTCTGAGCTGTGGTCTCCCTCACTGTACGAAGAGGTAAAAAGTACTGGGTCCCAGAGTCCATGCAGGGCTCAGTGCAACAGAAAAACATGTGCAGTGCTTGGCGTGTAGTCTGCGCATAACAAGTGATAGCTGTGACTATCCGTTAGGAACAGAATTGATCTTAACCTCATCGTGATTCTTACTGTCCAGTTGTCATATCTCTGATCCCAAGACAAGATCTGTCCCCAGGACACACGCCTCAGATGTTCAGCCTCCTCCCCCTTTCCATACGCTTAACCCTGGAGACTCAAGATATTTTAAGCTATTTCTCATGGACTTGAAAGGTTTTGCCCCCAAATGTTTTCTGACTTTGCAAAAACTCCCTGTGTGCTCCCGCCTCATACTCAAATGTGTCCACTTGCTGTGTGGCCATGGCTGCCCCTCCCTGGCTGTGGCGGCCTCCAGTGTGGCCCCTAACGGTGCCGGCCGCTGGCACCTTCCCCAGCCAACAGGCCCAGAGCAAGACAGGTGTGTGTGGATGGGAGGGGGTGCTTGGGGCTCTGTCCCTGGGCCTCTTACACCCTGGCAAGGGGTGGGGGCTCAGAGAGAGGCCGAGGAAAGAGGAATCTATTTTTACATCCCTTCCCCAAAGGAACCGGGATGCAGCCCAGCGGCCTTCACTCAGCGCGGCTGTAATCCCCAGGGAATCCCATGTCTTTGGGAAATTGGACCCATGCTGGACATGCTCAGAGGCCCTTAGTCCCCAAGGAGGGTCACCAGGGAGATCCTGCCTCTGGGGTCAGACAGACCAGCCTAAGCCAAGAATGGGGCAGGGGTGCCCCCTCTGCAGACCCCAGCGGCCCCGCTGTAAATGGGTACAACCTCTGCTGGCCCGTCAAGGGGGAGGGTTCGAGCTGCAGGAAGGCTGTGGGCTGGGACCTGGTGGAGAGCAGGCCAGGGAGGCCGACGAGCAGGGGGCTTTCTAGAACGGACTTGCCCTGGGGAAGGCCCTGCTCCTCTGGGAAGGACACTCTGAGGCTGTGGAGACACGGGCGTGGCAGGATTCAAGTGTCAGCACACGGATTTGCTCAGAGAGGCAAAGGCCCCAAGGCCTGAACTGTGAGTGTCAGGGAGCTTTGTGCACCCAAAGGTCCACCCCAGTGCTGGGGGGTGGGCGCTCAGAGTCCCTTTGGGAATAAGGCTCTGACTTCCCAGCAGATGGCAGACGGCTCTCAGCTCTCGGCCCCTCGGGGGTCCCCTCAGCCAAGGGCACAGCCCTCCCAGGGCTGCAGGCATCCAGTGACCAGCGAGGTGGGTATAAAGGCCCAGCTCCCTCCTCCCAACTCCAGAGCCTGTGGGTCCCCCATGCACAGAACTCGCCCGCACGTCTTCCTCAGGACTGCCTCTGCACCCGAATCCTTCCGACTCCCTCCTTCCTCAGGTGAGACTGAGAAAGCTGAGTGTCCCACCCAGAGCCTGTATCCTGGGGACCCACCCTGCAAATTAGCGACTGGGCCTCACAGGGGAGGCTGGACACCCATGCAGGAGCCGTCAGAGCCCACACTCAGCCCTGAGCAGAGCAGGCGCAGACACCTGCCTCGGTTTCCCCAACCACACAATCTACCTCTGGGATATCTGTAACGGGTTGAAGAGTGCTCTCCCTAATTTCCTGTCTGCTCAGAACCTCAGACACAGAGGAAACAGGGTCCTAGAGGGTGTAATTAGTTAAGAATTTCTAGATGAGATCCTCCTGAATTTAGGGTGTGTCCTAAGTCTAACGACTGGTGTCCTTACGTGAAGAGGAGAGGTCACAGAGAGAAACCCGGAGAAGCCGTGTGGAGATGGAGGCCGAGGCTGGGGTGATGCAGTGACAAGACAAGGGACGCCGAGGGCTGCCCACGCGCCCCGGAAGCGGTTTGCCCCCAGTCTCCAGAAGGAACCAGCTCCTCCATCTCAGACTTCCGGCCTCCAGAACTGGGAGTGATCGGTTTCTGTTGTTTTAAGCCCCCAGTTTGTGATAATTTGCTACAGCGGCCCCAGGACACTGACACAACTGCAAAGGTGACACACTCTGAAGACATCAGGCTTGCTGTCTGTCCTGTACACGCCACCTTGCCCCCAGATGTTCCATTTCGGGCAGAACTGGAAGCCTGTGTTGGGGGCAGGTGGTGAGGGGCTTGTGTGTGTGCCATGGAGTAGCTTTATCCCGGGGCGCTTCGGCATCTTCTGCTGGAGAGAAACGACATGGGATTAAGTTCTAGAAAGGACTTCCTTGCAGCTGCCCTCGAGCATCTGTTGGAGGGGTGACCAACCATCCCATTTTAGCTCTGAGGGCCCCTTGCCCCAAGCAGCCTCCGTCCTTGGCGGACGGCGCAGTGGGTCAGGTTGCCGGCCTGAGCCTTAGCACAGCACCACTAAGGGGACAAGACTGGGAAGGAGGGGCCAGGTTCTGGGAATGTCTGGGCGGAATTGATGGGTCTGGAGGGGTGAGGACACGAGACGTGGAGGCCAGAGGGGGACTCTTCTTGGAGAAGAGGTGTTTCATTTTGGATACGTAGAGATTGAAGTTCCAGGGGGTCGTCCTAGGGCCTGCCGTGCAGCCAGGCCCAGCCAGACCCTTCTAACAAGGCTGGTGTTGGGAGGAGAAACCAAAGGGCCAGCCTTTTTAGAAGGGTCCGGCTGGGCCTGGCTGCACGGCAGGTCCTGGGCCATGCCGGCAGAGGCGTTGAGGGCCAAGTAATTAACACTGTCCTGGCCTGGGTCTAACTCACAGCTGGTTCAGTGGCCTCACCAGCCCACCACCCCCTGCTCATTTCCTGGTCCCTGAATGTGTCGTTGGCGTGGACATACCTTGGGGTTAACACAACCCCCCACATTAGTTCATTAGTCCAAGAAGTGAGCTGTTGCAAAGCAGAAAGCGAGTGGGTCGTCCTCCCAAAGGTGCCCATGTCCTCATCCATGGACGCCGTGGCTGCGTCAGGTCCTGTGGCAAAGGCGAGTTATGGTCACAGCTGGAATTAAGGCTGCCAACCAGCCGAGCTTGTGAATATCCAGTGTGGTGAAACCACCATCTTGGTCTGGTTGCAAAACGTTTCCATCACCCCAGAAGGAAACCCTGTCCTCCTGAAACAGTCACTTCCCGCCCGTTCCCCCTACCCCAGCCCCTTGCAACCACCCGTCTGCTTTCTGCCTCTGTGGATTTGCCTGTTCTGGACACTTCCTATAAGTAGAATCACACACATGTGGGCTCTTGTGTCTGTTTCTTTCACTTGTCGGTTTTCAGTGTTTCATCCATAGTGTGACATGTATCAGCACTCTGTCCTGGTTATACTGAATACTATTCCATTATGGCTGCACCACCGGTCATTTATCCCTTGACCCGCTGATGGACACATGATTCCAGCTCTTCGTGATTGTGAAGAGCGCTGCCACGAATGTGAGTGACAGATTCATCTGAGTCACAGTTTTTAATTCTTTGGGGTCTATACCTAGGAGTGGAATTGCTGGGCCGTACGGTCATTCTACGTTTAACTTTTTGAGCAACTGCCGAACTGTTTCCCACAGCAGCTGCCCCATGTTACATGTCCACCAGCAGTGTACGAGGGTCCAATTTCTCTGCATCCTCCCAACATTTGCAATTTTCCCCCTTTTTAAATCCTATCTGTCCTGTTGGCTGTAAAGTGGATTTCATCACGGCTTAATGAGCATTTCCCGGTGACTAGTGATGACCCTGTGGATCTTTCGTGGAGAAGTGTCTGTTCAAGCCCTTTGCCATTTTGGGGGGGGTTGTTTCTCTCTTTCTTGTCTAGTTGTAAGAGTTCTTTATATTCTGGGTATTAGACCTTTATTCGATATGCAACTTGCAATATTGTCGCTCATTCCATAGGTTGTCTTTTCACTTTCTTGATAGCCTTTGATGTCCAAAAACTGTTAATCCTGATGAAGTCCAAATTATCCATATTTTCTTTTGTTGCTCGTGCTTTTGGTGTCAACTCCACTTTTAATAAAAGAAATAGAGGGGCGGCCGGATGGCTCAGAAGGTTAGAGCGCAAGCTCTGAACAAGGTCGCCGGTTCAGTTCCCACTTGGGATGGTGGGCTGCGCGCCCTGCAACTAAAGATTGAAAATGGTGACAGGACTTGGGGCTGAGCTGCACCCTCCACAACTAGATTAAAGGACAACCACTTGGAGTTGATGGGCCCTGGAGAAACACACTGTTCCCCAATATTCCCACTGTTCTCCAATAAAATTTAAAAAAAAAAAAAGCATAAAAGAAATACAAACTAAAACTATCCTAAAATATAATTTTCCACTTGTTTGTTTGGCAAAGATCAGAAACTCTGATTATACACCGTGCTGGTGGGTAAATGAATTTCTCATTCGTATATATTAGTACAATCTCTTGGGGGAGCCTTTTTCAGCATCTAACCAAGTTAGAAAGCTTGGTTTGTCTCTTTGATTCAGCAGTTCCAGTTCTAGGATTTTTTCCTAGCTACCCTGGCACATTGAGAAAGTATGCATGTAGTTACGGACATTGCAGCACCATTTGTACTTACTGATCTGCTGTGTGACCTGAAGAAAACCACACACCCTCTCTGTTTCTGCTCCTCTTCTGTTCTGAGAAAGGAGGCCAGAGGGTCCGACTTGTCTAGAGTTGAAGAATGTATGCCGGAGTTACGAGAAGCTTTGTCATCTACCCAGTCTGCTCACTTACAGACAGAGACGCTGAGGCCCAGAGGGACGAGAGAGTCCCTCAAGGTTCTGGGAGAAAGCTGGAATTCCTAGTCTTAGCCCCTCGTCTGCAAGCAGGGCCCTCCGGGAGGCGGGGAGCCCTGAGGAGCCCTGAAGGGTTTGGCTGAGAGCCCTGGGCAAGCCTCTAACAATCCTGGTCATGAATGTTCTAGAACATGCTGTCCCCCATTTTGAAGTCTCCAGAGCTGAGGTGCCCTGTCAGGCCCTGTCCTGTGGGTGAGAATGTGGTCACCAGAGCAAGGTTCACCCTCCCACTCCCTGGGAGTCCCTCTGTGGGTCCCCTGCCTGGTGCTTTCTGTCTTCACCGCTGTCTCTCAAGCCACTGGGAGCTCCAGGAACGCAGAGACCAACCCTGTCCTGACTGACCCCAGATTGAAGGCCTGGTCGAGGGCAAAACGCCCTCGACACTCCGGAAATAAAGGAATGAACGATTTTAGCAGCACCACAACTCCAAGACAGACGAAGTTTTTTTGGCAGCATTTTCAAGATGAGGAAACAGGCTTAAAATGTACCCAGTGGAAAGCTCTTCAGCTGCAAGTGACAGAAAACCTGGTTAGTAACAGCTTATACCAGCGAGGAGCTTGGCTACCCCACACAAGAAGAACGCTGGTGGGCGGCAGTGCCCTGATGCCATCAGGGGCCCAAGCTCCTAGGCCATGCTCCGCATGTCCTCATGGCTCTGAGAGGCTGCTGTGCCTCTGGGCCTCACGTCCACGCTTTCAGCGGAAAAAAAGGGGGGGAGGGAGGTGGAAGGAATAGCATCATAGCAGGAAAGCAAAACCTTTTCCAGAAATCTCTGCTCACATGTCAAACAGCTAACCCTAGCTGCAAAAGAGTCTAGTAAGATGAGTATTTTCAGCTGGGCACATTGCTCCTCAGAAAAACATGGGGCTCGGTTAGAAAGGAGAAAGGGCAGGTGTTGGGTAGGGGCCAGTACTATGTTCTCGAGGTCGTGCCACCAGTAAGCAGGACAGAAGGACGCCGCCCCAGCCTAACACGACTCCCAGCCACACTCCTTCCATGGGGGGCATGGCCCAGCTCAACCCACCAGAAGCCCAGGGTCACGTCCCTCTTAGACTTGGAAGGGAAAGGGGGTGAGATCTGCACACTCACAGCCCAGTCAGCCGCTCCCAGATAGAGCTGGTTATTGGCTGCGTCCATCCGTCCGTCCTGTAAATGTCAGGCTTGGTCCTTGGGTAACGGACAGCACAGGTGACAGCTGATATTGAAGGGCTGAGCCTGGTCCCCCGCCCCAAACCCCTGACCCTCAGGCAGGGCAGTGCCCAGTGTGGGGTCACAGAACAAAATTGCGGTGAAGGTTCAAGCCAACGAAACAAAGCAAAGGAGGGAAAAAAGCAACCAGATTGGAAAGGAAAAAACAAAACTGTCTTGTTTGTAGATAGCATTAACTGTCTATGTAGAAAACTTAGTGGAAGCTACAAAACAAACAAACAAACCTGCTGGAACTTATAAGTAACTTCAGCAAGTTTGTAGTATAAACATCAGTATGTAAAAATCAATTGTATTCTATACAACAGCAACAATCAGAAATTTAAAAATTATAAAGATCATTTTCAACAGCACCGAAAATATGAAACACTCAAGGATAAATCTGACAAAAGATGTCTAAGAATTATACAGTAAAAGCTATAAGTCATTGCTGAGAAAAACTAAAGATCTAAATAAATGGTGATTTTGTTAAGACATCCATTCCCCCAAATGACATACAGATTCAATGCAGTGCCAGTCAAAACCCAGCAGGCTCTTTTTGGTAGAAATCGAAAAGCTGGTTCTAAAGCTCATGGGGAAATAGAAAAGGACGTGGAATAGTTGGAACACCTGGGAGAAAGAAGCACAACGTGGGCTAATACTGCCCAATACCGAGACTTACGGCAAAGCTGCAGGAACCAAGGCAGGCCGGTACTGGTGTGCAGATGGACAAATGGATTGACGGAGAGGAAAGGGGCCTGCAGTACCTGAGCGACTGAGTTTCACAAAGGTACAGAAGAATTCAGGGAAGAGAGGATATCACCTTTTAACAAATGGAACATTTGGATATCTACCTGCAAAGAAAGAACTTCAGTTCAAACCATCTACCATATACAAAATTTAACTGAAAATGGATCATTGACCTAAATGGAAAACCTAAAACTATGAAACTTCTGGAAGAAAAAAAAAAGAAAGAGAAGAAAATTTGCAACCTTGAGTTAGGCAAAGATATCTTAGGTACAATACCAAAAGTGTGGTCCATAAAAGAAGAGCTTGATAAATTGGAGACATCAAATAAAAAACTTTTATTAGTAATTGCCCAGAGCTGGGGCGGGGGTCACTGCTGATGGGTATGAGGTTTCTTTTTGGAGAATGTTCTAAATGTCCCCAAATTGCGGTGACGTGTGCACCTGTCGGTGAACATACTAAAAATCCTCGAGTTAAATGGGTGAATTGTATGATATATGAAGTATATCTCAATAAAATTATTATAATTTTTAAAAGAAAAAATGTAAACTTCTGCTCTTTGAAAGACACTGTTAAGAGAATGGAAAGATGCAAACTAGGAGGAAATATTTATAAATCATATATCCGATGAAGGATTGTATGACGAATATAAAAAGAACTCTCAAAAGTCAATAAGAAGGAAACAGACAAGCCCTTCCCCCGACCCACTCCAAAAATTCCCACATGAGATTTGAACAGACACTTCATTAGAAAAGATGTATGGACGGCACACAAGCATGTGAAAAGATGCTGAACATTATTAGACATTAGAGAAAGGCAAATTAAAACCACATCAGACACCACTCCACACCTATTAGAATGACTGAAATAAAAAGTTGGAGGCTGGGGAAGATCTGGAATTCTCAGACACCGAGGTGAGAGGGCAAAACAACAACTTTGCAAGAGTTTGGCAATTTCTTAAAAAGTTAAAGATTCACTATCATATGATGTAGCCATTCTATTCCTACGTATGTAAATGAAAACGTGAGTCCACACAAAACCTTACACACAGATGTTCTTAGCAGCTTTATTTGTAATAGCCCCAAACTGGAAACAACATGTCAACATGTGAATGGATATGAACAAACTGTAACTTCCATGTGATGAAAGACTACTCTGCAATAAAAAGAAATGAGCTATTCATACACACAACGGCATGAATGAATCTCAAAATTAGGCTGAGTGAAAGGAGACAGACAAAAAAAGAGTGCATGCTGTATGATTCCATCTATACAAAACTCTACAAGATACAGATAAATCTGCGGTGACAGAAAGCAGACCAGGGGTTGCCTGGGGAAGGACTGGGGAATGAGGAGGCAGGGAGAGGAAATTTGGGGGGTGATAGATGTTTTGACCACCTTGGTCATGGTGATAGTTTGACAGGTGTATACACATGTCAAAACTTATATTATACTTTCTAAATATGAGTTTTTGTATGCCAATGATGCATCAAAAAGGCTGTTTTATAAAAGTAACACATCTTAATTTTAACAAGTGAAACAATGCAAAGATACATGAATATTTCCCCCACCTCCTCTCCAGCTCCCTTCTCGAAGGTTCTTGGAAGCAGCAGCCAGTTTGGATTTTACCACAGTTTTTTCACATTCATACCACAATACACAGCTGTAGTAGGGACTATTATAGCTTGATCATATTTTTTAAAATGGGGACCATACCATACAACTTCTATTTGTTGGGTTTTTTCCTCTTTAGCAAATCTTTAACGGATATCTCCTTCCACCTCAACTGACTTAGATTTACCCTATTCCCTTTTGATGCTGCATAGTATGCCCTGGTGTGGACATACCACAGTTTACATGATCAGCCCAGACATATACATTTTGGTTGCTTCCAATTCTTTGTGTTTGTTTGGCTTTGGTTTTGCCCATCACATACAGTGCTGGAAAGAAATTCTTTTCTATCTTTCTTCACAATATTGATTTTATTTCCATAGAAGAGGTTCCTACATGGAATCACCGGGACAAAGGGTATATGTATGACTTTATTCTTAGCTGATATTGTAAGATGCACGTTCCCAGAAAGTTGTTGCATTCACATCTCTAACAGGCATGTATGAGATGTCTTTTACCCCCATGTTTTTGTCTCAATGAATCTTAGTGTTTATATTACAGGTTAGCAGCCTAAACAATGAACAATGTATCGTGTCATTGTGTTGATTTGAATTTCCTATCAGTGAGGTGAAACAGTGTTTCCTTTTGCCCACTAGACACAATGTGGTCATTGTATTCATATCCTCCCCCCACCCATCACATGGCTTCTTCTTTATAGCCTTAGTTATAGGAGTTCCATTTGGCTGGTCTTCAGATGGTTCTCCAGGCTGATTGTTCTATAATTTAGTTGTAATTTTGATGTGGTCTTGGTAGGAGGCGAGCACAGTGTTTACCTGTTCCGCTATCTTTTTTTTTTAATATAAATCTTTTTTTTGGTTTGTTTTAAGATTTTTCTCCCCCTTCTTCCACCTCCTCACCCCCCTACTCTAGTTCAAGCTGTTGTTTCTCAGTCTACTTGTGGAGGACACAGCTCCCTGGCCCATGCTGGTATTATGAGCCTTGCGCTCCCCCCGGCTGAGGGAGTCGGTCGCTGGTTGTCGGTGGGCCACTCGCAGAAGCGCACGGCAGCACATGGCCACTTACACTGGCTGCCGGCCACTCATGGCCACACACGGTAGCCGGCGGCAGCCCCCTCCAGGAAGAGCTGTTGTTCACAATCTTAGCTGTAGAGGGCGCAGCTCACTGGCCCATGTGGGAATCGAACCGGCAACCTCGGCGTTCAGAGCACAGGGTTCCAACTGCCTGAGCCAATTCCACTGTCTTAACCAGAGCTTTATTCATATCTTTATATGTTCTATTAGGATTTACATATATTTTAAATTCAATTGACCATTTAAATCACCTTTTCTATGAATTACATGTTTATACCCTTTGTCTATTTTTTGTTGAATTCTGTTTCATATCAGACTGTATGAGCTTTTTGCATGTTGAAGAAATTAAACACATGATACACATACACATATACACACCTTTATACACTACCTCACACACATGCACACATGCAAACACAAACATACACATGCATCATGCATACACAAGCATCCTGCACATGTACACAGCATATATGTGTATCAGACACCTACACACATGCACACACAAGCACCATGTGTGCACATTGCATCATACTCATACACACATACATGGTACACATGCATGTGTGCACACACGTACACACATACACATGTTTTATCACACGCATACCATGGGGAGAAGGGGGTGTCCCAGAGCACACTCCAGCAGGAAGACCTAAGACATGCACGGGGAGAGGGAGGGAAAGCAGAGGGCAGGCAGATAGGCTGTGGCTGGACAGGGCAGCCAACCCAGACCTAGGAAAGGGCTTTGTGGACCACTTGGCCTGCTGTGACAGCCTCCCACCTCCTGGCACCCATATGGTGAGGCCCTGAGCCTCCTGCATCACGTACCACATGCTCCAGCACCCCTGTCCACCACACCTTACTTCCACCCTCCCACCCCCTGCAAACAGAACAGCTGCACTACCAGGTGGGGAAAAGGGGCCGAGCCCTGCACCCCCACCCCCCGCTAGCATCCCTTTAAGGAGACTTGATGAGGATTTCTTCCCAGCCTGATGTCTCTTTGGGGTGTTTTGGGTGAGCAGTTTTTGACATGTTGAACGGGAAATAGCTTTTTCCCCTGCTGCTCATGAGACTCCATCTTAAGACTTTAATTGCAGAAGGCTCTGGGGTAGGCGAGTGTTTGTCTCAGCCTGGCAGGTGTGGGTGATGTCAGCTCTCAGGGCCTGGCAGAGCCAAGCAGGGAGGGTCTGTGCGGGTACGAGCTCCTCTCGCCACGCTGCAGTTCCCAGGGGTACGGAGGGCCCGTGGGGCGTGCGCACCTTAGGAGCCAACCTTCACTCAGTCATTGGACTCCTTGTGTTCTTCGACCTGCCAGCCCAACTGAAAAGTTGTAAAGGGACCTAAATGGGAGGGAGGTGTCCACACTCCAGTCTAAGTGGTAAAATGTGGGTATTTACAGACCGGTAAGTTATGTGTGTGTATCGTAAGACCCAAAGCAACTACTAGGAAAACTACGCTAATACACAGATATACCAGAAGCACCAGGAATAAATCCAGATGGAAGCCTAATGTCCAAGGAATCCACAGAAAGGAAAGAGAAAAGAAATAGAGGAAGCAAGTAGAAAATCAACAATAAAACAGACTTAAGTCCTAACATACTGACCATTTACCTCAAGGGTGAGTTATTCAAATACACCACCTAAAAGGAAGAGCTTGGCAGAGTCTGTATTTTTGAATCACCCCACGATATGCTGTTTATAAGAAACTCACTTCATGGGCCGGCCCAGTGGCTCAGGCGGTTGGAGCTCCGTGCTCCTAACTCCGAAGGCTGCCGGTTCGATTCCCACATGGGCCAGTGGGCTCTCAACCACAAGGTTGCCGGTTCAACTCCTCGAGTCCCACAAGGGATGGTGGGTTCTGCCTCCTGCAACTAAGATTGAACACGGCACCGTGAGCTGAGCTGCCTCCCGGATGGCTCAGTTGGTTGGAGCGCGTCCTCTCGACCACAAAGTTGCCAGTTCGACTCCTGCAAGGGATGGCAGGCTGCGCCCCCTGCAACTAGCAACAGCAACTGGACCTGGAGCTGAGCTGCGCCCTCCACAACTAAGACTGAAAGGACAACGACTTGACTTGGAAAAAAAGTCCTGGAAGTACACACTGTTCCCCAATAAAGTCCTGTTCCCCTTCCCCAATGAAATCTTAAAAAAAAAAGAAAAAAGAAGAAAAGAAACTCACTTCAGATTCAACGACACTTCACTGAAGAGGATACATGGGTGGCCAATAGCACCTCCAAAGGAGTTTAAGGGCAGAGCCTCAGGGAAACGCAGCTTTACCCCACGTGAGATCGTATTACACAGCACACCTATCAGAAAGGCTAACGTGAAAAACAGTGGCGGCACCAAATGTGGGCAAGGATGCAGAGAAAGTGGACCCCTCCTACGCTGTGGGTAGGCACGGAAAACAATGCCGCTCCCCTGAAAACCAGCCTGGCAGATTCTTATAAAACGAAACATGCAATTACTACATGACTCAGCAATTGCAGTCTTCAGCATTTATTCCAGAAATGGAAGTTTATGTTCACACAAAAACCGATGCGTGAATGTCCACGGCAGCCTTGTTTCCTGTAGCCCCAAACTGGAAACACCCAGGTGACTTCCAATGGGCAAATGGTTCCATGGCACATCCATACCATGGACTATTCAGAGATGACAGGAACTATTGACATGCATGACAATTTGCATTAATCTTCAGGGGATTATTCTGTGTGAAAAGGCCAATCCCAACAGATTACCTGGTGTGTGATCCTGCTTCTAGAACACTCTCCAAATGACAAAAATGATCAAAATGGAGGGCAGATTAGTGGTTCCCAGATGGGGGCCAGGAAAGTGAAGGAGGGGAGGGGGGTGTGTTATGAAAATGACAACAGACGGGATCCTGGAGGTGATGGAAACGCCTGGTGTCTTGGCTGTGGAGGTGGACACATGAACCTACACGGGTGACAGAACTATGTACACTAAAGACACACGGGTGAGCACAGCACAGGCAAAACTGGGGAAAGGTCAGTCAGACCGCTGCACTGCAACAATACCCATATCTTGCTGTGACAGTGTGCTGTTACCTTTGGGGGACGCTGGGTAGAGGGCACACGGGGCTCTGGATTAGTTCTGGCAACGGCAGGAATCTACAATATCTCAACATAAAAAGGTCAATTAAAAAATAAATGGACAAGAAAATAAATGAAACCAGACAAAACTCCCTCTGGACTGCGCTGACCTTCGGTTCTGCTCCCACCCCCACCCCGCCCCCGACACCCCCGCCCCCGCCCCCCATCAGGACCCTCAACTCTCTAGCTGGTCCATTCCCAGCTGGTGCCTGCTTGAGCCACTCACCCAATCACCCACAGTAATGACTAAGGTCAAGATCACAGCTTATCCTTGGATTCTCTGATACGTGATCCCAGGGAGCAGGAGTGAGGAGGAGAAAGCAGCAGGGAGGAGGTGAAGCTGCAGGAGGATACTTATGGGGTTGCCACCACTATGGGCGACCAGTGCCTGGCCCTGGGGGGCCCACAGAGCACACAGGGAGAAATGGCTTCACCGCAGGCTTCCCGCTGGTTAAGGACGACTAACGATTGTACTTGTGGCTGCACATGTGTGGGGGCCGAGTGGGCTCCCCCACCCGGGGCAGAAATAAGAGGATCCAGCTTTAAAGGCGGGGGAAGACCTCACGTCCTTCAAGCCCAGCCAGCTTCCAGGCCCCTCGGAGCCTCAGCGCAGCACAGGTCTGACACTCACCCCCAAGCCTGGTATACGTGATGGGGTCTCTGCGAAGAGCACTTACGGAGGAGACTCGTCTGCTGGCTCGAATGCAGAGCCCGGGCCTCCCGGGCCCACGCTGCACCTGCCTCTCATGCAATCCACAGGTCTATCCATGTTTAAGAACCTTGGTGAGGACCAGAGAGAGGGGTGAGCACAGGGCGGCCTGGTGGGGGAAGGCGTGGAGCTGGGAGATAGGCCAGTTCCAGAGCTTTCCAAAGGCCCCGCCCACCCCCCCAAGCTGGCACTTAATCCTCCCTCCCGCTACTTAACCTCTCCCAGCAGGGACCAGGGCACTTTAGCTCCATTTAAATAAGCCCTTGAGGGCTCAGGAGAAATTGTTGCCAGCAATTCAAAAGCCCTGAGCCCTGAGGGCCGTCAGGGGCTTTCTGTCCAGCTGCCTTGGGTTCCAGGCTGTCGCCAGGCCAGAGGCCTCCCCACGGCTCAAAGGCCCACGCTGCCATCTAGGGGAGGGGGCCCCCCTGAGAGGATGGCAATGGCATCCCCAGGTATGGTACAGGGTCTCCATTTATTAGCCTCCTGGCTTGGTTTCTTAACTCTCTTCAGCACAAGCTAGGGGGACCCCAGTGGGCAGACCTGGACCCGGATCCTCCTTCTGACTGAGAAACCCAGAAATTACTTAGCCCCAGGCTCACCTTCTCTTTCTGCAAAATGGGCTTCACAGCTCTTGTGAGAGTGAAATGAATGATGCCTGTGAAACACCTGACCTGGTACTTGGCAGGCAGTAGGGGCGCGAGCCAAAGAGAAGAATTACCAGGTATTGGGAATGGTGTGAGCCCAGAATCCCTCCGGGATGCCTGAGCCTCAGCACCGGGAGGTAGGGCTGCGGACAGATGACAGAACGTGTGACTATCAGATGCGTTCGCACATCATTGGTCAGTTATGAGGACGTCCCATATTTGCATGAGACGATCATCGTTTATTTGAAATTCAAATTTAACCTGGGTGTCTTGTATTTGTATTTGCAAAGCCTGGCAACTTAATGGAAAGATATCCAGGAGCAGGGGGTATGGCTTGGGTCTTTTAAACTCCCTGATGGGAGAAGGCAAGACAGAAAAGTTAAGTGAAATGCGGGCTACAGATCTATAAAGACACTGTGTCGTTAATCATTTAAAAATGTAATGTACATTTACACAGAGAGAGGCAGCAGCCCAGGCATGACACCCACCGAGCCTGAGCCGGGAGCTGGACGGACTCAGAAGACAGACTGGGAGGGGTGCTGACTGGGGGACATTAACTATCTCTGGACCACGGGTTTGGAGACAGTTTTTATTTCTTGCTTTCACTTTTGGAGATTTTCCGACATTTTCCAGTAAACATGTATTAGTTGATTGAAAATATATCTTCAAACAATCACTCACGTGGAGAATCTTTTAAAAATGCTGTGGACCTCTTGGCTTCTACAGACACTGAGCAAGAGGCCACTCTTCTCTCTCCAAGCTCTCCATGGCATTGGGTTATCTCACTTTTCCAGAATGTTTGCCAAGGGAATGGACAGACGGAAAAGATTTCTAGGCCCCAGCAGAGTCTGCATTTTCACATGTATCTCCAGATTCCACAACGATGAAAGAACATACACAGACCCTGTGGAGCTGGGGCTCCCAGGACTTGAATGAAGGTCACAGGACATAGGATTGGAGGTGCCCAAGGTAGATGGTGTGTCAATCAGGGCTCCGAAGGAGCGAGCAGAAGCCACTATGGTCGCTTTGGGTAGAAAATGAAATTAGGTACTTACAGAATCCTTAGAAGGGCTGGAGAAGCAGGCTATACACAGGCTTCCAGAATGATCCCCAGGAAACCACCAAACTGGTCCACCCAGAGACCAAGATGGTGGGAGACCGAGCAACCGGTGGCTCCTGAACCTCTGGAGCAGTTGGAGAGTCAGCAAGCCACTGTGGGCTACCCCTCTTGCCAGAGCCACACTGGCCAAAAAGTAGACAACCCTCACCCTGCCTCTCACCACCCCCAGAGACAGGGACCAGCCCTGGAACGCCCAGCAAGCCTGCCACCAAGAGTGCCGCCAAAAGAGAGCAGAGGTGTGGCCTCTTCCTCACTTCCCGCTGGCAAAGCCCCAAGAACACATCTCAATGGACATACCTGGGTGGCAAAGAAGTCTGGGAAGGCTACCCTTAGCCCTGCTCACTACGACAGGGGAAGGTGGCAAAATAGCAGCTGAGTGCCCACCTACACATCCCGCCCAAAAGGTTTGGAAAAGCAGGCACGGGAAAAGCAGGGCAGGACCGAGACAGAGTCGGCTGTCCACCCGTCTAGGAAAGGACCTTCAGGAGCTGGGCTGGCCCTGGGTCTGCCTCTCTAATCTGTTTGCTGTATGGGTTTGGGACCTCACTTTAGCCTTGAGTCTTAACACCCTCCTCAGCAAAGTAGAGATGTTACTCACCTTGTCTGTGGCTACAGAGAGGATTAAATGAGATCATTAACTTTGTAAAACTAGAAAACGGGGGGAGCCCATGCCTGCCCCCGACAGTGCAAGCACCCTTGTCGGTGATAGGTGTCAAAGCTGGCATCTGTGCGCAGCTGAGCCAGGTTGCAGAGAGACACGTAAGCCAGCTCAGAGGATAGCCTGGCCCCAAGGAGATACCACCCCACAGATGGAATGGCACTGGGCTGTCACACCTCTGATTGTCGCATGGAGGTGAATTTGCCAGTCAGTAGACTTCACGTTGGTCACTTGAAATTGACCACAGGAGTATTTACACACAGGAATTGGCAAATGATCCAAATCAGGCTCCCCTTCCCCCAGAGCTGGCTACTAAACTCTTGTCAGCGTGTCACTGATTAAGGCAATGAGGATGGGTGAACTTTCTGGAAGGCTGTGAGCGTGGTGGATCGGCACCTGACTGCCCGTGAGGGTCACCTGAGGAGTTCTAATCAACTCCCAGGGCCCAGACCCCACCATGGACAAACTGGATCACAGACTGGAGGAATCGGGCCAGTCAGCTAGAGAGGGTCGTGGGGTCACAGGAAGAGATGGCCAGAGCACGTTAGCTTGTGAACAGAAAGTCCTTGGATTGGGAGCTGCTGCTGCTGCAGGCAAGACAAAGGGGCCAAGGCCAAGGTCCTGGGTGAACCCCAAGGAACGGGAGCCGGTGGCCGCGGCCCCTGCGGCAGGGGCTTCGAGGTCCCCACCGGGACGGCCCATGTTCTCAAGGACGGGGCATTTTCAGCTGGAAAGGGCTGGGGGGGGGGGTGTCGCATTTAGGGTGATGCCGACTGCCCCCTCTTCTGAGTTCACTCGCACCCCAGGACTTGGGGGCCCAAAGAAGTGATCCCTTGAACAGAACTTGTGATAACCAGCGCAGGCAGAGAAGTTCCACCTTCCGCTCCATCCAGCAGCCGAGGGTGCTGTGGGGGAGGCTTCTAACTGCTTTCTTGTTTTTGGAAAGAAACAGTGCATGGTGACTGTAAACTACATGTTAAAGCACAAAAGAGGGAACGAGGGAAATAAAAATCACCAGACACCACCACCCAGATGTGATGACAAGGGGGTGACCGTCCCTCCAGGCACCTGTTTGTGCGAACACACACACACACACACCCCATGCTGAGCTGCACACCTCACAGCTCCGCTCCACTCTCTCCTTCTGTGGCCCAGACCTGAACAGGCAGGGAGACGAGAGAGGGAGCAGGGCCATTTCCAGCCTGTCCCAGTGATACCCAGGCTCTCGGCCCCTTGGACGTCTGCCAGCCAAGCCCTTGTCGCCTCGGTTTTCAGGTCGCAGTGCCTTTGCCAGGTCCCGTGTCGATTGTGTATATTCCAATTCTGCCCAGTTCTCCTGCTGAACCGCCATTTGCTCCTAATGTCCTGGTGACCCTGAGTGCAGCCCCCCCCCCCACCGCCCCCAAACACCCCACAGAGGACCTTGTCTCCAGCTTTTCGGAAAAGACCCCAGCAAGGGCATGTGCCTCCCCCATGCACACTCCCCTCCCAGCCTCCAGAACATCCTGCCTCATCTTCTCTCTGGTTTCCAGGGTGAACTCCCATCTGAGCTCCGAGCCCGTCCCCCTGCATCTTCAGTTCCTCTAGCCCGACTCCCACCCACACCGTCTCTCCCGTCATGAAATACGCACACCTTTGCTTGACCTGCCGGCCCCTCCAGCAGCAGCCCCTCGCTCACCTTCTCTGCCCGGACACGGTCAGTGGTCCAGCTTGCTGTCTGCATGTGTGTCCACTCCTGTCACCCCATCAGTCATCTGGCTGCTGCTGCTGCTTCCCCCAGGTTCCCCATCCCCGTCCCTGGGAGCCCCTCTCCTTCCCCCCTGGATCTCCCCCAGCCTCCTCTTTCTCTTCACACCTGTCTCTCTCTGTGGCCTCTGGCACGCTGCTCCTTCTGGTTCTGCAGCTTTCCTGACCTGTGTCCGGCTCTGCATTGGCGGTCCTTCCACAGACATCCCCAGAGAGCTGCCGAGGCCTTCTCCTCTTTCCTCGGCTTTCTGTAGAGTGACCCAGCTTCACATGTCCTGGAATTCTAACAATAGCACCGAGTATAATAGAATGCCTGAGGGATACCATCCTCCTGATTCTCGCTCTCCCAGGGCCCTGCGAGGTGGCTTCCTCCAGTCCACTTCACAGACGGGGAGCCTGGGGCTCAGGACCACACTGTGGTCAGGGCAGAGCCAACACTCCCAGCCAGATGGGACTGCACCATCCTGCCACACTGCCTTCCTGCTGCCCACTGCCCACTGCCAGCTGTCCAGCTCACCTTAACTCCACTACGCTAGGTCTGGCCCCTCTGTGACATCCCTGCTTTGCTAGTATGGCCCCCAGGGTCTGTTACTCTACCTAGCATCACCTGATTCAGGCGGCGGTGGCCTCGACCGGACTGTTGCAGTAACCTGCTCTTGTCTGCCTGTTCTTGTCCACCACACCCTCTGTGCCCAACTAATCTCCCGAAAATGCTGTCAAGAGTCAACTGTTGATTGCATCACTTGTCAAGTGTGGGGTTGCGGCTTGGCGTCTGGTGAGCTCAAAGAAATCCCTTGGAATTCTAAAGACTATTATCCCGGAAAATGTGCGTGAGCTGGGGCTTCTGCAGACAGAGCTGGATTTCAGGGGTGGCCTGCTGCGGCTTGGAGGTGCCCCCCGCGCGGGGTCGGCTGTGGGTTCTTCCCCTGCTTTGGGTTCCAGCCAAGCAAAGGGGCTCCTGGGTAAGTGTCCTGGGGCCACTGTAACAAAGGACCACTCCCTGGGGGTGCTGAAACAACAGAAATCACTTCTCACCGTTCTGGGTACTGGATGTCCAAAATCTAGGTGTAGGCAGGGCCGCACTCCCTCTGAAGGTCATGGGGACGATCCTTCCTGTCTCTTCCAGCTTCTGGTGGCGGTTCTGTAGAGTCCTTGACTTCCAGCTGCAACATGCCAACGTCTTCCCTGTGTGTCCAGATTTCCCTCTTTTCATAAGGACACAGTAGTATTGGATTAGGGCCACCCTGACCACCTCATATTGACTTCATTACATCTGCAAAGAGCCTGTTTCTAAACCTGGTCCCATTCTGGGGTTCTGGGTGGACGTGAATTTGGGGGGACAATTGAATTCACTATTGGGGCTGCCCCAGCAGTGAAATGGGAGAACCGGAATGAGGCATAGAGGAGCAGCCTAGGAGAGACCCCGGAAAGGAGGAGACTGAAGCTGGTGAATGGAGGGCAGAGTGAGGAGGATGAAGAGAAATGCAGAGGGACTGGGGAGAGAGAACAAAGCAAAAGGGACAAGGGCAGGCACAGGGACCACCAGGACGCTGCCACCTGGAGACAGAGCATTTGGCTGGAGACTAGAAGTCACTGTTGCCAGGACCGCCCACAAATGGCATTGTCCCGCTGGCTCTGCGAGGGGGAAATGTCTCCTTCTCAAACACACTTGGCATTTTCCTCCCAGGCGTCCGGCTGCAGCCCTGCCCCGAGTCCCAGCACTTCACGTCTCAGTGAGCAGCTGACGGCACCGCTCCTCGCTCGGCTGCCCGAGTCGGGCCACCAGCCCTGGGAGAGACACATGCGCAGACCCGTCCTCAAGGACGCAGCCCCGTAATTACCCTCAGCTGCCAGCAAACAGCACCCACTTACATGAGAAGCAGACTTGTGAGCAGGAGGCCGGCCCCTCCAGGGCCGCTCCAGGCAACACCAACACGCAGGCACCTGAGGTGTGGTCCCGTCTGTCCGCTGACCTCAGTGGCTGCCTGCCTGTAACCGAAGCCCTAACCAGCACTGGGGAAGAAGCAACCGTTCCCTAAAGAGACCCAAGTTCCAGCCCCCGCCTGCCAGCTAGCCTCCCTCCTAGGCCGTTGGAACACTGCTGTGTCCCCAATGTGCAGAGGACACATTACTACTGTGACCTTCCAGATCCAGGAACCCAAATTGACAGCCCCACTGGTGCCTGTGAAGGCCACCACCCACCCTGGCCCTGATCTCAGTTTCTGAGTCAATCTAGGTGGGCCTCCTGGGAGAGGTGAGCTGGAGGCAGTGCTCTCTGTCCACATGTGCCTTGGCCCAGGGGAAGGAAGCCCCCTCACCAAGCCTGATACCAGACCTGACCACACCAGGCACGCAAATGACACCATGACCACTGACACAGGGTCCAGCCACTGGTGCTGCCTCAGGCCTCCACAGCTGCGAGGGATGTCAGCCAGGGTAATGACATGAAGCTCTAATAGGCTGGGTTCCAGGGTCATTTGCTCAGCTGGGAACTGGAAGTGATCTCATCTTGCCCCAGACCCACTGTCCAGGACGGGGCCACAGGCTACACGTGGCTCTCAGGCGTCAGTGGAGAGTTGCCCAAGTGCCAAATCCACATGGGATTTCCAAGACTGAGAACAACAAGAAAAAGAAAGTAAAATATCTCATTCATGGTTTCTGTACTTATCACATGTTAAATTGAAAATATATTGGATACACTGGGCTAATAAAAGATATTATTAAAAATAACGTTATCTGTTCCTTTTTACTTTTTTAACATGGCTACCAGAAAAGTGAACATTACAGACGAGGCTTGAAGGCTGCTTGTATTGGGCGGGGCTGCCTAGACCCTCCTGGTAACTAGGAAAGCCCTCAGGCTTGGGACTCCCCGGGGAGGTCAGAGCAGCCAGCCTTTGGTCCCGCCTGCTGAGTGACAGCCCAAGTCTCTTGGCCTCCCTGAGCCTCATCTGTGAGACCCAGCGTTCTCCAGTTGTCCTCGCTGGCCCAGCCCGGCTGGCCTGTTGGAAGAATGAAAGGAGTGAAGTACTCAGCCCCAAGCTGGATGACCGCCGTCCAGAGGCGTGTGGGCCCAGCTGAAATTCTGGCCTCCTGGTCAGTGTTACTGTTTACTTCACATTTTATGCATTCCTTTGAAAAGAATTGCCACATGTGCGCCTGAGTGCCTGCGAGAGACAGGAGGAGATACTGAAGACATTTATAGTCTAACTGGGGAGATGAGGCATGCGTGCGCACAGACAGGGAGGAGTTACGTCATCGTCCCACACTGCGTGACAGAAGTGTCAACACAAGAGCTGCAGAAGTGACGGCTGAGGGAGAGAGCACAGCGGACGGGGCCGCCCTGCAGAGCCAGGTGGAACCCGAGTTTCCCCGTCTGTAAGTGAGGATAAGGCGTACCTTTCAAAGTGAGGTACAAGCTTCCTGAACACGATCCTGACCCAGCACATAACCCAGGGGGGTCCCCAGCCCCTCCCCACAAACCAGTAAGTGGCTTCCTAGGAGTTGGGTGGCACCCTGGTCCGCCTCTCATGGCCTCCTAGCCCCTTACCTTGCTCTTCCAGCCAGGGGTGAGGGTGCATTAGCCCAGCCCGGTCCAGCCGAGCCACTCAGGCCATCCCACGTGTCCGAGGCTGGCACTAGGCTTGGCGTTAAAAGATCTTCAGGAGCCGGCCCGGTGGCTCAGGCGGTTAGAGCTCCATGCTCCTAACTCCGAAGGCTACCGGTTCGATTCCCACATGGGCCAGTGGGCTCTCAACCACAAGGTTACTCCTGGAGTCCCGCAAGGGATGGTGGGCTCCGCCCAAATTGAACACAGCACCTTGAGCTGAGCTGCCGCTGAGCTCCCGGATGGCTCAGTTGATTGGAGCGCGTCCTCTCAACCACAAGGTTGCTGGTTTCGACTCCCTCCAAGGGATGGTGGGCTGCGCCCCCTGGAAGCAACAACAGCAACTGGACCTGGAGCTGAGCTGCGCCCTCCACACCTAAGACTGAAAGGACAACAACTTGACTTGGAAAAAAGCCCTGGAAGTACACACTGTTTCCCAATAAAGTCCTGTTTCCCCAACCCCAATAAAATCTTCTTCACAAGCAGTGAACAGAAGACCCAAAATAGTGGACACAGATACCCCGACTCCTGACTTCGCTTCTGGAGAGGGCCCCGCCCCCACCAGAGCCCTGTGCTCAGCTCTGCCCAGGGCTGCCTGGCCAAGGTCGGCTCATTCCCGGCACCAAGGACTTCCTGGGCCAGACAAACCCAGTAGAGGGGTCAACCCAAGCTGAGGACAGAAAGACTTCCACCTGGACCCAGGAGTCCCCACCAAGGCCAGCAGGAACTAACAGGTCACCCACAGAGCAGCAGTGGTAGCTCTTGGGCCCTATGACGCCAGGGCTCCCAGGGGCTCCATGGGCCCCAAATGTAAGGCTCCAGTGCTCAAGAGCTTTCGGCTGAACCACATGTGACATATCCTTCCGCGGAGAGCAGCCAGGTGTGCAGCTCAGGCTTCATTGGCCCACGGAAGGCGCCATTGCCTTCTGTGGCCCCAGAAAATCTTGTCCCGGCCAGGGGTTCTCACCCAGGCTTGGTTGCCTGGGTGCCTCATTGTCTTAACAGCAAGTATAAAAACACTAAAACTAATGCTGAAAGCTAGCACGTGTTGTTCCTCTCACTCCTGCCTGGCACTGTTGATCCAGTTAACCCCATGACTGCCAACCATTTTACCATTAGCCTCTTTGCCAGGATGGTTGCTCGAGGTCACAGAGCGGGATGCTGAGCCCTGTAGTCTGGCTCCCAGGAACTGTTTTTAGGTCCTGGCCATCTCTTTCTGGCCACTGAGTCTTCATACCCATGCTGCTTCGAGGCGGGATGGTATTATACTTCTGAGATGCTTCTTAAAAGATGACCAGGTGGAGGAAGGGCCTCCAGGAAACTCTAACCCTGCAGGCTCCTCTTCAAGGCCTTGGAACTTGCCCTGTGTCCCCAGGCTCTAGGCCTGTCCCCATTATCTGCCCAGCACGTAATGGTCCCCCCACGCCCCTGCTTAAAACCACCAAAGGCCTTCCACAGCGCTTAGAATCAAGTCCAAACTCGTAGGCACAGCGGCTCGGGCAAGATGCCTTCCTCCTCCTCGAATCCTCTCTCCCACCTGCTCCGCCTGCTCATACTGTCTCTGCAGGCTGCCTGCTTCCGGTCCTCAGACACCCCAGTTTGTGCCTGGCTCAGGGCTTTTGCACCTGCAGCCTCCACTCCCATGAACAGCCTATCAGGGCCCACCTTTACATGGCTGCCTCCTTCTCACCCTGTAGGTCGTAATTCACATGTGACTCACTTATTGAGGCTGCCTCTGACCCCGCAACCTAATGCATACTTAATGCAAACACATTTAAAGAACAGAACAAAACAAAACAAAACGAGAATTATTTCTCAACAGCAAGAGGAGAGTCAGGGCTGGGGTCGGACCAGCCCCTCCTCGGGTCCAGTCCTGGGACACAAGGCCCCCTAACAAGCTGGGAAGACAGAGAGACAGAGCGGCAGGGGGCAGCCCCGAGGATAACGGGGTCTTTGTCCAGCGGCCTGGAGCCATCCGCCTTCAGGACAATGTCTTGGGGGTCTGGCATCCTAGGGACATGTGCAACCTACACCAGGGAGCTTCTTGTTCTGATAGGAGAAGCTTCAGCGGTGCTGTCCTGGGCCTTGGCTTCCTGTCACAGGCCTGAACGCTTCCTTCAATATGGTGCCATCTGATATGCCAGCTCCCAGGGCCAGCTTATGCCCGCATACCCGCTCTCGGTCCCCTTATGTCATCCCAGGGCCCTGGCTCTTACCATCCCCGTATTCCAGGCCTGGGTCTCTTCTCCCATCTCCTTGCCCTCTTTAGGGTCACCTATAGGGCTGAATTAGTCCTCTCAGCCCCAGTTTATTCAACACATTTCATTTCTTTACAGTAGTCTGGGCTCGTCCTGAACGCGGTGCTGGTAAATGTTTAGTATTAGTAACCACTTCTCTGGAGAAAAAAATATACACATATTTATATAATGTGTTCTATAAATGTTACTGGTCTAAAGGATGTGTATTACACAATTTACAGATTATAGTAAAATATACAGTGTTCTTTACTGTAAACTCCCTAGAACCAATTGATTCGCAGAATGTTTTTGTTGATTTTTTTGCCAAACTCTTGGATCAATAGGCAACCTATGCTGGCAACTGATGAACGAGTGTAGTTCTGACCCGAATGTTAGTTGATGTTTTCATTTAACCTACCCAGTAAAATGAAAGGGAAACGACAAAGGATGTGAACCTCACTTGTCCGTAATGACGTGAGCGACTTCTTTGCTGAATCAGGTCGAGTTTTGTAATTCTGGAAAAGTCTTTCCTCAATTTCTTGTGCCATTCACAATGGAGCAGCTCCAAACACGACAGACACACTTTTAAGTTCAATCTGTATCATTGACACTTTTCCATCACTTCTTTAAGCTTAGACGATCCCCAAAACAATCCGCCAAGCCGGGATTTGCAATGTTTGCCAATTTCTGTGGTATAAATACTCCCACCAGGGTGATTGCAAGCTGCCAGCATGAAGTCACTGAGCACAGACTTGGGACAGGATGCTGAGTAGCCACCCGGGTCCAGTATTTCCACCATAAAGACACAAGAGATGTCAATCACCCCAAGATCATGCCAAGAGTAAAATAGAGCGACGTCATTAGGAAGAAATGAGTTTTGAGCATTTCTAACCTTTGTTCTTCCTGTAATTTATTCCATTGTAAATTTAGATCATTTAATTTTTAATAACATCTGTGTCTGACAATGCAGCCAGTATGAGCCAGCTCCAACACACCACTGCCCCGGCAGCTTGTTCCTCGCTACAATCCTATTTATTCAACATTCATTTGACGGATATTTACTGGCATCTACCACGTGCCAGGCAATGTGACCTGCATGCTGGGGACTCTTCAGGGGAGGGAAGCGAGCAGGACCTGCCCTTGTGGGGTTATGTCTCAGCAGAAAGAGAGAGATGGGAGCATCAGGACTACACAGACAAGTCTGCTAGAAGGTGAACGTGGTGCCACGAAAAAGAAAAAACGGAGAAGGGGGATGCAGGCAGCCGCAGGGCTGGTCAGCAGCAGCTCATCGAAAAGATGGCATTTGAGCAAAGACTTGAAGGCAAAGGAGAGAACCATGCGGGTCTCTGAGGAAGAAAGTTCCAGTGCGTGGCCACAGACAGTACAAAGGCTCTGAGGCAGCACAGTGCCTCACGGCACGTCTGAGGATCGGCGGAGGATTGGTGTGGCTGCGGTGGCATGTACAAGGAGAGAGGGAGGACCGGAAGGCAGAAGGTGATGGGGACAGGTCACAGGGCCTTGGCGGCCTTTGGAGGGGTGAGACGGTCTTATCTCCTTCTCGCAGATGAAGACACGGGGCCTGGATGGAGTCACACGGGCAGCAGGCGGGAATGCCAAGGGGAGCCTGGCGAGTCTGGCTCTAACACCCTACTACGCTCCTGCCCCCTCACTTCAGAGCTGCCAGCAGGCGTCCAACTTCCCCAGCTGCTCCCATTCCCAATCGCCTTAACTGGCCATGTCCGAGGGCCCTGCAGCCAGAACGTGAATCTCAACCCTTCTGCCTCGGGCAGGCAGAAAGGAGTAGAGATACTCCATCAGGTGTGAGGACGAGGGTGGCCGAGGCTGGCCGAAGCTGGGAACACCACAGCTGGGAAGGTTCCACAGGCTTGCACACGGACGAGGCCACGTCTCAAACACGACCTTGCTCCAGCACCTCTTAACACTTCCCCTGCCACGTGAGCCTTCCCATCTTGGCCAGAACGGCACACCTGACCACAAGGGCCATTACTAGAGTCTCCCCAACACTGACAACGGGATTTTGGGACAGCTGGCCTCCTTTGAGACTCTGATGGCTAAAGTTAGCTGGTCTTGGGGCTGGGACCAGCGGGAAGCCGAGACCAGACAGGAGAGGAACTATATCCATGGACAGCCATCAGAGATTGGGCAGTGAGCTGCCGGGGGTGGGGACAGCTTCCCACGCACAGGACCTGCGCAGACCCATGCTGGTTTAATGCTCTGTCATTTTGTGCTTGTGCTTGTTCATAAGTTTTGAACAAGGGTCCCCACATTTTTATTTTGCCCTGCAAAGGAGAAAAAGAGCCCCCACTGGACGTGTCTGGGGCTGGCAGGCAGTCAGGAAAATCCAATGGGAGGGGGCAGGTCCCTTCAAAGCAAACCCCTCTAAAGGAAGGATGGCAGGGTCCAGTGAGCTTGCATGTTCTTTGTGCGACTCCAGGTCACAAGCCAGGGTAGGAGTGTGGGAGGAAAGAAACCTCACGGCTTGGACAAACGTATTCTTGGGAGGGGTAGGGCACTGGTGGGCGCTCTGTCCTGGGAGACCCCTGCCTGCAGTGCTCCAGCCGGGCGTGGAGGCTCAGAGGCTGGCTGTCGTGAAGCCGACAATTATGGCCGGTCGCGTGGGCCTGTTCAATACTCTATTGACAGGTTCACCTTGGCAACCTGGAGCCTGGCTCGTCTGTAAGCACCTCTCCCCATGGCATGCCTGTGTCTTAAAGGTAACCTCCCGCCCCTCCAGCCGGAGGCATAAGGTGAGGGCGGGGGCAGAGCCGAACATTTTCGTTATGACAGAAGGTGGGGGCACTCCTCCCACCCAATCAGCAGCCCCCATTCCACTAGGAGTGGGACCTCTGCCTTTATGCCCCCCAAAGAACCACAGAACAAACCCTTGCCTACCTGGGGCTGGGTTGACAGGGGTAGATATTCTACCTTAATTCTAGTCTTCTCTAGGGGGTGGACGTACAAACCCCGAAGTGGCAGGTCCAGGCACTCCTCTGTGGGGTTGGAGGGTCTGAGTTTGGGGAATATCGCCAGTGTGCTTTGTGAATAGCCAGGCTTTTAACGAGCAATGTGGAAACAGTCTAATCAATGCTACTGAGAGGCGCGTGCACCCGCTCTGCAGACTGTGCACAAGCAGTGGCCTTGACTTGCTGGAAACCAGAGCTGCTGCAGAGCTGGGATGTGTCCTCCAGGACACACACCGGTCCCACCACGGAGCACAGGGCTTCTTTGTAATTCCCACCAGTAGGCAGGGCTGGCTCCCCCTGGGTTGGCTGAGGAGCAAGTGGGAAGCGATCAAGGGCCAAGTTACCCTTGGTTCAATCACCTAACACCCGCAGCACTGCGTCTGTGTCCAGCTGTCTGTCTGTCTGTCTGTCTATCTGGGCCTATCTGGAGAAAGAAGGGAGAAATCAGGCTTTAGTGTAAGTGGGAATGTATCTTTGCTGGTGGGTAACCGAGAAGGAGATGAAAAGTCACATCAGCAGAGTGTGTGGGAGTGAGATCCCCAGATATCTCAGTGTACATAACAGCTGTAGCTGTTTTTCAAAATTCCCAGAAAGACTGCTCTCCCAAGCAGGCTTTGGCAGCAGTGTTTCCCGGGTCCTGTGCAATTGCAATATCTCTCAGCTTCCACGGAACTGGTTCTTGGTCTCCAAGCCCCCAAAAAAGAAAGCAGTAATCACCACTAGGTTCAAAGAGAAAAGGACCCTTTCTCTATCTGGATCTTCTTCCACGAGACTCTGCCATTTCTTTGGAAGCAAAGAAAACACCAGTTTCAAGCAAGGGCGGGGGAGGGTGGGTGGGAGACGTGGGTCCATTTCTGAACCTCCCGATCCGAATGAGTCAAAGAATACAAAATCACCCCATTAACATCATTACTGTCAAATCACAGGCAATCAGCCTGGTGACAAAGGCCAGATGGACATCCGGGGGAAATCCACGGAGCCAGGGCTGGTTCTGAGCCTTGCAGGATTGAATGCTTTTAATAAAAGAAGGGAAGAAAGGCAGGCCTTGTGTTTTTATTTCCTGGTGCTCCCTTTATTTTGACATGTTTTTTATGTCAGTTGCATCAGGCAGAAATCTGCATCCCCAAGTGAGGAGAAGGGGCCCCAGGACACCTACAGGTACCAGGGCACATATGCAGGGAGTGTTTTGGGCCCCAGGGCCATCCGTCCCTGGCCAACAACTGATTCACCTGAACCCATCCACTGGGCGAGCTGGTGGTCCCCAGTCTCCAAGTCTCCCCAGAGGTGCCATTCTTGAAACTTCTCCCAATGCAGGACAACGATCTAACTTTCATGGGCCCTGGACACTTTTGCCTTGGCAGGCCCCTTCCTCATTGACAAAAAGCATTTCTAAAAAAATGAGTTTATAACTGCATTGGTATACAGATGAACACATTAATATTATATATGAAAACATTTTCTTCAACCTAAAGGTTTTGATTCTCATTTTAATATAAACTAAATATAGTTATAATGGAATATCATTCAGCCTTTAAAAAGGAATTCTGACACCTGCTACCCCATGGATGAAACTTGAAGACATTATGTTGAGTGAAAGAAACGAGACACAAAGGGACAACTACTGTATGACCCCGCTTATATGAGGGATGCAGACTGGGCAAATCCATACAGACAGAAAGTAGAAGGGTGGTTGCCAGGGGTTGGGTGGAGAAGAATAGAGAGTTATTGGCTAATGGGTAGTTTCAGTTTGGGGAAGATGAGAAAGTTCTGGAAATGATGGTGGTGACGGCCGCACCACCGTGTGAATGTGCCTCATGCCACTGAACTGGACACTTAAACGGTTAAAATGGTAAACTTTATGTTATGTATATTTTACCAATTTTTTTTTAAGTTTTCTAAAAAGTAAATTAGAACATTTTCCTGGGCCCCTAAAAGTATTGTGGGCACTGGCACTGAGCCTCCTGGGCCTGCTGGAGAAGTGGTCCTGCCCGGAAGCATGGGGGGGCGGGCTGTGCCCACCCGGCCCTGTATCAACTGCACACTCACACACCGACACCCGCCGTATTTCTTCTTTCCATCAGTGCCTGTATGAGCCCAGAAAAAAATGAAACACTGAACTTTATCTGGAATTTCAGTGATTATAATCTCGGTTACCCACCAGCAAAGATACATTCCTGCCTTTCTCAAGGCCATTGTCTCCATCAGAGGTGCAAACTTGGGTCTCTTTCCCCTAGCGGTGGTATCTTCTGGGGATTCAGTCTCCTTCCCAGTCTACGACCCAGGGGAATGTCCCTTACAGGCAAGTGTCAGGGACTTTAAGAAGTGGCATATGTCCGCCAAGCCAACTCTTTTCACTGAACTCAGTTTGGTGGGACTCAGTGTTTCTGGTGGGGCTTCTGTTCTAGGCTGCCCCTGGCACTAATTTCTGTATGAAACCTGCTGGGTTCTCTGGGGAAATCTGCAAATATCAGTTTGCTTCATATTGGCCCTTTGATAACAGAACAAGGGGCTTTGTGATGCTCTTGATCTGAGATATTTTTATTAAAAAAACCTCAAATTAAAAGGGGTATATATGCTCCTCCTGTTGACTTCTCACCAGGAGTGGACGGGCACTGAGCAAGGGGCAGGTTTGGGAAACAATGGCCCTCACCATTGAGACAAGTCAGTCCTGGACGTGCAGGGTCTCCTAAGGTTCAAAGTCGCTCTGGGGCCTGTTGTTTCTGGCTGGAAAAGCAGCAGCCACGCCGCCAGACTGAGGGGGTGGGGGAAGGCTGTGCCAGAGGCAGGGAGCACGGGCTCTTCTGCCCACCCCCACAACAGCGAGACGCGCATTTTGCCTGTCGTGCAGGTCTCCTTCCCACTCCAGCAAAGGCGCCGAGGGGCTGCCCTCCCTGGCAGGCCCCAACTGCCGCCAGCCCGAGGGGAGTCCGCCCCCTAGGGGAGGGCGTAGCCAGTGCAGGCTCCTCGGCGCCCCTGCCCCGGCCCCCCTGCCTGGGCGCCGCGAGCTGGCAGGTGAGGGAGCGGCCAGGGTCCTCCGGAAGCTAAGGGGATTCCTCGGGGGTTCTCAAGAGCCATCCCAGGAAGCGGCCCTCCGGAAGAAGCCGGGGAGGTGGACTTCTAGGGCAAACCTGGGGGATCTTTCCGGAGGTGGGGTCGAGGGGACACCCACACATTTCTATCAGGATTCTGGAGGGCGGAGCGAGAGGGATAGACTGGGTGACCACGTCCGACGACCTCGTCATCACGGGTGGGGTGGGGTTCGGTGGGGACGGGGTTCTGAATGTGGAGGGACGAAGTTGCACAGCGGCCAGACTCAGCTCCGGAAGTAGCCCGAGCCGCCCTGATACAGACAATATGGAATCTGGGGGGTGTCTTACGCGTTACCACCCACCCCTGGCCCCGCAGTGCAGGCCCAGCTGTGTTCTGGATGGGCCCTCCCGGCCGCCATCCCACGGTCACCGGATCCCTGAGCACCCCCTCCGTTCGCCCCTCGATCCTGCAGGGAACAACCCCCCCCCCCAGGTGTCCTGCGAGGCTCGCCGCTCTCCCGCCCCTGGGGATCGATCGGCTGGCTGGCGACGCGCGGCCGCAGCTCACGAGCCTCCGCCCCCTCCCCAGCTCCGGCTACGCAGGACTCGGCCTCCGAGAAGCGTCCTCGCGGTTCCGGACCGCGGCCGGACTCGGCTCCCAGCCAGCCAGGGAGGCGGAGACGCACTGGGCCTTTCCGATCGCGCCCGCCCCTCCACTCCAGGGTTGGTGGGGGGGAACGAGAGCGGGCCTTGCTTCCCCCGGCCGCGGCGCTCGGCACCCAACCCCACCCCCGCTCCTCCCCCCTTGCCAAATACCCCCTCGGGCGCGCGCTTAACCATCCGCGCGCCGCGAGGCCGGGAGAGGAGCGCGCATTGCACTGGGGGGGAGGGTGGGGGTGGCAGTTGCGCTTCGGCTGACGACCACTTCGGGGTCCGCCAGGCGATTTTTATTTCATTCTCGGGTTTGCTGCAGCAGCTCTAGGTTGGAAAAAGGGAAGAAAGAAATCTGTTCTGTGGATGGGCCCCGCTGGGTTCGGGGGGCGCAACAGGGGCACCGGAGAGCAAAACGCAGGGGCGGGCGTGGAGGGAAGAACCTCGCGCGCAGAGGAGGCCCGCGGGGAGACCTTGGGCAAACGAACCCCAAATGAAAAACACACAGCACACAGAGGCCGTTGTGAGCGCGCGGCGGCGGCGGCGGGCAGTGGAAGCGGCTCCAAAGATCATATTTGAAATATGGATCGCGAGGGCACATATCTCCAGGCCGGCGGGAGCCCCGCGGCCGAGCATGGGGCGGGGGCCGGGTGGCCTTTTCTGGGCGGGCTTGGGAGGCTGCCCTGACGTTGGGAGGGGGTGGGCCAGCCCACGTCGTAGAAAACCATCCGTCCCGCTTCAGCGCCTGCGACCCCCGCGTGCCGCAGTACGGAGGCGCGGCCCTGCGGACGCTGGTGTGGCCCCAAGGATTGCCCAGGACCTGCCGAGGGGCCACGGTCCCGCGGCGCGCCAGGCCAGTCGCCACGCCCGCGCACCCTGCCGGGCCCTCCCGCCGGGAGCCTCAGCTCCCGCCCCGAGCGATCCGTCGCGGAGGGACGTGGGGACGTCCGGAGCTTCGCCACCCAAATGAAAGTTGACCCTTCGCGGGCAGCGTAACAAAGATCAGGAACAAGGGGGGGTGCAGACGCAGAGGGCGGAGGGGCGCCCTTAGGAACAAAGCCATCCTTCGGAAAGAGCGCAGGGGGCGGAGTGCAGGGTTCCCACACAGCCTCCCCGCTCTTCTTCCCCTCCCCCCATACAAGGACAGTCCCACTAGGTCAGCTCCCCCAAAACCACCGCTAAAAGTGCAACATCACAAACGCCAATGCTAAAGTCAAAGGCAAGTCCCTCTACTAAGAACAAAGGAAAGAAATGAGCTCTCGTCAAAGCCTGGGCAGATTTTGTAGTCGTTGTTGGCAAATTCTCTCGCGGCTATTTGAAATCCACCTCCGGGAGCCTAGAAAGCCACACTAACTCGAGAGCTTTCCGAGTCAGGGACTGGCCCGGGAAGTCACAGGCGGCTTCTTCCGGGCAAAGCCCAGATCTGGGCTCCGTGGGCGGGTGGTGGCATCTCCTTACAGAGAGCGTCCATTCAGGGAGAGGGTTTCTTTAAGTCGTTTACTTCCCGGGTTGGCGCGGGTCACACCCCTTCGGACCCAGGCTCTCAGTGACCACCTTCTGGTCCACAGCCATTAAAAAGTTCCCAGCTTCTCCAGGGTGCCCTATTTCGTCCCTCTCCCCTAGGGGATAGAGCCTGCGGCTCAGAGAGATAGCATCGCTCTGCTCCTGGGGCCCCTGAGGCCCTTGAGGGCCCCAGCCCGAGGTGGCACCTGAAAGGCTTCTTTCCCTCTGCGGAACCGAGGGGCAGGAGCTGACCTTGGCTGGGAGCGGGCAGCGCCAAATGCGCGGACTCTCGACCTTTCTCCCTGGTTTCCCGCGGGGCCCGGAATACCCCGGGTCAGAGGCAAGGGCCCCAGCTGAGTACTCTGGGAATCCCGCATTTGGGCTCCACTCGCCTGCGGATCCTCGGAGGGGCCCAGACAGGGAAAGAAGGGGATGCTAGGGGAGGCCCCAGGGGAGGTTTTCCAGGAGGGGCTCGCGGGGCTCACCAGGGGGGCTTCCAGGGCGCTCACCGCCCCGCCCTGCCCCCCAGATTCTGTCTCCGCCTCCTCCCTGCTGCCCATCTCCCCGCCGGTGGTCTTGAGCTCCTCCCCACACCTGGTGGCAGGTGATGGGTGGTCTAGGGCCACACCCCAGAGGTGAGGCTAGGGCTCGGGTCTCCATACATGCCACCCTCTAAGAGGACAAAATAAATAACCGCGCGAGAGAAGCGGGAAGCGAGTTGCTGCTTTCGGCGGGTGCTTGTGTATTTCGGTCATTTTCCCAGTGGTGACAGAAAGGCCAGGAGCAGGGGCGGCCAGGGTCTCCCAGGGCTTCTGAGGTTCTTTGGGGGACGTCGCCTCCCGCAGTCTTGGGGAGCCTGGCGGCTTCTCGCACCGCCGCACAGGAAGCTCCAGAAAAGATCCGCTGTACTGGCCGGCGGGAACCACCCTTCCTCCCCAGCTCGGCAGCAGGCACAGCCCGGCTCCGGCGCAAACTCGCCGTCGGGGCATCCGTTGCCGCCGCGTGGCCCCCGAGGTCCAGAGCGAGGGCCCCAGAGGGGAGCAGGCCGAGTGAGCGCGGCCGAGGCCTGCGGAGTCCGACGCCCCTGGCGGCGTGGAGGCTGCAGCGGCCGCTCGCCCTCTCCTGGCGCCCCCTGACCCGGACGCCGCGGAAACACCCATTAGAAACAGATTTTCCAGGGGATTTTCTAGCGAGGGGTTTAGGTGGAGTGTCGGGAATCTCAGCCCTTCCGCGGACGATGGGATTGCCCAGGACAAGGTCGCTGCAGACCTCCCGACAGAGCCGATGGGCTGGCAGCTGGCTGGCTCAGTGTGGGTGACTGTCGCGCTGACAGCACTCCCCGCTCCAAACTCGGGGACCTTTTCCCTTCGGTGGTCGAGTTGTCCCACACTAGTGCTCCTCGCCCAGGACTAGAGTATCAGGGAAAAGCCAAAAATACAGGAGGAGAAAAAACTTTTCCCTGTGTCCTCCTCCCAGAGTCATCGCCCCATCCCCGAGAGCCACCCACTCCTGTCCCCAGCACTACAGGCAGGCGTAGTCTTCACCAAGACCGGCAGCCCCTCCCTCGGGGAATCTTGAGTTTTCGCTTCGAGCTTGTCAGAAGGACAGTCACTGTAGACCGAGCCCCTGACTGATGGCCCCACCCCCAGGACCCCTCTGGCAGAGGAAGCTCAGGGGTCACTTTAGGCAGCGGCCGCCACAGAAGCAGGAGCCGCCAGCGGAGCTGCGAGATGGCAGTGAAATGGTGGAGAGTCAACGTGTGCGTTCTTAAACACCAGACAGTCTCCAGGCTTTTACCGGATTCCTGGTTGAACACAAGCCCCGCGTATGCTTTGGGGGTTCGCTTCCGCACCTCACCCCTCGCCGGCTCGCTCGAGTCCCCGCGCAGTCCCCACCCCGTAATCGGGCGCTGTGTTAGGGCGGGAGCAGAGACATGGATGGCTCTTTGCCCGGCCCCCTCTCGCGTTCCACTCTCGCTCGGCTTCTGCTCTTTTTCTTTCTCCCTGGACGCTCAGCCAAGGGATTGCGCAAGCTTCCTGCTCTGGGTCCTTCAAGGGCCCAGAGCCGGGGGCCCGGACACACCCCAGGCCAGGAGCGCCCCTGCCCCTCCCACTCTGGCTGCCCTGCCCCCTTCCTAGGTCCCCTCACTCCCCACCCCGTAACCCACCAAGCTCGCGACCTCGTGGGCGGTGCCTTCGGGAGGCCGCGTGGGGCGCAGCAGCTCCCCCACCCGGAGGCTGGAGAGCCACGCCAGAACGCGCCGTCTCGCCGCCGGAGGTGCTAAACTTCACACTCGGCGGCTTCTCCTGCCGCGTCGGGGACGCGAATTCATGACGAATGCTTGGTTCCTTCGCCATTTCATTCACCTCCCCTTCGCGCGACCCCATCTACCCCTGCTCAGCCTCAACCTCTTCTCAGCTCTCACGCTTCCTGTTTCGATGCTTTTACCGGGGACCCCACGAAGTCCCCTCGGTTCCCCAAGCAGACCGGGACATCCATTGCGCCCCTTCTCTGTCCTCCCCGCCTCTCGTCTCGCTTGGCCTCAGGGGGTGGGGCGGGTAATGCTGCTGGAAACTAGATATCCCGCACCCACCCCGCCAAGGAGAGGGCCTAAAGTAAACTGGAAGCTGATCTGGTTCGGGGTGCGGCCGGACGCGGAGCCCCCTTCTGGTAAGGTTCTTGAGCGCTAGGGCCCCAGGCTGGCTGTTCATCTGCCCCCCTCCTCATCTCTTCTCCTCGCTCTCCCCCAACGATCCTTTGCACCCGGTCCTCTCTCTTCTCCCAGCCTTTTCTCTTCCATTCTTCGCCTTCCTAAATGCTCAAAGCCTCGCGGGGCGGGGCGGTGGGGCACGCGGGGTGGGAGTAGTGAGCTGCCCCGGCTCGGATTCCGCCCCCTGCCGGCGGTTCTCCGTGCGTCTCCACATGACGCAATTCGGTGCAACTGGAAACGACAGTGGTACCCTTAGGTGGCCCCCAGCAGAGGTCCCGGCGCTGTGCACACTGAGAATGAGAGGCGAAGGGGCTGGCCACAGCGCCGGGCGGAAGGCGCGGGGTCGCGGCCGAGACCCTCCGGACCCTGTCGCGCTCTCTACCCTACTCCGCCCTCAGCCAACACACCTCTCCTGCCCAATCCCGCTCCCTCCCTCCAGCCTCCTTTGCCCTGGCTCGCGGATCCCTCCCCCTGCACCTCCCCGACGCCCTCCTCCTCCTCCTAACCCCCTCCCGCGTCCTTCCTCCTCCCCCCGGAGCCCGGGACCGGGGCCTCCGGTAGGCCCGGCTGCGCCAATCCCGACCACGGACCGCCCCCTGACGCCGAGCTGGGCCCGGCGAGGCCCCGCCCGCTGACGTCCGGATTTGCATGAGTTCTTGTGCAGCCGCGGCCCGGGCTCAGTTGTCTGAGCGAGCGCGAGCCGGGAGCCGGGGCGGGCGCGGGCAGCGGCGGGCGGCGGGGCTGAGCGGGGCGAGCGGCGGCGGCAGCGCGAGCGGCGTGGGTGGCGGGGGCGCCTCGGCCGGGGCGGCAGCCGGGCGCCGGCGGGAGCCAGCAGCGTCTGCAGCCGCGCCGGCCTCCCGCGCCCCGGCGCGCTCCGGCTCGGCCATGGAGCTGCCAGCTGTTGGCGAGCACGTCTTCGCGGTGGAGAGCATCGAGAAGAAGCGGATCCGCAAGGTAGGGCGGCGCGGGGGAGGCGGCGAGGGAGCGGCGGCCGGAGCAGCCCGCGAGGAGGCGGGGAGGGGGTGGGGAGGCTGCGGGCCGGAGCCGGGGATCCCGCGGAAGCTGATGGAGTGCTGTCTCTTCCCCCCGCAGGGCAGAGTGGAGTATCTGGTGAAATGGAGAGGCTGGTCCCCCAAGTAAGTAGTGGCGGAGGGGCGGAGGAGCCGGGTGCCGCGGCGCGGGGCTCCGGGGCTCGGGACCCGCCGGGCTGGTGGGGTGGTGGGGGGAGCGGACGGGAGGCGGGGTGGAGGTGGGGTGGAGGGAGGAGGGGGTGGGGAAGTCGGTGGCAGGCACTGGGGAAGCCGAGCCGCCGAGCCCGAGCCCTGCGCCCTGTGTTGTGCTCCGCTCTCCGGGAAATGCCATCACTAATTTATGCACTAAAAGGAGCCGGAGGAGCTGGAGAGACACGGGGCCGAGCCGGGGAGGCCGGCGGAGGGAGGGAGGGCGCAGGCACTGACTGATGTGCAGCAGAAAATGGCTCCTTTCCCCTTTCCCTCCACCGAACGGCTCCATATTGCAAAACCAAAAAAAAAAAAATTAAAAAGCGACGAAAATGCAATTGTGTGCCTCTTCCCTCCTAGTGGTGCAGGGAGAGGAAGAAAAAAGGCAGAAAATGTTGGGCACTGTCACTGCAGCGCTTTTGGTGGGGAATTTCTTTTTTTAATTTGAAATGCGAAGGCACCGGATGGAGACAGACGCGCAGGCACGCACACACACTCTCTCACACACAGAGGCATATTTTTGTGTTGCTGAGTATTTAGGGGTGCTTGCCCGTGACAGCGGGCTCCAGGGCCGCGAGGGGGTGGGGGGGGCCCGCTCGGCTGACAGTTATCGGATTAGGGGTCAAATGGAGAACGGCTGAAGCCCTCGCCGAGAGTCGGGGCTGGGGAGGAGGAGGGGACTGCGACTTTGCATTTCGGCTGCTTTGCACGCAGGGTTCCTGGTGAGCAAAGTGGCTTTGGAACATGTCGCAGTAACATGCTTAAAATTCTTGACAACTGCAAAATAAACTGCTAGTTTCATTTTCCTTACCCCTCCTCTTCCTGCCCTTGTGTGTTTATTTTGACTTGGGAGGGGTGTATCAGGGACCGTGTCAGGCCTGCAGAAATCTACCCTCCACCCCCCCCACATACACAGCTAAATAGCTTTCGGTTCATGAAGACAGAGTAGGGCCTTATGTCATTCCCCACCTGGAGGCCGCAAAGCTGGCTCGGTTTTTTTTACGCTGTGTCCCCCTCCCTTCTCCCTTGCAAGATATAACACGTGGGAACCCGAGGAGAACATCCTGGACCCCCGGTTGCTGATCGCCTTCCAGAACAGGTGAGCGTCCCCTAGCAGCAGCCGCCCGCAACCGGGACCCTATACGGGAATGGGAGAGTGGGCCACGCAGCAATAAGGGGGACCAGGCTGGGAGGGACCCACGGTAACCCCCTCCCCCAGACGGGCCTGAACGGCACGGCTGCGGCCTGGGCTCTAACCAACGTCCTTGGCGGTTGCTGCAGCCTGGGGGTGGGGGCGGGGCAGGGCCAGAGAAGGCAAGACTTGTGTTTTGGGGAAACTGCAGAATGGGTGCGTGCGGGTGGCCCTACAGCTGCCCGAGAACTCGGAGCTGCGCCTGGTCCCCCGCGGCCCCCCTCTCCCTTCACAACCTTGGAGCCCCACCCCCAGAGCCTAGGTGTTGCTTTCCTGCAGCTACCGGCCGCTTGGCCAGGGCACGTCGCGGGGCAGCTCCAAGGGAGTTGGCACTGGGAAACTGTCCGACGTCACGGAACTGAACTTAACCTGTTGGGAGCTGGAGAAAAGTTGACAAGACCTTAAGCCCCCACCCTTACCCCCAGGGAGCTTGGGATGGGAGGGGGCCAGATTTTGGCTGGCGCTGGGTGCCCTTCACAACCCCCGTTGGGCTACTTAGTGGGTGAGCTTGGCTCAAAGGGTGTGGGCTGGTATCTGAGGTGGAGCTCATCCTCGTGCACACAGATGCTTGTCACGCTGCAGCTGCTGCAGCTGGATTCACCGCCAGTGGCTGTGGTTCTCTGTTTCGGGAGGACAGAAGGGGGAAGGGCTGGCGAGGAGGGGAGGAGCGGCAAGAGCACGCGGAGCTTGGCCACCCTGCTGCCTTCCATCCCTCCACCCCCTTTTATTTTGCATTATTTCCTGCGGTGCATTTGGCGCTAAAACTGTAAACTCTAGACCCTTGGAGCAAGCTACCTGCGGGGAAGTTGCTCTCCCGCGACGCAGGGGGGCACGGAGAAGGGATCCTGCCCCGGTTCCACCTGGGAGTTCACCACCCTGTAACCATGTCAGCAGCTGATGCCATGTTGCGTAATGGGTCCCCAGAGAATTAAAACGCAGGCTGTTGCAATGCCATGCAACTTTGGAGTCAGGCCCTGGCTTGGCAGAACTCCCCTGGCTTAGCCCACCGGCAAGGGGTGATTAGGGTCGCTGGAGAGCAAGTTTCTGGCCCAAAAATGGGCAGCAACTTCGGCCAAGGATGGAGAGGCGCCCCTTCTCCCGTGGAGGACTGGGCAGTGCTAGGACGATCCGCCCCCTACCATCAGTCACCCTTGGCCAAGCCGCAGGCGGAAGCCTGGCAGTTGTATTGACCCGATCCACCACCGGTGGGCTATATTCATTTGGAAATAGAGGGGGCCGGGCTCAGCGAGGGGGAGGGGCTTGTGCGCGCCACCCCCATCTCGCCCAGCCCAGCCTCGCCGCCCCTGCTGTCCCTGCGGCTGGGAGCAGGTTTACCAGGTGGCTGCGAACCTGGCCAGGCCCTGGCCCCTGCGGCCAGCCTCCGCCCCCAGCCCCTAATTGGCTCATTTGCCGCTGTGTAAACAAGGGCGCAGCCCCTCCCCCGGTTTAGTGCCTACCCTTTAGAAGAACGAGTCTTCTCTTCCGCCAGCGACACTCGTTATCTGAATCTTAATGAGGTCATTAGCATCCCGTGCCTCTGACAGGAGGGACGTGGTCCTCGTACACCTCCTTTGAGCTTGTTTGTATCCCCTGGACCCCCGCGCCCACTCCCCTGTATGCAGGACCATGGGACCAAGGCTGTGGGCACCAGTGCCAGCAACCCAGCCCCGAGGGGCCGCCTCCCCTGCATAGAGGGAGGGGTGGGGGGTGGGCGCCAGTTCAGGTGCGGACTTCAGAGATAGGGGAACCTTTGGAGGAGGACCTCTTGGGTGGATGAGGGTCAATGCCAGCGTAAAGCGGGACTCTGGGACCGGACTGACGCGCCCAGCTGGCGGCAGGTTGACCTTCTGCCCTGAGCTCTCGATCCCTCTGGGTTTTGCTGGCCAGGCTGCTCTCTGAAGAGGGGCCGTCACTGCAGGTTGAGGCATACTAGCAGGAGGGGAGGCAACCGAGGCTAACGGCGCTGCCCTCTGTTCCCTCCCCCCAGGGAACGGCAGGAGCAGCTGATGGGATATCGGAAGAGAGGGCCAAAGCCCAAACCACTGGTGGTGCAGGTGAGAACAGTCGCTGATCCGCGGGCAACCCACGAGTCTTTCCCTTGAAGTTGCCACCTTAGCTGCTTCCAGGCCTACAGGGCAGGGGGAGTTCGGGAGCACCCTCAGAGCACCCCAGTTCCACTTCCTTTCTCCCTGACCTCCCACAGCCCCCTCCTGGGTGGGAGCGGGACACTCCTGATGCTGGATACATGCTCTGGGGCTGACCTTATCCTTCCTCTCACCACCCTGCCCCCACCACCCCCCACCCCCGTGTCCCCAGGTACCTACCTTTGCACGGCGCTCCAATGTGCTGAGTGGACTCCAGGACTCCTCCGCTGACAATCGTGCCAAGCTGGAGCTGGGCACTCAGGGCAAGGGCCAGGGGCACCAGTATGAGCTCAACAGCAAGAAGCACCACCAGTACCAGCCACACAGCAAGGAGCGGGCGGGCAAGCCCCCACCGCCTGGCAAGAGCGGCAAGTACTACTACCAGCTCAACAGCAAGAAGCACCACCCCTACCAGCCGGACCCCAAGATGTATGACCTGCAGTACCAGGGCGGCCACAAGGAGGCACCCAGCCCCACCTGCCCGGACCTGGGCACCAAGAGCCACCCGCCCGATAAGTGGGCACATGGCGCTGGAGCCAAGGGCTACCTGGGAGCTGTGAAGCCCTTGGCTGGTGCTGCTGGGGCTCCAGGCAAAGGCTCTGAGAAAGGCCCCCCCAACGGGATGACACCGGCCCCCAAGGAGGCAGTACCGGGCAACGGGATTGGGGGCAAGATGAAGATCGTCAAGAACAAGAACAAGAACGGGCGCATTGTGATCGTCATGAGCAAGTACATGGAGAATGGCATGCAGGCGGTGAAGATCAAGTCCGGTGAGGCTGCCGAGGGCGAGGCTCGCTCCCCCAGCCACAAGAAGCGTGCTGCCGAGGAGCGCCACCCCCAGGCCGACAGGACTTTCAAAAAGGCAGCGGGTGCAGAGGAGAAGAAGGTGGAAGCGCCCTCTAAGAGGAGGGAGGAGGAGGCACCGGGGGCCAGTGACCCGCAGCCCCAGGACGCTGTCTCCCGCAAGCTCTCGCCGACCAAGGAGGCCTTTGGCGAGCAGCCCTTGCAGCTCACCACCAAGCCTGACCTGCTGGCCTGGGACCCAGCCCGGAGCACGCACCCGCCCTCCCACCATCACCACCACCACCACCATCACCACCACCACCACCACTCTGTGGGCCTAAATCTCTCCCACGCACGGAAGCGCTGCCTCTCCGAGACCCACGGCGAGCGCGAGCCCTGCAAGAAGCGCCTAACGGCTCGTAGCATCAGTACCCCCACCTGCCTGGGAGGCAGCCCGGCTGCGGAGCGCCCCACCGACATGCCCCCTGCCGCCGCCCTCCCGCAGCCTGAGGTCATCCTGCTGGACTCGGATCTGGACGAGCCCATAGACTTGCGCTGCGTCAAAACGCGGGGTGAGGCCGTGGAGCCGCCCAACGCCCTTCAAGTGAAGCCTGAGGTGCCAGCGACGGCGGCAGCAGTGGCAGCTGCGCCGACAGCGGCTGAGAAGCCTCCAGCCGAGGCCCAGGACGAGCCTGAGGAGCCCCTGAGCGAATTCAAGCCCTTCTTTGGGAATATAATTATCACCGACGTCACCGCGAACTGCCTCACCGTCACGTTCAAGGAGTACGTGACCGTGTAGCCGGAGGGCGTCGGAAGGGGAAGCGCCATCCCCGTGGGGAGCTTAGCGCCCGGGATCTGGGGATGGAGGAATCCTCCTTTTGCCCTCTGCGGGAGATCCTGGCTGGCCCCCAGTTCCAGGACGCCCGAAGCCGGGTAACCACATCCCTCTGTATCTGGCTGTGGGATCTTGGCTGGGGGACCGGCCCGACCCTGCCCTGAACTGGCGCCTTGCACGCGGTGCGTGCCCCCTCCCTTCCCTCGCGGACTTCCGGGACTGACAGGGCAGCCACAGGCAGCGGTCTCAGAGTTATAGTATTATATTTTAACCGTGCTAACTTGTCAAGTGCAGACTTTACTCCCGTTTGTACGTGGTGTTATTATTGAAATGTATCGTTTGAGCTCAAAAGGCCCGACCACCCCCTTTGGGCTGATATATATATATATTTATTTGTAGGTATTTATATATTGAAATATAAAAACCTAGATTTATGGAGTTTCCTCTAGATCATGTTATATTCTATATCAGACAAACTATTTTCTGTTGACCCTTCTCCCCGTTCATTCAGTATTTCGGTTGATGTTCATTTCCTCCCCTTCCAGGAACTGCAATACCAGTAACCTTGGTATATATTTTTTGATACCGTACACATGGATGTGTTGTTTCTATGTGCAAAAAGAAAAAAAAAGAAAAAAGTTTGTTAAAAAGCTAAATGAGCTCTCTAGAAACTGCTGCTACTAGAAATGTCTAAACTATAAGCTTCCAATTATTACCTGCTTGAATGTAAATATTAAATGGAAATGTTGAAGGTGCATTTTCGCTGTTGGAGATTAGCCGTGGAGGGAACGTCGTGGAGGGCTCGGGAGGCGTCTGGACGCCCCTCCCCACCCCACTTCCGTCTTAGGTCGCGGGAGGAAACCGATCTCCTCCTGCGCTAAACCTTAGCAAAGTGGCCTGGTTTGACGGGCAGAGGCACCCGCGAGAGGATTGACCCCGCTCCCCAGCTCCAAAACAGAGGGAAATTCTTGAGGGCGTTGCCAGCAGCTCCCCTCCCTCAGGGCTCTCAGGCCAGTGGTGCCCACCATGCTGGCAAACCTAGGATCTGCGTAGTCGGGGGAGGGTACGCGGGTGAGGTGAGCGAGCAACCCCCCACCCCACGCCGCATGCACCGCCGGCACCTGCTGACCTTTGCTCCCCACCCTCGGGGTGCCAGGTGCTGGCCCTGGTGGGTCAGGGGTGTTCCTCTTTAATAATCCCTGCCCCGGTTGGGCAGGTTCAGCGGGGAGGGGACCCTCCCACCCTCTCCAGTGTCTGAGGCTGGCACGGCTGGCCCCGCCCCACCGAGGAAGCCGCCGAGGCTCTTTCTCTGCCAGGCTCTCTCCCCGGAAACCACCAGGCCAGAGGTTTTGACCGGAGTCACAGGGATGGCGGCCCCAGCGGGGGGCTTCCCACCAAGCTAAGGGGACGGGCAGGAGGAGGAGGAGGCCTGATGAGTCAGGCCTGTCCATCCCCACTTCCTTAGTTGTGGTAGAGAGAATATGGGACCACATCTCACCCATTCTGCCTTGGGTGGCAAGGCTGGGGCCCTTGGTGTTGCGGGGCAGGAAGGGGTTAAGGGCCCAGAGGAAGCTAGGAGAGTGGGCAGAACTCCAGGGTGCAGCTCCCCAAGCCTGGAAGCGAGACCCAGGAATGCAGGGGCAGAGGCCAGCTTTCTGCAGACACAGCGATCTTCCTCCTGGCAGGGGTGGCTGAGCAGGGCCAGGGGCAGCGGGACAGGCCCGGTGGGTGCCGGGCTGCTTCCAGCCTCCAAAGCCCCTTGCCTGATGGCCTGGGACTAAGGGCCCCGTCTGTGCAGGGTGCCACGACGGAAGGGGTCCGCGTGGTTCAGAATGGGTGGCTGGGAGGTGGCGAGAGAGTGCAGTGTTGGGAAGGCCAGGGGAAGAGATAGAGGGCCAGGAGGGCGGGGAGGCCTGAATGCGGACAGTGTGGCCAGTGTTGGCTGCAGGCCACCAGTGACTGGAGGTGGGGGAGGGGAGCCCAGTGGGGGAGGGGAAAGAGGGAAGGGAAGTTCTAAAAAAAAAAAAAAAAACGTTGGGAGTTTCTAGCCCTGGCTTTTGTGAATTGTCCCTCCCACCAGCGCCTTCACCCCAGCCCCCTTGGAGTGAGTTAAATACTCCCCCCTCCCCCTCCATGTAATGAATGCCCTTTGCCACCCTGGGAGTAGAGGGAGGGGTGATCTTGACTGCTTCTGGCAAACTGCCTGCTCAGCACTAGAATTGGGCCTGTCCTTCACCGGCTGGCACACAAAGGCGCATGCCAGGCGCTGATTTCGTCTCCCTGTTTTTCTGGTAGAGGAGAACTGAAAAACCAACCGGGAATGGGAAGGGGAGCCCTTGCTCAGGTCTGCACAGTGGGTGACTTGGGAGTGAGCCTTAGCCCTTGGAGTGCCCCTCCTGCCCAGTGGGTGGCCTCTGCCAGGTTGAGCCTGGGGAAGGGGGGTATGGCAGGGGAGGTAGAGGATGGCACTACCACTGGAAGAAAGACGTAGTCTCCAGGTGGCCTGAGGCCTTGAAAACTGGGCCTGAAGGTGGACGTTCTGGAGTAGGTCTTCCGGGAGGACAGTCCTAGGAAGCCCTAGAGCCTGAGGTCAGATGGCCGACCAGGGGACACAGGTGAAGGGATGGGTCACAAGGAGCTGCAGGGATGCCCAACCTGGTGCCAGGCTGACCCAAGAGGGTCCACAGGTGCCCTTTGCTGAGCTCCTGGGATGTGCCATTCACACCCCACAGGGTTCTCTGGGGGGTGAGGCTGAGGTTCTGATGGCAGACAGCTTGTCTAGGGCACGTGGCCACTGCCTGGTTCTGTGCTAATTCAAGAACCAAGCTGTCTGCTCCACCATCCTGCAGAGAGGTACCCCATGGTGACTCATCCCCCAGAGCCTCTTGATGCAGACGTGCCCAAGGTTCAGAAACACTCAAAGAGGGTCACAGTGCTGGCACAACCAGGAAGAGAGTGCCTCCAGGCGTGAACTGCTTCTGCCTAACTCTCGGGGCCTAGATGTCTGTTGTGCCCAGCACTTCAAAAGCAGAGGGACAGAAACCCTTTCTTGGAGCCTGGTTTCAGGAGAGAGAAGGCAAGCAGGAAGCTGGGATCTTAACCTTGCACACTGGAAGACCCAAACTTCTCTTTTTTTCTCCAAATGAAATTTTCTAATGAGCTGAGCCTTGCGCATAGAGGCTGGAGCTGACCCCACAAAGAGAGGGGTACTTGTGTACCCATCAGTCAGAAGCTGGTCCCTCGGGCACTGGCCAGGTTCCAGATTCTAGCTCTGGTCTTACTATAGCTTGCACCCTCCCCAACTCATTTTCAGAAGTGCCAAGTTCAACTCTTCAGTGTTTGCTCCTTCCTTGGATCCCACGGGGTGCTCTGCACCTATGGTTGCCTGACTGAGCACATAAAAATCTAGGCTGCTTACCTAGTTAAATTCGAATTTCAGGTGTACAATGCCGAATTTTTTATTGTGAGTATGTCTCATGGAATATTTGAGATATAGTAATACTAAAATATAATAAAATGTATAGTTTATGTGAATTCAGATTTAACTGGGCACCCTGGATTTTATCTGCAAACCCTGTTTGGGTCCTGAATAGTCAACAAGGTCAGGGCCTGCCCACAGGGCAGTTTCAGTCCAATAGGAAAGAGACGGTGCAGAGAGCCGAACCCTATTGGTCCTGTACGTACAGTTATCACAATGACATTGAGTTTGTTGGTGTGGCACTGAATGGTTACTGGATGACAGTGGGGCCCTCCGCTGTGATTTAAGGTGGGGGAGGGGTATGCATGCAACAAGACCAAGACAAAGGATTGGGGGGAGACCAGAATTGGTCCCTCCATCTGTTGGCTCCCCTTGGGCTCCTGAATTGAGGCTCCTCCACACTCCTGCCCATCTGAACAGCAAACTTCTAGAACATACAAGGAGGGCAGAACAGGTCTGGTGGCAGTACCCACTCCCCTCACCCAAAACCTTTCCTTTCCCACACTTCAGTTTACCTGTCACCTGCAAAACCATGCTTTGACTGACAGTGAGGATGGAGCTGGTCAGGACAGAGCCTTCCGTGCTTCTGGAAAACCCCTTAAGTGCACACACAGGTTTTTTGGTCTGGTTTTGTTTTTTCACCAGGGAACATTAAACATCCTGTGTCAGATCCAAATGCCTTCTAATGACTTCTGGCCCAGACCCTCAGCATGACAGAGGGACCGATACCCAGCGCTGTTTACTCTAAACCCACTGCCAGCCCTCCCTTCTGGCCTCCACTCTCTGTAACCCAGTGGGCACCACCAGCCCTTGGGGTTCTGTCCTCACTCCCTGTGGTGGATTACCCTTTGACCTGGGGCCTCATCCTCAGCTCCTCCAGCCTCATCCTGTGTCACCAAGAATGACATTGGTACAGCAGAGAGAGAGGATGAGCCCCGGTGATCTCCAGTGGTTCCTTGTTTGCTGCGCCTCTGAGAGGTGAAGACTCTGAAGAGGAAACAGTACTGAAGGCGGTTATTCTTGGACACAGTGTCCATTTCCTGTGGCCATAGTGCAGAAATCGCCCCCATCCCACCCACCCCCATCCTCTCTTCCCTTTGCAATTACTAATAACAGCCGGCACTGACTGAGTGCTCATTACGTGTCACTTCTGGGCCATCATCTCTTTTCCTACTCACATGTCTCCATGCGGTAGGTCCTACTGTTGTCCCTTCTTACGGATGATCAAATGAAGGCTTAGAGGCTGGAGTAAACTGTCCCAGGTCAAATGTCCAGTAAACAGGGGAACAGACAGGAGTTCAGGGTAGCCTGTGTGTCTCCAGGGCCCATGCTCCCAGCTTCCAGCATTCTTTGGGTTCTTCAGAGGGCAGCTCAGGCCCCATCTCCTCTCTGAGGTTGTTCTAGATTATTCTAGCCCTTACCAGGGCCGGCTGTGCCTGAACTCCTTCAGTATTTACTGCCTCCCCCTACTGCTAACTTGCTGTCAATCAATTGCACACTGCCACATACATGCTCGCATGGGCCTGGGTTCCCCAACGAGGCAGAGCCTTGAGCCCCGGGAAAGTGACAAGCACGTCTTGGGTATTTTATGCACTAGCACAGTTGGTACACAAATCAATGCCCTGGGATCGGATATCGTAAGTGGGGGGGGGGCGCTTTCGGACAGTGACGCTGAGCGCTGATCCCTGCTCTGCGAGCCATTCACAAACAGTCCACGGACCACGGGGGGCTCTGCACTGCCCTCCGTGCCTCAGCCCCACGCCCCACGGCTGCAGAGCAGAGGTGGGGACTCAGGCTGTGTGCTCCCTTTCTCCGAACCGGGTGGACAGCTCACACACACACTCTTGGCTGCTCTGGGGTCCTGCTGCCCCGCACCTGATCCATTTGTGAGAGTTTCAGGAGACTCCAGGTAATTATGTGGTAATTGAATTTAGGGAAACAGACCCTAAGGATAATCCTGGAGTCAGTTCCAGGCCGACACATGGTTTAATTTCCGTATTTAGCTTGTGGTGCGTATTATATGGCTGCTGACGTCATGGCCAACAACTCCCCCTTTTGTATTTAGTTCTAACGTGAGGTTCAGGATGGTAGCAATGTGGGCAAGTCAGACACACACACACACACACACACTGTTAGTGACAAGCAGAGGATACAGCACACACCCCTCTTATTTTTGTATATGGCCTTTCCGTGAGCTGTGTGGGTAAGGCCTGACAATAGTAACAGCTCACCAAATGTTGCCTGTGATTATTATTTTGCTTAACCAATTATCTGTCCGTCCTCGAATCTAGATAGGGGAAAGAGAGCTGGTATTACCAAAGGAAATCCGAGATGCGTGTGCGTTGAAGTGTGTGTGCGTGCGTGAATGTGCGTGTGCGTGTGTGTGTGTGTGTGTGTGTGTGTTTAGGGCTGGAGGACGTTGCCGCGGTGCGGCTCACACTAACAGGACACCTCTCCTTTGCTGCCTGAGTGCAGGACCCTTTCAAACACAGTCTGGAGTTCAATATTGCCAACCAGTGGACTCCTTTCAACCTGCTCCAGGTGAAATGTAAACCTCCCTGGATTTCCTCCCTTTCCTGTTTCATCTGAGAAATTCTTCACTAATTCCATGGTATCTGGTTTCTCATTGTTTCGCTCTGCTTTAGATGGCCCCTTGGGGCGGGCTTTGGGAAGGTGTGCCTAATGCTCTCGGCCCTCCCAAATGACACCGGACCTACTGTCACCACCACCACCACCATCCTCCGAAACCTCTCGGAGAGCTGTGCATGTTGTCATGGCGACATGAGCTGGACCGTCCTAGGGACATGAGCAAATACTATCACAAAATCAGAGAATGGTCTTGGGTGGTCACAGAAGTGAGAAAAACGGAACAGTCATGCTAAGCCCCGCTGTAACATAATGCTGGGATTGTATGAATGTAACCGAATAACGGTGCGTCATCCATTCTTTGCTGAGGTGGCGCTGTCAGGCTTAAGGATAAGGAGGACAGGCCCGGTGGAGGAGGCCTGGGCCACTCCAGATGCAAGCAGGGGACCATCCACTTTCCTCTGCCTCTAAAGGAGGTGGGGTTACAAAATCATGTGAATGTTGGGGGGTGGGGAGAGGACAGTCTGGGAGCAGAGTCCTGGATGAACAGCGGAAGCGAGCATCCTCAGAGCCATTTCCTGCTTTGTTTTTCGTGCTCCCGACTCTCCCCCCAGTGCTGAGGGGGGAGAGGAAGCCCTGGGCCGCCCGGGAGACTCAGGAGGACCAGCCGGGTCCCCCTCAACCTTCGTGCATCTTCCCACAGGCTCCTCTCCTGGCATTGAAAATTATTTATGTTTGCAAATTGCTTTGGACTCACATGAGTTATTCCTCTTGCCTGCCAACAGGTCTGGGGATGGGAGAGAGTTATCGAGCCAGAGAGCTGAGAAATCCAGGGGTGACGGCAGAAGGGGCACTAAGGTGGAAGTCACGAGCCTTGGGATTTGGTTCCAACTCTGCCACTGCTGTGCCATTACTTCCCTTCCCCAGGGCTCGGGTTTCTTATCTGCAAAAGAAGAGGGTTGTGTGGTGTGTGAGCTCTGCCGTCCCCTGGGCCTGTGACCCCCGAAGAGGCCCAGACGAGTGTGGCGCCAGCTTCTTCACTGCTGCCTGACCTGCGCCTGGCAATCCTGCAGCCACTGAGTGCGCGGCAGAGGGTGAAGGTGTTACCAGCCCAGCCCGGGCGGCGGGCGGCGGGCGGCCAGAATGTTTCCTCTCTTAGTCTTGCTTCACACTGGTCCTTAGTGATGCCTTGTCCCCTAGACCAGCATGAAAGCAAATGTCTGCAGAGGGACCTGCAGAGTGGAAAGTCTCTGGGACTGATCCAGGAGAGAAACATACACAAATACCCCGAATAATCACCCAGTCGTGGGCCGGGCCTGAGCAGGATCGGCTCCCTGGCGGGTGGATGGGGTCATCTGTCGTTCAGAGAGGAACCATAGGGTCACGGGCTCCTGAAAGCTGGAGCAGAGAGAGGCCACGGGGTTTCTACTCCAAGTCCCTCACTCTACCAGTGGAGAAACTGAGCCCCCCAAAGATCAGAGCCAACACCAAGGTGAGTTAGCCATCATTCTGTGCCCACAAGTGGGGCAGTGCTCACCCAACTCACCTACTATAAAATTGGATTTATTAAGAGGAATAATGATAACATCATTCCAAGTTGAGTGACTTGGCTGCGTGCTGCTCTTGAGTGGCACGGTCTGGCTTCTAGTCTCTGCACTGTGGTTTGGGGCCCAACCCAGAGAGAAGATGGGAGGACCTGGGCTTCTTCCAATCCAGTGACCACCAAGTGGGGACGCAGGCTGTTGTGGGCTCTGCTCTCTGAGGTGGCAAGAAACCTGCTAACCTCCGAGCTTTGAGTTGGCTCTGCCTTGGCAGAAAGATGGTATTTGTTCATCCCTGGCCAAACCACAGCGAACCTCAGCCCTGGGTCTGCAGGGGAGTTCAGGGTGTGTGTAGGCTCTTATGGGAGAGGACCTATGGGGAGGGCAGAGGGCAGTTGGACAGTGGGGACAGGGCCTTACTTCCCTGTAGCTCGCCTCTTGCTCTGAAGCCTGCCCTTTCTCCTGGGCCTGGAGATGAGTTCCCAGGAGCGTGAGGTCTCACCGGGGCTGACTGTGGTGTCTTCAAGGTCTAGCCTTTCAGAGCAAACTCTCTGTGGCTCCATGCCATTCCTCCGAGGACTCAGAGGACGTAGCAGGTCTTCAGCTGTGGGCTAACCCGGTGTCCACTCTAAGTGGCACTTGCAGACATTTCAGTATTTTGAAGAGAGAGTGAGGAAGGGGTGAGACTAAACCAAAATCGTGAAAGGAGGCAGCAGTAGCGAGAAAAGGAAATCAGAGAGGACCAGAGATAAAGAGAGAGACAGACACAGAGGTAAGGAGATCAAATGGACCGGGACAAAGAAATGGAGAATGATCATAACAGAAACAGAGAGAGTAGGAGCAACCAGTGAGGGGACAGATCAAAAAAGATAAGGAGTGGGCAGCCGGATGGCTCATTGGTTAGAACGCGAGCTCTGAACATCAAGGTTGCCGGTTCGATTCCCACATGGGCCAGTGAGCTGCACCCTCCACAACTAGATTGAAGACAACGAGCTGCAGCTGAGCTTCCGGAGGGGCGGCCAGATGGCTCCGTTGGTTAGAGCCTGAGCTCTCAACAAGGTTGCCGGTTCGATTACCGCTGGGATGGTGGCCTGCGACCCCTGCAACTAAAGATTGAAAACGGTGACTGGACTTGGAGCTGAGCTGCGCCCTCCACAACTAGATTGAAGGACAACTTGGAGCTAATGGGCCCTGGAGAAACACACTGTTCCCCAATATTCCCCAATAAAATTTTTAAAAAAAGATAAGGAGAGAGACACAAAGGCCAAAAGAAGGCTGTGAGAAACCGAGTGATTCAAATAGCAGGTTAGAAGGAATCAAAGTTAATGTCACCAGTACTGGGACATGTGCCTTCAGATATGACGCACTGAGAAGGACATTACTCCAGTGTCATTCCTGCCCCAAATGCAAAGTCTGGCTCTAACCATGCAGCGAGATCAGGCATACTCTTCAAAACGCCAAGGTTAAGGAACCCAGAGAAAGGCAGAGGCCTTTTTGCAGCTCGAAGGAGACCCAAAAGACAGGACACTGAGGGGCGGCTGGTTGGCTCAGTTGGTTAGAGTGCGGTGCTCTTAACAACAAGGTCACCGGTTCGATCTCCACATGGGCCACTGTGAGCTGTACCCTCCACAACTAGATTGAAACAACTACTTGACTTGGAACTGATGGGTCCTGGAAAAACATACTTAAAAAAAAATTTTAAATAAAGTTTAAAATAATAAAAAAAATAATAATAATAATACAAGTGTGGTGACATAGTCCCAGAAAGCAGTTTCCAGGCTCTTGGCCTCACGTGGAAAGGTGCTCACTCGGGTAGTAAATGGTCATCAACTGTGATCAGATGGCCATCAGCTGTGGCTAGTTGGCCGTCAGCTGTGACCAGTGAGCCATTGGCCACTAATATAACTGCCGTGGCCATGCCAGCAGCGGATGGTGACTGGCAAGGGCAGATTGCAGTTAGCACGGTGGATTGCAGTTAGCAAGTGAGGTTGGTTGGCGGAGAAGCAGATGGCGGGTTGCGGATCGTGTGGCTCCTGCTTCCTGTGTCTCCAACCCAGCCGCCATGGAGAATATAGTGGTATGACTCCCCTATCTATGGTTCCGTGGGTGTTCCTTTTTGGCCTCACCACATTCTGCATTCTTATGTGGGGAGCGGGACCAGAAACCCCGCAGGACACCCTGCATGACAACAGGACACTGAATGCAATTCACAATCCTGGTTTGGCTCTCGGAACAAGGGGAAAAAATTATTTATAAAGAACAAATGGTAAAATGTCCTGATTTTGGTCCCATACAGTGGTGATGTAAGAGAATGTCCTTGTTCTCAAGAAAAACATTTCGTCATCATGGGGCACAAGGTCTCCAACTTACTCTCAAATAGTTCAGAAAAAAAATGTGTATGTTTACACAGAAAATGGTAAAGCAAATACCAGTCACTGCTGGGTCTGGATAAAAGATATATGAAAGTTCCTGCACTATTCTTGCAACTTCTCTGTAAGCTGGCAAAACACGCTAGGTTGTGATTTAAAAAACGGTCCTTGGAGTCTCCCCACTGTGGTTGGGGACAGGTGCTGGCTGGCACTGGAGCCTCGTGGCAGGGCTGGGAGGAACCAGAAGAGCCTCCCCATGAGGGTGAGGCTGAGAAACTTGCTCTCCAGAAGCTGAGAACATGGGGGTGACCTGCCCTGCCCCTCACCGCCTACTCAAAGGCCTGTTTTCCAACCCTTCACCCCATGACCTCAACACAAGCGAATGCAGGTCGGGGAGACTGAGCCCACAGCCACGAGAGCCCTGCAACTGGAGGGTCCGGCCACCTCAAGTTCAGCCTGGCCCCTCACGCTGCACAGCAGAACCCAGCCTTCCTCTTCGGCCACATGAGGAAGCAGGATGTGGCAGAAAGAGGCAGGATTAGACAGCCAGGCAAAGCCGGAGCCTGTGCCAGCCAGTCTGCACTCACCAGTTCTGTGCCCTGGGGCTCCCCACGGCTGGCTCCTTACCATTTAGGTCTCCTAAATGCCACCTTCCGAGAGAAGTCTTCTCTGACAATGGTGCCCTCTCAGTACCATCTTTCTTCTTCAAAGCTGGTATCCTTGTCTGAAGTTCTTGACTTTGTTACTTGTCTGCCTCCCACACGCAGAGTGGAAACTCCATGAGAGCAAGTCTTTGGCTGGCTCATCACTCTGTTGGCAGCTCCTAGAAGAACTTGGCAGGTTCACCAGACCTATTTGTTGAATGGAGGGAGGAAGGGAGGGACAGAGGGAGGAATGGAGACCACTGAACCTCAGTTTGCTCACCAGTGAAATGGACGTGACAGCTCCCGGTGCAGGACTTGTTATAAGGTTGCTCAGAGACAGGCTTAAGAGCATCCTGGGGTAGTGTTTGCCCAGAAGGGGCAGGAAGTAGCTGCGACTGTTAATATGATGGCCCAGGGCTGATCACAGCCAGCGCCTTCCTGCTCAGAAATTCTGTAATTAATCTGACCACCTGGTCATTTCTATTCATCGGGGGAAGGGTAGATTGGAAGGGGTAGATTACTGTGTTGTGATTTTTTTTTGTTTGGGAGTTTCTTTGTGTGTGTAGGGGGGTGGAATTTGGTTTTATTCAGTACTATGAGTGGGGCACGGTGCTGGAGCCAAGGTCCCCAGCCTCTGCCCTCCATACCTGACGCCACAGGAGTTCTGTGAATATGGGCAGGCTAGTGAGTCAAGCGTGGGTCCAGCCCTCAGAGATGCTGTGGGCCCCAGAAATACTTAGTCATGCCTCTCATGAAGGGATTCTAAATCAAAGCATCCAGGGGCTCCCAGACCGCCCTCCTCACACGGACCTGGGTCTTCCCGTCCTGATCGCAGAACATACCAGAAAAGAATCACCTTTCATTTCTCTCACTTGCCTCCCAGTAACAGGAGATAGGCAAAGTCAGCAGAGCGCAGGCAGTAAATGCCGGATGGCTGGCCAACTTATGCGTGAAAAAGTGAGGGAATGAACGAATGAAATCCTCATAATTTGGTTTCTTCCTTGGCACATATGACACTCTGGAAACACTGGGCTGACCCCAATCGAGACCTGACTTTCATCCCCCAGGAAAGCTGGCATTATGCAGGACTGTAGCACCCCGAGAAGCTCACCAGAGGTGACTGTGGCATCGCAAAGGAGTCTGGTCCCTTCTCCAACCTAATTAGGACGACAGGAGATCTTTTGAAACCCAAGCCCCAAAGAGACAGGAAGTAGCTGAGAAGGTGCAGGAGAAAGGCTTCAGAACCACATCCACTGACATTTGTTCACTCCTGTTGACTGCTGTGTGGCTTCCTTTGTGACATGTTGAAAGATCTAAATACATACCGGGCATTGCAGGAAACATACCACACAGGCCAATTTAGCTTGCCAAATCTTGGCAAGTCAGCAAGTGGGGACCATATTGACAGTTAGAACATTAGAGGTGATCCGGTCTGCTCCAGCCTCTTCCACAGGGGGCTGGAGAAATGAAATGTGCCTTCAACTCAGCACCACCTGGATCTCTGGCCCTCAAGCCATCTCTTTGTGTTGTCCATGCCTTGTGTGACGCGTGTGGGAAGTGCCATGTTGAATGGATTGCTGACAAAGGAAGAGACCAACTTGTGACCTGGTGTCCCAAATTCCCATCCTCAAGATAAGAGTGGGGAAATGGTCAGATCTATAAATAATGCTTTCAAGAGGCGCCCTTTCTGAAGCACCTCGCAGACTTGGCAGGCGTGGCTGCACACCGCTCGCTCTCTCACTGGACCTCGGTTAGCACTGAGCCAGGGACACGGGACCACAGCAGCCACCAGACAGTTCTCATCTCTTCATTTGATTTGGGCCACCATGCAGCTGCCCAGAAATACAATTGGATGGGGAAGAACCCTCCCCAAGGTTTGCAATCCCCAGGTCCCCCCAGTTAGGGTGATGCCCTTCCCCCAGGCTGACCGAGAATGCGTCCAGAATTCTAGGCTGCAGCTGGGATCTCCATCATGCCCTGCAGACATCCCTGTATCTTCCCCACTCTCGACTGGGCTCCCTCACCTGCTGAACTGAATGTCTCTGGCAGGTAGGGACTGTGTCTCTGTCACCATCATTGCCCAGAACGATGTCTGGAAGGCTTGGATAAATATTTACTGAATGAATGAGCTCTGTTTACAAGGTTGCAAGTCACTGCTGCTCCCTTTCTCCCCACATCTCCCAACCCAGCATCAGAAAAGAATAAAAATTCAGGGGATCCTGCTCACCCCTCACTGCTCTAAGCAGTGGCCTTCTTAAGGATTGTCCCCAGGGCTTCCAGGTCGGCTCATGGCAGTGGGAGGCAGAGAGGCACCTCTCTTTCCCTCTGTGGGTCTCAAGCGTAGTCTGTAGCTATTGGATTCTGTCCTTTACCCTTCTCTCATTTATGAAGGTGCTTGCTTTTGTCATAGCTAGTGAGGTGTCTTGCTCTCTCTTTGATAATTTTCAACATGAGTTTGAATTTAGGGGAGGTGCCAAAAGTGACAACAGCCCCTGGATAAACACCACTGCTTGGTCCCCCCATGGCCTAATAATGACAATCACTCACAATTAAAGATTGCTCACTGGACCAGGATCCACGGAAGAGCCCTTACACACTTTCTTTCTTTTAATCCTTGCTATAACCTGATGCGATTCAAACCATTATTACCGCCTGGAGGAAGTGGATGCTCGAGAGGTCAAGTGCATAGCCCGGGCTCACAGAGCTAGTGAGTGGTGGAGCTGGGGCGTGGATGCAGGTAGCCTGGGCTCCTAACCATGGTGCCACACTGCAGGAGTGTCAGCATAGCCACAACTACCCACCCATCAGAGGCACCAGCTGGGAACTGAGATAACCTCACCAAGTGAGCAGCTCCTGGGACCCTAGAGTCACTGTAAGGTTGGAGCTAGAAAGAGCCAGAGAGACTTCAGCACACCACCCCTCATTGCACAGGTGGACACAGTGATGCTTTAGCTGGCAAAGCATCCAAGACCAGGAGGGAACAGCCCTTCTGCCTATGGCCCCCACTTTGGGGTCTACTCTCAAGGCAGACTGGCTGAGAAGAGTCAGCTTGATATGGAATGGGACCTGCTCTAGTTTTGGTTCAGACCTGAACACCCTGGCTTGTTCCAAAACTGGCTCAGCCCTCTGGAAGTCCCCCAGGTTGAACATGGCTTTACAATAGCCTTTGAAATAATGAGCTGAGGTTAACACATCTGGGCTACAGACCTGACAATAAACTCCCCTCTCCTCACACCTGAGTTTCTTTGCAACCTCTTCTCTCCCACAGTCATGAACTGACAAGAGCATTTTTATTCACCACCTTCATTTCATGGTTGCTCCATTTCCATGGCTTCTCCATTAATGCTCAAGCTTTGGGCACAGCCTCATAGGCTCAGCTGTCAGGTCTAAGGATCCTGAACCAGAAGCCCGGAGTTGGTCAGGCAACCGCATCCTGGCCTTTCCTGCAGCCCCCAGCCCCGGATTAACCTGTTATGTGCTCTCCATAGCACCAATACTTCTTCATGGTACTTACCAAGACAATCAATTGTATACAAAGGGTGCAAAAAAAATGTATACACATTTTAAGAATGGAAAAAAACTGTATTAAAATTGTAATACTCGGGGCCGGCCCTGTGGCTCAGGCGGTTGGAGCTCGGTGCTCCTAACTCCGAAGGCTGCAGGTTCAATTCCCACATGGGCCAGTGGGTTCTCAACCACAAGGTTACCAGTTAGATTCAAGGTTGCCAGTTCAAGGTAGCCGGTTCAACTCCTGGAGTCCCCCAAGGGATAGTGGGCTCCGCCCCCTACAACTAAGATTGAACACGGCACCTTGAGCTGACCTGCCTCCCGGATGGCTCAGTTGGTTGGAGCGCGGACTCTCAACCATAAGGTTGCTGGTTCAACTCCTGGAGTCCTGCAAGGGATGGTGGGTTGCACCCCCTGCAACTAGCAACGGCAACTGGACCTGGAGCTGAGCCTCGTCCTTCACAGCTAAGACTGAAAGGACAACAACTTGACTTGGGAAAAAAAAGAAAAATAGTCCTGGAAGTACACACTGTTCCCCAATAAAGTCCTTCCTGTTCCCTTTCCCAATTAAAAAATATTGTAATACCGGTAACAAAAGATGAATACAAGTCATGTGCATACATTTTTTTTTTTTTGGCACCCCGGTATATGGTGGTGGTGTGTGGCCTTTTTATTGCTGTCTCCTTTCACTTGGCTTTAAGCTCCAGGAGGTCAGAAGCCAGGTCTGTTTTGTGCATAAAAATACCCCTAACTCTGAGCACTGGGCTTGACCAGCACGGAGAAGTGCCTGGGAAATCTTTGTTGGATGAATAAGTAGGAGGATGAATGGATGGATGAATGATGGATGGATGAATGAATGGTGGAAGATGGATGGATGGATGGATGGATGGATGGATGGATGGATGGATGACAATGGATGAATGATGGATGGGTGGATACAGAGAGAATGAGTGGAAAATTTTCTAGGATGCCAGATTACCAGAAAGGCATCTGAAGCTGATCACTGTCCCCCTGAGCAGAACAGTAAGGCTCAGAGGGCCCAGAATAGTGCACTAATTCTTCCCCCACCTTCCTTCCCCAACTGCAGTCTCTTTAGCCACCACCCTGGAGGCCTCCTGCTAAAACTGCCCCAGAAGTCTTTCCCTGTAACCAGCAGCCCGTTGGATTAATGTCAGCTTCAGGTGGTTGGGGAATGATACTACAGTTGACGCTTGAAAAACATGGGGGTTAGGGACACTGACCCTCCACGCAGTCGAAAATCTGAGTATAAATTTGACTCTCCCAAAATTTAAGTTGTCCCTTAGTATCTGTGGGGAATTTGTTCCAGGATCCCCCTGGATACCAAAATCCACAGATGCTCAAGTCCCCTCTATGAAATGGTGTACATTAATTCATCAAGTCAGCCTTCTGCATCTGCAGACTCCCAACTGCAAATCAAAGCCAGTACAGGTGTTTATTGAAAATAATATGTGCATTATTTGACCTGTGGTATTCAAACCCACGTTGTTCAACAGTCAGTTGTACATTCGCTCTTCTGTTCATTTGGCTTTTGCCCCCTTCTTCCTGCACGTGCTGCTCCCAGGAAGACATTAGGAGTACCCCAGTAACTGTGGGGGGAAGCGGATGGGCAGGCTGGAGGGACAGCCATGAACTTCCCAGAGGTGCACAATATGGGGTTGTTGTCTCATTTTACCTTGGGATTCCCCCAAGAAGGAGAGAAGGTGGACTGGGGAGAAGGAGGACGGTCTATTCTTGGAGACACTGGTTTCCTGCTTCTGCTGCCTCCATGCTGATGACACATGGGACTTCACAGACACCTTCTTTATGCCCTCAGTGCAGGGCCTAGAACAGTGCTAGGAACAGAGGTGCATTTGAGGAAGCTTTTCCATATTTGCGGTGGCAAAGAGGACAATGAACAGTAAAGGCTCTCCTCCCCACTACTTTGTAGTTCAGGCAACTACAAACTGTTATGTCCCAGAGTCCTGCCATGGCCCCATTGTACAGATAAGGAATAAGAGGCCTGGAGAAATTCAGCCCCAGCAGAGTTGGGGTTCACAGCCAGTTGTGGACTATACTTCTGTTTTGTCTGTTTCCTGGTATCTTGAAGGTGGAGTCCCTAGCTGTCCTTCATTCAGTTATTCATCCTTTGACCACAGCAGGAATTCGCTCCATGATTTCCCAAGACCTTAGCGAACTTTGGGGTGCCCCTAGGGATCCAGTCCTACCCATTCTAGAGCCCAGATTGTTGATGACTGCTCCTACTTTTGACCACGTTTAAATCCAGCTTCCCCTGCAACTCCCTCCCTTTTCATCTGGACTCTGCCCATGGGGAGGAGGGGGCAGGACTCCAGGTGCTGGCAGCTCTGGGGGACAGCCTTATCAGGAGGGTTCCCCAGCCAACCAGGCTGCCCCCACTCTGCCATCCTCTGCTGAAGGAGACCTGTACCCTCACCCTTGGCTCTCCCTCCACCCTGCCCCCAACACTCTCAGAAGGGAGACAGCCTCTACCTAGTACGGGGTGAAAGAGTAGCCAGCACCTCTTCCTTGTTCTTCTCACCACCGACCCCCACCCCTAACTCCACCCCTACCCCCAACTGGTTTCCTTAAACCTTTCAACCTGGCCTAAAGGGAATAAGCCAGCGATTGCTCCGGTGTGGGGAGGGGGAGGTGCTCCAAGGGCAGACAGCCCTGTCCTGCTCCCTCCCCTGGTTAACTGCAGCGGAGAGAGGAAGCCTCAGGTAGCAGGCAAGGGTGGGCTGGTCGGGGAGGACACCCACCCACCACACCAACACTGCCTGTGGGTGCTGGCTGCCTCGCCTTACCCCAAAAGAGCGAGATGGAGATGGAAGGGGGCGGGACTCGGAGAAAGCTTACCCGCCGCACCTCGGCCCTGCTGACTCGGCAAAGCGGGCTCCGCCGGCCCCAGCCCCGCAGGAGGAGTCGCTGGGGCCCCCGAGAGAGCTCGCGGGAGCGGCGCCCTCCACCAGGTGTGCCTGCTTGCCCTCCCGCGGTCCCCGCCCGGCCCGGAGACGCTGGCGGCCGGCCATTTTCCCTTCTCGCCCCAGCGGCCGTCGCAGCGCAGCCCGGTACAGCGGCGGAGCACGCTCGCCACCTGGCCGAGGCCGAAGCCCTGCGGCCACACAACGTCTCCGCCCCGGGGCCGGGGTCCGCTGCCGCGCGCCAATGCAGTCGCCACAAGGCGGGTGGGACCAGAGCATCTGGCCTTACCCTCTAGGGGGTTTTCATCGACAGGAGCCGCGGGTTGGACGTGGGGTTTCCGTTGCTTTCTTGGGGCAACCTAGGGAAATGCTGGCGGAGTGTTTGAAGCACGTGCGCAGACCGGCTGCGGGACCACATGCCCACCCTGTCACCAGCGCGGGGCTGCTCCGGCCTCTTCCTCCTGCACTCCCATCGTTACCCCACGCAGTAGCCACTCGATTCTGGGGCTCAGCTCAGTGTCCCAACCCGACCGTAAGCGCCCACAGGGCAGCCGGCGTCTCGGACGACGCGTGCAGGGTGAGGGCAGGAGCCGGCTCTGTGCGGGTCTTCTCCGCCTGGCGGCTGACGCCGCGATGAGAAGCGACTTCGGCCCAGAGTGGCCAACCACCGGTTTTCGCATCGAGTGGAGACAGGGTGGGGAGAGGCCCAGAGGCCCGCAGCACGCGGGCGGGAGTGTCCTTTTGCCGCCTGCCCGCTGGGCAAATCCATTCACTGCAGAGGCAGCCGAGGCCACGGCGCAGCCGGGCTCACCCCACCCTGGGAGCTGGCCGCCCGCCGCCTGGGGAGGCTTGGGAAATGGGCGAAGTGGTCAGACTGGTTTCCGGAGCTGGGCTCGGAATCCACGCGGGCTGGCAGGCGCTGGTTGTGGGGGACTGAACCTGGCCAAGCAGCGCAGGAGAGGCCACCCCCGGAAGGCTTTGTTTGCCACCCTCCAAGGCGACCCTACGGGATGGGAGTAGAGGGGGACAGCAGGCGTCCCGTTGGGGAAACCCAGTTTTCAGGTGCGAAGCAGCAGACTCAAACAGGCCTCCCCAAACCCCTGGTGCCCAACCCCCTCCAGTCCCGTCCGGATGTTGGCCAGCAGTGCTTGGAGGAGTGACTCGCGTCCATCAGTGAGCCTGGGCTTTGATCTTGGTGTTTGAATGAAATAAGGGGATGAGTGTGTGAGGAGTCCAGCTCTGCCACCAACCTTCTGAATGACCTTGCACTAGTCATTCTCCTCTCCCAGCCTGTTTCCTCATCTACCACTGTCCCTTCCATTCTGACTCTCCTAGGAATCTAGGTGGACAGGGACCTGGGGAATCAATCGCGGGTCGGTGGAAGGGGAAGGGATGCGTCCAAGCCGCTGACTGTGCTCCCTGGGGGGGGGGGCGTAGAACAATCCTGAAGAAACCTAATCCGCTATTTGAAAGCGTGGGCATCCTCCCACCCCAGGCGCTGGGGACTTGGGGATGGAAAAGTGGAGTCTTAGGGGAGCAAATTTCCATCAAGGAGTAGTGTGGCACTTGATGGCATAGGCTGGCAGGAGCCAGGTTCTCCAGGAGTCTCTGAGCTGAAGAACGGCTGTCTCACTCTCCAGCACACATCCCATAACCCCCTAGGTCTGGAAGTCCTGTGAAGGGGCCTCGAAGGAAGAGGCTGAGCAAACTGGGGGATTGCGTTGATAGCACTGCCATCCCAGAAAATGGAGTGTCGAATTTCCCCTTTTCAGCAGCTGCTGGGCAGCTAGAGGGGTCTCCAGAGCTGCCCACGCTGTGGTCTTCTTTTAGGTTCTTTGGTGGAAAAACTGGGGCGTGAGGTAGGCACTACGCGGGGCGGTGGGGGCTCCAGGACTAGTGACCACCCAACCTACCCCATCAAAAGAAATAAGGAACTCAGAGCTAAAAGAGTGCCCAGCCCTCATCATCGCCGCGCCTGCGATGGACCCCCCCTTCCCGCAACCAGGGTGGGCTGCAGCGAGGGAGCGGGTCCAGCCCAGCAACCCGCGCGGAACGGGGATCCCGGTTGATCCTCTGGAGCTGGGCGAGTGGCCGTCGCGAGCAGAGCCCCCCCCCGTGTGTGTGGGGGCGCTCTGGCCCCTTGGGAGGGGCGGGGCGAGGGAGAAGCCACCGGGGCCCCAGGCCACTCAGGCAGGGTGTGCTGCAGGGGCCCCCGCAGGCCGGGGGCGGGCTTTGTCTGCGGCATCTCCGCTTTGGGAAGGCGCCAGCCCGGGTACAAGATGGCGGGGAAAGGGTGGGATCGCAGGCGCTCGCCACGCGGAGCGCCCCGCTCTGCCTGCACTGCAGCAGGGGGAGGGGCGGGGGTGCAGGCGACACTGCGCGCCCCCCACCCCGCTCCGGCCAATGACGGCCCCCCCCACCCTGCCGGTGACCCCGCGCCTCTCTGTCCCCGCCGCCTCTGTCTGGCGGCCGCAGCCTCTGCCTCTCTCCGCAGAGCCCCGGCCGCGGCAGCTGCAGAAAATGGCTGCCAAAGCGGCGCCAGTCGCCACGCTGCCACGGGCGGGGGCAGGCGCCGCAGCCCACCCGCAGCCTCGCTCCCTTCCCCCGCCAGGGGACTCTCCGCCGGGAGCCCGGACACTGGCGGGCACCAGGGAGCAGGGGCCGCGGCGGGGGGCGAGTGGGGAGGGGGAGGGGCGATTACCTGCCGGTGGAGGGGGAACGGGGTGCCTGGGGGACAGTGTAGGAGGGCGCTCACGGTCTGTCCCCCCAACCCGCATGACCCGTGCCCTCACGAAGTCATGGCGCCCGGGTGGGAAAATGCTAATTGGCTGTTGACCTCGGTGACCGCGTGCCGCCCCCACCCATGTAGATATCGCGGTCCTCAACCCACCCCCACCCCGGTGTGGGAGCTGGGCTGGCCAGCGCTGACGGCCCCCGCAGAAAAATAAATTAAAAAGCTATATGCGTGCCGACTGCAAAACGACCCAAGCCCGGAACTCGCCGAGAGGATCCGAGTGGATTCTCCGGCGCCATGAAGCGCAGCGGCGGTGGCAGCTCAGCAGGTGCCGCGCGTCCACCCTCGTCTCGACAGGGAGCCGCTTCCCGACCCCCGCCCAACCCCGAGGCACCCGCGGCCACCGTCCGGCTCCCTGGCAGCCCGGCCCAAGCACCCTATCTGAGCGCCAAGGAAAGCCCGGGGCTCTGGAGAGGGCTGCCCAGCGTAAGCTGGAGACCCCGCCTGGGGCGCGAGCTCAGGACAGGGCCTGCCCCACCCCGGGCGGGGAGGAAATTGCCCCCTGGAGCCCCAAGCAGGATTGTTGAGGAAATAACGAAAAGTGCGTACAGAGGACCCGTGGGTGGGGTCGAGCTCCGGAGTCGGGACCACTTGTCAAAATCAAGAGGGTCCGTACCCCCCTCTTCCCCTAACTCGGAGGAACCCAAGCCCAGTGGGGCCGGCCGGAGGGGAAAGGTGTGTCTGTAAGTTTGGGGCTTTATTTTTCCACCATCTGCAAGTTCTCTCTCACCCCTCCCACCAATTGCATTCTCGACTCCGGTGATTTCACCACCACTGTCTGGAAAATTCAAATTTAATAAATAAGAGGGCAGGAACTAGGAGCCAACAGGTCAGAGGAAGAGGTTTCCAGCTTCGAGAGAAGTTCCTGCTCTTGGGGTTTAGGAGTAGAGAAGAGGCGCGCTTAAGGAGACACGTCCCTGTACGAGGAGAAGTCGGAGGACATCCGGGCCCTCATCCCGTCTCCCCACACTGGGAGAAGATATCCATGTACCTAAGCACACAGAAACTTGGGGAGGGGGATTTTTAATGTAAACGACCTGGCTAAATGGGCGTAGGCATGCGCGGGGCGGGGATGGGCTATGCAGGGCCAACGAGAGGCTGCACCCGGACACCCACAGATTTTCCAGGGCTCGGAGAGGTCTCCATAGCACAGGTTTGGCGCTGGGCGCAGACCCCGGCAAACCCTCTGTCCCGAGTGCATTCCCAGCCCCTGCGCAGGAGGGAAACTGTGCTTTCTGCTAGGCAAAACACCGCGACAGCAAATCTCAGCCAAGGTCAGAGAGAGATACATGCTGGCACCAAAGGCTGCTGCGGCCGCACAGCTTCCTTCCGCAGAAACAGCGAGGAGGCGGCGGCCGAAGCTAACTCGATCCAGCAGGCAGCGCCCTCCCCAATCTCGCACCCGCGTTCCCTGGCAGTGCCCGCTTCCACTACCTTCCCCCGGGAGGGGACAGATTGGGGAATTTGACATTTGGAAGGGAAGAAGGGCGAGGATGCCCGAGACCGAGGAGCGGTCACACGGGTCATCGCCCCCGTTCCCCATCCCCCACCCCAGCCGGCCTCTTGTGCGATCCCCACCTGCGCGGTGTTCAAGGCTCAGGCTTCCCAGTAGGGGGCATCGCTCCGCGCCTCCGCGAGGCGGCGGCCCCAGAGACAAGCTCGGTTACAGGCAAAGTCCCCAGGACGCTAGGGTACCCATTGTCTTAGCTGTCCCCTTTAGGTCCCCTGGGGACAGGAGAGGGTCCCCGAGGGGGTGGCTCCAGCCACCGCGGCGTCGCTAGAATAGGAAAACAGGCGCTTCGGAACCGGCGACAGCCAGGGAGGGGTCAGCCGGACACCTGTGCATGCGTGCGCGTGCGCGCGCCTCTGCGCGTGAGGGAGGGGACGAGGGGAGCTCCCCCGAACTGCAGTGCCTTTGCTGCCCGAATTTGAGGCAAATGGGAGCCTCATCCCTGGAGGAATAACGTCGTCGTCTCCTTCCGTGGGCTCCCGCGGGCTCTGGTCCCGCGGGTGGGCCCAGCTCTGGGCACCTGACCCGCAACCACCGCTCTACTGCATTTTGCCTGGAAACCCGAGGGTGGCTCTTCCAGTGCATTTTTCTCCCCGCATAAAGGTTTTCTTTTTTTTCCCTCCTCTCAACAATTGACAATTTTTTTAACGTAACCTTTAAATGAGACATCGATTTATCATTATTATGATTGCATTCAGAAATCCAGCCCGAAGGGACACCCTGGGAAATGGTAATTTGGTGGTACCTAGGGCTGTTTGTGGTTTAGCACATCCCTAGCCCCGAAAGCACATTTCTTCCGCGGCTAATTGCTCTGATTACCTTTGGGGCGGGGGAGGTTTGTATGTGTGTGGAGGGGCACTCAGACTGTTCCCACAGCCCCGTGCGTGCACGCCGCGGACCTGACGCTGCGGTGGCTACTGCCGCAGCGATGCACACACTCCCTCCAGCTCCCCTCCCGCATCCGGGCCTTCCCGCTCCTCCACCGCCGTTCGCAGGGTTTGGGGAGGGGGTGCGTGGGGTGGAAGTGGGAGCCTGCGCCGAGGGAGCGAGGACAGGCCGAGTGGGAGGAATGACAACTAGGCGGAGGGGGAGGGGGACAACCGCGGGGAGAAAACTTGGGGAGACGTTGCAGGCAAAAATGGGGGTAGGCATGGAGGGGGTGCAGCGGCGAGAGGCGGGGACGCGGAGAGAGAGAGAAAGGGAGGGGGCGGGGAGCGGGCGGGGGCGGCTGGTTGGTTTCCACTCGTGAGAGCCGGTTGCCGAGAGACGCGCGGGCCAATGAGCGTGCACCAGCTCAGCCCGGCGCCCGCCGCGTGCCCTTATATGGTGAGGCCGCTCGGCGGGCGCTCGCGCACATCGCCATATAAGGGCAGGAACCTAAATACAGTCTATACCTTGTTCTCCGCTCGCGCGGCCGCGGCCCCGGCGATCGATGAGCGCGCTGCCGAGCGGGCTGCGGCGCGCCGGCCCCGGGAGCGGGCGGGGAGGAGGCCGCGGTGGCCGCACGGCCAGGCCAGATGTGTTCGGCGCAATGGCATCCCGGGCCAGCTGTGGCGATGGAAGGTGTCACCCTTCACTGCCAGGCTCCCCTTTTTTACCTCCCGCTCCCCCCCTACTGTTTCCGAGGTGCAAATGCAAATGAACCAGTGTTGAAATCTAATTGCTTTTGTTTAAAAAATAATATGAGAGAGTCTGTATTGAGTCTGAGCAAAGGCCTAGGATCCCGATAAACTGAACCCAACGCCTAGGGCTAGGGGAGGAAAGAGACCTGGACTGTGAGTTGGGGGTTCAGAGTCCCTCCAGCTGTTTCTCGAGGCCTGGCCCATCGTGCGGTCATCTGGGGTCCGGCTCCCCATTTCTCCGACCACCTCGACGTCAGGCCTGGGAGAGGTCCCAGGCTCGGGCCTGTGGGGCGGGAGCTGCGTGTGGCCTGGGCGGCGAGTACCCGGGCGGGCGTGGGCTTGGAGCCAGCCCGGCGGCAGAGGGAGAGGTGAGAGACGTCGCTGTCACTTCTCTCTCTGCTGTCGTTGTACCAGCCCGCTCCCTGACGCCAGGCCGCATGCAGTCGGCAGTGACAGGCCGGAGGGATCCGCGGCCCACCTACAGGATTGGGCCCACGCAGGCGGGATCAGACAGCGGCAAGGGAGAGGAGGAGCCCCAAGGGGTCTCTTTGAGACGGGAGTTGGCACAAGGTGGAGCCCCAGAACATCCCGTGAGGCTCCGGGAACCTCGGTTCCTGCCTGTGCCCCTGTGCTGGCTATCTCAAAGTCCTGTACCCAGCTGGCTGCTCCGCTAGCCTTCTCTCTCTCCCCTTCTGGCGGTTCTCTTTGCCCACCAGGAGAGGGGGTTTTTGCCTCCTGCGGGTGGGGTTCTGGATGGGGTGCAGCCCCTGGCCAGGACATGTGGGGCTGGGGAGGAGCCTCAGGCTGGGACCTGTGCTGTGTGGGTGCAGTTCCCCAGCCGGCTGAGTGGCACCGCATGGTGTTGCAGGTGAACGTCCTTGGCATAGCCTACCTTCCCAGCACTCCCCACCATCTATGGGGCTGAGGCCTTTTCCTCCCACCGTTAGCAGGGGCATGAGAGACTCCTAGAGAACCCCAGCTTGCCAGCAAGCCAGTGGTCCTGGAGAAGCCTGTGCACCTGGACCAGTGGCCCCCCGAGTCTGAGAGAACCGTCTCCCAACACACACTCCAAGGGCACCTCAGGTGCCCTTCTCCTGGCAGTTTGGACTGGGGCTGTGTTGACCTTGCCTTGACTTCCCTAGTTCCTGGAGATGGCACGGAAAGAGCCTCTCGCCTCCGAGGCGTCCATTTCCAGTAGCAGGATGCCACCTATAGAATGTACCTGGAATTAGTCCTCGCTGTTTGCCTCCAGCAGCGTGGTGCTGGTGCGGGAGCTGGAGAACGACCTCCGTTGTCCCCAACCATGGTTGGGGCTGGAGAGGGGGTCTGGTCACGCAGTGCTTCCTCCAGGATTCTTCCTCTTGCCTTCCTGGGTCCCCTAACTAGGTGTTTGGTAGCTCTGTGCCTGGCATTGTTGGAGAAACAGACCAGTATCTGTGCAGCTGGGACAGGAATTCACTGCTCTCACTAGAAGTCCCCGTGCTTTCTGGGCCATCAAAAACTCCAGGGTTCTGAGTGCTGGCTAAGGTGAGGCGACAACGGTTGGCCATCAATGATTAACAAGTATTTTCTAAAGGTTTTGGGATCTCAATAAACCTACCCAAATGAACCCAAATGTATGGAATCTGGAGACGAGGCAGGCTTCTCCGAGTCTGCCTGCTCCAAATTATCATTTTACGAGGAGAGACGGAGGTCGGGAGAAAGAAAATGACTTGTCCAGGGTAACTCAGCTAGCTCAGGTCTGGACACAAATTTCTTCATTCCCAATCCACTGCATTATGCAGGCTCATCTCAGCGGCAGCCAAGGCACCGGCTTCGTGGTCCAGGAACCCTGGAGCTGGCGCGTGGGGACCTGTGGTGGCTGTCTGACTAGCTGTTCCAGAACTTGGAACTGACTGCCATTGATGGCAGCCAGTCACTCTGCCAGGGCAGCTGGAGAGGAGGCAGGAAAACTGTCAGACTCCAGTCCCAGGTTGCTGGGTTCCTGGTCTCACGAGAGTCTGGGAAATCCAAGAGCCAGAAAACCCTCTCTACACACAGGGGGGGGTGAGGGAGGGGGCCGGGTTCTCTCACACCAAACCCCATGGCTCAGTGGAGCAGCATCAGGGCAAACTTGCTCCCTGCTGAGCCTGTTTGCCCACTAGACAGAGCTGCCCTGGCATCTCCTGTTAGGCCCCTCAACTCCTGGGCAACAGACCTAGATCAAACCCTGTCATGTGGCTTAACTTCATCCCTGGCACAGTACTTAACCGCTCTGAGCTTGTGTCCCATCTTTAAGTGCGATAAATAAAGCCTCCCTCTAAGGGCTATGAAGAGGAAAGAATAGAAGGGAAAAGTTTGGGAAGCATCTAGTGCAGAGCTTGGCGTGAGGCAGCCCTTGCTCAACCCATGCCTGCCACTCCTGCATACCTCTTGTGCCCGGCTGGGCACTAGGCTGTGGGATGCAAATGGCCATAAAACATCATGCACACTTGAATTAGCGTAGAAACAGGTACTTCTGAGCACTCCCCGGCAGCCGCACCCCGGGCAGCCCCTGCCCGACACTTGCCTAAGCCCATCCTCTGCCCTGCCCCGCCCCAGCTGTGACCCAGGACCCAGAGGTCTAGCCCAGGGCTGGTCTCCCGGTGCATCTGTGCGAGCTCCAGTGTAGCCAGCCCCAGGATCTTTCCCTTCCCAGAAGGGAAGTGCCTGAACCCACAGAGACTGGAAGAAGCACTCCTTATTCTAGGAAACTGAGCCTGGGACCCCTCCCCTCAGCCTACAAAAACAGAAGGTGTGTGTGTGTGTGTGTGTGTGTGTGTGTGTGTGTGCGCGCGCGCGCGCGCGCGCGCGCGCCCGGTATGGAGTTGATGCTTTCCTAGGATCCAAAGCACTCTCTATGTGGGTCCATTACAGGTACCCGTCAGCAATAAAATGGAAACGAGCCAGCCCATCAGGCAGGTGGGAATACTGATTTTTCAGGGAGGAGCCTGATCTTGCGTGCAAGAGTTGAGGGCACTTCCCTGGCTTGGCTGAGCTGGAACAGGGGCTGCGCAGCGTTGAGAGCCACAGCTGGAGGGACGTGGGGGTAGCAGACAGCTGAGTAGCAGATTGGGTGGGGCAAGAGGCTCTGTCTGAGGCTCAGGTCATCTCCGCCACGCCGGCTCTCCTCCATCTCCCTGCCCATCCCTTCTCTTCACACTTGCTCTGGCACACCTTCACTCTCAGACTCACATCGCTGCGGTGGTTGCCCGCTCACGCCTCAGCGGAGACCCGCGACACCCTCACTTGCTTCTGAGTGGTCCGGGTGCCTTTAAAGCCCAGCCGGACCCCGTGATCCCCCCCCCTCCACACACACACACACACACACACACACACACACACACACACACTGCATTCACCCTCTCCATTTCAAATGCACACTACCTCCTGGATCAGACTGCAGAGTGGGGCTGGAACTTTTCTCCTGACCGGACTCGGGGATTTGTCTCAGAAGTTCCTGACTCTGGGAGGAAAGCTCACCACCCCGCCGCCCCACTCTGTGGCCTGAGACGGCGACTCCGCCATTGAAGCCCAGCGTCGCGAGGCCCGCGCCCCCAACCCGCTGCGCCCTTCCAGCGGGGCCGGCAGCGCCTCTTTTCCCGTGGGCTGCTCTTTGTTCTCCGTCGGCTGGGGCCAAGTTTTCTCCAGCTCTGGGGCACACGGAGCCATTGCTCGGCCCCTGCAGGTTATATGTCCTTCCCCTGTGGAGGGGAGGCTACTCGTGAGCCCGAAGGTCCGACCCCTCCTCTCAGCGTGGGATCGGGGGGAGTAGGGAACACAGTTCGGGATCCACTGCCCCGACCTGCTGGAACATCCCCGACGGGAGAACGAGGTGAGCTGGACACGTCCTCCTGCAGACTTAAAAGGTTTGGGAAGTAGAACTGGCAAGGCTCTGGACTGGTCTCTTCCTCTACAATTCATTCCGTGTCCTCCCTACTTTCCGAAAGGGAGAAACTGAGGCTGGATCCTGGGGTTGTGACTGGGAGGCCAGGAATCCCACCTCCCCCTAAGAAAAGATTTGTTCGGGTGTTCCAGGGTGCCCTTCCCATGGGTGCCCTTCCCCCAGGGAAAAAGTTGTGATAGCACACACGCCGCTAGAAAGAAGAGAATTCCTCGGGGGTGGAGCTGCTCCACCCAGGCAGGTGTAAAGAAGTCGGGACCGAGACTGCGTGAATGAACCCAGAAGAAAGAGGAAGGAGATGCAGCCAGACCTCCCTGTCCCAACCCAGCAGCCCCCACTCTCCAGAGACACCCCTACCGCACCTCACCGAGCAGAAACAGCCGGTACTAAGGTTCCGCCCATTTTCTCTTCTGCTTGCCCATCTCACTCAGCAGGTCGCTCCACCCGCAGCAGTTCCTAATCCTGTTTTTTCCTGTAACCTTGATTTTATAAGGAACTTAATTATTTTAAAAGAAGTGACCAGGATGGTGTCTTCTTGGTGGCAAGCCCGAGCTGCCGCCGCCTCCTTAATTAAACGTAAAACTTGCATCTTTTCGGAAGAGATAGGGAGTTCTTGTCCCTTGTGGGATGCGGGGTCGCAGACGGATGTCCCACCCTTTTGCTCACTCTGTGCACTATTTACTGGGGGACAGGAGACATTGGCTTTGGCGGGGACAAATTCTATTGCAAAAATCCTCTGGATCCCAGAGTCACCCTGAAAGTGGCCCTCGATTATAATTCGGGCCCAAATTCATGTACCATATTTATTTGTGGATTTCTCCCTCCCACTCCTCTTCATATTAAAATAGATCAAAAAGACGTTTTTAATGCATAAAAGCTGTTTCCTCCACACAATGCCCTCACCACCACCCACGCTCCCTTTTTTTCTGCTTTGAATCCAAAGATTTCTGCTGCCCCGGTCTGCGCAGTGACCATCTGAGCAAGGAAGTGCTTCCTCTCCATCCCTTCAAAGGATGGGGAACGGAGCCCTGGAGGGGCCAGAGCGCTGTGGGCCCGACACTTTTTTATCTGCATCAGGCCACAGGTGGACCCTCTCCTCCCTCTGCCCTGCGCCATCTTCAAAGTCTGCCTCCACTATGCTGTCCGGGTTTCCAGAACACCGCACCTCCCACGACAGAGAGGGTGATAGACAGGCTGCCTGCGGGGGCTCTTACGGCGGCTCAGCCCTTCACCCGTTTAGCCAAAAAGTAGCTACACTCAAAGGCTGGAACTAGCAAAATGCAGAAACTCAACATGAACACCCCATTTCTACTACTTTAAACTTCTCTCCCTGGTACTGGTCAAGAACCCCATACTCAGTGCAAAAGCGATTTTTCTTGCCATAAGGCCCTGTTTACAGGATCTCAGGGACGACCTGAAGAAAAAATTAATTTTGCCTCTGATTGCTGTTATTCTAAATAAGCCATTACTATGCAAATGGGAGAGTGAGGCTTTCCAGATGAATAAGAACGGTGCCGGGTAGTGGCGCTGGACAGCCCCAGATGTTTGCATAATAACTTCTGCCCCAACTTCCAGAGTGCAAATGTCAAGGGAGGAAGTTGTGCGGGTAAATACGGTACCACGTTCCCTGAATTTGATTTCCTAGAGAAGGGCGGGGAAGCCGATCTGAGGCTTTCATCTACCGCGAGAAAAGGCTTCCCGGCTCTCTGGCGAGGGTGTCCCGGCCCGAGTGGCCGTCTGCGCCCTTCTCCTGGGGGCTGAGCCACCCCGCGCCCGAGGGTGGCTTAAGAGACCCGGGTCTGGCCCGGGCAGTGAGGTGCTTGCGCGGGGACGAAGCCTCCGCTGGCCGCGCGCTTTGCGGCAGCCCTGGAACCGGTAACACGACTTCTGGGCGTGCGCGGAGTTGGCGCGCTCTGGTCCTGCAGCCTCGACGCCTGCCCAGCTAAGTCCGACCCCCGACAGCGCCCCCTCCTGGGACAAAGGCTGGGGGCGCACCGCGGAAGCACTGTCTGGGGACTGTAAGGAAAGGCACTGATCAGAGCTGAAGAAGCCCAGATTCCACCAAAGCTCATCAGCGGCAAGAAGGCGGGACCCTTCTGGGCACCGTCGCAATTTCTCCGTGGAATCCCAAACGTCTGCCCCCCGCCCACCACAGCCTCCGCTTTGCCCACTCCCGCCGAGGGCGAACGAGCCTGCAGCTCCTCTACTCTCCGACCTCTCGCAGGCCCCAGATTCGCCTCCCCCAATTTGTGCCTCCCAGTTACCCGGCAGGCTCTACACCTCGGTTTTTCTGACCTCCAAAAGGGGAGACTGGACTTTGGCTCTTCTCAGCGTGAACAACCTCACGAGGAAATGGCACTAGCGGGGTACCTCCAGTTTGGAAGTAACTTGAGGTCCCTGGAGTCCCAGCAAAAAGTCACTTCAATTCCTTCCGCTTGGGGGCGGGGTAGGAAGTGAGAAAGAGAAGCGCCAGATGGAGTCCGGGGCTTCCCAGCAGCTTCCCTGCGGCGGGGGAGAGCCTGTGGAAAGTGACTAGGGGCATGGAGGGCACCAGGAGGCGACCAGGGGACCAATACGGCTGGCAGCCGAATGCCAACCCTGGCGGAGCTGGGGTTCCAGGGAGCCAGGCGACCTCGCTGAGCACAGGCTCTGGGACCACCGTCCCAAGCCCCACCTCGCCCAGCCTCGCTCGGTGTTGTTCTGTAGGACGTGCGTGCTCCCTACCTTCCCGGTGGGTAGGATCATGGGAGGGGATCACCGCACAGACCGTGCCGTGTAACCGCGAGGCCAAAGCTCTCTCCGTGCACACACAGTCGGGGTCAAACTCTCCATGTGGGGCTGCTGTCAAAGGGTTGAGACGTAGGGGCAGCAGCAGAACATCAGGCATCCCCGGCCAGGGGCCTTCTGATAATGCCCGCGTCTCCAATGGGGCTCCAGGGCCTTGACCTCTAGGCCACCCACTAGTCTCAGACTGCTCTGCCCTTACACCCCACCGCCCTCCTTGCCTCTCGCAGTCCCGTCCCGGCTTCGCCTTAGGCCGTCGGGTCTGAGCTCCTTGTCTAGGGGCGACGGAAACAGAGCGCCCAGACCCACCCGCACTCGGACCCCTTCCACTCTGCAGGACAGGCGCGGGGGTACAGCCGCTTGGTGTTCCCGCCCACCTCGGAGCCATCTCCCCCTGCACCCCAGCGGCCGAGGGTGCCTCGCTGCTCCTGGAGCCGGATTTCGCAAGCAACACCAGGCGGCCTTCCCGCGAGTTTTTTTTTTTGCTGGGGGGGGGCGCACCCTGCGGCGCGCATGCGCATATGCGTGCCGGCTCCGACGCTATGCGCGTGCTCCTGCCACAGGGCACCAGCAGTGCGCCCGGCCTCGGTGCTGCGAGGGGCCGCGGGTGCGTTTTGGCTCAGAGCCGGTCTGTGGGACGCGTCCTGGGTAGACGCCCTAAGGGGCGAGTCTAGACTGTGTCTGAGGAGCACACAGCTGGTTTCCCGGGGAGGGTCGGTGAGCACTGGGCTCCGTCTTCGTGGGTGCCCCTCATGGGAATCAGGGACAGCTCGGGCTGACACTGGGTTCCCCAGGGGAAGTCACTCAAACCAAGCCCACCGGGTTCCATTAGCCTGGTCCCAACACCAATAATAGTGACAACTGTACCAGTAACAGTTAACACTTACCGAGAATTTGCCTGTGCCTGACAGCCTGGTAGGGCTTAAGTGACATCTCATTGAACCCTCCCATGACCCTGTGGGGTAAACGTGTTAATGTTCTTTTTTTAAAATAACTGGGAGCTGAAGCACAGAGTGGTTAAATAACTTGCACAAAGACACACAGCTATTAAGTGGATTCGAACCCAGGTAGGCTGGCCCTAGAACCCATAATTTTAGCCACTGTGCTCTACGATGAAGGAAAAACAAAGACTTCCACAACATCCAGCCTCCAGCTGGGTCGATTGAGATCCTAGAATTCTTTTCCACCTCTGTTCCAGTCTCATCTTTCTTGCTAAGGCTCAGAGCAGTATCTCTGTTTAGCAGGACTAGGTCACTGATTCTGGCAATGAGACCTCAGGCTTTCTGTCGGGCCATTCCGGGGTTCTGACCGTGAAGTCCTTCCTTAAGCCCTGGAGGAATTGAAATGTCCGGAGGATTCAAACACTCCCCACCACAGAGTAGTTGAGAGACTTGGACTTAGAACTTCTTTGGCAGAACCCCTGCTATGTACCCTTGGGCAAGTTACTTGGCCTCACTGAGCCTCAAGTTTGCTCATCTATAAAATGGGGATAATGAAATTGATCTTACCTGGTTGTTGTGAATCTTAAGTGGGATAATGCAGGCACCAGACGACAACTGCTCACAAATGTTTCTTGCCTTGGAGGAGCCATGGTCCCTCATGTGGAGGGGAAGTGAGGGGCTTGATTTTGGTTCCTGTGACTTCAGGGGGCCGAAGTTAAAGGTTATATGACTTCTAGAATGTGTTCAGGCTTGTGGGGAATTAGTGCAACATGGCCAGCCGCTTCTTATCCTTTGCAGAATGTTCTAATGTTTCTCTAACAAGGATGCTCTGAGTGCCTACTTGGGAAAAGAAAATGGGACAGGAGAGGTGGGAACTTCTTGCTCCAGAGAACAACTGGAAGCTGGAGCCCAGACCAGAAAGCTTGGCAGCCCACCCTGTAGTCATCGCCCAGCCTGCCCAAGCCGGGTCTTTGGACCACTTTGCAGGATATTGGGTCACCCCTGCAGCTTCTCCCAGTAGTGGGCAATCGACGTCTTGCAGACCTGGGGCCCTGACTGAGGCATGGGGTGAGAGGACGCCCACTGGGTTCCGGGTGGCCTGAGGTAAGCCACGGACCACGGCAGCCAGCCGCACACGAGGCCACGGCCCCCACGGCCACGCCTCGGAGCCACCCATACTCACTTCACAGCCGGTCCTGCCTGCACGCCAGAGGCAAACGGTTAGGTTCCAAATCTGCCCGCATCCGCGGCCAAGACCAGGCAGGTCCGCCAAGCCGTGGAGTTGAAACGCTCCCAAAGAACGAGCTGAGGCCGAGCCTCACCCTGGAGCTAGAGGATGCGCTGGGGCTTGCTGGTCTGGCAGGCGACACAGGAGCCCAGCGCTTCACCTCTGCCACCTCTCCCCTTTCCTCTCCTCCGACCAGCCTCCGGCCTTCCTCCCCAGAGGCTAAGTGCCCGGACAACCAGCATAGGGAAGCCTAAGAGGGCCCCTGGAACCGGGGCGCCTTCAGCCTCGAATGAAGCCGGGGCATGGAGCACAGGGTCTGGGCATCTTCCACAGACTGGGGCTGATGGCTCGGGCTGGCTCGGGGCTGATGGCACTGGGAGCAGGTTGAAGGCCCTTTTTCGGGAAAGGAAGTCACAGGCCTATTCCCAAGTCCAATGCAGAATCAGGCAGGAGACCCAGGGGTTCGAGAAGCAGGTGTCCTGAGGTGGGTCAGTGCCTGCATTTCCGTAAACAGAGAAACTGGGCAGCTTCTCCTGAGAACTAGGGGGTGGAAGGAGGCTACTAAGAGAATCGCCAACAATTTCCTTCATAAAAATGCGATCTGAGAGCATTTGATTTCCACTTTCACTCCCCCTGCCCCCCGCCCCAACACACGCACTGTCTCCAAAGACACTCAAATTGCAGCCATATGGGGCTAAAGTAATAGGAAGCAGTTACCTTATTTACTGCAGAGGCAGCGCACTCCAACCTGACAGCCAGCCAAGGACCGCAGAGCAGTGGGATTAAGAGCAGAAGGTCCTCCTTCTTTGAAACTTTGTTTTGTTGACTCGCAGGAAGTTCACGTGGGAAAAGCAATGATCTAACTTGGAAGGAGAAAAGCAATGGAGCGAAGGAAAGAAGGGAGGTGTGGAGAATTGAGTGATCGAGGAAGGGACGTTCAATAAGAAAGGTGGGGAGTGCGGTTCCTCGTTTCCTTGGTTTCCAAGTGCCACGGGCTGACCAGTTTGAAAGGACCAGTCTGGACTCCGCGGGAGTCATGCCTTCACCACCCCCATGCCAGCGCCCTCTCCCAGCATATACCGGCACCCTTCTCTGGCCACCAGGGAGGCCCCTGCTCTGGGTCACTTTGGACTGCAAACCCATTTCTCAGGCTGCCACCTCTCAGTTTCCAAACTGTTGGGGAGTCGAGGTTGCCAGGGGACCTGTGTTCACACTCTGCAGCCCCTGCTCTCTCCGGGACAGCTGGTGGGTGTGACAGGCGGGGGTGAAACACACACCCACTCCCCAGTGCAGGGTTGCTTTCCTCCGCGGGACTGAGTTTGTCTGCTGCTGACAAGAATGAGACTTGGTCTGATTGCTCTCAGATTGTTCTAGACCCCTCGTTTCCTTCTGGATCGAGTTCCATCTTGGCTATGGGCTCTGCAGGAATCCCCGACGTCTGCAAACTCAGACACCTCACAAGCGTTAATTTTGTTCAGAACAAGCGTTTTCCCCACCAGGCATAAAGACAGGCGGAAAATGCGGCAGGGAAGCAAAAAGAACTACTAAACACCCCTCCAGAGGAGGGAGCCGTGCACGGCAGCGCCAGGGTTTTCATTTCCCCCACTTCAAGCTTCTGAGGCATTTAGGCAAAGAAGGAAAAGAGAGGGAGGGAGGGAGTCAGGGAGAAAAGAAAGAAGGGAGGGAGAGTAAAAAGGAGTAAAGAAGAGAAACACCGGGATGGAGGAGGAGAACTAACTTTTTCAGCATGAAACTGAAACCATCGACCTCTGCACGCCTCGTGCAAACTCTGGGGCTGTAAAGGCACCCAACGCAAACACACTCCCGGGGACAGGGCTCCAGAAACCCTATCTGAAGGGAAACCGCCACTCTTTGCGGGCGCAGGCAAGCTTGCGAGGGGTGGGGGGAGGGCGGGAGGCGAAGCGGGTCTGGTCCTCAGCCCGCTCCGGGCCGGCGCCCTCCCTCCGGCCTCTGAGGTGGCCCCGGAGCCTCCCCAAGGAGCTTGGGCGGCTGGTGCGGGGCTGGGCAGCCCTGGAGCCCTCGCCCACCGGCAGCGGATTCCAAGAGGGGGCGGGCGGGGTGTGCAAAGCGACCCGGGCCCAGGGCGGAGGGTGGGCTTTCTCTGGGCGGGGAAACCAGACACTTATAGGCGGCTGAGACCGACTTTATTTTTACTGCCCAAACTGTTGGAAAGTATTTAAGCTTAAACAGAAACAGCTGTATCGCTGGCACCGGCCAACGAAACTATTTGTTACCGGGAATGACTTTTTATGATTAAGGACGCGGCCGTCGGCGGCCTCTCGCGGGCGGCCGGCGCGAGTCGCCGGGGCGATGTGGGCGTCGCCAGCTCGCTGTTCGTTAAGACAGAACGGGCAGAGAGATGCGACTGTTCACCCAGTTCCCACCTTGTAATGTTTGGGAGCGAGGCCAAAACCTGGAACCCGCGTTTCCAGGAGCGGGGGCAGGGAGTGAGAGAGAAGGTGGGCCCAGCGCCGCGCTCGTCCCGCAGGTCCTGTGCCGCGCCTCCCCGCCTCCCCGCCGCCCGCGCGCACCTAACTTTGGACAGGAGTCCCGTTTTCCGCTCTGGGCTTCCTGCTCCTTCGAGTTAGACTCCTTGGCTCGCGTTCGCGCGCTCTCTCTTTTTCTCCCACCCCATTTTTCGCCAAGGGAAACCGCTACCAGTCGAGTTTCTCGCCGATGTTTTAGCTAAATCTTGGGAGTGGGTGCTGTGACTTGCAGCTTAGGCGGTAAGAGAAAAGGGTCGGGGAGGTCTGGGCCCGGACCTTAGCTGCTCTCCCCGCCGCCGCCCCAGCCACAGGTCACCGCGCGCTGAGCAAGAGTTTGTGCGCACGCGAGGCATCCGCAGCCCGGCCCTGGCCCCCTTTCCTGGACCCCGCGACGCCCCGCCACTTCCCGCTCCGCGTTTTCTCCTCAACTGTCTGCCGCGCACGTCGGGAAGAGCCGTGGACAGGAAGTGCGTGGCTCAGGCCCCGCAGGTCACCTGGGTCCGGGGGGAGCGGAACGCACCCCTAGCCGCGCGCCCCAGCCCCAGCCCAGCTCCAGACTCTGCCTTGGTTGTGGTCTACGTCCTCCCCTAACACACCCAGGCACGGGTCAGGGGGCGGCTGGGCCGGGCCTGGCGGGGACGAGCAGCGCAGGCTGGAGGCAGGGGCAGGTGGCTACGGGCATCGGGGACGGGTCGGGAAAGCAGGAGCAAGGCGCGCGACGTCCCCTTCGGGGTCCCGGGGCGCGGGAAGGCTCGGGCAGGAACAGCGGGTCCCCACTTGGACTGCATTCGGCTTCCGAGTTGGGAGCGAGCGTTCGAGCCCAGGCCGGCTCGCAGGGCCCGGAGGGTGGCCGAGGGCAGGGCTGGGCGACAGGAGGAGACACAGGCACATTGATTTGTTAGCAGGATGGGGCTAGCGGCGGCGGGGGAGGCCGTTGCTATGGAGACCGAGGGTCGGGTGTGCGGCTCTGGGGGAGGGGGCCGGGAAGGGGAGCGGGCGTGGGGCGCGTCGCCGGCTCCCCGGGTTCGGGCACGGCCCGCGGCGCCCCAGCACCTGTGCATTGTGCATTGTGCCGCGCGGGAGGAGGGGGGAGGGGAGGGCTCCAGTCTGGGCAGTGGGGGTGGGGCGGGTCGGGGTCTGCCGAGGGGGCGGGGCCTGGCTGACACCGCCGCGGGGGTCCCAGCGAAAGCTGTGGGGGACGTTGAGTACTGGAGGGACAACTTGGCGGCGGGGGAGGGGGCCAAGGCGAGGACACAGAGCGGACGGCCCCCCTTGCCAGCCCCGCAGACTGACAGCAGCCGGACCGCCCTCCCCGCGACGTCACTTCCGTCTGCGGCCCCCACCCCCTCGCGCTCTGTCTCTAGAGTCGCCTCGGACTCCGCCCCCTGGCGATTGGAACGCGGGTCACGTAGCAACGCGGGGGAGAAAGGGAGAGGGGCGTGGCCCGGAGCTTGCCCAATCAGCGCACGGGGAAGCAGGCCCTGTCCGCTCGGCTTTAGCAACGTCGTTAGCAACACGTGGGGCGGGAGGAAGCGCTGGGCGGGAGCGGAGGAGGGAGCCCAGAGCTGGAGGGGGGCGGGGAGCGAGCGAGCGCGCGGGAGGGGGAGGAGAACTGACGTCAGCGGGAGAGTATTATGGTCTGTCGTGCGCTGGCTGCTGCTTTTCTGCTCCTGGAAGCGGCCAAGGGGGGAAGCGGCGAGTCAACATGGAGCTTTCAGCGGTGGGGGAGCGGGTGTTCGCGGCCGAAGCCCTCCTGAAACGGCGCATACGGAAAGTAGGTGCCCCCGGGCTTTAGGCCGAGGCCTGCCGAGCCCTCCCCTCCCGGCTCGGGTTCCCTCCCCCTACTGCAGCCCAGCTTCCCTTCCCCCAGGTCCCAGCAGCGGCCGCGGCCGTGGCGGCGGCGGCGGCGGCGGCTCTGAGCTCAAACGCTTTCCTTAGACTTGCAGCGATGCACAGATTGCATGGGTGGGGGGCGGGGTGGGGGGATGAATGCCGGTGCATGCACTTTGTGCAGCATTTCGTGCAGGGTGTGATGCAGTGGGCGCGTGCCTTTTGCAATGGGATTTCGCGCATTCATTTGGTGCATGCATTTTTTTGCATGTATTTCTTGTGTCCTCGTCATGCATTTCTTCCCGTGCACACACACATTTTCCCCTTTGCATCCGCAGGGACGCATGGAATACCTCGTGAAATGGAAGGGCTGGTCGCAGAAGTAAGTAGGTTACATGCAATTCTCAACCCAGACTGTTATTCGGGAGGGTTCTTTCTTCCTCTTTCCCCCCTTACATTGAAATACAATACAATGCAACAAGAAAAGTTACAGACAGACACACACACCCACTGCTCTTTTCCTGTTCCTGGGACTGACTCCCACTTCTTCCTGATTCCCTCTAGGTACAGCACCTGGGAACCTGAGGAAAACATCCTGGATGCTCGCCTGCTCGCAGCCTTTGAGGAAAGGTACAGGCCCATCCAAGCCTCAGCTTCTCACTTAGGAACACGGAGGATGGCTTCTCTCCAGCCTGGACTGGAGTCCCATCAGGTTCTTTACTCACGCCCCCTTTTCCCTCCCTCCTTTCTCTAGGGAACGAGAGATGGAGCTCTATGGCCCCAAAAAGCGAGGTCCCAAGCCCAAAACCTTCCTCCTCAAGGTAGGATGGCATTGTCCCATGGTGGCAGCAATACTGTTGTCTCAGTTTGGGGGAAAGAGGGCCCTGAGGGCTTGTGAACCAATAGGGTGTCCACACACTTTGCCTATTTATAATCTAGGAGGGAGCCCCCAGACAGGCTATCACCAGGTCAGTGGCAGTGGCCAAGGGATGTCTTGGGGGAGGCTTAACCCCTCTAGAATTCCTATCTCCCCCCCAGCCATCCCAAGTAGACATATATAATCAAAGACAAGAAGCATGCTTGCCACAAATGGCTGCTTCCAGACAAATCCTCACTCTAACTCTTCACCCAGACTGCTACCCCTAAGCCCCACCCCCAGCCATATAGAAATTCTGAGGCATCAGAAGGTGAAGCTGGGAGGCCAGGGCTGGAAGAGGGGTCCTGGGGGGGACGGGCAGGATCCTGCTCCATTCTGATGCCCCCTTCTCTCCTGCAGGCCCAGGCCAAAGCAAAGGCCAAAACTTACGAGTTCCGAAGTGACTCTGCCCGTGGTATCCGGATCCCTTACCCTGGCCGCTCACCTCAGGACCTGGCATCTACTTCCCGGGCCCGGGAGGGCCTTCGGAACATGGGTTTGTCCCCACCGGGGAGCAGCAGCAGCACCAGCAGCACCTGCCGAGTGGAGCCTCCTCGGGACCGGGACAGGGACCGGGAGCGAGAGAGGGACCGGGAGCGAGAACGGGGCACCAGCCGCGTGGATGACAAGCCCAGCTCGCCAAGCGACAGCTCTAAGAAACGAGGCCCCAAGCCCCGGAAGGAGCTCCTGGACCCCTCGCAGAGGCCCTTGGGAGAACCCAGTGATGGCCTGGGAGATTACCTCAAGAACAGGAAGCTAGAGGACACCTCTTCTGGAGCAGGAAAGTTCCCAGCAGGCCACAGCGTGATCCAGCTGGCCCGAAGGCAGGACTCGGACCTGGCCCAGTGCGGCGTGGCCAGCCCCAGCCCAGCTGAGGCCACAAGCAAGCTGGCTGTGGACACCTTTCCCGCCAGGGTCATAAAGCACAGGGCCGCTTTCCTGGAGGCCAAAGGCCAGAGTGCTCTGGACCCTGGTGGCCCCCGGGTCCGGCATGGCTCAGGCACTCCTGGCTCTGTGGGAGGCTTGTATCGGGACATGGGGGCTCAGGGGGGAAGGCCCTCCCTCATCGCCCGGATTCCAGTGGCCAGAATCCTGGGAGATCCAGAAGAAGAGTCCTGGAGTCCTTCTCTGACTAACCTGGAGAAGGTGGTGGTCACCGATGTGACCTCAAACTTTTTGACCGTCACCATTAAGGAAAGTAACACGGACCAAGGCTTTTTTAAAGAGAAAAGATGAATTGTTGGGTGGGTGAGGACAAGAGAGCAGGAGAGAGAGTGAGAGTGAAAACTTGGCATAATGCTTTTTATTTTTGGGTGGGAGGCGGCCTTCTGGCTGGTCCCCTCCCTAACCACACAGCCCGCCCCTTCATTCCCCCTTTCTCCCCCTCAGTTTTGGTTGGAAGATTATCTCTAGAGTTATATTTTCTATTAGATGTAAATATCTTATTTAAGAAAAAATATCTAAATATATATATTTCAACTCTTGAAGTTGTTTTATTTAACAAGGAGAGAGACAGACTCAGTGTGGTTTAGTTGGGGCAGACAGGCTGGATTGGGGCAGGAGGGGCCCCTCAGCCACCCAGGGCACTAGGGAGGTTGGGGACCTGGGTCCTGGGCCTCTGACAGTGTCTGGAGGGACTCAGCTGGCCCATCTCTCCCCTCCTCCCTTTTGCCACAGCCTCACGGCAGACCCCTGGAACCAAGGCAGGACCCGGATTTTTTCTCTCTTCCCATTGGCCGGCAAGGCCAGCAAAAGGTTGGCTCCCCAATCAGAAAAAAAGGGGGTGGGGTCAGTCTGGTTTTCTTTATCCTATTTTTATTTTTTTTAAGATTAAGAAGTCTGTTAGGGGAAAAAAGTATTAACTTGAATCACTTTTTTTGTGTGTGATGAAGGTAAAAAGTCGCGGGTGGGTGGGCAGCAGCAGATTTCCCCCCAGGACCACACCAGGAAATGCACTTTACCGGAGATGTGTGTGTTATACACGCAGATCAGATCGTGTGTGTCATGTGGATAGAATCTCCCGGTTCCCTCGATTCCTTTCCTTACTCCACCGAAAGAAAAGAAATACAGCGAATCTGTTTACATTCCCGAAATGCCAGGATAAATTGGGAGGATTGCGTGTCGGTGCCCAGAGTTGGAGACAGTTGTTTTACAAGAAAAGTGTTTGGGGGTGGACCTTTCCTTTTGCGTCCTCTAGCTTCGCCAGGAGAAAAGACGGTGGCCCCCACCTCCCAGGAAGAGTTGGACTCGCCTCCCTCCCTCGCGGAGGGCGGGCCGCCAGCTCTCGGATGGACGCACGGCCAGACAGGCCCACCCTGAGGACCCACGGAGGGAGGCGCGGCGGCGGGCGTGGCTGGGAGTGGGGACTTCGCACCCAGGCCCTGGCCGCGGCCTGGCTGCGAGTGAGGTGGCGGGTCTGGGCCCTGGGCTGGGAGTCGGGCAGGACTCGCATCTCGACGGGGCGAGGGGAAGGAGGGGTGAGGCGAGGTTTTCATCCAAGAATGCGTATCAGAACTTTTGCTTTTTTCTCCCCCCTTCTTAAAAGCAAAAGCTATAATTTATAGGCCTTTTCGATTCGCGGAGTGTTCTCTATTTGAACTCGACATTCAGACTCCGCCAAACGGGGAGGGAGGGGCGGGAGTTGGAGAAGAGACGGCCGCGGCTGGGGAGGCTGTGCGCGGCGGCGGGTCCCGGGACGCCCCCACCCCGGCCGGCTCGTGACCACGCTGCGCTCCAAGGACGCAGAACGCGCTCCCCTATTTTGACTCAAAAGCACAAATCTGCCCCCCACCCTTCGAGGACTGAGCCTGTGGCCTCCCCGCCCTCCCGCGTCCTTAAAGGGCCAGCGGAGATCCAACTTACTGCTCGTCGAGGGAGGGGCGTGGGGGCCCTGCGAGCTGGAGGAAGCACAGACTCCGGGCGAACGAGGCTGGGAGCCGGGGCTAAGGGGGTAGCTTCTCAATGTGGGCAGGACAAGGAGGGAACGCCAGCCTCGTCCTCCTCACGCCCTGTATTCCCACCTCCCGCTTGCCAGCCTCTCTCCTCCAGACTTTCTTGCCTTTAAAGGGGGTGAAAAAAGAGGGAAACGGTGTACTACGTGATTTTGTTTGTTTTTGAATATTAAATTGCGCCTATAAAGAGAAGCCCCAGGAACGGGGATTTTTATCTGCTCACATTTGTAAAATTGGTATTTTAGAGTTTGTATAAAGAAGCGCCGTTGACTCAGTGTATCTATTTAAACGTCGACGCTATTTTCAGATGAAACTTCTTTGAAGGGACCTGTCTGTTACCGAGTGGATGGTAACTTGGGGACACATGTCTTTACCTGGCTGCCGCCTGCCCTCCTTCCTTTCCTCCCTCCAGGCTGACTTCGCCCCTTCCCTCCGACCTTCCTCCGGCCAGCCTGGTTCTGCCCTCACAGCCCCTCTGTCCTGCCGTCTGTCCGTGGCCGTGCCTGTGTCTCCTTCACTCGCTCTTGCGACGCTGACCTGGGGGGTGGGTGGGCAGGGGCGGGGGCGTCTGGCTGGGAGTCTGCAACCGCGCGGATGTGTGCGTGTTGGGTTTATTTAATTCTAAGATTTGTACAAATCTTGAATCGATCTCCGCCTCAGCTCAAGAGTGAAGCTTCGGTACCTATCTTTTGCGGTCGTGAATGTCTGTATCCAATACCGCTTTTTACGTGTTTAAATATATACTTTGTAAATAGAGACGTGTCTCGGTTTCATTCCTTTTTTTTTTTTTGTCTCCCCTGGAGCGAGGGATGAAGCGCCCATGGAGGACAGGACCCTTCCTTCCTCTCTCCTTACCCACGCATCTCCCCACTCTTGTCCCCATCAGCCCTGGAGGATCCCACCCCCAAAGGCCCTTCCTCAACTGGGGATAACTCTAACTAAGGGGAGAGAGAGGTGAGCTTGGGAGGGAGCGGGGTATGTCCCTCCTTACCTCCTGGGGGGAGATTGTAGCTTTCCAAACCTACCGACTATACTTTTCTGGGACCGGGCAGAACTCGGGGACCCGGAGGACTGGCACGACCTCTGTGTTTCCCTTTCTTCTGGCGTGTCTCCCACAGCGTGCCTCACCCCCAGGCCCGACGTCGCTGGTCTCCTAGGTCTTGGAGCCTCGCAGCCGTGTCCCCTGGTTGTTCCGGCCTGCTCCCAGTACCGTCGTGGGACCCGCACCCCAGACCCACCCAGCCTTGCCAGCGCTCCCCGAAATGCAGCGCCTCGCGCCTATTGATTGAGGAATTGAATTCGCGGGTATTGCTAGGCAACTGACTGCTTGGAGCCGGCGCAGAGCGAGCTGATGTGATTAGTGAACCAGGAGCTGCGGCGGCGCAGCCCCGCGCCCCCCGCCAGCCCCCACAGCCTCTCTGTCCCAGGTCTTGGGGGCGGGCAGAACCTCCAACGCTGGGCGAGGCACGGTCTGGGGAACAACAGAGAGCAGGGTGGAGGTGGGGGGTTCTGGGCCCTTCCTGGCCCAAGGCTTTGTAGCAGTGGGGGCGGGGTCGTGAAGCCAGCACAGGAAAGCCGCCTTCGGGACCCCCAAAGAGGCCATCGCGCTGAACCTAATTCCACCCCCATGTCCCCCGTAGACGTCGCCCCGAGGAGAAGCCGGGATCTAGGCGCACTGGCAGAGCGCGAAGGGAGGGGCCGGGGCACGCGTTCTCCCGCACATCTCCTGCCCTTGGCCAACAAATCACGACCCCGCCCTTGGCGGAGCTCTTCCTGCCTCCTTCCCCCAGTTCTGTGACCTGCGTGGGAGGACCCAAGAGGGAGGGAGCAGCCCAGCTTCAGGTCAAGGAGTTGAGTGCCCTACGGACTTAAGGGGCCTGCGCCCGCTGCAGACGACATCAGTGGGCGGGAGTGGAGGGGGGTGGCCAGGCGAGGGTCGCAGACGGCGGTCAAGCCTCCAAGCTAGGGCCCTGCCGTTCGTCCAGGACCCTCTCCTGTGTCGGCCTCCCGTGTGTTGGGGCTGCGCAGTGGGCTTGTGGTTAGGGATATGGCCCAGCGCCGACTCTGCCCCCTTTCCCGGGTTGGCTGGCCACCACCAACCTTGGCTTTGACCAGGAGATGCTTCTGCGGGTTTCTGTTCCCTGGGCAGATTCTCCGGGAAAACGACCAGGTGTGGAGGCCCAGGCCTGGGTGCCGCCTCCCGCCCGGGCGGGTCCCCTGCGTCCCGAGGGCAGGGCCGGCTTGTGCGGCCGCCGCCAGAGTGGAGCCTGGCCCAGCACACACACTGGTTGAGCTGGAATGTTTAAGACTCTTCTGAGAGCGTCGGGTCGTGTCCCTTTTACTGTTCCTTTGATGCCTACAACTCACTGGTCCTAGTCCAGGCTCTGTGCTGTGCGCCAGAGACCCGACGGCTAACAGTCCTGCCTCGGTACTTTGGGGGCTCGTACTCTTTCTTCTTACCGAAAAGTCCTCCAGACCTAGAGGAGAACTCGGACCCAGCCGGAATCCGAGATCTGGGCGCTCAGTGCTTGTCGGGGCTCCACGGCAGGCGTCCAGCCGCGGGGACTTGGACACGGGGAAAGAGGCTGTGGGCTGGGGCCAGGGCATTCCTCCGGAGACTTCGGAAACGGCGGCTGCTGGGGGCCGCTTGGAGCCGTCGGGGTGCGCGCGGGTTGTGCAATTCGGTTCCTGCGGGCAGCTCAGAGCCCCAGGTGGGGAACTTCCCCGGCGCGTCCAAAGCGCCAGCGGCCAGCACTTGGCGGGAGGCGCGCGCCCTCTAGAGGCAATGGCCTCAGCTCCTCTCCCTGTGGCCCATCCCCTCCCGAGAGGGCTGATGCCTTTCTGGGTCCCGAAAAGAGCGGGGAACGCTTCCTCTCCTCTTCTCAAGAGCACGCTAGAGTGTGCACCGTGGGAGCCCTCCCTACGGCCAGGCCCTCAAGCCACGAGGATGAAGGGGAGGAAGGCGGTGTCCAGCCGGCGGGATCCGCGTCTGGGAGCCTGGATGCTCCGGTCATGCCAGGCGCCTTCGGAATGGACCCGGCAGCTCCGGGCTGAGCCTTCCAGCCGGGTCGGGCCCCGGCAGCCCAGCCTATTCTTCTGGGAAGGCAGTGGATTAGGCAATCAGATCAGCTGCGCAGAAAACTAACAAAGGCCGCTGTGGACCAGGGCCCGCACCCGTTTGGCCCAGGCTCTGTAGAAATGACTCCCAGGAAAGCCTGGCTCGCCCCCCGGGTGGCAGCGCCCGCTCCATCTGCGCCAGGCTGCTCCTTCCTGGCCATCCTCAACCCCTTTCTGCAGTTCTCAAAAGCCCCAGGACAGAAGGCTAGGGTTGTCCCTGCCCACCTTCTCCAAAACAAAACAGCTTCAGCCTCTCAGGCGCAACAGAAGAAAACGTGCCAGCAGTCTTCCCCGCAAGAATCTGATTTCAAATTCACAGGCCTTTCCTGGAGCCAGGTGGAGCTGGGGTTGCATTTTTAGCCGCAATGGGAACCTCCTCCTGAGCTAAAACAGTCAGGCCTTCACCCCAACTAGCCTTCCAAGGCGGGGCGGTCAACACCTAGGCCCAGCTCCGCTTCACTTCAAAGGGAGCTTGATTCTCCCCGAGGATGAAATTTATGAATAAATTCATGCTGAGGGTGACGCCAACACTGAAGGGCCAGGGAGGTTATTTAGGAAGCAGTCCTGTCTTTATCTTGAGCTGGGGGTTAGGAGTCACAGCAGCCCCGCTGACTCCAGGCTTCTGTGCTTGTAACAGCTCCCCAACAATCTTCCATCTCTGTCATTTTAAAGTGTTACCACGTGGTGGATTCAAGGGGTTGGGTAGCTTTCCAACAGTTTGGACTCTGGGGGGGAGGGGGCGTTGGGTTGTTTTAACCTAAGTCTTTGGGAGATGTGTCAAAGTGAGTTTACGATGTAGTGCAGCGTCCCTGGATGGCAGTAGCAACAACTCACTCCTGCCCCCCCCTTCATGTGACAACTAGAACTGTCTCCAGACATTGCCAAGTCACCCTCTTTGTGAACTGGTGGTATAGGGACTCACTTCTATAATCAACCCCACCCCTTTGCTTAGAAAAAAACCCTACACCCCATGAAAGTGGCTAAGCCTTTCCCAAACCCTTTTTCATCCTCAGATTCAGTCCGATTCCATGTCCAGAGTATTTTGCCTCAAGAAAGTGAAAGAGGGCAACCAGATGGCTCAGTTGGTTAGAGCGCTGAGCTCTCAACTAAAGATTGAAAATGGCGACTGGACTTGGAGCTGAGCTGCGCCCTCCATAACTAGACTGAAGGACAATGACTTGGAGCTGATGGGCGCTGGAGAACCACACTGTTCCCCAATAAAAATTTTTAAAAAGTGAAAGAGAAGGGACCTGTTTCCAGGGACCACTCACGACATACACCAGGCTGACAAGTTAAAAAAATATTTATTGATATACTAAAAGTTAACAAATGGACAAAGATTGGACACATTAGCTAATGTCTTTCCCCTGCAAAATAAATTAACATCAGTCTAAAAAAAATCTGCAACCTACTGCTAGTGTTAGTTTTCCAAAAATACTAGAAAATGCACAAAAGTTTTAGGTGCACATGAGCAAAAATCGGGTCATCTAGGCACTACATCTCCCCTCCTCCCTCCCTCTTCCCCCAAGCATAGTGGGCTTCCTGGGGGAAGCACTTCCTTTAACTGGTCCTGACTGAAATTGGGGGCTGGGCTGCTGCCCCGTTTCAACAAAGATCTTAAGGTTCCCAGGGTAATAACATATCCACTTTTGTTCTCTTTTAAGAAAGCAAACAAACAGCCACAGTTTAAAGCAATTAGAAGTGGCATACATGAATGATTTGGCTTTTTTTTTTTTAATTAAAAAACACAAATCATGCCAGTGATTGGCACTGGACCAAAGCGCTGGTCCTTCCCCAAAGTTTTCTCCTAATGAAACCTCTAGGCCCAAATCCCTTAGTCAGGTCAGAATTTTTGAGTGCACCAAAACAAAGGAACACTCTTTTTGGTACCAAAACATATATAAAAATATGTCAAACCCTTTAAAGAGGACAGACTGGCCACTTCTTCCTGTTTATTAAGGAAGCAAACAGAAAGATGAAGCAAACAGAAAGACGAAGCAAACAGAAAGACGCGACAGGATTAAAACACCCCTTCAATATACACTGTGATGCATTCCATGCAGTCAGGTAGGTCGGAACCCCTGTGGAACAGAGAAGCAAGGAATCTCATCGGACGTTTGACTGATGGCTGAACACACGAGCACACACACACATAGCAGCAAATAAAAAAGTACTAATTTTATTTATTGGTAAACACGACCAACTCTGAGCACCTGGTCCAACTCCAGCGAAGGCTGTCACACCTGCACTCGCGCCCACATAAACACAAACCGCTTGGAGTCACAAACAAGAAAAACACAACACAGCCAGAAGTGGCTAGAGTAAGGTGTTTGCAGATTCAAACTTTGGGATTGAAATAGCTGGTAAACAGAAAGGCACCATGTCGGGGTTGGAGACCTGGCTGCTGGGGGTGTCAGGTCAGCCCACAGTGCCCGGAAGCCCAGGGTCGCCCCATAGGCTTGGAGGGGAGCTGCTGTAGGCCTGGCTTTGCAGCCTCTAAGGCAGCGCGGAGCCTCTCAGGAAAGGAAGGCTGTCAGCTCCCCTCTGGGGAGGGGGGACAACCCAGGGGAGGCTGGAGCCAGTGGCCCAGTATGCTGGGTCCCTTTCTTTCAGGCTGTGCAGTGAGCTGGATGCTTGCTCCCTGCCGAGACAGTGGAGGGTATGTCTCCCCTCTAGTTCCCCCTTTCCAGTTTCCGCCTGGTTGTCTGGGACTCCAAGCCCTCAAAGTCTGCCAAGGTGGGCACCATTCCTGCTGCATCTGGATGTCCCTCGGAGGTCCTGGACATGGGCTGTCCCCAAAGGCACACTGCTGAAATGGTTTTGGCTACACAAAGACCATGTCGTCCTATTTGGCATGGAGGGTTAGGGGCTGCAACAGGCCCAGGCAGCAGGAACCGTAGCCTCCTCCGTAAGTTTGGGCTCTTCCCTGCACTCAGGCTTTGGGGATTAAGGAGGAGCCCCACATCTATCGGTTGACTTGAACCAATAACTGCAATGAGAAAGGGAACCCCCAAACCCCCCTTTTCTTTTTGGCATCACAAAGACCCAGTGACCCCATGTGCTGCCCCGCCTCTGCCCCGTAAGTTCTGCTGCTGCTCAGGAGACCTTCAGGCAGCTAGCTCCCAACGCCGCCACCTGAGGGGGCAGCTGGGTGAGCAGATGCAGCCTTTCTGGGGGCTCTCTGCCAGGAGGGCCACTAGGATTCTGTCCCATTTCCCAAATGGTACAGCTTGCCAGCTGGGAAGAACATGGAACCCCCGAAGTGGGAGGATTGTCAGGGAAAGGTGGTGCCATCTCCATGGGTGGGAACCGCAGCCCAACCCCCACCCAGCAGCAGGCAGCCTGCAGGGTGTGGGGGGACCCCCTTCCAGCACCTGCCCTCACTCACTGCTACCTTCCTCGGGGGCTGGGGACAGCCTATGGGGCCAGGGTTAGGACTGAGGCAGTCCTTGCACAGGCCAGCAGAAAGGAGGGCAGCTAGCGCCGTACCCTTCTCCTTCTGCTGCCCAAAACTCAGAGGCTCTTCAGGTGCAACAGTGCTGGGACTTGCCCCTTCCAGCCCAACAATGGGGGCTGCAGTTGTCACTCCCACCTACCCCCCAATACATTTTCTCTCGCCACCATTGGGCAGGAACAGCCAAGCTGGATCCCGAGAAGCTCCCTCTTCTGACCTGCGTCCGCAGGGAAATCGGGAGGAAAGCCGCCCACCACCATCATCACACGCAGTTCAGACGGTTGGCTCCGGCCACAGGTGGTGGCCCAGATTTCCGGAGGCCAACGGGAAGTGAGGAGAAGCGAAGGCCCAGAGGTAGGAACAGGGCCAGGCCCGGCCCTGGCAAGGCATCAAGGTACTGCCCTGGCCCGATGTCACAGGCAAGGCTGGGGTCCGGGAGGAGGCCTTCCAAGCCTGCCCTGGAAGGAGGCCACCTGGCCCCTGCAGAGGATTTGGGGCATGGATCACTTATGGGAGCAAAAGCAGAGCCCAGAGAAGGGCAGGGGAGGCCCCGGCAGTGGCGGCGGCGGTCAGTAATGCCTGAGGTTGAAGAAGCCCACGCTGGTGGGGGACTCCTTCACCGTGACTGTGATGAGGTTGGCAGTGACATCGGTGACGAAGACGTGCTCGATGAGGCTCCGGGGAGGCTTCCAGTCCTGGCTGGTCTGCACAGACACTGACGGGTTCTGCTCGGCGCCGGCTGGCGAAGCTGAGTCGGGGTCCGAGTCGGAGCTGCTGTTCTCCTCGCCGGTGCTCATCTCGGACAGCACGGCCACCTTGCGCCCGTCTCCTGGGGCCCCAGGGCCCAGCTCCTGCCCTCCGACGGCTGCACTGCCCTTGACACAGTCCCTCTTGCCTGCAGGAGTGGGCAGAGTGGCCGCCCTGGAGGCCAGCTTCTCACTCTTGCTGGTGTTGGACAGCATGCCGGCCCCGCTCCCCCCAGTGAGGCCAGCCCCAGCACCTTTCCCAGTGCCTGGCATGGTGGCAGGGACACTCTTGGTGGCTGTGGCATGGCGGGCGACCATGCCCACCCCAGGTGTGCCATTCTTGACACTTTGTAAGTCCAGGACCTGGAGACTCAGCTCCTGGGTGGGTGCAGGCTGGGGGCCCAGGCAACCGGCAGGGACTCTGCTGCTGCTGTGGACGTGTGGGGGGCCCCCTGCGCTCCCCACTTTCTGCTCCACAGCACCGCTGCTGGGGGCCTTTGGGACTTTGCTTCCTGGGGGGCTTACCCCCAGCTCCCCCTTCTGCGTCCTCACCTTGAGATCCAGCCCGAGGCTGCACTTGCTGGCGGTCTGGGCCTTGAGTGCCAGTCGGCTGGCAGCCTGGGCCTGGCTCTGGCTCATTCTGTTCATATAGTGCACGATGGAGCTCTGCCAGCTGATACCACCGCGGCTGGGGCTGCCAGCCACGCCCTTCATCAGGCTGGCCAGGTTCTCCGGCGTGGCCATGGTGCTGGGGCCGCCGCAGGCCTCCTTGGCATGGGCCTTCAGGGCGGCCAGGCCGGCCACAGGGGCACTGAGTGGAGGGGGCAGCTTGCTGGCCGGCGCCCCCAGGTCCTTCCGGGCCGTCTTTAGCACCCTGGCCAGGCTCACGGGTCTCCGGGCTGCCTTTTGGTCCGGGGGCAGGGGCTTGCGGCCCCGCTTTTTCCGGATGGGGTCCTTCAGTTCTGGCTTGGCTACCAGGATCTGCGCCTTCTTCTGAGGCACTGGGTGGGTCTCACGGCCCCGGGGACCCCTCTTGGCATCTAAGTCACTGTCATCGTCTTCATCTGAGGAAGAGGACGAGGACGAGGACGAGGTGGAGGAGCTGCTAGATTTGCATTTGGAGGGGGTGTCAGGTTCCTGCAAAGACAAAGGGAAGGGTCACCACTTCTACGGCCTGGTCCCCAGGGTCCAGTGTCAGACGCCTTGAAGCCAGCACCTCCTGTGGCTTCCAGATTAGCGGCGGCCAGAAGTGAGCGATCTCTCACTGTCTTGTCCCAGAAAGGATGAACAAGATCCTAACGAGGTTCCGTGAAATGCAGTTAAAAGTAGAAAAGAAAAAACAAACGGGGTTCATAAAACGAACACACCGTCACCCCCGGGTGCTATTAGTTTTCAAAGGGAACACGAGCTTAGCTCCAGCTCCCAGCAGACAATTCAAAACGGCACGTTCAGAGCAGCACAAGTCACGTATCTCGTAAGGTCAGGAGTCAAAAGAGCAGCACGCGCAAGAGCTGTGGAACCGAAAGCAAGTGGGCATCTTGCTTCAATCTGCCCATTTCCAGATCTGACCCCTTCAGAACCTTCCAGTACACAGGGAAAAAACCCACGTCCTCCCGTCTTCTGGGTGTCATCCCAAATACTAAGTACACCTTCTCTTTCTCAGGCCCCGTGTTGCCCGAAGGGTCAGCATTTAAAAAAGTACACTTCAGGGAAACACAGCGAACAGTCGCACCCGTGCCACAAAGCTTGCCTGAGTGAACTGTGGACAACGGAATCAAAGCTGGAGTCTCCGGTCCCCCAACTCGTCCCCCCAGCTGACGCGAGCCTGAGCTGTGGGGCTGGCCAGTACCACCAGTCAACGCAAACACCCCACGTTCTCCTGCAGCCCCCACCATCTTGTTTGAAACTAAGCTCTCGAAGACAAAATGTGGCCGGTGCAGACGAGCCGACAAGACCAAACGCAGGATTCCCACAGCCTCCTGGAAGGGTGGTTTTATATGACCACGCTCTTGGCCACAGCGTGTGGCGCCAGGCCCCCGAGAAAGGAGCAGGCACACCCGACATTGAAGACCTCATACCCCGTCTTGCCTCTGAACTCCTGGAGGAGGCAGGGTGCTGCCACAAAGCCCAAGTGTGTGTGTGTACCGGTGGGCTGCCCAGGCAGCTGCGGTCTACCTGGCAAACCTGTGCACGCTTCCTGTTCTTTTCTGTTCCCCACAAGCCACTGGGGGTAAAAGAGAGCAATGGTCAGCAGTCAAGCCCGAGCCTGCTCTCCAGTAGAAAGGAGTGCAGAAGGGGTGTCAGAGGAATAGGAAACCCACTCAGGAGGGCCTGGGCCACTGCAGGGCCCTCACAGGAGACTCTGTTGTGCCCGCTGGCAGAGGCCTGAGTGGCAGCAAGCAAGGAGGCCGGCCAGGGTCTCACTTCCCAAAGCTCTCAACCCTCCCACCTCCACCTTCCACTCTGGAAGGTAAGCAGCCAATTCGGGGCATCAGCCACTCACCTTGAGCTTGGAGTGGCGGCTACAGGAAGACATCACCGTGTGCTTCCTCGGCCTGCCCCTGGGCCGCTTGCCTCTTTTCCGGTTCTGCACCTCTTTCTCCTGTTCCCTGAAGACAATCACCAATCAGGGTCACAGACCGTCCCTCCGGCCACACAGAACCCCATGGCTTCCAACACCCCCGACACGCCAGCCCAGCCCACGGTAGCTCATCACCGGTTTCACCGCAATAACATATCCTGGTAATTAACACATCCCGGGCGGAGGTCCAGACCCCCTTCTCTGGGGAAAAAATGGGTCAAAAATATCCATGCATCCATCTATGTCATTTGCACTGGGCAAAGACAAGTCACAGAAATCCAAGCAAAGCTAGGAAACGAACAGTCTCCCAGGTTTCTCCGACACCACTTAAAACGACCCAGTGCTAATCCAGGCCACTTTCTGTGGGTAGAACATTCTGCGGGAATTTCAGAATGCCACTAGGAGTCTTTGTGGGCACATGGCTCAACCCCCCACTTCAAATCAGAGCTCAGGTTAGGGAGGCAAGGACCACTGTCCCCAGTGTCCCCCTCATCAGCCACACAAAATCCCACAGGTCCAAGCATAGGGGAAGCAAGGGCTCCAGGCCCGTTCCACTCCAGCACCCTGGCTCCCATTTCTCTCGCTTTCTTTTGTCTAAGATGTCTGTTCCTGCACTCTGCTCCAGATGAAGTGTGAGGCGCGACTGAGAAGTGGCCGGGCCTCAGAGCCCACACCACCTGCAGGACACCTTTAACAGCCCCCATGACTTGGGGTCATGGACCCAAGAGAAGGCCTCCAGCCCACCCCAGAGAAAGGTTGTGCTTCACGCTACGCCCTGGGAAAGAGGAGCTACCTGGAGAAGGTTCCGGTCATTAAAACGGGCAAACACCACCTCACTGGGGCCTGGAAGGTGCTCTCTTAAAGAACCCAATTAGTACAACCAGACAGAGCTCTGCCTCAAAGCAGCCCTGACCTGCCTCCTAGCATAGGAGGATCTCCCCCCCCGTCCCCTGGACCTGAGGGCTCTTAACCTCAGACTTCTTACAGAGGCCATTCCCCCATGCCAAGCAAATAACTGCCAGCTCCCAGGTTCCAGGGGGATCTTTCTGGTTTATGGGGGAAAGTAGAGCAACCACCTTCCCAGCTTTCTGTCCCCCAGGATGTAATCCAGACCACCGCTGGCCTTAACTCCTCCGCCTTGCAGACATTCACCAACCCCGCTTCTCATGTTGCACTGCGACCCGAAGTGGAGGTAGGAACACGCGCTATCTCATGTCAGGACCCCGCCCCAAGGCTCACAGGGGCGAGTTATGAATTAAGTAGCTGCCAGGACGGTTGCTGAGCAGCATTTCCAAGGCACTGGGGCCAACCCTACATTCCCTCACCCTGCCCCAGCCCACCTGGGCTTTCTCCCCATTGTCACTGTCCCTCTGACAATACCGAAAATGTCCAGCTAAGGTGACGAAGGAGTACACATAGCTTGAGTTACCAGAGAACAAGCTGGCCAGACTGACCCCAGCGGGGACAGCTTTTGAGCAGCTAATTGCTCTGTCCCTATCAATAGGGCAATGCCCAGCCAAGTGCCCACCCCGCCTAGGCCCAGTGTGCTCTGGCACAGCACTCCTGGACTCTCGTGCCCAGATGGGGGGCTCATCCATCCCGCACCCCATCCTTCTCCCCCGGAATCTCAAGGAGGCCTCTCTCTGACCCCAAGTCTCCTACCTAAAAATAGAAATGACATCTAGAATTACAGAAGCAAGTTCAGATGGAGACTGGCCAGGGGCCCCCTGCAGCTCACTCAGCACCATCAGTTCTGCAGCCCAGAGAAAACAGTGTTGTTCTTGGTACAGATACACCATAACAGGCCGAACTTTGTGCTGAGTGTCCAGCTCCATCTCTGAGCCTTCTCTTGCTCAACGGCACCCTCACGCAGGGCCAGGTCTGCATTTTTATTGCAAACCTGCCATCCTAGTTTTTATTAGTCTTGCTTACAAACAGAAAACGCCAAGAAGAGAACCCAGAAAATTTCATGAAGGAATCAAGAAGGTTCATTTTGGCAAGTCTGGCTGTCAGAAAGACCAAAGCAGCACTCAGTGACTCCTTAGGTCCAGATACAGCACTGGCCAAAGGCATGGGACAAGACGGGGGGAACCCATCTGGGACCTCAAAGCCTGCTCCACCTTTACACAGCCATGGGGACATCACCGGAGGCCCTGGTGACAGCCCAAGCCCCGGACCCTGCATGACTGTGTGACAGTCCACCGCCTGCCCCGCACATCCTCCCCCCTCAGTCACGAGCTGTAAGTTTCTCACTTCTTCTGGAAGGCCAGGAGCAGCCGTGGGTCCAGGATATTTTCCTCTGGCTCCCAGCTGTTGTGTCTGGAAAAGCAAAGTGCAGGTCGGTAGTAAAACAGCAAGGAGCGACGGGCCACTTCAGAAAGCCAATCCCTGCTGATGGCAAGGGCACTGGGTTCCGGGGCAGTCCCACAAGGTCACTCATGCCTAGGATGAGGTCCCACTCACTCCAGAAGACTGTAGCCCCTGAAGCCCGCACCCTATCTTTAAACTCAAAGGAAAACCACCACCTCAAACCCCCACGCCCTCCCTCCCCCCCAATTAACACGCGGCCTCAGGAGGAATCGACAGTCACCCTCTGGGAGAAAAACAAATCCCAACAAAATGTTAAGTGGTACAGGGAAGCCCCCAAACCCTGGCCCGGAGCCAGCGAGGGAAGGGAAGGCTGTCCAGGATGCGGGGGGGGGGGGGGGCCGCGAAGGGCACAGAAACGCAGCCCAAACAGTAAGAACAATGTGGCTGGCGCCCAAGCGAGCGCGGGCCGGGGCACCGGGAGGGGAAAGCAAAGAAAGAAAAGTAGGGTCCGGGAAGAAAGGGGAAACGGGTCTGTGCGAGCGACTGTAAACAGAGCCCCCTCCGGGGATGCAAGTCCCCTCCCTTCCATTAAAAAAAAAGAAAGAAAAAAGAAAGCCCTACATTCATCAATAGGAAGCTCAGGTTACAGCGGGGGAAATATGGACAAGAGGAGGGGGGCTCGTGTCCGCGGGGAGGCCGAGGCGGGGCGGGGGCGCATGCAACAAATGGGCGCGGGAGGAGCGCGCCGCGCAGGAGCGAAGCGGACCGCGCGCAAGGAGCAGAGGCCCAGGGCGCCGAAGCGGGGCTCGGCAGCGACCCGAGGGGGTTCCCGGGGGAGGCCGCCTGGCCCCGCACTTCTGGGGCTTGAAAACAAAAGGCAGCCCTGCGCGGCCTGGGCGCCCCGTCCCCGCAGAGCCGGAGGAGCCCTCGGGGATCCCGCGAACTTCCCGCGCTGTACGCAGGCGACCCCCACCCCGACGCTGCGGCCGAGGGTCCTCCCCCGCCCGGGGCCGAGGGACGCCGGTAGGAAGGCAGGAGCCGCATTGTTGGGGACTCACTTGGAGGACCAGCCGCGCCACTTGACCAGGTACTCCAGCTTGCCCTGCGGGGAGAGAAGAGGCGCGTGAGCCGGGGCTGGCGGGCGCGGGGCGAGCCGGGGTGGGCCGGGCGGCACGCACCTTGCGGAGACGCTTGCTCAGGATGCACTCAGCGGCGAAGACCTGCTCGCCCACGCTGCTCAGCTCCTCCATGCTGCCGCGCGCCCGCCCGCCGACCGCGGCGCCCGCCGCTCCCCGCACCTCCGCGGCCGCCGCGCACAAAGCACCGCCCCCGCCCGCGCAGGGCCCGCCCCGCGCACGCGCACCGCCGCCACGGCCCCCCTGCGCCGTGCGCCCTGGTCCGTCCCCGCCCCCCACGGGCCGCCCAATCCGGCGCTGGCCAATGAGCACGCGGGGGCGGGGCCTGGGGCGGAGCGCGCATTGTTCACGGAGGGCTCGGCCTCGCGCCCGGGGCTGGGGTGTCCGCGCTAGGTCCTGGGTTGAACTGGGGTGCCGTCCGGATACTGGGGTTCCCGGGCCCCGGGGTGGTCCTACGCGGGGAGGAGGGAGGCACCTCGCGACGTCGGACCTGGGGAGTCGCCCGCCGAATCCCACTTGGCCCCCAGGGCGCGCTCGGCCTCCTCCGAACTTCGTTTTCCGGGCCAAAAGCCATTGTTCTGGCCCGAAAGGGGAAGTTGGGACGGAGCGAGGCGGCCGCTTCCTGCCCCCGCCTCCGAGGGGCGCTGCTTCGGGGCGCGCAGGGCTCTGTCGCCCTCCGGCTTTTTGAATTTGGTTTCCCTCGATCTCCGGCACTCGACCTATTTTGCGCGGGAGCAAAAGGGCTGGGAGTTGGGGAAGGAATGGAAGAAGACAAAGTACTGGAGGGGAGATGGGGGGTTAGGGGGCGTGGGCAGCAAAATCCGAGCAGCCCAGCTTTTCCCTCCAAAGGCGAGAGAGGTAAATGCATCAATTGAAAACGCGAACTGCTCCGTGTTCTTACTTTCAGTTATGAAGAGTGGAACCCAGTCCCGAAGCTTTAGGGCACACGTAGGGAGAAAAGGAACTGCACTTTTTAATTTGTTTCACGATTTTGATGAAATGAATGTGTGTGGGGGGGTGGGAGCAAGATTTGAGGCGGTGTTTCTAACCTAGTACTTAGTAATTCATTAATGGACCCGCCAGGATTTGGAAATCTATATACTTTGGATCAATTGCACGCGGCAGAAAGGAAACGACCTCGTTGAGAAGTGAGGTGGCCTGGAGTCCGCTCTGGGGTCCTAGGTGGCAGGCTACCCTTTTTTATTTTCTGCTGTTAAGATCCGTGTTCCATTGAACAATTTCCCCCTTAAGTCCTTTAGATCTCGAAAGTGAGGAAGTCAAACGCCTAATAAAGGAGGTGACCATCAGCCTTAACTTTATTCGCATCAATACAATTTAACTCAATGAAAATTCATTTTCTGGTTTTGTGTCTTCCTTGAATGCAGCTGCACAATACTCTCTGTTAAGCAAATCAAAAAGTCGTTTTTTGTTGCAGGAGACTGTTTAAATGTAATTTTAATCATTAAAACCATATTTATAAAGGATTCTGCTGGAGAAATGTATTTTGTTGTTTTAACAGAAAGGCCTACTATAGGAAATTCAGAACTGCAGGAGCCCATTTTCCATTGCTGGCATGTTTTTCAGTTTTTTCGGTTAAATCGGTTACATTCATCTGATACCCTGGAGAAAACTTGGGTAACATTTGCAAACTCTGGTACTGTTTGCAAAGGAGGTGGGAATAAGGAAGATTCGCTGGGGGTGGGGGGAAATGATTGCTCTCTTGGGGGGGGCCCCCCAGCCCAGAACCCTTGTTTTGGGATAAAACCTGCGCTGCTGGGGTGGAGAGAACCACTAACAATCTCTCTCCAGCTCTTTTGTGTTCCCATTTTGTGGAACTAGGCAGTCTATTGTGGGGCTGAGGCCAAAGGTGTATTTATTGTTATCGGACAAGAAGCCGGATCAGCTTCAACTCACGTTTCCTTGCAGAATTCATCTTGGGTGTGAGGTTTTTGCCCTGGAAGTTTCCAGTTTCCTCTTGGTGATATATGGTATCCTGGATACTTGCTCATTTTTTTTTTTTAAAGAAAAGAATTCTTTCTTCCCCTAAGAAATAAATTTGTCGAGAATTTGATACTAACCCACTGGGGGGAAAAATCAGTTTCTTGGGAATTTTAATGCATATATCGTCTATCCAACTATGAGTAGCCAGCGTGAGTAAAATAATGTTTAGATAATTTATTTGGAGAAACAAATGTGACAGATTTGAGTAGAATTAAATTATCAGGTAAATAGGGTGAAGGTATGATCCAGAACTTGTGAGGTGTTCCTTAAAAAGAAAACTGGAAGTAGGCAGAAGTGAGGAATAACTCCAGCTAAATAATTGTGTCAAAACGTTGGGGATAAAGCAGATTCTGTCTTCCGTTTTGATTGTCACATGTAAGAATGATTAGGACAACTCAGAACAATTATTTTCTACTTCACTCAACCAATAGCTACTCAGCATTTGCTGTTATCTGGGCACTACTAGATATAGGATGGAGAGTGTGTGGCAACACTGCCGGATAGAGCTTTCAGAGACGTGCCTTCTAACCACGCTCCAATCCGTGAGCCACCAGCCATCTGTGGCTCATGAGCACTCGAAATGTGGCCAGGGCTGCTGAGGAATTGAGTTTTTTATTTTATTTAATTTTAAATAAATTTAAATAGCTGCATATAGCGAGTAGTCACATACTGGACAGTATATATAGGTTTATAGAATTTCAAGGGATATGTTCTAAACGTATTTTAAACAAAAGTAATACAGTTACTTAAATTAATCTTGGGACATGAATAGTTTGCCTACACTCTCATTTATGCTTTATTGTATACGAGTACGTTTAAAACAGGTACAAAAAAGATATCAAAAATACAGGCATACAGGAGTACATTCAGACTAAATACCACTTTTTTTCATGCCATTTTCTATGCAAGTGACAAGATCAGTGAGAAATATCAACTCATTAATGTCTGAAATACTGCTAAGAAAAGGTAAGAGTCTTCATGCTGCTCTTGCGGATCGAAAATTGAGGAAACCGAGGCAAGAAATGACATAACAGCGTCACTCTCGTCAGTGGAAGAGTCAGGAATTGAGATGAAGCCAGTATCCTCCCATCTGTCACCTTTGGCAGTAAAACCAAACAACATTAGTTCCGTCTTACAAAACAATGTCAGGACAGCTCTTAGTTTTTCTGCAAATACTGCCTCATTGCAACCAGAGTTGGCTCAAAGGAGTGACCACAACCATTCACACGGGATGCACCTCCAAAGGTCTGGATGGGGTGAACTCTGAGCGTATAATACTTTGCACAGCCTTTAATGTTTAACGTGATGATTTGTCCCCTCCCAGGTCCGCTCACATTTGCAAGACTGACGTGTGACTTGCAGGCTGGCTGTGTCATGTGATGCTGATTCTGTATCTGTACTGGATAAATATTATACGTATGTGACACACAGTGTTTACGGATCAGAACTCAAGTAAAAATAAGCACGGTTAGGGTGCCTGCGGAAATTCTCAAGCTTTCAGTTTGCCTAAGAATCCCCTGGGCACACATGCAAATACTGACCCCTGGACACCCCCCCACACACACATCCTGACCCAGGAGACCTCAGAGGCTGGCTGCAGCTGACACGGTATGGAACACTTCTTACAAAGGGCAGCCTGTCCCAGCCCTCTTTTTACAGATGAGGAAAAGGAATCCTTAATTGCTTCAGGCCACTGGCTGTGGAGCCCATTCCTGCCATTTCCCAAGTGCGTGTGGGGGAGCAAGCAGGCCCTGTCTGGAACTAGTGCCCCAGCTGCACTCAGTAGGCCCGCCAAGGTTGAATGAGGCAGCAGAAGCCTTTTAAGCTCCTGGGACCCATCCCAGGCCACTTAACCTACTGCGCAGCCCTAAAGACCTACACAGACTGAATGGACCCTCCCCTTGCATCCTGGGGTAGCGAAGGTTAATGAACACTGTCATACTACCCTGTTTCCCCGAAAATAAGACCTAGCCGGACCATCAGCTCTAATGCGTAAGACGACCATCAGCTCTAATGCGTCTTACGCATTAGAGCTGATGGTCCGGCTAGGTCTTATTTTCGGGGAAACAGGGTAGTATGCCCCAAACCGCCATTTAACCTAGCCCTTTATGATGTTGCTTTGGAGACCAGACCACAGCGCCCTATGGGAGATCTCCATTGCCTAAGGCTTTTATTTTAAAGGATGTCATTTATTAATTCTGTAATCGTATCAGTCCCCAATTGCAGTTTCTTCCACTAGAAACAGCGCAGTGTCAGACGTCTTTATTTTTGCCTGTACACTGTACAGGCACATCTGGGGGACAGCACACTGAGATGTCATGTTAGAAGGCACATGGATCTAGTCTTGTGAGCTGTTGCCAAGCTGTTCCCCAGGTGGGGGGGGCTGCAGTAATTTACACCCCCACCTCAGTTAGACGGGGTGGCCTCTATCCCCATAGTCTCAGCAACCCTAGGAATTAGAAGTTCATCTAGGCCATTTCTGAACGCACTGGATACGGTGGTATTCTAACAAATGAATCACGTCTGTTATACCTCGCACAGCTGTGTTTTTTCAAGACCTTTGCCGGGTGCAGAATTGTCTGTGTCAAACGATTTTATGAGTGCCATTTTCCAGTGTGAAATGCATTATTTCCACAAATTTAAAAATAACTTACAGTTAACAAAGTTCTAAAATCTAGAGTGAAGCACTTACCTAAAAACCAGTCTTTGATTTGGGGATCCAAAGCGGCAAATGAACACATGTTCATGAGTTTGCTAATTGTTTTTCTGGCTGCCAGAGGCCGTCACTAGCAGCCTCTGCGGATTCTCAGGATCCCATGGAAACAGAGCCCGCCGTGATCCAGGATGATCTCATCGTGAGATCCTTAACTTGATCATATCTGCAAAGACCATCTTTCCAAATAAGGTCACGTTCACAGGTACAGAATTAGCCCTTGAATATGTCTTTTTCAGGCTACCATTTAACCCACTACAAATCCATAGGGTATTATTTCTTTTGTGCAACCAAAAGGAATTTGTGTGCTGGTAGAAGTGTGCAGATTGTTTTTCGGGGGCCAGTGAAGAGGGTTTTAATTATCAGTTGATGGCTTTGTGAACAATTTGAAATTTTTCACCTTGTGTATAAGTTTACATAAAGTATTGTCTCCTGAGTTATCTAGCTTTTAAGTTCATGGATTACTTTGATCTTTGTGATGGTTTAATCTATTTTTTAAAACTCAAATTTTATAAAACATTTCTATAATAAAAATATTCAGGCCCTGGTCTCCCCTCAATATATTCTGATTTCTTTGTCGCGACAGAAATGAAGGAAGATTTAAATAAACAAGACTGTTTATAGTCTGCAAGATTTGCTATTTTTAAGATGTCAGTTCCCCCCGAATTGATCTAAAGACTTAATGCAATCCCAATCAAAATCTCAACGTACTTTTTAAAAAGTGATTGACAAGCTAATTATAAAATATGTAGGAAACGCAAAGGACTTGGAATCATCAAAACAATCTCAAAAAAGAAGAACAAAGTAGGAGGGCGGCCGCTGCCTGACTCGAGACTTACATGAAGCTATGCGTTATCGGTACAGTGTGGTTTGGCCCTAGTGAATTCCGAGGGGCCCGGGAGCTGGGTCCAGCTAGGTCACGGCTGTATTCCCACTATGTACAGAGGGCTCGGAGCTCAACAGACACCAGACACTTGTTGAAGGAATGAGGAGGGTACTGCCTGCCACTCACATGTGAAGACGGCTGGGTCAGACTCAGGAGTGGTGGGTGGGGGCAGGAGAGGCTTAGAAGCCAGGGGGGTAGTGTTGGGAGAGCCCTGCTCCTCCATGAGGCTGGGTGGGGGCCGCCTCCTCCACCGGCAGCAGAGGCAGCCGACGGATTGCAGCTGACCTCTGAAGTTTCCACTGCGCACGAAACATACCTCATCCTCACAGGGCGAGGGGTGGGGGGTGGAGATGAATGCCAGACCCTGGGTCCCACTGCTGAGACAATGGTACGAGCAGTTTATGTACTGCCCTGGGCCCTGCAGAAGGATGGCAGCAGGTGCAGTGTGTACCGGGGGACGGTACGAGACATGGGACAGTACATGACAGGTAAAAGTGTGTGTAGGGACAGTGTGCACGGGGATAGGCAGTAAATGGCAGGGACAGTATGTCCCAGGGCACGGTCTGCACCAGGGGGCAGTGCATCCCAGTACGCATGCCAGCTGGCTTCCTTGCAGCTTCATCGTCATGATCTCTTCTGATCAAAGTCCATCACTCTTTGTGATTTGAAAATCCCATGAAAACACTCAAGCGCTTTAATGACTCTGACATGAACTGCCAAGATGCCCCATGGAGAGAATTAGTCCAGCGTATAACACCTCCTCCCACCTGCCCGCACACGCAGCCCCCCTTTGACCTTCAGCAGGCCCCTGCTAGTAAATGTGGGTTTCGTGGTTTCTTTCATTTGTACATTGTTCTTTAATTGTTTCTTGGTTTCCATCCTTCCCGCCAGGGTGGGATGGAGTTGGTGCGTCCCCTCCACCACCACGCTTGGCGCTTGGCGCAGCCCTGGGGCCCCCGTCTCCCTGTAACCCTGAGTTGTTTAAAGGTAGGTGTGGGGTGGCTTCATTCCAAGGCAGTGCACATTTGTGGTTTTAAACCCACAAGTCCTCAATGAAATGAAAAATCAGTTTAAAGACCCTGGTAAAAGCTGGGTGGGCACGGAGGGCAATTGGCACTCACACGCCGTGGGTGGGGATGTAAGTGGCTTCAGGGATTCTGGGAAGCATTTGGCTGTGGCTCTCAGATCAACACCAGTCATGCTCTTTCATCAGCTGACTCCACCCCTCAGGTATGTCTGAAGGAAATGAAGACATCATCAGGCTGCACAGAAACGTGTACTTATGCATTGATTTGTTGACTACAGCAGCGCTTATAAACAAACTGGAAATAGCTCACTGCCCATCAGTGGGTACTTGGCTTAAATAGAGTGTGGTGTGTTTATACCAGGAAATTCTTTAGTATCCTTAATATTCAAATTTTAGAAGGTCTTTTAAATGACATGATGGAAACCATGTGTAATGGTACATTAATAAAGGGGGTTAGATACATATATACAGTGTGGTCTCACCACTATAAAAACACATACATATATATATGGAAAAAAGAGTGGAAAGAAATAATAAAAATACTGAAGTGTTATCGCTGGGATGAGAGATTAAAATTCATTTTTCTTTCCTTCTTATACTTGTCTATATTTTCCAGAATTTCAGTGATGAACACACATTATTCTCTCGTCAGCATTTCTGAACCCAGACGCTTCAATTCGAACTGATGGTTGTGGGGGGCTGACTTGTGAAGAACAGGCTTTTTGACAAAGAGGTAGAAACAATAAGGAGGAAGAAAAGTGAAGAGGTGCTGGTTTAATTTTTTGAGAAATTATTAAAAAAAATCATGAAAGAGGACAAAAAAAGCTGTTGCATCTTAATAAAAGTTCCCACCCATCAACCTTTTGTATTCATGAATTTTAATGCAGGAAAGGCAGCCTAAAGTGCAGGAAGTGGTAACTGGCAGGATGAGAAAAAAGGAGAAGAGTATAGCTGGAGCGGAGACGTGAACGCATCTTTCTGAGAAACCACTGACCCCACAGCACGGAGGAGTTAAGCCTCAGAGGACAAGAACCTCTCACCCTTGACATCTTGTAACATCTTGCTTCTGGGACAGGATGTACCTGTGTGTTTGGCACCCTCAGCCCGGTTCTGGGGTGGGCATGGGTCCTGGTTTGCTTAGGTGGCTCCAGGCCTGGGGACAGCGCACACACAAGGTGGGATATTTGCCTGAGGACCCTACGGGAGATTCTTGCTTCCTCTAAGGTCAGGAGATTCTTGCTTCCTCTAAGGTCGCTAAATTGGAAGGATGTCCGCCATGCCCCCACCCTCCACCCCAGAACAAATGTGTCTCCTCGGAGACCCTGAGACCAGCACAGGGAGAGAGGCAGGGGCAGCAGGAGAGAGCACGAAATAGGGGGAAATAGTGAAACCCAGGATCCACCGGGGGCCTGTCTCGTTGAGACATCCTCTTGGCAGTTCAAGCTGGTCAGGTTTCTGCTCCCTCCATCAACCTGAGACCGTTAAATTTTTTTTCAACTTCTCGTCAAACGTTTGTAAAACTTATTGATGCTCCAGGCCACGCAGAATATCAAATTCCAAAAGTGGAAACCGTACAGGTCCCGTTCTCTGATCATGAGATACTAAAACAGGAGACTAATTAAAAAAAGGAGGGGAAGTGTCGGGAGAGAATCTAAACAGACACATCACAAAAGCAGACGTAAGAATGTCAACACGCCCCTCCAAAGATGCTCAAACTCATTGCTCATTAGGGAAACGCAAATTAAAACCACACATCCGCAGGAATAGATACGATTTAGAAGACTGACGATACCCAGTGCTGGTGAGGATGTGGGGAAACCGGAAGCTGGACACGCTGCCGCTGGGAATGCAAAATGGTTTGGCCACTTCGGGAATTAGTTTGTCAGTTTCTTAAAAGCTACAGACACACTTCCCATATGGCCCGGACCCCCCTAGATCTCCATCCAAGGGAATTGAAACCATATGTGCACACACATCTTGTACCGAATGCTCATAGCAGCTTCATTCATAACAGCCAAAAAGGCAAAGCAACCCACATGTCCGTCCGCTGGTCGATGGATAAACGAGCTTCGAACTGGACGTACAGGGACAAGCATTCAGCCGCAAACCGGAGGGCGTTACTCATGAAAGCAACAACGTAGACACGTCTCCAAGTGTCATGCTCGGGCGAACACACCCAGACACAAAGCACTATCTACTACATGCTTCCAGTTCTATGAAATTCTAGAAAAAGAATGGACACCGGAGGCAGGTCAGGGCTTGCCTGAGCCAGGGGTGGGGTGGAGGTTGACTACAAAAGGGCACGTGGGGACTTTTTGGCAGGATATCCCCAAACAAGACTGGGATGTAGTCCTAGAAATTTCCTCCACCATCATAGGGATTTCCTTTGCCTCTCTCATGGGACAGCCATACAACAGAATGCTTTATTGCCAAAAGAAGTGTAGGATTTAGTTTTTGTCATGGGCAGACAGATATGTTAAATTTTTTTTTAAAGCAGATTAAACAACCATATACACAAAATGATTCTGTGTTAACCATGTCTATGTCTGGAAATACAAAAGTCTGGAAATACATTTGTCTAATTTTTGCTTATTTTTAAAAAATCGTGTCTCCTCGATGAATGTGTATTGCTTGCACAAGAAAAAAGATAAATAAAAGGAATTTGTGAAAAGCCTGGGGACCCTCCACTCTGGTCTTCTTCTTTCTCATCTTCTGTATTTTAAAACTTAATACGGTGGTGGTTGTGCGACTGTATACATTCACCCAAGCTGGTAGGACTATGATAACATTTAAAATAGGTGTATTTTATTATTTGGAAACTATGCCCCCAAAAGAGGAAAACTGGAGAAACTGCAATGCGCTCTGTGGGTTGTACCGATGTCTGTCCCGTAGTTGTGAACTTGTGCTGTGGTGATGTGCTCTCACATCAGCTGTGGTGGTGACCGCCAACCACCAGGAGCTGGAAGAGGCAATGAAAGGTCCTTCTCGAGAGTCTTCAGAGGGAACATGGCCCTGACAACTCCGTGATTTAAGATTTCTGACATCCACGACCGTGAAAGAATGAATTCCTATTGTAGTAAGCGGTCCAGACTGTGGTGATTTGCTGTGGCAGCGCTTAGGGAACTCATATACCCAACATGAGGGACCCTCAGAGCTAAACCCAGAAGGGTCCTGAGCAGACGGGGACGTTGGTCAACCTGGCACTTGAAAGAACTACCATATTTTTGGAACCTGAGTCAAAACACGTAAGGTGGCTCTGGCTCTGGTACCATTTGAAGGTTCTCACGGATCATGACTGGTCATTTTTCTACATGACAGGTCCCCTTTGGTCTGTCCCTCCAGTGTCCAGCTTTGTGTAGCACTTGGTTCCTTCTGTCTAGGCCGGCCATGGACTGGGTAGGGGTGCCCTTGGCCTGAGCAGAAGCCCTGAGTGTCTTCCGGGGCCTCACAAGCCTGCCTCAGCTCAGCTTCCCCTCCTTTCAAAAGAGATGCTCGCGGCCTGGCCCTCAAAGGATTGCATAGATGGTCCGGCTTCCAGCTGAAGCATGCCGCGGGATGACAAAGTGCCAAGTGGTCCTCACCCTCCCGGTGCTTGTTCCCAAGCTGGATACACTGGTGGTTTCACTTAGGAGAGAAGCCGCCAACATCTGGATGGCAGCAGGAGCCCAGAAGCCCCATTCTGGAAAGGGGCTGAGTTGTCCCCGTGGAGAATATCTGCCTTTTTTCCATTTCCTTCTGCTTCCCTATTTCTCTTGGGTAAAATCAGCAGACCCACAGATTATCTAACCAGAGGGACAACTGGAGAGAAAACAACTAAAACAATTGCCCTCCACCATCCAGACCCCATCGTCCTGGTTATAATATAGGTGCAGGGGGTGGGGTGGGTAGCTGTGGACACCTCCTTCTCCCTGCCCCTTGGGGACTGACTTTGCAGCAGTAAAGTCAACAGCCAGAAAAATCACTTTTGTCTTGACACAGCTGGGGCCTCGCCTGGATTCACCCTGAGCTCTCCTGCCCTTCCCACTGCAGCCGGTCCGTTGTAGGAGCACTTCTCCCACTGCTGGAAGCCGCCCATGAACCCCAGAACCCTGTCCCTCAGGCTTCGGCAGCACAGGGTTGTGTGGCTGAGGATGTGGTTACACCAGGGCGAGGTCTATCCCGGGACGAGGCCTCCAGAACACAAGCGAGAATTCTTTTTGACTCTACAAGTTCTCAAGCACAAGTATTTAGAAATGTCTCTCCACCTGAAGCTGGTGGCCAAGTGACAGGTCGGGAAGGATGTGGATTCCTCCTGAGGCTGGGCCCAAGAGAGGGGACCAGTTTTCACAACGGGGGTCGAGGGAGATTTACTTTTTATTTATTTATTTATTTACTTATTTATTTATTTATTCATTTTTTAATTGGCGAATATTGGGGAACAGTGTGTTTTTCTAGGACCCATCAGCTCCATGTCAAGTCGTTGTTTTCAACCTAATTGTGGAGGGTGCAGTTCAGCTCCAAGTCAAGTTGTTGTTTTCAATCTAGTTGCAGAGGGCGCAGCTCACTGGCCCATGTGGGATTCGAACTGGCGACCTTGGTGTTATGAGCACCGCGCTCCAACCACTGCGCAAACCAGCTACCCAAATTTACTCTTTCAAGAGTCATGTCCTATATTTTCCTTACATATCGTGTTGTCCATATTTCTAAAAGTTATGTATGCTCCCTATAAAAATATATGTTGTTTTTAATATATATTCAAGATATTTTTAATGTGTTTTTATATACTGTGATTTCCATATAGTATATAAAAGTAATACATGCTCATGGTAAAAATGTATTTATAGCTTACCTTTTTGATTTTTTTTTGTGTTTTTCATGTATATAAAGCCACATGTGCTCACAGTAAAAACAGCTTGTAAAATTAAGATATAACTTACGTACAATAAAGTGTACAGATCTTAGGGAAATAGCTCCATGTATCTTCATACATGTATATATCTGTGTAATTACCACTCAGATACCTTGGACCCCCCCCAAGGGGTCACCTCTATTCTGACTTCTCACAGTGTAGATCAGTTTGCCTTTTTTTTTTTTTTTAAGAACTTCATATAATAGAATCGTACAGTATGTCCTCTTTTCTGTCTGGTGTATTTCACTCAGCATTTGTCTGTGGACGTTTTATTGCTGAGTAATATCCCACTGACTGTCTACACCACACATCTATTCGTTGTTTTGTTGATGGCATTTGGATAGTTTCAAGTATTAGACACTACAGAGAATGCTGCTTTCAGCTCCTCATAGAAAGTATCTCTGTGAACTTTCTAGATGTGAGACTTGGTCAAAGGACAGATGAGGCCAACTTGCTGTTCCAGAAGCTTCCACCAATGCCCACGCCCACCAACGCTAGGTGAGAGTGTCTGTTTTTTCCACCCCTTGCCAGCAGTTGCTTTTATTCAACTTTTAAGATAGAGGCGCTGGAAGGAAAATGGCGTCTGGCTGTGATTGATTGGCTGTAATCATGAGTGAGGGTGATCTGGACTCACCGGCCATTGGTAGTCTTCTTTCCTGAGAACGGTCCAGATATTTTACTCAAACCCTGTACCCATTTTCTGTCAGGTCATTCAGCTTTTTCTATTCTATTTATAAGCACTCTGCATATTAAAGAAATTGGGACCTTGTACTTAAAAGGCATGGAAAGGAAATAATTAATTTAGACCGACAGCAGAACAGGTGGTTCTATTGATGTTGGTTTTGAATCTCAGCTATTCCACTACCCTGTTCCTTGTCTCATACACCTCGACACACAACCTCAGAACGAGAAGTATGAGTTGGATTTTGGTAAGTGCTTTAGCATACAATAAACCCAGAGCTGGAAGACACCATCACTTGTCCACCTCGTGTCCACGGCAGCCTTTAATTCACCCACATGCTTGCCCTCCGAGCCTAGACTGGGTCTCCGAGTCCCGTGCAGTTGTTGGCGACTTGAGTTGGCAAAAGTTGAAACCGTCTCCACGAGGCAGTGTCACATACTCCTGGAAGTGAACTGAACGCAGCAAGGCACCGCAGAGGCAGGATGGAGGGGCTTTCGGGGTCTGTAGGGGATTCACCAGGCTGCGGGCTCGGTGGAGGCAGTGCACAGCCATAGCAGGCTCCTACTGAATCGTTGATGAACGTTCATGATGAGGTTATGTCTGGATTTTGAAGGTGGGGAGGCAGCTGGGTTGCGGAGGGGAAGTGGGGGAGGGTGGGAAGGCGGGCCAGGAGGATTCACGATAAATGTAAAGACCCCATTATTAGAGCAAGACGTTTGTTGACCGCGTTTGTTGGTTCCTGTCCATGCTTGTGGGCCCCACAGGGAGGTGAGGGCCTTCCCAGAACTAAAGAGAAAGGTGCTGCTGGGGAAGCCTGTGTGACAAGGGGGACAGCTTCTATTTCCCTTCTCCAGTCGTTGTCATTGTTCTAGGCTGGTTGGCCAGGTCTTTGTGTAAATTACAGACTTTTTAAGCACCTCGTGTTTCAGGCTGAAGATCTTTACAACACTCGACCTGACTGGGCATTTTGCCTGTTCTTTTTCCTGTGCAGTGAAGCTCCCCATCTGTTTCCAGGTGGCTTTGCAATTTAAACTTGAAAATGCTAAAGCCTTTTCCCGCAGCCACTCCGGGATGACTTGGTTGCTTTTCCACATCCTTTCAATTAATTCTTTGGCTTCGTGTATCCCTCAACATCCTCTTTCTCATTCCACTGTGAAATGAAATGTTTTCACATAATCCGAGGGGAGTAGTTCAACGTCCAGGTCACCACAGGTTGCCACCTGGATGTCTGGGCTTCTTAGTGTAAGTATGGATAGCGTTAAAGAGCCTGGATACCCCTCCTTGCCACCTTATCTCCTCTGTGTGTGTGTGTGTGTGTGTGTGTGTGTGTGTGTGCTCACAATTCTCCGTGTGTGCAATTCCTTGCATTATGTGCACATTACAGACGCTGCACTGAAAAACCAAAACATCAAGAGCTATTTGTTAAGACTCAAGTACTGAGCACCCACTAGGAGATAGACCATTGCTGGGTGCTAGGGGACGCGGGGAACGAGACAGAGTCACCACCCCCAAGCGGGCAGCCAGTGGGCTCAATTCGGTGCCCAGATGTGATGTGTGGCCTATGAGGAGCCCAAACTGGGTGTTTAAAAAAGTTGTAAAAAAAACCCTGTAAATTGTGGTTAAGATGCACGTAACATGAAATTTACCCTTTTAACCATTTTTGAGTGTGCCGTTCAGTGGCCTTAGGCACAATTCACGATGTGTGTAACCACTGCCACCATCATCTCCAGAACTTTCTCATCCTCCCAAATTCTAACTCTGTCCCCATTAAACAACTCCACACTTGGGGTTCTCCCACCCCTTGACTGTGGGGAATACTGCTGCTCTGAACAGGGATGCACAAACAGCAAGCAGGGCCTTTCTATACACTGAATTAGGTGTCAACATCTAGTAATTGGGAGATTCACACACACACACACACACACACACACACACACACACACACACCAAGAATAGCTGGTGTTCAGCTTCTTGTGACAATCAGGGCAGTCTGGCCACACGGGCTGCTGCCCTTTGTGTCAGCGATCAGCAGAGTACACAGGAACGTCCCCTTACCCTGGGACAGTGTCATCAGCCCTGAGACCGAAGGCGGACCATTGTACGTTACTGTGCTTATGCGCTTGTTTTTCTTATAGTTATGAAAAAAAGCAAAAGAGTTCAATTACCTGCATCTTGAGCAAAGATGGCAAATGAAAAACAGGTGGTGAGGTCTCCATGTTTCCGGGAAAGAAGAGTATTCCTGCATATTGAACATGCAAACAGGTAGGTCTGTGGGCAAAGATTCGTCTTGTGTTATGAAAGAAACCAGCCCTTCGCTCATTTACGTTTCCATCTGGGCGCTTCAGTGGGACTCTGCGGGGCGTTGTCGGCGGTCTAGATTCCAGATGTAGCTGAGTCCTAGTAATGGGTGAGTCATCTGGATAAGGGCCTCCTAATGGCCTGCATTGCAAGTTGTTAGACGTATAAAGTCAGCAGGGACAGTGGGTTGAATGGTGCCCCCACCAAAAAAGATCTGTTCAAGTCCTAACCCTCGGTGCCTCTGAATGTGATCTTTTGTGGAAAAAGGGTGTTTGCAGATGTAATGAAGGATCTGGAGATGAGGTCATCCTTGATGACAGTGGTCCCCAATCCAATGACAGGTGTCCTTATAAGAGACAGGCATAGGAGAAACAGACAGAAGGGAAGGCCGTGTGATGATGAGGCAGAGACTGGTGTGAACAGCCACAAGTCCCCAAATGCTGGCAGCCACCAGGTGCTGGAAGAGGCCAGAAGGATCCCCCAGAGGGAGGAGCGTGGCCCTGCCGACACCTGGATTTCAGACTTCCGGCTGCCAGAGGTGTAGGAGAATAAATCGGGGTTGTTTCAAGCCACTCAATTTGTGGTACTTTGTTCCAAAGCCACAGGAAACCAACACAGCATGGGTTGGTTGTGTGGATGAAAGGGAAGCTCCTATCGGTAACTTGAAAGCACAAGTTCAGTTGACTCAAAATAAGGGTGGCTTTTGGCTGCCCATTGGTTGGCCTTGTAGTCAGAATAACGGGACAGAGAGGCCCCGCCCAGCCTGCGGAACAGCAAAGGGGCTTCTGCTTCCTGAGGTGCAGAAACTCCACGGAACCCCCACACTCACAAGGAGGAATCTGGGCACAGAGAGCGTGGAATGATTTGCTCCTGGTCTCATATACAATCAGTGACAAAACTGGACATGGAACGGAACAAAAAGAAAGTGTGCAGTGTGGGCCACGATGAGTCATGCTCCCCGTTCGGACGAGTGGTGGCAGGACCCTAGCCTGGCGTAGTATCTTGAAGAACCACCACTAGGTCCACAAAGCATCTCTTTGGGGTTGGAACTTGTGGTTCTCCGGAAAGGACGAACATCCTTCCCTCCGCGTGCTTACAGGTCCCCTGAATCTCTTTGCAGAATTGACTTACCCGTGTCTCATTAGGGAAGAATGCCAAACAGAAAACACGAATTCTTTGACAGAGTCTTAGGCGAAGCCACAGGAGAACCGAAGGACCTCAGCTGACCGACCGGCTGTCAGAGTCTTTTCAGGGCGGATCTCCCTGGTGGTGGGGGTGGGGGGTGCAGCTTGGGCGGAGTGACCCACGCTCCTTCCGTTGCCAGGGCTAGACATTACAAACTGTGTGCCGCTGCCCCTCACTTGCTGTTTAGCTGGCGTCTTCACGTGGACATGAGACTTCCGGAGGGCTGTCCTCTGTGGCTGGTCTGTTCTAAAAGGCTGGTTCTCGTGTTTGTTCTCCAGAGTGAGTTTCTCCCAAGGAGCGGCTGGTTGAAAGAACCACTTCCCGGGCCGGCCGGTGGTTCAGGCGTTAGAGCTCCATGCTCCTAACTCCGAAGGCTGCCAGTTGGATTCCCACATGGGCCGGTGGGCTCTCAACCACAAGGTTGCCAGTTGGATTCCTCGAGTCCCGCAAGGGATGGTGAGCAGCGCCCCCTGCAACTAAGATTGAAAGGACAACAACTGGACTTGGAAAAAAGTCCTGGAAGTTCACACTGTTCCCCAATAAAGTCCTGTTCCCTTCCCCAATAAAAAAAAAAAAAATTCCCAGATTCATAATTATAAAAAAAAAGAAAAAAAAGAAAGAGCCACTTCCCTAATTCACTCCAGGTGGGAATACAGCCCGCCCGCGTATTTTATTAAGAGGGTCGGAAGGATGTACTCAGGTGTGCTCTGTCCACGAAAACAAAAACAAGCTCATGGTTGCTTGGATCCAATGATGGAAAAGCGCCATTTCCTGCGTTGAGCCACCTGGAGTCAATTCACCAGAATTTGGTTGACACCCCAAAGCTGGGGCCCAAAGAAGCCTTAAGGAGTTTCCTGCTGCGCCCTCAAGTGTCCCTGTCTACCATCCCCCAGCCTCTCTGTTGGAGGAATCGGGGCTCCGGCCAAGCTCTGGTGGGAGTTGGGTGGACCTCCTCTGAGTGGGGACAGGCCAAGCTGCCCCTCCTGGCTCCCCTCACCCAGCCCATCCCAGTGGGTCCCCCCACCAGCATTTATTAGCCAACCAGAGGGCCTGGACAGCTGTGTGGGAAACAGCCAAGCAAAGGGGTCCTGCTATCGAGACTTTCTGGCCTGAAACATGGCCATTATGCAACCTCCCTGCTTTGGAGTGTGTGTATGTGTGTGTGTGTGTGGCACGGAATCTGTTTTTTGTTTTTGTTTTTTTAATTGTGCTAAAATACATATAACATAAAACTCACCATTTCAACTATCTTAAGCGTGTAAGTTCTGTGGCATTTAGTACATTCACAATGCCGTGCAATCATTCCCTCTATCTAGTTCCAGGACATTTCCATCACCACAAAAGGAGACTGTACCCATTAAGTCACCCCCATTCCTCTTCTCCACCCCCAGCCCCTGGTCACTATTAACTGTTTTCTGTCTCTAAGGGTTTGCCCGCTCCGGATATTTCTTATAAATGGAATCATAATATGTAGCCTTTCATGTCTGGCTTCTCGTACTGAGCGTGACGTTTTCAAGGTTCATCCATGTTGGATCACGTGTCAGCATTTCATTCCTTTTATGGACAGATAACATTCCAATGCCTGTATGTGTCACGTTTCATTTATCTGTGCTCGTGGTGATGGACACGTGGGCTGGCTCCACCTTTTGGCTGTTCATAGCAGAACATTTGTGTACAAGTTTATATTCGAATACTTGTTTTCAGCGCTTTTGGGTCTATAGCCAGGAGTGGGATTGTTGGATCATATAATTCTATATTTAACTTATTGAGGGACCACCACACTGTCCCCACAGCAATATACGAGGGTTCCCACTGTTCCATATCCCTGCCAACACTTGTGATTTAACTTAAAAACAATTATTATAGTCGTCCTGTTGGGGAAGGGCCGTGTCCCCGAGGTTTGGATTTGCGTTTTCCTGGTGACTGATCACATTGAGCATCTTTCCTCGCGCCCGGTGGTCGTCTATACAGCCTCCCTCACGTTTTACCAACGCCCTGTGCAGCTCTGGGCAAGTCACTGCCCGCCGCCAAGCTCCAGTTTCCTCATCTGTCCCGGAGGGATTTGAACGAGGTCAAGGGCCTTCCAGCCGCTTTGGCCACACGACCCCTGAAAACCTTTGGGACATCATGCCCTTCAGCATCTTTTCGGGTTGATAGTTACCATTTCTTTTCATCACTTAAGTTTACAAGGTTGCAAAGGACGTGATTTCCAGTGCATTGTGAAATTCATCGTTTTAAACACAAAACGGTTCCTCACTGTAGAGAAGCAAAACTTGCTATTTTGCCCTGTTTCCCATGTCATTGAATGAATCGAAGTCCTCAGTCAAAAACCAACCAAGCCAAGCAAACCACTCAGCACCGAGATACACCAAACCCCCAGGACCCCCAATAATAAAACCCTGCTATTTCCTGTGAACCCCGGCTCCTCTCCATAACGAGAATTTTTGCTCTCCCCGTTCTGTGCCCTGACACTTAGGATCAGCATAATCCCCCGAGAACTGGCTGCTGGCCCACCTGGGACAGATGAATGGAAATGTGGTGACTTTCGTTCTCTAGTGATCCCCCCCACCCCTTTAAATACTTGATGGCTTTTGTGTTTGGTGAGCCAGTTCTGAAGTCTGCCTCCTTTGTGCTCTGAAAGAAAACTTTTTTCTAAGTGCATCTGCCTCCAGTTCTCCTGGGGCTTTTCCTTTCAATGTATCAAATGAAATATAAATAATGTACCAATGTGACCCCCCCACAAGACCAAAGATCTGGACAAATTCCTCTTGCTTCTTTTCTCCTCCCCCCAGGAGTCCTGTTTCACTTCTTCCACTGAATTGTATTTTAATAAAAACATTTTTATGCTTGAAAGTAATCCATCCGTCACTCAAGCACAGGTGTCTGCAACGAAATCATAGACATAAGTTAAATTTGTTTTATCTCCTGTGATTCTAAGACTCTCAGTATTAAACAAAATTACTCTGGATTGAATGTTAATACAATTAACCAGTTCATCAACATAAATATAATAACGTTATGGTATATATTGATTTTATATCCGCATAAAAGTTAAATGACTGTTGGACTGCATCTCTTCAGGAGAGGACTGGGGTTGTATGTTTTCAGATGGTTCATGTGTCATTGGATGAATATTACCGATTATTTGAGACGTGGTTCTGAGAAAACTCCATCCCTGTTTTGCATTTTTATTGGCGCAGACTCTGAGATAACTTGTTTATATTAATTCACACACGGTAACGGGATAGTTTTGTTAAAGCTGCGTCGCTCCACTTTTTGAACTTCTTTGGAGACTGAAGCCAAAAGCCACTCAGTGATTTATTACCAAAAACGAAACAAAAAGATGGACCGGATTAGGTTCTCTTCAGGATGGAAAGCATTCCTGCCTCTGGGGCTTGCCTTCACCGCACTTGGGGTACGTGCGAGGCCAGGTCCCTTCTCCGCCCCCAGATCCCCACCTCCTCCCTCCAGCTGCCAGGTGGGACGCAGGGGGCGACTTCAGTAGGCGCGGTCTGGTCTGGGTTAGGAAATGGAGACGTCTCAGGTCGGTGTGTGTGTGTGTGTGTGAGTGTGTGTGTGTGTTGGTCCCAAGGCTCAGCCCTCCTCGGGTGGTCCCCACCCGGACACCCTGGGAACAGGCCCGTTGCGCATTGGCTGTGCGGGTGCCCGGGGCCTCGGGAATGCTGATGCTTGCGCTTCCCGGCGGGATGGGGGGAGGGGGCCGGGGCGGCCGCGCTGACCATTCGGTTGGGGGGGTGCGCGCCCCAGGGAGCCGTCGCGCCCCTGAAGTGACCCCGCAAATCGGGGTGCAAAGAGGGTGAAGAAACCTGTGGCCTGCTGGTCACAAAGAGCAAGGGAGCACCAGCTTGCTGCGAGTGCGTGGACCCAGGTGCGACCCCGCAGCGGCTGAGCCTTTGAATGTAGCCGCTGGGAGGCCGGTTCCGAGTGCACAGCTTCCCGTGTCGAGGTCCCGAGTGGGTGCGGGCATATGTGTGTGCACTGTACGTGTATTTATGGGGTATGTGGCTGGGATGTAGAGTGTATAGTGTGGGGTGTATATGTGTGGTGTGCACGCACATGTTCCTCGTGTGCATGTGTGAGCGTGTGATTTGTGTGTATATGGTGTGTGTGTAGGATATGTGGTATGTATGGCGTGCGTGTGACATGAATGTACAGCACGTGTGTACCACTTGCGGGTTCCATGTCCAGTCCCTCCTGAGCCCCCAGCTCTGGGCTCAGAAGACAGCGTTGCACATAGCCAGTGACAGGGGAGCCTTGTGGAAGCATGTAACCATGGTAACAAATGCTTTTGCACCCCTGCATGCAGCTGGGGTGGGTGTGTGGGTGGGGGGTGCAGTGCACACCCCTCACCCTGGGCATGGGGGAGAGGAGGCACCCAAGGAGAAGCCCAGGCTGGGGACTGGACACACTGCCCTCCTCTGTCCCTGCTGCTTGCCTGGGGGACCAGCTACCTCACGCTGGTCCTCTGTAGGTCTGGGGCTGGGGGACCAAACGATTCCTGCCATCTGGGGCGTGGGCACAGCAAGGCAGTGGTGTCTTAGGGTCCTGCTGGCTAGAGAGGAACCTGCTTGTTCTAAAGGTGGCCTGGGCCACGTCACAATCACAGTTGTCTGGTTATATGACCCAGTTCGACACAGGCACATCTTCAGTGGAGAGGAGAGGACCTGGGCCGGCAGCTCACTAGGTTCTGGAAAGAACAGGGTGACACTGCCTCAATTCTTACCCAATTTAACACGAGGAAGTTGGGCTAGACCAGTTTTCATTCATTCATTCATTTATTCAAACCTTTATCAAGTTCTGTGATTCTCAAGTGTGGTGCCTGGGCTAGCAGCATCAGAATCACCTGGGAACTACTCAGAAAGGCAAATTCTCAGGCCCACCCAAGACTTACCGATTCAGAAATGTGTGTGTGCGTGGGTGTGTGTGCCACCCCACATCTGTGCAGCATCAGATCTAACAACAATATTTCGAGGCACACTCAAATTTGAGAACCACTGATCCAAGATGGCCTTTGTGCTAAGCACGGGCCTATGACATCTCTCCCCTCATGAGATCCTAAAATGAACCTGGTTTGGAAAGTTCTAGTTCTTTTCTACCGGTATTACTTGGGGCTCCATCTAATACTTGAGGAAATCTTCATACTTCTTGACCACTTCCTCAAGGCTGGTCTGAGGAGGAATGAGGCTACCTCAGAGGAGAGGGAGAAGCTGGAAGAACAGGAGGGTCTGAATTCCTCTGCACTTGGGAAGCTGCTGGAGAAAGGCTTCAAGGGATGTTGAGGAGCCCAAGGGCGCCGCCTCCTGGTGACGGCATGCAGGACTGGTTCTAAAGGGGGCAGAGCCTCCTGACAAAGGGGACTTTCGCTGTACCAACCATACCAACCATACACCCTGCCATGCACGAAGTGCCCAATCAGCACGCAGATGTTTCATCCATTACTGCCAGCACCTGGAATGGCCAGTTTCCAAGAAGGGCTTGGGCTGACAGACAGCTGTGGGCAGGTGACATATACGGTGAATCGTCCCTCGTCATCTCCATGTGACTCCAGAGTGCAGTGCACTGCTGTGTTTCAGCTGGGGTTTGCTCCAGACTCAGTTTCTGTTGGGCTGATAGTGAAATAAAGTTTGTTCGGTGAAATGTGACATCAGTTTTCAATAGTGTCAGTGGCCAGGAGGAGTGCAGGGCACTTGGGAAATACAGTGGGATTCTGCAGAAAAGCCTGGGGGAGTCTTTGGACTGAGTGCTGCCTTCCAGAAGTTTCCCCAGGGCGACCACATGGTTGGAAAGGAGAAGAAGCAGGCAGGAGCGTGGGCAACCTCCAGCAAGTCGGCCTAAGTTGACCTCTTTTATACATTTTGTCATGTTCACCAGACACTTCACTTATTATTTAGTCGACGTTTTTCTTTAAATCAACTCATCCATTTTCTTAATTTTAAAAGGAAAAAGTTGAAAATAACAGATGTAAATGGAAATTCAGTAGCAGTCCCCTAACCCGGAAGGAGGTCATGCAAATAAATACAATGCAGATGAAACAGCATCGTGACGTCCCGCCCAGAGCTCCGTGACGTCCCGCCCAGAGCTCCGTGACGTCCCGCCCAGAGCTCCGTGACGTCCCGCCCAGAGCTCCGTGACGTCCCGCCCAGAGCTCCGTGACGTCCCGCCCAGAGCTCCGTGACGTCCCGCCCAGAGCTCCGTGACGTCCCGCCCAGAGCTCCGTGACGTCCCGCCCAGAGCTCCGTGACGTCCCGCCCAGAGCTCCGTGACGTCCCGCCCAGAGCTCCGTGACGTCCCGCCCAGAGCTCCGTGACGTCCCGCCCAGAGCTCCGTGACGTCCCGCCCAGAGCTCCGTGACGTCCCGCCCAGAGCTCCGTGACGTCCCGCCCAGAGCTCGAGTCTGAGGCCGCTGCGTGCTGCGGAAGGGGGGTGTTTCAGGCTTAGTCTCACCAACCAGAAACAAGAGAAACAAGAAGGCTTGGAGGTGAGTGCAAAAGGGAGGAGGTGTGCCTTTCTCGCTGCTCCATACCCCGTCTCTGGGGAACTCCTCAACAGAACACAGGCCTTCTGTGGCCGAGGCCCTGTTCAAAGCAGTTTGCAAATATATATATATATATATGTATATTAAAGATTTTATTGGGGAAGGGGAACAGGACTTTATTGGGGAACAGTGTGCACTTCCAGGACTTTTTTCCAAGTCAAGTTGTTGTCCTTTCAATCTTAGCTGTGAAGTTGTCCTTTCAGTCTTAGTTGTGGAGGGCGGAGCTTAGCTCCAGGTCCAGTTGCCGTTGCTAGTTGCAGGGGGCACAGCCCACCATCCCTTGTGGGAGTCGAACCGGCAACATTGTGGTTGAGGGGACACGCTCCAACCTACTGAGCCATCTGGGAGCTCAGTGGCAGCTCAGCTCAAGGTGCCGTGTTCAATCTTAGTTGCTGCCCACCATCCCTTGTGGGACTCAAGGAATTGAACCAGCAACCTTGTGGTGGAGAGCCCACTGGCCCATGTGGGAATCAAACCAGCAGCCTTCGGAATTAGGAGCACAGAGCTCCAACCACCGGAGCCACCGGGCCGGCCCCACAGTTTGCAAATATTAACTCCTTTACTCATTAGGACCATGCTATGAGATAGGTACTGCTATGTCTCCCATTTTACAGATGAGAAGACCGAGGCCCAGAGAGGATAGCAACTTACCTAGGGCCACAGAGTATTGAATTAGTGAATGCTGAAGTGTGGGATCTGGGTTTGAACCCAGCCATGACACTCAGGGTGGTACCCTGCACACATTCATTCCCACCACTGCACAAATGGGAACAGCCCCAGGGCAGGCAGACTGCATTGGCTCCCGAGTTCCTGACACAGGAAGCTCCTCCAGTGAGTCAGTCAACCAACGGGACTCTTTGGGGGTCACTTGTGCCACCAACCTCTGGGCTGGCAGAATACTTAACGTAGGATGGACCACATTCTCTTTCTCTCTCTCTCTCTCTCCTTTCTGTTTGAAAAAGCTAATCAAGAGCGGTCCTCAACACACCCTAGCCCAGTCCCTGAAGGCAGACTGGGCTGAGCAGACACCTCTTCGTGTGCTCTCAGTGTCAGGTTGGGTGTCTTTCGGAGACTTGGGGGTCATGGTGGCTTGCCCTGCACCTGCGAGCGCTCACCGTTCCTCGGATGTGGACACACTTGCATACCCCACCTGGCCCCCTCCACACAGGTAAGGCTGACTGGGGGTGGGGGGAAGACTGGATCTGGGCCTGTCCTGAGTCAGAAGCCTGTGTGGGAGGCCTGGGCAGGGTATCTCCCGGTTTGGCTGCAGGCAGTGGGGGTGGGGTGTCCTTTCAGGAAAACTATTGGATGAGGGCCAGGGAGCCGGGACCTTCCAGGAGGGCAGGACCCCAGCTCCGGGTTGCTGGTTAGGCAGCTGTGGAGAGCAGGGTGGGATGGACCCAGAGATCAGATGGAGCTCCAGCCACAGATAGAAGCAGGGGCCCCGGGAGGGGCGGGTGTTCACAGGGGAGGAATAGGCAGATCCTGAGACTCCCTTCAAAGAAGGCGTCTCGGATTGTCCGGCTGGATTTACTGTCAGGAACTGCGGTGGACAAGCTCAGCACACCTCTCACAGGGTTTGTCATCCCCACGGCTACCACCTAGGCGCCGCTGCCTCGTGTGACATCCTGGGGTAATCTCCTTATCATCCCATCTTTTCAGAGGAGGAAACCGAAGCTGGGGAGGTAAACTACCACCGGAGCCACAGTTCATGGTGGGGACAGATTGGAGCAGGAGTTGGTCTGATCCCAAAGCCCATGCTCTTAAAAAGTGATTTTGAATGTGTAGTCCTGGAAGTGGCTCACTGTCCACAATGTCCAGGGGGCTTGGTGGTGGACAGCGTCCCTTCCGCTCCTGGTCTGGCCATCCAGTCCTCTCTCTGGAGCCAGTCAATGCCCACTCCTTGAGAGTTCTCCATGGGTATGTTTTATGTCTAGATGCTCAAGACACACACACATACACACACACACACAGTCTCTCTCTCTCTCTCTCTCTCTCTCTCTCTCTCTCTCTCTCCTTGACCCTTCCCCCACCCACAAATGGTGGTCTATTATTTGCCCTGTTTTCATCTTTTTGTTTTTTGAACAATGGCTCTTAGAGATTCCAGCTCCCCATCAGTTCATAAAGAGCCTTCTCATCCCCTCACCCCCTTTTCTTTTTAATGTGGAGCCCACCCTTCCACCATCTCTTCCTGGTGATCCAACCAAGGCTTACCCCCAACTTGAACGAACGGGTTCCCCTGTGTTTGTTAGCGTCCTAAGGAATTAGCAAGTTATTATACTCCGGGACCAACTGGTAAGACTGTAAGAAACCAGCAGGCTGTAGAGAAAAAGGATCGCACCCACGTTGGCTAGTGTGACGTCCTAAGGATCAGGTTTGTTCTTTATTCCCATCGGGTACTTTCTGCCCACAGTGTCTTCTGGGTGACAGCGGTCCGGGAGCAGGAGCAGGCCAGCCCAGATGGGGACGGCCCCCGCGGGCCAGAAGCTCGAGGGGCTGAGCCTCCCTGCCACCTGCTCTGGTCCCCATCCAAGCAAGGCTGGACGCCGTGGTGGCGGACAGGGTCACAGCGGGGCTCTGCTCCTGCCGGGTGCACCTCCCCGCGCCCCCGCGTGGCCGCAGACAGCGGTGCCGCTCGTGGGACCGGTTCTGCGGAGGGACGAAGGGGGAGGCGGAGGGGCCGGAAGGAGGGGGGCGGGGCTGTGCGTTCGCAGACCTGAACCTGGGCGGGAGTCCTACTGCCCGCACCGTGAGGACCAAGCACGGGCTTGGGGCTATGGGGACACTGAGGCATGCGGTGCACCGTCCCTGGTCAACTGGGGAGACAGGGCCCATCCGTGTCCAGTGGGCCATCCCAGCGAGAGGGCGGGCTCAGGGCCTCGTGGACAGCTTCTGGAGGCTTCCTGTGGTGGTGGGCCTGGGAGAAGAGTGTATGTTGGATTGGGAAGAAGGGAGGGGGTGGTGGAGAATCAGCTGCGGGGGGGGGGGGGGGGCGGTGGGGGGAGGGACGATGGCACTCACGTCACTCCAGTCAGGCTGCCTTGGAGAAAGGTCTGTGGGAATTCCTGCCCCTCACTGGACTAGTGAGGCACAGGGTGGGGGAAGTGGGGACAAGGGGGTGGGGAATGATTGGGGGGTTTTAGAGCCTTCCCCCAGGGCTGGCACAGGAGGGGAGGGGGTCATGCCTTTCCTGGGGGCCTGGACACACACCTTGCAGACTCGGAGTGGAGTGCCCGAGGGTGCGTCGGTTTCCCCTGACACTATGCCATCTAAGTAAGGCGGACTCTGCTAAGTCACAGAGAGGGGCTGCCACATTCCTTTGACTTGTGGTAAGTACTTTGGGCTCTGCCTTTGGAGTGAAGAAACTGGCCCGCAGGACAGCTGCCTGCGTTCCAAACTGGCTTCACCATCTGTGATGAAAAACCCAACCATGGAGCTTGTCATCAGGCTCTGAGTGCTGTTCTGGGAGAGCTGGCTCTGTACATCTCTTCCCACCTCTGCATTCTGTGACCTCATGCTGGGAGCTTGAAATCAGCCCTGGGCGGTGCGGGGTGAGAGCACTCACACCACAGAAATGGGCAAAGGCTGTTCCTCGGGGCTTCTTATTCCCTGTGGTCTGGAGAGCGGGTTTGCTAGCACACGGCTGTAGCTGTCCCTCTGGGGAACCCCCCTGAGAATTCACATGGGCTTCCCTTACTTATGCTGTAGTTGCCTGCAATTTCCCGTGAAGTCTGAGTAGCGACGTTTGCTGAGCCCATCTCTCGGTCTTTGCGGAAGCAGCTGTAGGGCTGAGACACTGTGACATCCTGCCTTGTCCTGGAAGGCTCACCTCATGGACCTGCACCCCACCCTAAGCTAGTGATGTAGTCTGAAGTCTGAAGCTCTAACCGGTGGTTAGAGCTGTCACTTTGGATGCCCTTGGACTAGCCAGCTAACGGGCTCTGGCATCCTGGTCTGTATGAGGGAGACTTGGCTCAAATGGTCTCTCTGGTCCCGTCCCGCTGGGCCGTGTGGCAGTGCGTGCCTCCCGCCCTCCCACCCCTAGCACCACTCCTTCCTTCAGGCCTCTGTCCCAGCCCACCGGCCTCTTCTCCACTGATGCCACCCCCACCCTCCTCTCACCTCTGTCCTTCCCGGGCAGCTCAGGCCCTGAACGCAGACACAGGCTTCATTTCCTTATTTTCTTCGCGCCCCACTCCAATTTATCCACAAACCTTGAGACTCAGGCTCTTCAAAGGCAACTTGAATCTGTCCATTGTGCACCATCTCCACCCTGCCACCGAGATGTCCTGCCCACACCCCCGAGTGACCTTCTAACTGGCTGTACCTGCTCCGTTCCTACGCTCCTGCCTGGCGGTTATTGCATTCATTTAATCATCCACGTCAGGTCACCGTGTGTCCCTGTGTCACCTCGCCTAGGGACGCCCCACGGCCCATAGGGTAACCTCCTGACTCCGCTGTGTGGCAAGCTTGTCCTATAGCCACCCTTGAACACCAGACTCCAAGAACACCAGCCTTCTTTCTTTTACAGAAACGCCTGCAGCCAGTCCCATCATGGGCCCTGTCACTTGCTCTCCCCTGCCTGGAATCTTGTCCCCCAGGGCCTGGTGTGGCCGGCTTATCCTCCTTACTCAGGTCTCACCCCAAATCCACCTCCTCAGAGAGGCCATTCCAGGCAGGTGATCTGAACAGCCCCCCTCCAGCCCCTCTCACAGCCCAGTCCTCTCTCAGCCATTGTTCCCTCTGTATGATCTGCCCTCCCTGGCCCCTAAGAGACAAACTCTGGGGTGCAGGGCCCGGCTGTCTGGTTTACCGTGTATCTCCAAAGACCAGAGCAGAGCCTGACACGGAGTGGATTTCCATTGTGTAGTTTTAGAATGAAACAATGACTTGCTTCTGCTTTGGCCAGAGAGCTGTGAAGTCACAGGGCAGAAACAAGGGGTCTGTCCCTCAGCAAGCCAAGTCCTCTGAGCTGGCTCCCGTGAGTTCCAGGAACCCTGCCCCTGCAGCTCTCCTCCCACACCCCACTGTCGCGTCCCGCGCAACACAGGCAGTGAGAGAACGAGAAGGGGCGGCGAAGGGTTAAGAAAGAAACAGAAATCAAGAAAGTTATGAAACAGGGGGCCAAGGGTCCCAGCCTCAAAGGACTGAGAGCCCCGAATCGGGCGGCCTTCTGGCTTTTATTGATATAAACACAAGGAAGTAGCATTGTTTTCTCCACGGTCTGTGAGTCTCATACATCATACCAGAAAACTGATTCAAGTCAATCACCATTACCTGCTAACAGTTGGAATAGAAAGTCCCATGATGTCTTAACAATTATGGGATGTGCCTCCCCAGGGACAAATCCTTTATGCTGAAACTTATTGATAAGAATGGAAGGAGAACTGATGTTATCACATCGTTGACTCACTTCCCAGGCAGGTTGTGGGAAGGAACATAGCCACAGAGGCAGAAGCTCTCCTTAGCCGGGGGAAGGTGGGGGCTGTGCCCACCTCTATCGACCCCGTGAGTTCTCCTGGTGGTCCCCACGCGGTTGCGCCTGGCTTGGGTTGTTCCTCCTGTGAGGAATCTTATCCATCATTGGCTGACCAACCATCTTTTGGGGGCCAAGCAGAGAGACATGAGGTGTAAGCACAAAGGTGAAGCAAAGTCCCTGAAAGGAACAGTCTCACAGACTCTTCTTTCTTTAGGAATAGGCACGAGGGGACAGATGGTCAGGCTGCTGTGTGACAACACCCCACCATGCACACGATGGCTTCTGAGGTTTTCCTGGGTCTCTGTGGAGCATGCAGGCAGGAGGGGAGGAGGCTGGGAGGATTCCAGGCTCATCTGGGCTGTCTGCTTTGGAAAGATCTGCTCCAAATCTGATTTGAGAGGCTGAAGGGGCCTGCCTGGGATCCTGAGGAATGACTCCTCTGCAGCAGAGTGGGCCCGGGTCTATGGGGGGGTCGTCAGGCTGGAGCCTCAGGGAGCGTGGTCCCATCCTCCCCAACACCTCCTGGCCCACTGACCTGGAGCGATGGGGCATTATGCGACCTTGGCCAGAAGAATTACAGCTGCCAGCAGTCCCGTCACCAAGGAGGGCCGGCCACCTGGCAGGAGGACAGACTCTAAGGAAAGTTGGAGGGTCCAGTGAATGAGGGAAGTGGGAGCATGCCATTTATCCCACCCATAGACAATGGGCAAGGTGCCCCCGAATGTTCCCTCGAGCCCCTGAATCCATCTCTCACCACCCCTCTTTGTTCACCTGCCCCAGCTGCACTGGCGTCCTTGCTCTCGTCCCACATGGCCCCTCACAGCTTACGCTCAGCAGGGCCTGCCCCGCTCCAGCCAGGCCCCCACTGTGGTCTGCCACTCTGTCAGCTTTCAGGTGACCTTTGCCACTGAGACAGGTCAGGGTGGCGGTGGGGTGGGGCTGGGGGAGGCTGACTCCAGGAAGGAATTCCTCATGTGACCATGCGGAAGCACAGGTTCCATGGGACCAGGAGCCGGTAGGGGAACTTCCCCGGCAAAGGCCTGTCCCCTGGGCAGACCACCCTCTCCTCTGGCCCTCAGGAGCCCTGTCTTAAACATGCTCTTCCTCCTGCACTGCCGAGATGCTCAAAGTACACTGTACGGGGTCAGGTGTCGTGGGAACGTCAGGGAACGGAGACGTGCCCCGAGCCAGGGACAGGCAGAGAAGGCACCCTTTTCACGGTGGTGCAGGTACACCCATCTGGTGTCGAAATGGGCCCAGGCAGAGGGTGGCGCCTCACCTGAGTGGGATGTGGGCAGCGGGGTGCTGAGGGGCCCGTTGGTCTCCGATGTGCGCGTGGGCAGCGGGGTGCTGAGGGGCCCGTTGGTCTCGGGTGTGAGCGTGGGCAGCAGGATGCTGAGGTCCCCGTCGTTGGCCTCAGGCACGATGCCCAGCAGCTTGCACATGAGCTCGTACACGTGGACGCTCTCGAAGGGTTCCACCTCCAAACCCCTCTTAAAGCTGGGGCCCACAGCCCGGAAGATGGTCTGCATGTCCATAGCCTTGTTGTCGAAGCCGTGCTCCCCGTTGTTGAACTGCACGTTCAGTCTCTGCCGGGGCAGGGTCCTGAGTGCCTGCTGGGACGCCCGCCCACCCGCCGGAGCCCCCGGCACCCCCTGCAGCATTGGCACAGGACCCCTGGAGGGAGTTCAAACATGGGGCAGGAGGGATCCTGACCCTGTGTCTCTGAATTCTGAGCCTTAGAAGATCAGGGGCCCAAAGAGGGAGCCTCTGCAAAGACCCTGTGACATCAGTGGAGACCCCAGCACACAGCGTGCCACCATGAGGTCCAGGCCACGCCAGGGGCTTCTCCGTGAATGCCTGCACCAATCAGTGCTCCCTTTCCCAGGTCCCCTGCCCCTTCGCTGCGTCTTCCTTCCCCTTCAGACACCCTTGGCTGTCTGCTGATGGGAGACCAGGCTGCTCACTCTGCCTCTCCCGTGTCACTCGTAGGGCTGATCTGCTCACACGTGACCCGACACACACAACAGCACACACAGACACTCACACATAACACATGCACATGTAAACACGCACAGGAGGTGTGCATGCACACATACACAGGTATACACGTATGTACATGCACACACACTCCTGTTGTATAGTGATGGCCGTGTCCCTTTGGCGAATGCCCCTCACACTGGGGAATAGCTAGAAATTGGGGGTGCTTTTTTACAGAGATGGAAAGAGACCCAGCAGCCCAGGGAAGGAGCCCCAAGCGTACATCCCATAGGCAACTCACCCCGTGGATGACGTAGCCAGGGTCACTGTACATGAGCAGGGGGGTGATCCTGGGGTTATTGGCGTAGTGAAAGGACTTGGGGAAGGACTCCTTCTTGTAGACGTGCAGTCTGGGGTGGGCATCCTTGAGGGCCTCGTACACCTTGTCTGCCTTCCCTTCCTTGGGGAGCAGCATCCCATTTGGTCCGTAGTCCAGGAGCTCGAACTCAATGTCCTTGAAGGTGAAGTTGGGGAACTTGTGGAATTCCACCAGGTCGCTGGCGCTCTTGTTGACGGTGCTCATGCCGTGGTCGGACGCGATGATCAGGTTGAGCCGGCTCTCGAGGCCACTGCGCCTGATGCTGTCCCGGATGTAGCCCACCGTCCTGTCCACCTGCGCCACCATCTCCTTTCTCTCTTGGGAGTCGGGGCCGAACTTGTGGCCTGTGGAGTCTGGTTCCCCAAAATAGAGTGTGACCAGGTCCAGGTCCTCCTTCGTGAACCACGTCATCACCGTGTCGATGTTCGCTCTCCACTCCTTCTCATCTTTGTAGTTGTGCAGGATACCTTCCTTCCGGCTCAGGGTCACGGCCATGCCTTGGTAGGTGACGTTACCGCCAGGGTAGAAGAAGGAGCCGGTCTTCAAGCCCTGCCAGGGAAGGCGGCGTTGCTCTGGTTTGTCCCCTGCTTGTCCCATGCCTGCTGACACGTGCGCCCCCTCCTTCCTGCTTCTCTGTCTGCCCACGCGCTCATCCCCTCCCCTAACTGCTACCACCAGCCTTTTTATCTTCCTAGCTCTTATCTTGGGGCTGATACGATTTTATAGAGGAGAGAGCAGGTGCCCCATGGACCCAGTACTAATGAAGTAATGGATATGCAAGTGTTCCCAGGTATGTAGACCACTCATCATCATGGTGGTCCCAGGCCTGTGCCTCAAGGCTGAGATGCCCAGAGAGTACCCCCCTTCTGGCCTGCAGCCCAGCCTCTCCCTGCTGTAGTCACATCCTGGCGTGTGTCATGGCTCCTTCACCCGCGTCCCCTCGCCCGCCCTTCCAGCCTTCAACCTGGCCATCAGTCCAGCTTTCCATGAACTGACGGCTGCTTTATTTACAAATCCACCTGTCCTTCTGACCTTTCCCCGGGTGCCCAGGCTGCCCGTGCGCCCCCGCCCCCACCCAGGCTATTTCGTTTACACTAAGTGTCACGAGATGCCAAGTTCTTGGCTTTGGCTTTCTGCAAGTGAGTCTCTTTGGGTGTAAGGGGACTCAGACTTGAGTGGCACTGTCCACTTGACTAGAAGCCACACCTCCGGGGCCAGGGAGCTCCCAAAACATTGCAGGACGGGGGGGGGGGGTTCTTGGGCTGACACTACACCCCACCCACACCTCTTACTTTATCTTTGCCCCTTAGAATTTAGCTGCCCAGCCTGAGGGGCATGAGGGAGGGAAAGGGGACAAAGCTGTTTGATTGTTACATGCCTTTTTGTTGAGGTTTTTCCCTGTGCGACCCCCTCACCCCACCCCCAGGGCCAAAGGGTCCAAAGGTGTCCCTCTGTCTTAGGGGCTCCAGGGAGGACCCGGCAGGGCTGTGTAGCTCACTGTCCAGTCCTCACGAGCACCCAGCTACCCCTCCCTCGGGACCCCACTTAACACCCCTCTGTGTCAGGAACCCCAGGACTCCCAGGGTGGGGAATGGCTCCGCTGTGGGGCTCACGTGGTCACAGCCTTTCCCGGCCAGGTCCCGCTCCCACCTCCCCGCCTGCCATCCACGTGGCTGTGGGGGCAGCCTTACCTGCCTCTGCGCCGTGATCCAGATGGGCACGCTGCCGTTGTCCCACCACCTCTGGATGCCCAGCGTGGCATGGTAGGGCAGCTTCACCTTGCTGGTGGTGTTGTAGTACATGTTGTGGACCACGCCGTGGTTCTCGATGTATTTGCCTGGGGGGAGGAGGAGGCAGGGAGGAGGTGGGAGGGCCACACAGCCACACCAAGGACACTCAGGCAGGCTTTGCCACACAGTGCCGATGGGCCTGGGGTCGCAGTCACAGCACGTGTTCTGTGACCTAGCGGTCCTGCTTCCACGTGTAGCGGTGCACCCTGCAGCTAACCGTGCACGTGTGGACAGGGACACATCACTGGCAGCAAGCCTGATTTTAGCAAAAGATCAGAAGACACCTGGCTGGCTCTTAGGACGGAACTCACGAAATAAATTATGGTCCAGCCATAAAATAGAATCCTTGGCAGGAATTTAAGTGAACCAAGGGGAGCTCCAGGAGGTACCTTTTAAGGTGTGCTTTTTGCAGGGGAAATGCACGCACGTGAGTTCAGAAGGTAGGGAGGACAGAAGATGATGACAGTGTCCCCTGCCTCCCCCTCCCACCTGCAGTGTGTTAAGTGATGTGGAGAAGGGAGAACCAGGTGGGGTGCCACCATTTGTGTGTATCAGGGCCGTGGTCATAGAAACACTGGTGTGAGGATGAGTCGTCTGTACTGAATCGTGTGCCCCCAAAATCATGCCCCCCCAGAGCCTCAGAAGGTGCCTTGTTTGGAAATAGGGTCGTTGCAGATGTGAGTAGTTAGGTTGAGATGAAGGCCTTCTGAATTGGGGGGCAGGGGCTTATAGCCACTGACAGGTGTCCTTACAGGAAGAGGAGAGACATACACAGGGGAGCCAGCCATGTGACAAAGGGGGCAGGCATTGGAGTGATGCGGCCACAAGCCAAGGAACACCTGGACCCCCAGAAGCTGGGAGAGGCAGGAAGGATCCTCCCTTAGAGCCTCCGGGGTTGTGTGTGTCCCTGGGACACCGAGATTCTCATTCGCAGGCAGCTGGGGTGGGGACAGGATGAGCAGCCAGAGAGCAGGAGCCTAAGGCTCATCTTGTCCACCTTTCTGAATCCCAGCCACACTCACCTCCTCCAGGAGCCCTCCTGGGTTGCTACCCTGATTGTTGTCACCATTTAACATGAGACCACTGGTTGTTTTTATTTACCCTCTATCAGTTGCCGCCAATGGTGAAGGTTATTGAAAATCAATCCCCTTGGCTGTGCCGTGTCTCCCCAGTGGGAATGTGCCCTCCTTGTTTCACCTTTGTCCCTGCACGGTGCCCCCCGGGACAGGGCTGTGTGCATGCACTGGGGATCCTTCTGTTGGTTCCTGTGGTTTCTCAGTGCCTCCCCCCCACAGCCCCCACCAGAACCCACCCTGAGGCTCACACTCACCAGTGACCAGGGTGAAGTGGCAGGGGCTGGTCATGGTGACGAAGGCCGGGGTCATGTAGCGAGCTTTCACCCCGTCGAGCGCCATGGTGTCCAGGTTGGGGGTGTCCACGTCCTGCTCGTAGTCCCAGCGGAAGCCGTCGAAGGACACGAGGAGCAGCTTGTTCCGGGAGCCCTGCCGTTGGACAGGCGCCCCGATCCCTGGAGCCAGGAGGGTGGCGCAAGCCACGGCGAGGAGAACAGCTGAGCGTCTCATGATGGGTTCTCCAGACTCACAAATGCCCAGGTAGTTTCCTGCTGAGGAGCAGAGCAAAGTCCCAGGGTCACCCACACTGCTCTTATCCTGTGAATCTTTCAAAAAGAGACTGAGCACATATGTGCGTCTCAGAAAGAGGCCCCTGCTTGCCCGTGTCTGTGCCACCCTGGCCAGGCCCTCACAAGGCACCCGCCTTTATTACCAGTGGCGCCCTCTGGCTTAACGCTCCTCCCTCCTGGAGTACGTGTGTCCTCATGGGGGAGGGTGGGGACCAGTGCCCGAAGGCTTGGAGAACAGAAGGGGGCTCACTCCATCGGGATGGCCTGTGTCCCCACCCTTGTAGCAACTCTTGGAACCTGTGCCCTGCTCACTGTGACCATGGAGCACCCGGGTGGGGGCCCCCTCTCTAGCCCATAATTTGGGGAGGACTTTGGGGTACATGGGTGTTACCACGCAGCAGCCTACCCGTCCGTCTCCTTGTACCTGCCCCTAAAGGAGAGTCTGTGAGAGGGATCCTTTCAGGGACTTTGCTTCACCTTTGTGTTTGTACCTCATGTCTCCCTGTTTGGCCCCAGAAAGATGGCTGGTCAGCCAATGATGAATAAGATTCCCCACGGGGCGGGGGGACAACTCAAGCCAGGCACAGTCGAGTGGGGACCAACAGGAGAACCCACGGGGTTGGTAGAGGTGGGCACAGCCCCCCACCTTCCCCTGGCTAAGCAGAGCCTCTGCCTCTGTGGCTGCATTCCTTCTCACAACCTGCAAGGGAAGAGATTCAATGGTGTGCTCTCCATCTATTCATATGCATAAAGGTTTTGTCTCTTGGGGAGGTACAGACATCCTGAGACTTACGGTTCAGCTGCCTGCAGGCGAGGGTGATTGTCTTGAATCAGTTTCCTATTATAATGTATGGGATTCACAGATCTTGAGATTGACAAGCTTTATCTCCTTTACTTCCTCACCGAACTAATAAAAGCTAATGTGTAGGCCCGATTAGGCGCCCAGCCCAGACCTTGAGGCTGCAGGTCCCTTGGCCCCACTTGCACTCTATTCCTGGCGACTGTCTTTTCTTAACCCTGCGCCGCCCTCCTCGCTCCCCACAACCCTTGTCACGCGGGACGCGACACATGGGTCTCAGGCCTGCTTGGGCCAGGGCTGTGAGGTGGGCTTCCTGGGGTCCGGGAGCAGAGGACCAGCAGCTCCGCCCAGGCTGGCCTTGTCCACAGGGAGCCCCAGTCTGGGGGAGTGCCTCTTCCCCTCCCTGCTCGTTTGAAGGGGCCTCCCGGGATGGGGCAGGCAGAGAGCCAACCTGACAGCCCGGATTAGAGCGGCCAGGCCTTCCTGTTTGGGCCCAGGGATGCTCAGAGAGGCACACGGCAGGCGCGGGTGGTCCCATTTGATGGACTTCGCCAGCAAGGTGGTCACCTTGTGCTCATGGGGGTGGGCGTGGGGCAGAGGGGCCCTGAGGTCAGTGTGCGGTTCTCTCACTCTCACTGTGCGTCTCTCCCTCCCTCCCTACCTGTGAAGCACGTTCTGTGTGCCAGGCACCGTTCTAAGTTCTGGGGACACGGCAGCGAATGAGACAGCTGGTATTCCTGACTTCTTTCACTCTGGATGAGGAAACACAAAATAAAATCAATAAACAAATAAAACAGTAAAATAGTCATCAAAAAGAAATAAAGCAGGAAGAGGATATGGGGCGTCTGGAGGGAGCAGGGACGGGGGTGGGGGGTGCAGCCCCCATGGATGGGCCTTGTTAGAGGATGACGGGTGAGGGGGTGATCCTGGGGTCAGGTCAGGTTGGGGGCGGCAGGGCCCAGGGGACCCTGGTGAGGAGTCCCGCATTCTTACACGCGGGGGTGGGGGGCATGTGAGGGTTTAATCAAGGGAGTGGCATCAATTGAGCTAACATTTGAAAAGATGGGCCTCCCCATTTGCAGGTTGAGGGCACTTGGCAGGAGGAAGGAATGGATGTTGGGTGCAGGGCTGGGAGGTGACTGCTGGTGTCCGGGCAGGAGGTGGTGGTGGCCCAGACCAGGGTGGTGGCTGTGGGAGTGAAAGGTGAGGAGGGAATCTGGAGGTTTTGCTTAAAGGACTTGCTGCCAGATTGCTCCAGGGGGAGACCTCCGTTTCCCACCTGAGCAGCTGGACAATGGTGTTGCCTATGATCAGGAGGTCAGAGGGGAGGTCACCGGGGACAGGGACGTCAAGCGAAGTGGAGGAGGGGAGTGCTCAGGCTTGAGGCTGCGAGGCGGGCCACGGAGGAGCCTGAATTTTATGCTATTTTGTTTTTCTAATATCTGTTCTTCCCATCTTCCATAACAAAATGGCTGCCAAGAATAAAGACTACATTTCCCAGCATCCCAAACAGCGAGGTTTGGCCATATGACTACATCCTGGCCAATGGGACCAAAGAAAAATGTCATGCGACAGCCCCAAGCCTCTTCCACATCCAGGTTTGCTCCCCTTCTTTTGTGATTCTTGCTCCCTCTGGTGCCTCCAGCTCAGAGGCTGCCCGAACCTCGATGATGAGGGGCTCCCCAGGGAGGGCCCACGGAAGGAGGCTCGCTGCAGCCCCACACAGAGAATCACGCAGTCCGTCTTGGGTTTCCTGTCCCTCTCAGCAGGACCCAATCCAAAGCAATAATAGAATGATGGCTCTGGGAGGCCTGGCTGCATTTACGCCGGGAGTGACGTGACACACATGCTGGCTGCTGTGTGGGCAGCAGGGATGAGCGAGCGCCTGACGCAGTGGTCCAGGGGCGAGGCCCGGGCTAGGGGCACAGACCTGGGCTGTGATTGGGGCCAGAGCTGGTCTTGGTGGCCGGTGGGTGTGGGGTGCTGCGAGGGAGATGACTGATTGTTTTCACCTTGCGCTTTCTCTGCTGGCGCCTGGGGATGTGGGAATTCCGGCCTGCTCATCCTCACATGCCTGCCTGGGTCTGGCCTGGAGATGGCAGGAAAGCTCTGCTTTCTGCCCTTGTCAGGACATCTCGGCCAGGCTTGGGGTAACGCCGTCTCTGCACATCACTCAGGTTTTGTCGCAGGGAGCTCCTTAGCTCCGCCTCCGCCTCCCATTTCCTCCCCTGGTCTCTTAGAGTACTTCCACATAAAAAGTGGGGGAGCTGGGACTTGAACCCAGGCTCCAGAACCCACTACTAGATGCCATTGTTTACCAGCTACTTAGCATCCTGTTGTCAGGCTTTGGGGCTGTTGATTTTTTCTTTAAAAAATAGTGCAGGGACGGCCGGATGGCTCAGTTGGTTAGAGTGCGAGCTGTCAACAACAGGGTTGCCGGTTCACAACGGCGACTGGACTTGGAGCTGAGCTGCGCCCTCCGCAACTAGGTTGAAGGACAATGAGTTGGTGCTGATGGGCCCTGGAGAAACACACTGTCCCCCAATATTCCCCAATAACCCCAGGGGTTACTGCACAAAGGATGCACAAAGGCCACTTGGTTCTTACAATCAGATTTCTGTCAGGGATAATTGAAGCGGTTACTTGTAAGTATTGATATTTCCTCTGTCCCACTGTCTTCATTACGTTTTATTTTTTATTCCTGTTGGGTGGCTTCATACGTGTGTAATGATGTCTTAAAGTATCAAGTCAGAGAGGCTAGGTTTTCCATGTCTTGGTTTCTAATCTGTGCTTCCCGTGTGCAAATGTTCATCGTCTCTGACGACCGATGAAGTGGTGACGTGATCAGTTCTTTATGGATTTTGCGATGTACGTTTTTGGGCTGTATACTTCTGGAATGTATTTTCCATAGGCTTTCATCATTTATATTTGTCGCCTGGAGCTTTCCCTACTCTCTTGCATGCTGGTTGTTCTTCAGGTGCCAGGTAGACTTTCCGAAGCTCCCTGAAGGCAGGGCCTGTCATATGGTTTGTTGTTGTCCCCAGAGCCTGGCACAATGCCAGCCCAGAGGAGGTGCTCAAGACATGTATGTTGGATGAATAAATATATTTAGAGGGAAAACTTAAGCAAATACCTATTGTACTTTCTGGTTAGGCAAAACTATTTTTTTAAATAAACTATTTCACAGCAATTGTAGGTTTGCAGATACATTGCAAAGATAGTAGAGCGCCCCGTATACCCCACGCCCAGTTCCCCCTGTTGTCGACACCTTACAGTGTGTGGTGTAGTTGCACAATGAATGAGCCAGTATTGATAAGCAAGTATTTACTCAAGTCCTTGTTCTATTCGGATTCCCCCAGTGCTTGCCCTAATGTCCTTTCTGTTTCGGGATCCCATGTTACATGGAGTCATCATGTTGCCTCACTGTCCTCTTGAGTATGACAGTTTCCCCAGACTTTCCTTGTTTTTGATGACATTGACGGTTTTGAGGAGTGCTGGCCAGGCATTTTGTATGTTCCCTCAACTGGGAACATCTGATGTTCTTCTCCTGATTAGACGAGGTTATGGGTTCTTGGGAGGATGGCCCTGGAGATAAAGTGCCCTTCTCATCACATCTGATCAGGTACTTACCATCAGTGCGACTTATCACTGCTGACGTGACCTTGGTCCCCCGGCCAAGACAGTATCTGCCTGTCAGGTTTCTTCCCCATGAAGTTACTTTCCTACTTTCCCCTTTCACAGTCTGCGTTTGGAAAGGAAGGTCACTCCGTGCCCCCGACACGTAAGGAGTGAGGGCTCATGCTCCATGTCCTGAGGGCAGACGGCTACATAAATTACTTGGAATTCTGCACAGGAGAGTTGTCTATTCTCCCCATTTATTAATTTTTGCACTCATTTGTGTCAGCATGGACTTCCGGGTCCTTGCCGTATACCTTGGGTTATATAATCCAGGACAACCTTACTTTGCTGCTCAATCTCTCCCAGCCTTGGCCACTCTCTCTCAGGGGCTCCTGCGTCCCTTGGACACAGCCTCGTCGTCTCTCCAGGACACTCCAGCCTCCTCTCAGTATTTCCTGCTTCGGTCCTAGAATCAGCCATTTCTCAAGGAGCCCCGGTTCCTTTCATTGGAGGAGATGTTAGAGACCAAGAGCTGGGGGCTAGGTGTGCCCCTTGGTACCGAGTTGGTACAACTTTTTCAGTCGTCATCTCAGCTGTTCTTGAAGCCAAGGGCTGCCCTGCTAAGTCAAGTGTACATGCAGCTTAGAGACAGGGCCGATGTGCTCCCGGGTGCAGCGTTTGTGGGCAGACCAGGACCCGTGGTGGGGAAGGGTCCCGAAGGCCACTGCTCAAGGACATTCAGGAAGCAGCTTATTTGCTGCTTTTCTTGCTCATGGCTCCTTGGGGCGTCGCAGGACCTGACCCTGACGCCTCCTTAACCTAGGGACACGGTGGATTTGACACAGGTACCCCGTGTACTGAGCCACGCACGGGGCTCGGGTGGGGAAGAGCCGGCCCGCCCAGCCCGGTGCTCGGTTTCTGCTGGGGAGAGAAGAGCAGGCATTGTCCCCCATTAGGCCAGCTTCCCGGTCATTCATAACCTGGTATGAACGAACCACATTGCACTTGTTTCTGTGTCTCCCTGCTGGGCTGCGAGTGACGACATTCTACCCTCATCTCCTGGCCCAGTGCCAGCACACAGTAGGCATTTAATGAATGAATACATGAATCAAGGAATTAGGTGGGTGAAATCTGCAGGGTCTGGGCCCTGGCAATGGCCTCTGACTGATCCTGTTCCTCCTCTGTGGAGTGACATACGGGGACCGCTCTCCCTCTCCAGCCACCGTGCTGCCCTGCGCTGGATGCTCTGGTGAGGGGAGCAGGGGGCCCTCCAGTCGTGGGCTGTGCCAAGGACGGCGATTCCTTCCCAAAGGGCCACTAGGAGAATCAGCCTGCCTCCCCCCCTCCTGGAGAGATTAGCACCCTCCACTGTCGTGCCCGCCCCTCCCAGCTGAGGCTGGGCCCTGCCCGCTGATGGCTGACCCTGATTACTGGGACCTGAGCCGACCTTCGCCACAGCAGGGTTTTATTAGTATGAAGGTCCACTTTATCAATTGCCCTGGCCTTTTATTACTTCTCAGGGCCTTTATCTCAGCGGCCTCCCAGCTAAATGAGGATTAATATTTTAACAGGATTATGAGCTGTGGGTTAGCAGCGCTCTCTGGGGACGCAGGGCGCTCCCCTCCCTCCGCCTCCCTCCGGGTGTGCAGGGAGGTGGGGGTCCCGGGAGCTGGACTCTGGAATGGGGTGTGGGTGGGAGGCCGGGGGTGTGGGCTCTGGGGGGTGGGGATGGTTTGTCTGGAAGAGCAGGTCTGTCCTTGGGTAGGGACGGCCCTGCAGGGTGAGGTCCCTGTAGAGACTGCAGACAGTTTCCTGGGGTCAGGGGGGGCTTGACCACCATTGGGGAGAAGGGGAAAGATGGAGCCGGAGCTGAGGGTGAACAATAGAGATGGAGAGGTAGAGTCAGATGCCCGTCGGCCCAGCATCTCAGCCCCCTGAGTAACACAGCCTCTAAATTGGTCAGCATCACACCTTGATCTTTTGCCTAGAAAAATATTTCGATTTCCACCAAAGTTTTACAAAAGTGAGCCTGCTCCTGTCCCTCTTCTGCCTCCAGGTTCCCAGGGGGGCTTTCAGGACCTGTGCGTTTGGCCCACGGATCCCCCAGTACCATCTGGTCTGTTTAAGGGCCAGCCTGCCTTCACCTGCCTCAGGCGGGGGGGGACTTTCAAGTCTCTTCGGCTTTTCTGCTGAAGCACTTGTCACCTTCCCTGCAATTATGAGTTTGTGGGCCCCTAAAAGGACATGTCTACACTACACCCTTATCTCAGCTCGTGAAGGTATCAGATGTGTTTATGGAAAGAGGAATGAATGATTGAATGACTGAATGCATGAATGAATGAAGGAGGGAAGGAGGGAAGGGGCGAGGCAGGTTGGCTCCCTGAAGGAGGGACCAGGGCTGACTGGGTTCTGTGGCCTGTCCCCCAGCTGAGCCCAGGGCCGGCTCACAGCTTTGGGCCTCAGGGGCAGTGGGGACGAGGAGAGGTGTGTGCCTGGTATACATTGCCGTGTGCACACCTGGGCTCCTTTCCTGGGCCTGCTGTAAGGAATTACCACGAACTGGGGGCTGCAACAGACATTTGCTTCCACAGTCCTAGAGGCCAGCATCTAAATCCAGGTGTCAGCCTCTCAGAGCCCCTGGGCACTCAGGAGACACGGCAGGGTCAGCAGCTTCTGCTAATGGGCACAGGAAGTCACATGTGCTTCCGAGCAGGAGTCAGAGGGGGACAGAGCAAGGGGTCTGGGGGTACACTCCGCCCTTCCCACCTGGACCCCCCAGTGACCCCAAGGTCGCTCAGCTCCTGACTGCTCTGTGGTCCCCAGGACCCTTCCTCTCGTGGTCTGTAGCCAGGTCTGGTCGAACCTTTGTCCCATGGCCAGACCTGGTCTCAGGCCCTTCTGGACACCGGGTAACAGAAAGATGACAGATGACATCTCTGTTTATCGGGGCTGTTATCACAGGATCTTCCCCATGAGGCCTGAGGAGGCGCTGCTATCTCCAGAACTGTCTATTCCCTGATAATGAAGAGAGAACATCCCGACACAGATAAGGGACTACCTTTGCTCACGGTGGGTGGATAAGGGATGGCCAGCATGTCACTCACTGCCAGCCTGCTCCTCCCAACTCGTCACCCCACCTGGGGACAGGGACGATGTCCCTTGTGCAGTGAAGGTCCTTGGGCAGGTGGTTACCTTTATGTGGTCCCACGGCCATCCTCACCGGCCCCCCTGTTATCGCAGAGTGGCTGGGTCACACCAGGCTTGGTGACCATTGGAGGTGCGAGGGGCTGAGCGGGGCTGCAGGTGGATGAGAGAACGTGTTCCCGACCCCCGTGACCCAGCCGGCTCTGACGGAAGATGGGGGGGCAGAGAGGGGAGGGCCTCCTCGTGCCCCAGCTCCGGGGAGCCTCGTGAGCAAGATGCAGGAGGTCTCGTTGGGGGCTGGACCTGTGCCCACACCGTTCAGCATCCTCACCCGGCGCGGCCACAACTCGTTACCCTGTGAACCTCCCCTGTCTCTGCCAGCGTCATCTCTAGGCTGCTCTGTTCAGGCGCCATGTATTTGGCATCTACTGTGTGAAAGGTGAAGGGAACGGTGCTTTAGGAGCTGCTGTCTAAAGGATCGGGGATGCGGCCCAAACTGTCATCACCATGCCCTCCCCAGTTAGCCCCGGGCCCCAGGATATGGGGGACAGGGGAGAGCAAACACCGAGGGGGCCTGCTCACCACCGCTCAGGGTTGTAAAGCCCATCTGTGGGACAGAGCCCCAAAAAGCAGTTTCCAGGCTCTCGGCCTCACGTGGAAAGGTGCTGGCTCGGGTAGTAAATGGCCATCAGCTGTGATTGGATGGCCATCAGCTGTGGCTAGTTGGCCGTCAGCTGTAACCAGTGAGCCATTGGCCACTAATATAACTGCCGTGGCTACGCTAGCAGAAAATGGGGGGCTAGCAAGAAGATGGTGGCTGAGCTAGTAAGAGCGGATTGCAGAGAAGCGGATGCCGCCAGCGAGACTATAGTGGTATGACTCCCCCATCTATGGCTCTGTGGGTGTTCCTTTATATGGCCTCACCATGTCCTGCGTTCTTATGTGGGGAGCAGGACAGGAGAACCCGCATGACACCCTGCATGACACCATCTGACTGTGGAAAGTGTGGTGTGTCTTTGCCCCCAGGACGCTGAAGGTGCTGGAAGGACCTTCCTTTGGTGACTGGAGAAAGTGCTTTGCTGACTGGGAACGGTATTCGCCAACCTTGTCTGAAGTGGTTTCTGGATAGATAAGAAGAAACGAAATCATCAAATCCGTATCACCGCGGAGTGAGAGCTGCTCAGGCAAGGAGCCAAATGCCAGCTCAGGTCGTGGGCCACGAAGGACACGGCCAGAGCTGTGGTTCTGTCTCCGGGTTTTCGGGCCTCTCAGAATATGAGCACCGGGTGCACTCACTGGGCTCGGGGCTGTGAGGGAACCTGGTGGTGAGCAGGGAGGCAGGGCTGGGGTCAGAGAAGAGAGGAGACCACACGTGGTGGGGGCCTTTCCACCCCACCCCCCGGACTGCCTGTGCTGGGCCTGCTGGGTCGGTGGAGGGACAGCTGTGTCTCACTAGAATGAGGGCAGCCTGCCCGGTGGGGCTCCTTCACTGTGGGGTCAGTCCTGTCCCTATGGAGAGGGGACCAAGGGAGGAAGGGAGGCGAAGCACAGAGGCAGGTCCCTGATGTACCACCTGCCCTCCAACCATCGGGTGATCTTCTCGGCCTCCCTAGCTCCCCTGAGCCTAGCATTTAGAGGAGGCTAACCGGCTCGAGGGGCAATCCGTTTCCTCACCTTTTCCAGCATCTAAAGGCTGCTGCACTCCTGGGCCCATGGTCTCCAGCTCAGTTGCTTCGTTCCAACCTCTGCTTCCAGCATCACATCTTCTCTGACCTCCTGCCTCCCTCTTATAAGGACCCTTATGATGACACGGGACCCATCTGGATAACCCTGGATAGTGTCCCCATCTCAGGATGCTGAGTCCCACCTGCAAAGGCCCTTTGCTGTCTCAGGTACCATAGGCCCAGGGTCCCAGGACTAGGATGGGGACGGACATCCCAGGGCTGTCCTGCAGATCACAGAGAGGGAGTGTAGGGACTACAGGACCTCCAGGTGAGCTCCTCCCCAGAGCAATGTGGAATTGGGTGTGAAAGCCCACGAGGGGCAGAGGGAGGAAGGATGCCCACGATACAGGAGGTTGGTGGGGACGAGGCAGACTCCACCTAGGTGCCCAGCCGCACTGTGGCAGCCCCATGGACTCATGGGCACAGCACCCATTGAAAGAGTGACAATGACATTGTAGGCTTTCCCTCTCCAAAACATACCCCCAGAAAAAGAGGGAAGGTAGGGGTCAGGGGTACAAGAAGCGTCAACTTATTCCATAAAATTTCCACGATGAGGTTTGCAGGCAACAGGACATGTCTTTCTTTCTTTTCAAAATTCTTACAATGAAAGTTCTCAAAACACTTGCAGATAGGATAGCACAGTAAACTCCTGTGCGTGTGTGTGTTACCCCGACTCAACAACTGAGAATGGCCACATCTGCATCATGGATTGCTGTCGGGGTGTTCTCTGCTGTTCCTTGTGGATGAAGTATTGTCAAGCCTGCAGCAGACCTGTAATTTTGTTCCTGCAAACTTCAGGATGCAACTCTCCAAACGTGGCAACTTTGTAACATAACAATTAGCACAGTATCCAAATTAATAGTAACTCTTGGTATCAGTAAATGGCTCATCCTGTAACCAAATTTCCCTGATTGTCTCAAAAATACCCCCTTTTTTTTTAAAAAAAGATTTTATTGGGGAAGGGGAACAGGACTTTATTGGGGAACAGTGTGTACTTCCAGGATTTTTACAAGTCAAGTTGTCCTTTCAGTCTTAGTGGTGGAGGGCACAGCTCAGCTCCAGGACCAGTTGCCATTGCTAGTTGCAGGGGGCGCAGCCCACCATCCCTTGTTCCAACCAACTGAGCCATCCGGGAGCTCAGCAGCAGCTCAGCTCAAGGTGCCGTTTTCAATCTTAGTTGCAGGGGGCGCTGCCCACCATCCCTTGGGGGACTCGGGGAATTGAACTGGCAACCTTGTGGTTGAGAGCCCACTGGCCCATGTGGGAATCGAACCGGCAGCCTTCGGAGTTAGGAGCACGGAGCTCCAACTGCCTGAGCCACCGGGCCAGCCCCCTCAAAAAAATACCTTTTTTGCATGTGGTTTGTTTAAGCTGGGGTTCAAACAAGGTCCACAGGTTACCTTTGTTGTGTCTCTTAAATCTCTCTGTTTGATCAGGGTCCCCCCCCACAACTGCTCCCCACCAGATCAGCTGTCCCACTGCCTGTCCTACACATTCTAGATCTGATTTTTCCTGGTGGTGTCACTTTACCTCCATATTTCCTGGAAATGGAAGTTTAGCTCTGGAAGCCTGATTCGATTCAGGCTCATCTTTTTTGCCAGAACCCTTCCCTGGAGGGGTTGCGTGTCTCAGGGAGGCACCCCTGTGATGCTAAGTGTGATTGGCGGGTCCAGGTGGTCACAGCCCCAGCACTTTTTAATGTCTTTCATCGATGGGTCATCCATCCACGACCACTTTATTTCGTAAAAGCTTGCAAAATGGTGATTACCTAACAGTCTCGTCCTTGAACAACGAGTAGCTACAATTCTGTCAAAGAAAACAAACATTCCCTTATCAAATAGCGTTAACTGGTTACCCTGCAATATGGCTCAAAAAGGGAAATCCTTAATTCTTTTAATCAGCAATTTTCAAAGTAGCGAGTTGGGGCACTAGTTGTTTCCAATGGGTTTCCAGTGAGGTTTTGTTTTGTTCTTTTCTTTTTTCCGTATATTTATCTATGTTAGGTATTCAGTGTGTTTCAGACAATTGCATCCACTATTTTTTTAAGGCTTGATTTGCCCCTCTTTGGCCAGGGATTCCTGATTTTTCCCCTCAGAGATGGCCAGCCAGGGGTGCTCGTCAGGTCACATCAGTGATGGGGGGAAGGGTGACGCCTTTGGACAGCGAGTGAGGAGGTGCCAGTGTGGGGGAGGGGCTTGTGGAAGAGCAGCTCTTTCTTTGGGGGTTTATTTTCCTGCCTGGGTTGGGCCCTCTGATAACCAGCTGTATCTGAGTATAATCCTATAAGGGGCAGGGAGTTCTGATAGTTACACAGCCCAGCTGGGAAAAGGGAAAGAAACCCAGAACTCTGAAAATCCCAGACGGGAACATGAGGCCTGGTTTTTGTATTCTCCAATATGACCACCAGGTGGCGCTGTCCAACCACGGATCCGCCAGCTTTGGTCTCAGTGGCGCTGGGGTCTCCCACACTTTGTCCCCACTTAGTTCCACTGTCCACCCCCTCCATCCAGGTCCGGGGGAGCCAAGAGAGGATAGAGGCTCCTGTGCCTAGCAGGGTGTGCGGAGGTGAGTGGGGGTGCTCTCTTCAACTCCAGTCGGCTTGTGCCAGCGATGGTGACGGCAGGAAGTTGGCTTGGCTCTACAGGGGCCCCTCTGCTCCGACCCTGCTGGCTTGGGACATGGTTGTGGGCTCTGTTCCACATGCCTGGTCCTACAAGGAAAACAGAGGTTTGCTTGGTTATCTGCACCCTCCCCGACCAGGTTGCTGGGGGACTGAGGTGGGGTGGAAAGGTCAGTTGGGTGTCACTCAAGTGGGGTGACAAGCTGGTGGGGTGCTGAGCACTCAATTCTCCGGGACCCATCGTCCTGCCCCGGGAGGGAATGGGGGCGGTCCACTGTGGCGCATGGCAGGATGGGAACCCATGGACTCCAGGTACCTGTGGTGAATTGGGAAGGTATCCCTCTCTTCCTGGGGTGCTGCAGGAGGGCTGTGATGGGTAGGGGGTGCTGTAAGGCTCTGATTGGCTGCTTGCTGGGAGATGGAGGGGAAGCAGCAGCAGTTGGGGGCCCCTGTCCTCTGGCCACTTGGCATCCCCCCTGCTGGGTGCCGTACTGGGGGCGCTCAGGGCAGGTTGGGAGTGGGGGCCTTGGGACCAGACAGAGGGCTGGTGGCCTGCAGGGCTGCTTCCAGGTCTGACCCACCGGGAAGACCCCGCCATACCCAGGGGCTGATCCTCCAGCAGAGAACATGGTAGACCCTGCCATCGGGGTTTATGGGGGCCAGCCTCCTCCCTCTCCCTGCCTCCGAGAGGACCCAGCACCTCTCACCAAGTAGAACTCACCCATCCCCCTGACGTTTCATCTATGGAGGAGAAATCATGTCCCACAGTGAGGAGGGGCCCGGGAGGAGGGGGTGGGGGACCCACTCCCCCACCATGAGAAAGGGGGACCTGAGGCAGAAGGAGGGGCTGGGGTCTCATCTCACCACCCTGACCTCTTGGTGTGCATTTGCCAGCGTGCTCCAGCTGACCCGCAGGGGCTCAGCTGCCATCTCCCAGGGGCCCAGGCTGCACTGTGCCAGAGGTGGGCTCCCAAAAGCAGGCCCCGCCCCCTCGGCATCAGTTTCCTTCTGAGCAAATGGCTGAGGGATTTGAGGTGCAAATATGGGGACCTGGACTTGACTGCTGGCCCTCGGAGGCAGAGCGTGGCCCCTGATGTCTCTGCTCCCTCACCAGCCTGTCCTGGGCCCTGGATGGAAGTGACTCTTTTCTCAGGCCTTGGGGGTCCCGGGGAGGGGGAAGGTGCTCACTAGCCAGGGACTCTGAGGGGCTGCCAGCCAGGGAGGAGCGAGCTGAACGGGGAGCGCAGAACTAGATGCGGGCTGCTGTCAAGGCCTGTCCAGCAGGGATGCCCCGACAGGGCTGGACCCCTCCCTCCTGGGTAAGAGGCAGCCGTCTTGGAGGTGCCCCCTGCCCAGGCTAGGTTCCTACTGGCCCCTTCCCTGCAGGAGTGCCAGATGGGGATGGTCCGAGGCAGCCAGGTCTGCCTCTGGCTCTGGCCCCATCCCCTACGGAGGGGCCTGGTGGAGCCAGGAGGAGGGCTGAGCAGGCTGGCAGATGGTGGGCTGGGAGGGGGGCTGCCCAGGCAGACGGGCTGACTCTCAGGACAGATGGTGGGCCGGGCAGGGGTCCGGAGCCCGCCCCATCTGCTCCAGGCCCCTGGTGGGACTTTTCTCATCTACCTGGGGCTAAATTGGGACAAGGCCCAGGGGTGGCTTCAGCCCAGGCCTGCTTGTGTGTTGCTGGGTTCTCTCTGTCCCCTGGATCAGCAAAACCCCAGATCAGCACCACACAGGGACACTCAGGCCTGGGTGTCCCTGTGTGGTGCTGATCTGGGGTTTTGTAAGCCCCTCCCAGGAGCAGACGCATGGCCCGAGCTCACAGAGCTGGAGGGATTCCTGAGGTCCCGGGTGCCCAGGCAGAGTGTGTGACACACCCATGAACAAAGCCACCTGCAGCAAACAAGGTGATGCCAAGTGCTCCTGGAATAGGCAGATGATAAGTTGATCCTGTGCCCAGTTGTCATCAACAGCCAGACTGACACAGTGGAGGAGGCACGACGTGGAGGGAGGGGTCACCCTGGCTGGGGGTCAGGCTGCTTCTCAGAGGAGGCGAGGAGGGCAGGTGGGGAGGTAGGCAGGTGGGAGGCACCAGCCGAGGGAGACGCCAGGCCAGGATGTGGGAGCGTCAGCTGGGTGCAGTGAGCAGGAAGGCCCCGATGTCCTGCTGATCTGGTGTGGTCACCTCCTGTGACCTCAGACCTCAGACCTCAGACCCTGGGGTGGCTGGACTGTCACAGATTCCTGGGACCTCAAAGTGCTGGGAGAATTGTTCTTATATTGATGACAATAATCCAAAAATACCTTCTTTTTAGCCAGTTACAAAAAAAATCCTTTGCAGCTACCGTGTGCCATGGGCAGCTCTCTCTGCAGAGAATGACTTAGGACTCTCGTGTGCTGGTGTTTTCACCATCAGGGAGCAGTTCCTTTAAAGGAGGGCAGTGCTTTTGCTCAAGGCCAGGGGCCGGGACGGGCGGGGGCCGTGGGGCGGCAGGGGGATAGAGGGGGTGTGACAGGGTCAAGGTTGCTTTCCAGAGGGTCACTCTGGATGCCGGGCAGTGTGCCCAGAAGCCACAGAGAGGCCTAGTGCCTCCTGCCCACCCTGCCAGTGGCTGCAGGGAGCAGTGTCCAACCATGGCCAGCTCCGGGGGCCCAAGATGCCACCTCCAAGGCTGGGGCCATGCTAGCTGCCTGCTTCCTGTCATGGTCTTCCCTGAGTTGTTCCTCAAACTCAGGTCTCCTGGAGCTGGACTGTGGGATTCCAATCCCACGCTACCCCTTAGTGGCTGGGTGACCTTGGGTAAGTCACTCACCCTCTCTGAGCTTTGAACCCCTCAGCTACGGCCCTCGGAACCCTGTCCAGCACACAGCTGGCGCTCGCCAGTGTTAGCACTAGTGTTGCAGCTGTCTGCATCTTACTTTATCGAGGTGAAATCCATATAATACAAAATAACCCATTTTATAGTGAACAGTTCTGTGGAATTTAGTGTATCCGTGATGCTGTGTAACCACCACCTCTTATCTAGTTCCAAAGCATTGTCATCATCTCAAAAAGGAACCCTGTCACTTCCCGTCCATTCCACAACCCCCCTCCCCTGGCCCCCGCAACTACCAGTCAACTTTCTGCCTCTGTGGATTTGCTATCTGTTGTGGACATTCACATGAATGGAGTAACAGTGTGTGTCTTTCGTGTCTGGCTTCTTTCACTCTGCGCCATGTTTTTAAGGTCCACCCCTATTGTAGCAGGTGTTAGCACTTCATTCCTTTTCATGGCTGAATAATATTCCACTATATGAATATACTAGAGATGCTCGATGAGTCTAGAAGCCAGCAGGGCAGGGGTCTTGTTCCCACAGGGAGGAGCCCAGGGCCCTTTGTGCCCACAGAACTTTGCAGAGCCTCTCGGCACAGGGACAGTGGGGATAGCTGGTGCGACGCTCGTGCCCCGTGAAGCTGCTGTCATTGTAACTGCCGTAATGACTCGCGGTCCCATTTCACAGTGAGGGTCAGAGTGGCTGTAAGGTCCTGGCAGGGGGACTGGACGCAGAGTGGGTCCAGGGGAAAGAAGCCCAGAAGTCCCCAGCACTGCTGGGTCTGTGATGGAGAAAGCAGCCATGTGGGCAAGCTTCCAAGGTCACGGCCCGGCGTGAGTTTATTTTTCCCTTGCTCCAGCCCCAGACTCTCTATTTCGTGCCGGATGGGCGACTCATTTTTCTTGCTGAGAGTCAGAAGTCCAAGTGGAAGCTCTTATTCGCTCATGAGCATCTATGCATGTCCCTGGGAACAAAAGGGACCGGGCGTGCACCCTCACTCAGGCACACCAAGTAAGAGTGTGCTCACACCTGCCCGGCTTTGGGTACGCCCTTTGTCACCCCCTGAACTCTCATGGGGTGTCACCCACTGAACTCTGTGGGGGCCCAGAGAGGTCACACAGCTGGCATGAGTGTCGAGAACCTGCAGGAATGGAGGAGCGGGGTTCCATCCTTCCCCTCGGGGACGCGGCCCCTGATTTCCGGATGGCGAGGTGGGGGATACTTCTCTGCGATCCCAGGGCGCTGCCTCTCTCCAGCAGGGGTGGGACAGGACACAAAGCAGGCCCCTGAACACCTCTTGCAGACTCTGAATGTTAGGCGGAGGGGGGCTTGGACAGGAAGTCAGGCTGACTGGTCCTTGCAGTGACCACCCTGGGCTGGCCGTGCAGTGACCTGGCCTTGCCCTTCTGAGCTGATTCCTCCTCTGTCCTGGACGCCTCCATCCTCTGAGGCTTGCCACTTTGACTTACATGCCAGCACTGCTGCAACAGCTGCCCCTCGGGACACCTGTACCTGCTTCCTTTCGAGATGTCCCCCTGGTTGGTGCTGCCCGAACGTTAACCCCCAGGAGGCCCCAGTGTCTGGCGGTCTGGAAGTTCTTTTGGGCCACACTGAGCCTGGGGCCATGGTGGTGACAGCAGGTCCCTGCAGTGGAGGGGAGAAGAGACTCTGCCAGCCACCGCCTGGGGTAGAGATGTCAGTTGCTGGCTACCAGTGTCCTCTGCCAGACCCTTTCCTGTCTGTCCTGCTTAACCCAGTACCGATTGCCAGTCAGGTCCTTTGCTCCCATCTCATTGTCCTGGCTGATGGCTCTGGCCGCCACTGATCTGCAGTAAGGAAGCTTCCTTGTCAGACACGTCCTTACTGCACCTCCCTGATGGCGTCCCATATTTCACTGCTCCAGTCCCCAAGTCCCAGATTGCCTGCCCCCATCCTGCCACTGTGGCCTGCCCTCCCCATCCTGCCCTCCTCCCCTCTCCACCCCATGTCCTGCCATTCCCAACACCCCCCGTGCTGCCCCTATCCCTGAGCTTTGCCCGTCCCCCATGTCGTGTCCTCTCCAGAAATAAGACAGAAGAATATCCATGTCCCCCCCTTTTCTTACTGGGCGGGGGGCGGGGAGAGGAGAACGTCTCTCTTCTACTCCCACTCATCCAGCTGGGAGGAAGGACTTCTAGTGAGAAGCCTCAGGGGAGGAAAGGCAGGAGGGGAGTCTGTCATTTCATGGGCCCCCCCTTAACATTGGGCCCCAAGCTCCCACCCACAGCTTTCTGCCCCGGCCAGACCTGGGATGGGGCCTCTGCCTAAGGCCTGGTTCCAGGCAAGGCCCTGGACGGATGGGGAAGCCCCGACGTTGGTGCCAGGTGGCCCTGCGGGCTGGGGCCAGGCTGGGCAGGCAGGGGCTCCTTGTCCCTGGACCGACAGGGCTTGTCTGCTGGCCTGCAGAGTGCCTACCCCGTCCTCTCCGCTTCCTGCCTAGGAAAGCCAGACACCCTACCACAAAGGAACAGGCCGAGGAGAATGTCACTGAAGGTCACCGTCCAGTAGAGATGCCAGGACAGCAGGCAGGGGCCTCTGCTACTTTCCATTGCAGCTGGGTTCCCCTGCCCTGAGTACAGCCCACAGCTGTCCCCAGGCCACCCTTACACCCTGATTCCAGGGCATGGAGTTGGGTCTGGGGGCCCCTGAGGTGGGAGGGGCAGCAGGGGTTTCCAGACTGGGGGCTGCAGTTACCACCTGGCCCTACGTGGCCACACACCCTTGGTCTCTTCCACAAGCCTCTGCTGCCGGGTGCAGATGCGGTCCCCTAGCCTGTGAAATATGTGAACAACAGCAACGCTGCCGGACCACACCCCCTCCAGCCACCTGGCTCAATCCACTCGGGCCCCAGGAGATGCTGCAAACCCGTCCCAGTGAGGGCGGGTCCAGAGTGAGCGTGGGTGGTTCTGGGTGAGGGTTGGTGCTGGGACTTGAATCTCAAATCCCGCCCTCTGGCTGGAGGTGCAGCTGTCTGAGTCCTTTGCTCCAGAACTTGGTCAGCATGTAAGTTGTTCAATAACTGAAAACTGAAAGCAAAGAGCCAGATGTGGCGAGTGGGCGTGGTGGAGATGGCACGGAGAACAGAATAAGGCTGTACCTGGGCCAGGACTCGCCCTCTTCACCCAGGAACCATGTGCGTATTTCCCCCAACCCAGTACCCTGCACTTGGTCCCGACGAGAGTGGCCTGGAGGGCTCGGAAAACGCTTCGCTGGGTCCCACTCCCCAGAGTAGCTGATTCCTGGCAGTCTTGGGCCTGAGAATCTGAGTTCTAACCGTCTGATACTCCTGGGGACCCCACTTTGAGAACCACGTTATCTGAACTCCCGGCACATGCTCGTGGAAAGTTTGCCTTTTAGTAATGGATCAGGGCTTCAGGTGTTGCATAGCAGCCCCTACTGGAAACCAAGCCAGTTTCTAAGGGCCGTCAGCAAGCGGAGGGGCTGTGTGGCCTCCGTCCTTGGGAAGGTCTGGGTCGCACCCTCAAAGGCAGGCTGAGAATGGGGCGAGGTCGGCTTGCTGCTTGCGGGGACCCCTCGGTACCCTCCGCACACCCCGTGGCACATGCTCCCCTTCCCCCGTCACTGTGAGCCAGCACGTTAACGGGCATAAAATATTTACTTAACTCAGCTTTTTGCAAATACTCCTTTGGTTATTCTCTGTCTGCTGGAAGCAGAAGCGGGGCTTCAGCGTAGGCGGAAGGGGTGGGTGCTAAAGGATACAACAAGCAGCCTGTGAAGGGCTGACCCTGCCCAGGCATATGGCGGTCTGCCTGGTACTCCCTGTCCCCTGGTCACTCCACACGCAGAAAAGCCGCCTTGGGGGCTGGCTGGATGGAGTGGGGTGTGGGCTGGTCGGGGCAGGGGGCTTGTTCAATAGACAGTTAACATTACATTTCCAAAGTCTCCCACTCACTCTTCCCGAAGGGAAAACAAAGGATAAATATTTTAAAAATATATCACTGCTGTATATTCTAATACCTTTTTCAAAGTTTTTTTTTCTGGCCACCCTCTTGCCAGGACTGTGGCTCCAGGTTCCTGAGGCTTCGCTGAAAGCCTTAAGCTAGAGAAGCTGTGCTAACCAGCCCGGCAGACATGGGCTTCTATGTTATTCATGAATTGCCACCCTCATCCCCTTCGTGGTGCTGCTGATCTGTAAGAAGATAAACCCCAAACTCAAACTTTGGGGGAAACCTACTTGGGAAAGGGGGTTCTATCAGGAACTTTGGGGACCCTTTTGCTCTGACAAAGGAGGGCGTCCTCCTCGTTTCCCGGACACATCGCAGGTGGGCAGGAGGACATGCTTGAAGCACACGGGGCTTCTAGAACCACAGGTGCCACCTAAAATGAAAGGACCTGTCAGTGCTGTTTTCTTACCATTCCAGGGTGTCTGTCCCCTGGGGTCTCTGCTGATGGCAGGGAGGGTTGTAGGGAGATGGAGGATGGATGGGGAGAGAGAGAGGAGACTCTGAGAGGCAGGTGACTAACCCGAGGCTGTGGGCATCTCGTGGGCCCTGGGGCCTTGACCTCCGACCATGCCGCCCTCACACCTCTCAGAGCTCAGAAGCCACAAAGACCCTTGGGTGGACACCTGCTCCTGAAAGGGTGGACAGATGAAGAAGGGAATGGAAAAATAGAGTCTGGGGAGAGGAAGATGGGAGGGAGGAGAAGAGAAGGAAAAAAGGGAGGAGAGAGGGAGGCCACGTGGTAGGGAGGGCTGGACTGTCACCAATTAGGGTTTCTTCCCGTCCAGGTTCCCACAGCCCATCCTCCACTGCTGGGGTTTAGCTGGCTGGCACTGACCGGGGCTTAGCCCTGCCATGGAGGCTCACCCAGCATTCGGAGCTGGACACCACCTTGGAAATGAGTTAGTCCAGTTCCCTTGCTGTCAGACAAGGTCGGCAAGGTCCCTGTGGCCAAGTGACTTGCCCGAGGTCACTTGACCTGTGGGATGGGGGGGACTGGGTCCAGGTGCAGCTCTCCTGGACTCCCAGCAGCCACCTGCCCCCAGGACGCCTGGGCAGGGGGTGTATAGAGGGACGCGAACACAGGAATAGGAAACACAAGCTGGGTCAGGATTCCAGGGAGCAGCTGCGTGAAGGGTGCCAGGGGTCATCTGAAGGAGAAAGAGGCTCACGCAGGATGCTTCCTGCCCGCTGTGCAGAGGGGTTGTCTGGGACAAGTCCGTCCTAAGTTGGCCACCACCCAACTGAAATAGCCTTATTTTAAGGAAGCGCCACTTGGCAAGACGGCTATCAGCATTTGTTTGCCTAAGTCAGAGGGGGAAAGAAGGAAATACCGAGAGGAAAGCACCGAAGATCAGGAGCACCCGGTCTGGTTCAAGGCTCCACAGTGGTCTGGTCGGGAAAGCTCCGTGGAACCTCTTCCCTGCCCCAAATGTAACCAGCTGGAAATCTTTCTTTAAGTCGCATTCTATCCAACCTTTTGAAATAAAGATTTGCCTTTTAATGGGAAATGTGCCTTTTACTTTGGAGAAGGAGCTGGGCTCCCCCACTGTGCCCGCCTTCTCCTGGACAGCAGCCCCTGGTTTGGGCTGCAAACACAGGGAAGCTTGCAGATGGGGTGGCCGCAGGCCCCGAGTGTCAAGGTCCCTGCCCCTGGGCTGAGGGGATCTTCTGAGATGGTGGGCACACAGGCTTTTTCAGAGAAAGCAGGAAATTAAAAAAGCAACAGCAATGAAAAGATGCCCTGCCAAGAAAACAAATAAGACATTCTTCGATTCTTGCTTAAGGGGGGATAGACTGTGACCATAGAGAACCAGGAGGGCAGACTGGCTGGGTTCACGGCCGGCCAACCCCACCCACGCTGCCCTCACCTCTCAAAGCGCCTCTGGGTCCACCTGTAAAAGGGGCACCAATAGCACCTTGCTCCTAGGGGCTGATACAAGGATTGCAAGGTGCACAGGGAGACCAGATGGTGCTAAATAATAAACAAATGAAATGCATTCCCTCCTGCAGACGACGTCACTGAATCACGTGCGGGCAGCGATCACCAACAAGGAAGACACGTTGGCGACATTCAATTCTGGGACCCTGTGTGGGAGGCCACGGTTGGGGAACAGGGCCGTGGCCTTCACCGACCTCATGATCTTGTGGGGCCATGAGGCAGACGCGGGGGGTGGGCCCCAAAGCAGGGGACCAGAAGGGCAGAGTGGGGAGTTGTCAGGGTGGACCCAGTGGTGAGGAGCAGCTGTAGGGATGAGGGGAGCCGTGAACTGTCCCTGGATGGAGCTGGGCAGGCAGAAAGGGTGGGGGCCAGTGTGGGGAGCACACAGGAGCTGCTTAACTAAGACATCGATGTCTGTGATGATGGAGCCTGTGGGTCCCACTGCAGGTGACCCTGGTCCAGGCAGAGGGTGGGGGTTGGGGAGGAGAGGAGTGTGGGACCCACCTAGCCAGGTCCAGCCCCCAGCTGAGAGCCAGCTTGGCCCCTGCACCCCTGGACTCCCCTTTCCTCCCCCTCCTTCTCTGGCAACTCTTTGCTGGTAGCATTAGTGACAAGCCTCAGAGACCAAAGGTGCGCGGGACTCTGCGTGAGTCTGGGAGCCCCCGTCCCTCTCAAACCAGCAAGGCCCAAGCCTTCTCCTCCCTCCTCCCCTGCGTAGAGCCCCTTCCTTATTCCCTGGACTAGGACTGGAAACCCCAGGCCCCGCCCGCCGCCCCATCCCCCCCTGGCTCCTCCCCTTCAGTCTCAGGGCTGTACTTGAAAGCAGGGGGATGGGCAGCGTAGTTAACGCCAGAACCTATTAATAATTTCACAGAGTTGTCTTGTGGTACCCCATAAACCCCAACAAAGGTGCTGCAGCCCAAAACTATCTCATTATGGGCGTGGCAACTACAGGTAGGCAGGCATCCAGATTCTGGGGTTGGTGCTGAAGGGGGCGCTGCGGTCTCTGGGGGGGTCACTGATGGGGTTAGTGGGGGGTGGGGGGGTGGGGGGGTGGGGGGGTGGGGGGGGTCTCCAGGAAGCAGAGCCTGAGAGGCAGGATCCCAGGCTACAGATTTTTTCAGGAGGGATGGGGGAGGGGGCGGGAGCCGTTGTGGAGCCCACCCAGGTGGGCCTGACAGCTCCAGCTGGCAAGACCACCCCCAAGGAACCCTATGGGGCACCTCTCAGCACAGTCTGTCCGGTGGGAAAGAGCGGCAGGACTGGCCCTGTGGCATCCTTCCAGCACCGCCAGACATTAGCTGCCGTGCACTGTGCACTTGTGGGTGCCCAGTGGGGTTCTAAGGTGTCCCTCGGAGCAGGTGGAGAGGGGCGCTGAACAGGTTTGGCCAGAGGACTGGACAGCTTGGCCACATGCCCTCGACCTCTGGTGGAGAGGCACCAAGCGAGAAGAAACCTTCAGGGAGAGGAGACATGTCCCTCTAGGACCTTGGGGGTGGCTGTTCCTTCCCCACGGCCCAAGCAGAGGGAGCCCCACCCCAGGCTGTGGGTTAGGTGGGAATGAGGACGGGAGGGAAGGAAAGAAGGTGCAGATTGAGGAAGGGCGAGCCCAGGTCCCAGAGCTCGGGGAACGATTCCCACCAGCAGCTGCACCAGACACCGGGGTCTAGCCAGGTGGGGAACGTCACGTGAGCGTCTCCGGCGAGGACAGACTTGCTCCAGCGGGTGTCAGGCTCAGAGATCGCTCATCTCTTCTCAAGCCTTGGGGCTTTGGGGTGCACAACGAGGCAGACAGAGCATCGCATGGGATGGGGGGACACAGCCCCATCAGCTGGTGGCGGGGGACACCTGCCCGGCTCTGAGAACAGCCTGCATCGCATGACCTGCCCTTTTCTGTCCCTCCTGCCTGAATGTGTTCCCCATCTTTCTCGTGCTCTAGGATTCCAGCGTGTGAACACACCACAACCCCCGTGCTCCAGTGGGAGGGCATGATTTTAATTATTTCAAGCAGTGTCACTGTAAACAGTCACCTCTCCTGGGGCACACGGGCAAGGATGTCTCCAGAAAATTGGCTAGAAACGGGAGTCTCTCGGTCTCAGAGAGGCGCGGTTTCAGCTTCATGAGATGAGGCCAAGTTGTTTTGAAAGTGCTGGCAGCATTTTCATGCCCACCTGCTGCGTCGAATTGTTCATTGAGCCACATCCTCGCCAGCACGGGGTACTGCCGCATTTAAACTTTTTGGATGATTTGGTGTCTGTAAACTGGTACCTCATTGTGGTTTCCATTTCCAGCTCCACATCCTTGATCACTAATGAGGCTGAAGACAGCTTCACATTTTTACTGACTGTTCACAATTCCTCTTCCGAAATATCTTTTTTTTTTTGGTCTTTTGTCCACTTTCCTATTGTCTTGTGTTTTTTAGAAGTTGATTTTGGTCAGTCCTATGTGCATCCTGAACAGGAATCCTCTGTCTCTAACGCACAATGAAAACATCTCCTGGTTTGGGGACCGTTCCCCACTTTCTGATGTCTTTTTTGAATAAATTTAAAAATGTTAATGCCGTTAAAATTTCTTATTTCCTTTGTGGGTTGTATTTTTTTTTTAAGATTTTCTTACTGACTACAAGATCACGCTTCTTTTCTTTTATAGTTTCTTGGAAAAACTTTAAAATTGTGGGACTCAACAGCTGTGGTCTGGGAGAGGTGTGCAATTTCCTTTTAACGTGCGGGTAACCAGGCATCCAAGCTGTTTGCTGAGGAGCCCGCCCCTTCATGGCCCATCTGCACACAAACACTCAGGACCAAGTTTGTCAGTGAAACCCCGCCACCCCCGACTCCGGGCCAGTGTGCTCATCCTGGTGGGACCTGATGACCTCTGGTAGCTCTGGGTCAGAGTGACGGTGATTGCCCCCTACCTGACCCCTCTTTGCCCTCAGTGCATTTCCTGAGTGTGTTTTCCTCTGTTCCCTCCTTTACTCCTCTTTCCACCTTTCCCCTTCCCTCCCTCAACCCTCGCTCTCTCTTTCTGTCCTCGAAAGTCAGCCCTCTCTGTCTCACTCCTTTCTGACTCAAATGTTTCGGTCCCTGCTGAAAAGGGAAAGTCCCTTTAGATTCAAACGCTGGAAACCCCAGAGCAGTTCCCATCCCATGTTAGGCTTCATTTATTCACCAGAGCCTGTTGTGAGCCCCCTGGCTTTGGAACGGGGGTGTTTCTGGCCAGCTGAGCTCTCAGAGTGCCTGACAGGCAGAAGCCCTGGATTTGGAGGCCATCTGAGTTCTGCTTTTCTGCTGTCCCAGAAACAAGACCACTCCTTATCAGGACACATGTTCTTAGCAGCTGAGAAGCTCATCACACGAAAACTCCGAGTGTGTGGGGTTGTGGGCAGGCCGGAGAGCGTGCTGGAGGGAGCATTGTGGGGAGCTGGAAAGGCACACTGGAAGTAGGCTGTAAAAACCGGTGGTGGTTCCAGAGATTTCCCTACCCAGGGTATCATCCTTCCCCTCTTGTCATGACTTATTTTTATCGAGACTGCTACTGAATTATGGTAGGACTGGGGGAATAAATATTTGGTGACTACGGGTGCCTACTGCTCCCCATCAAAATGCCTGCAGTGTTTCAGTGAGGACCTCAACCCCAGAGGGATATTCTGAGCAGGTCCAGGCTCCGAGCTTTAAGTTGGTTCCAGTGCCTCAGCTCTCAGCTTCTCTGCGGGGGACCTTAGGACCTTCATCCAGCTGGACCTTAGGACCCTCCTGCCCAGGTCCTCCCACTAAAGAGTGGTGAACGTGGAGGCAGATGCCCGGATGGACGAGCAGCCTGGAGGAAAGTGGGACGGGCTTGGGGCTCTGGGCACATGGCCTGTGAGCCCAGAAGGGTGAGTATTTGGGGTCGGAGGCGGGCAGAGAGCAGGAGGCCGGGGGCAGGAGGCGCAGGCTGCCGTACCTACCAGCACCCATTCAAGAGGAGAAGACGGGGCTGAGGAGGGAGGAGCAGCTCCTGTACTAACGGTTTCCCAAGGCTTGCGATCCAACCTGAGCATCATTAATCCAACAAAAGCAACGACCGTTGCAGTAAAAAGTTTCCAAACATAAACAGAGCACAGCCCCACCAACCTGTTAATTAGGGCTCATTAACTGTGAACAAGCCCTGGGAGCTCCAGGAGGCAGCGGCCGCTGGAGGACAGCTCCAGAAGCGGCTGCCTGCCCCGGGCGACTTGGGCACGCTCCCATCTGCCCGGACCCCGGGCCGCGGGCCTTCAGCTGCAGTCTGCACAGATGTCCTGAACGCCCTCCTTTTGGGCCTTACTGTGTTGGTGGCTTTGTTTCTGTCCCTGTTGGGTCTGATGTGTGCGTGACTAACACACGAAGAGCCGCCACCACCACATAAAATCCACGCGAACTGTTTGCTACGATGGCAAGCTGCTCTTGGCAGCCGTTCCTGGGCTGGGCCCGTAACCCAAGCTCACGTCACCAGATGAGGGCAAAACCTACTTGGAGGAGAAAAAGGATCAATTCCTTTCTGCTCTACCCATTTAAATGTTGGCTATAAGATGTCCTCCACTTAAAGCAAAACAAGAACCCATGTGGCCTGGATCGGCTGCCTTTCCATGATGCTCATATCTGCACCACTAAACCCGGAATGGCCAGCGGTACCTTCCCAGAGGCTTTGGGCAGCCTGGAGCGTGCTGATAATTGTCTTCCCTTTGCAGGGCCCCTGAGAGGTGCTGACCAGACGCCCCAGGCAGAGCTGAGGACAGAGTGGTGTCAAACTCCCTTCTACCGTATTCTGGTTTCAAGGCCACTGGGAGGGAGGATGAGGAGAGAGGAGGGAGGGAGGGCTGCTCAGAGGGTCCTTGCTGGAGTGATGCTGCCCCGCCCGGGTCTGCATTACCCCGCCCCCAGCTCTGCCAACTCGCAGCAGCCCCATGTGGAGAACTGCCCACCCTGTGACCAGTTGGGCGAGGTACAAAGGGGCTGGCTCTGGGGCGAACCCTCGGCGTTGGTCCCCTGGGACCAAGCAGAGCTGGTCTCCCGCTGACAGTGACCTGGCTGTGCTTTTCCCCTGCCCCACAGAGTTCCCCTGCCTTTCACCTGCTTTCCTGGGAGTCCTCCCTCGGAATCCCACCCACCAAGAATCCCCACCTCGTGCGCTCTTTCTAGGGTACCCGGCTAAAGACGCTGCAGGTACCTCTCTCATAAGTCAGTCAGTGTGGAAGTTTCCAAGCCGCTTGCAGATGTCAGTATCCCCATTACCCCCAAACTACCGGGTAACCGGCAGATGATTCCTTAAGGAAAAGGGGTCATAGCACTAGTGGTTATCACTGTGATTACACGTATTGCTACGAGTCCCAGGAATCCAGGACGTACTCAGACGGGTGCGAAGGTCACTTAGGATGCGCCCCACGCTCGCGAGCGTCAGCCCTATGGGCTGCTCTGCCTGCTGCCCCTCGCCCGGTGACTGATAGCTCTTCTCCCCCAGAGTGGCATCCGGAGTGGCCGAACCGGGCTTTGTTTTTCCACCTGAGTGCAGTTTTTTTCATAAAAACAAAAGATTGAAGTCAACGTGATTTTAATAGGCACTACCCAGAAAGATATATTTAAATTTGACATACAGATGGATATTTTTATTGAGGTGAGGTTGACATAACATAAAATTTACCATTTTAAGGTGAGCAATTCAATGGCTGTTAGTCCATTCACAAGGCTGTGCAACCACCACCTGTATCTCTGAAACATTTCCATCTTCCCAAAAAGAAACCCTGCACGTGTTAGCAGGCAACTTCCCATTCCTCCCTCCCTCAGCCCCGGGCAACCACAAATCTGTTTTCTGTCTCTGTGGATTGGTGTATTCTGGACAGTTCACATAAATGAAATTAGACAATATGTGGTCTTTTGTGTCTGGCTTCTTTCACTCACCGTAATGTTTTCAAGGCCCATCCACATTGTAGCAGGTATCAGTACTTCATTCATTTTTATGGCTGAATAAAATTCCGTTTTGTGGGTAGACCACAGTTTGCTTATCCATTCATCTGTTGATGGACACTTGGGTTGTTTCCCTCTTTTGGCTGTTGTGATTAATGCTGCTATGAACATTTGTGTACATGTTTTTTTTATTTGAATACCTGCTTAATTCTCTTGAGTATATACCTAAGAGTGAGATTTCTGGGTCATATGGTAATTCTGTGTTTAGCTTTTTGAGACCGCCAACGTGTTGTCCATAGCGAATGCACCAGTTACGTTCCCACTAGCGATGCACGAGGGTTTCAATTTCTCCTCATCCTCATCAACACTGGTTCCCTTTTTTACCTTCTAGCCGTCCCAGGGGGTGTGCAGGGGTGTCTCCTTGTGGTTTTGACCTGCATTTCCTGACAAGGAGTGATGATATTCTCTTGTGCTGGCTGGCCCTTTGTGTACCTTCTGTGGCGACGTCCTTTGTTTCTGCTGCTCTGTTCCTCTGCTTCCTTCTCCTTTCTCAGCAGCTTGTTCTGCTCGCTCCTGACCCACAAGGGCTTGACCTGAGTCCACCGGCCTCATCCCGGCCCACCACCGCCAGCACCACCCAAGGGCTCAGCCACGAGTGACGTCATGTACACTTTCAGGGAGTTTGTTGCTCCCTCCAGCCCTGGGGTCAGGTGTTGTCTCCCATTCTCATCCCATCTCGCCAGCAGAAGGTGGGGGCTTTGAGCCTATTCTCTCTTCCCAGGGAAGGATTTGAGTGCACGTGCTTTTCTTGGGGGTACAAAGCACATCAGTAGGGGTGCAAAGCACATTGGTGGGGGTGAGACGAAGAGAGGAAGGCAGCTCATAAGGGGATTATGGAGCCAGCTGGGGAATAGCTTGTGTCTCAGATATCACTAGAGGGACAAGGAAACGGGGGTCTCATACACTGGCCCCCGTCTCTGAGGGCTGCTCCATGGGGATGTTCATTTTCCCTGGTACGCCTGCCTGTAGCCTGGGACCTGAAGTGGGGAGAATGCGGACGAAGTGGCTCTAAGGGCCAGAGAAAGCCCTCAGGCAAAGCAGGTGCTGGCATTCAGGGGAAGGATGAGGCGACAGGTGGGGCATGGGACCAGCTGCTGTAGGGGAAGCACATTTCAGAGAAAGTGACGAGAGCGGAGAGTCAAATGGGACGTGTTCCCACCATGCCATACACTTCAGAGGGCACATGTAATGCCAATCGCTGCTTTCCCAGCCCTGCCCATGGCGTCCAGGGACTTTGGGCCCGGGCTCTGGCCAGGCCAGCAGTCGCTAAGAACCAGATGTGGCTTCTACCGGGAACTACACCGCCCCAGCGGGTGGGGCCGCCCACTCCTTCTGTTGCCCTAAGCCTTGTCGATGGGTGTCATGGCCAGGTGGCCGCTGACCCACGAGGAGTCGGCCACACCTCTCCTGAGGCAACAAGAACAGACAGGCCTCAGTTGGTCCTTGTGGACTCCAGCTCCTGCTTGGGGTTCTTCTGCCCCTCCCACCTCTCACCTCTCGCCTCTCACCTGGCATCCGCCTTCCCTCTCCCGCTGCCCGCCCTGTGGCCCTCTAACTCCTCACAGAGATGGCTTATTCTTAGACGGCTGTAAAAACCCTTGTGTGCACGTGCAGGTGTATGTCTGCATCTATGTACACACGTGTGTGCATGTGGTGTGCACGTGGTCATCCGTGTACACCCATGTGTATGCACGTGCATGACTGCCCCTCCGTTGTGTGTATGCACGTGTTTCAGGATGTGTGTACCCAGGTACATTTATGTCAGTGTGCACACACGCATGTGTACACCTGTGTGCATGGCGTGTGCAGCCATGTGTGTGCGTGTGTACGTCTTGGGGCTCTGCTTCTGGGCCGACCCCAGTGGACACACTCCCGCCCTTCAGGGGTTCCGTCCGGCACCCTCTCTGCTCAAGCCTCCTGACCACCTGCAGATGCCACTGTGTCTCCACCCTCGGCATCCCCTCCCGTCACATCAGCCTGTTGTTTTCCTCTGAGGCACTTGCAGTGACATTATGATTTTATTGCTCATGTGTCTGTGTCTCCCCGAGGGCCGGTGTCGTTCACGGCGGGAAGTCCCGTGACGGTGCAGGGCCAGGCTCTCGTACGGTTTAAGGCTGGCTCGACGGGCCACAGGGGGCATTGGGCCCCGTCTCCGACTTGCAGTCCAGTGTTCGCAGACCTGTGTGGCTGTCGGGGCGGGTGACTCAGGGCTCTGCCTCCCCACACAGAGGACACACTTCGGCCTATCAGCGTCCACAGAAATGGCTGTCCGGGTGCCACCGAGACAGAAGCAATATCCAGGCCCCCGATGTCTTTCCCCAGCTGTCTTTCCATTTGTGTCTGTTTTATCCCCGAGGGAGCACAGGTCTGAGGCTGGCCAGGAGAAGGGAGCCTGTGGGTGGAGGCTGGCCCTCTGTCCCCCACTATCCCCGGAGGATGGCCCACCTGCTCCATCGCAGTCCGCCCGCTCTCCCTCCTGGTGGACCGAGAAGGCAGTGGACTGAGAAGGCAGTGGACCCTGGGGCCTGAAGCAGAGAGTCGGAGAGAGAAATACCTTTTCCTCCCTCCCTTCCTGCCAGGAGGACCCCCGAAGCGGCTGCTCCAGCTCCAGGGTAACTGAGCATCCAGGGGTCCAGTCTCTGAGATGTCAGGCTTCTGAACAGGGGAAGGAACACAGAGGGGCCGGCAGAGGATTGCTCTGGAGGAAAGCGTGGGAGCTGGACGGGGGCCCGGCTTCTCCCCGCCCCTAACAACATTCAATTGGTGCAGCAAGAAATGGGCTGTGTGCGCCCGTGTGCACATGTGTGTCCTGGAGTTCTGGGGACCGAAGTGGTGCCTTCGAGGCTGGGGCCCCTGTGGTCTCTGGCAGCTGGGTGGCCGAGCAGAGGGGCTGGGCCTGGGCCTGGTTGGGCAGCGCTGGACATTTCTCTCGGTCCAGCTCTGGCTGTCCTCGTCACCACTGATTGTGTCTCGGGAACCTCTCAGGGATTTTCAGTGTGTAGAGCTGGCTGGACACTTGATAAAGCAGGTGGCTGGCAGTGGTGAGCCCAACTGTGACCTTCACCCTAGAAGGAGGCCCCTTAGTAAGGCCGTGTTGGACCACATGTCCGCTGACGTGGCCTTTTCTGCCCCTATGAAGAGATGAAGGGCCCTAAAGGCAATCCGACAAAAGGGGCAGCTGCCTCTTAACCCTTAAAATGCAAGTCAGGGTGGCCAGTTCGCTCAGTGGTTAGAGCGCAGTGCTCATGACACCAAGTTCGCCAGTTCGATTCCCACATGGGCTAGTAAGCTGCGCCCTCCACAACTAGATTAAAAACAATGACTTGACCTGGAGCTGATGGGTCCTGGAAAAACACACTGTTCCCCAATATTCCCCAATAAAAATTAAAAAAAAAAGCCAGTCAGAGAGGGGCACGCTGTGCCTGGGGCCCTGGGGGTTGGAGGATGGCTGCCTGCCCCATGACCTCACCCCACTGAGCTCCCACGCTCTGCCTGATGAGCTGCGCGCAGGGATCAATAAATGCACCTGCAGTCATGCCGGGGAATGCAGAGGGCGGGGGAGGGGTGGGGGATGGACACTGGCCTGGAGCCAGCGAGAGCCACAGCCACACCCACTCCCTGGCCAGGGCTGTCCCCAAGGATAGGACGAGACAAGCAAGGGCCAGTCACAGCCGATCATGGGAACCCAGTGCACTTACGGGGGACGCGATAAATAATTCACACGAGCAGGGAAATTGCCTGCAGTCTCTGGAGCCCGCCCGCCGCTGCGGCCCATATTTTTCCCACACGCTGGACATGCAGGTCCCGAGGGGAGGCTGGGCTGGGGGAGTGGGTGTGATTTCACTCCTGGAGAACCACCAGACTAGGGAATAGCTGCTGCTGTCTTCCTCCCACGGGGTGTGACCCCACGTCACCTCTCTTCCAGTCCAGTATCTCCAACAGCTGCCTCCTGCAGGGCTATTTGCATCTGGCTTCACCTTCAGTCCCCTTGTGCCCTGGACTCCAGCCTCTGCTCAGCCTTGTTAGCCACTGGCTCAGCACTGGAAGCTAATTAACATTTGTTGAATGACTGAGTGAATTTATCCTGGGGCTGTTTTGTTCCCCGTGACTGTCATGGTCCCATCTGCATCTTGTCACCCTCTGAGCTTCTCTATCCCTTGGTCCTTGGCCCAGGACCTCCATGTGGGGCAGGCACCTGGGAATTTCCATCCTTTGAAACCCTCCTGCACATCCTCTAGAACTCTATTCAAATGTCACCTCCTCCAGGAAGCCTTCTATCACTTCCACCTTGAAGTGGCGATTCCCTCCCTGAGCTCCTAGAACCCGTTGCAGTTTCACACCCTTCTAGTGGCAAGGGTCTCTTCCCTTAACCCTAGACCCATATTCCCTCCGATACCTGGAGTGGGGCTTGGCCCTCGGCAGGCCGACCACAAACATTGATTTCAATGATTAAAGGAAAGGATGAGGGGATGATAGGTTTTCCCCAAGTGCCGCCTGGTTAAGGTAGGGCCCAGCCCATTTCAGCCTCCCCAGGGACATGCCTGCAGCCCGGGGTCCTGATAACCAGGCAGCATGAGGTCCTTAGGTTTCCTGAGTCCTCCTTGGGCCACGCCAACCCATATGCTTGACTTGATCCCATCAGCTCCCCTGGAATCAAGACCAACTTTCTAGGGGCCCCTGCAGCTGGGCGGAAGCTGTCTCCAACATGCGCCTGCCTGGACACCTGCTCCCAGGGCTGAGCCCAAGTAAGCCAGGGTGCTGTCACACCTGCAAATCTGGAGACAGTTTCCCAGGCACAGGGGACCTGGGTGATGAGAGGATGAGTGGATGTGGGGGCTGGCGAGTCTGGCTTGTGAAGACCCACCATCTTTTGGAGCCAGCACATTTCCCCGCAAACCACCGCCCAAAGCTTTTCTGGATTTCAGGTTTCACGCTTCTGTTCTCTCCTGAGCTTTGTGCTTAACACAGGGCTTTCAGGGAATTTTGTGTTATTCTACATAAACCCAAACTTTCGAAAGATACATTGGGGATGATTAGACGGTATCTTCATATTCTGTCTCCTCCCCGCTCAGGTCTGCTGCGCAGGTAACTTCTAATGGGTTCACTTCAGCCTACTCTGAGCCGGGTCCATGCGCAGCCACTCGACCTTTCTTTTGGGCCGAGGGTCGGAAGGATGCAGGCATCCTTGGAGGGTATTCTGTGTTCAGAATCAAACTAAAGCCGCTCAACACAGTGGGAGCTGTGGGTAAAGCGGGAAGAAGGAGGAGCAGGTGACACGGGGCATTAGGTGCTGACAAAATCTGCTCTGGGGGAAAACCCTGCTCCACTCACATCTAAGAAGCCCTTGGCAAGGTCTGAACCCCCACAAAGGGCTGGGAGGGGGCAGCCTCACCCAGGATGATTCAGTGTACAGAGAAACTCATTCCTCCCTAAGTGGGAAAAAGCTCTTTAGCTGCATTAAGAGGCTGAAATCTGATGAAAAGGCGAATAGATTCAATCTTCCTTGCATCAGTCACCTGGGACTTCATCACACTCAAACCGATTAGAAAAATTCACATTGAAAGCACCATTTATAATAGACCAAAATCATGGAAAACATGTGGTCTGGAGGGAGGGTGAAACAGTGTTTCCACCTGCGCCCTAATCTGTCATTATCTCCCCACCTCCTTTACAGGGGCTGACAGCTTCGTCTCCTCCCCAGGACTAATCATTAGACTAATTAGGGGCTAATCAATGTTTAATTAAAACCGCGCCATTAATTACAGGAAGTGCCATGGCGACTTGGGAATAAAATGTGGCTGCAGGGGGATCAGATTTCCTTAAGCAATGGCCTGGTGACCCACGCAGGAAGCTTTCCTTCTTGTCATTGTCTTTGCTTCTTTGCACTTTGGCTGCAGGGGTGGGGGAGGGTGTAGGAGGATGGGGAGGGAAGGGACTGGAGGTCTAGAGAGGGGGGACAGAGGGAGTGGAGAGCAAGAGGGATTGCTTTGAGCATCTTGGTTCCTGGCTTGTTACCCAGTTTCCCCACCTGCTTCACAGGGTCTTTTCCCCTGGTTCTGGCATTACTCTTCCCATGATTTACGTCCCAAATTTAACCTATTTTTTCCTCTGAAAATCCTCTATAAAGGGCTGGCCTGGTGGCTCAGGGGGTTGGATTACCCTGCTCCTAACGCCGAGGTCGCCGGTTCGATTCCCACAGGGGCCAGTGAGCTGCGCCCTCTACAGCTAAGATTGTGAACAACGGCTCTCCCTGGAGCGGGGCTGCTGTGAGCTGCCGTGGGCTGCTGAGTGCTTCCACGGGCTACTGTGTGCCGACGTGAGTGGCCAGAAGCCAGTGTGAGTGGCCTTGAGCTGCTGTGAGTGGCCGACCAATGACCGACGACCAGCGACCGACAGCCTCAGCAGGGGAAGCACAAGGTTCATAACACCAGCTCGGGCCAGGGAGCTGTGTCCTACACAACTCGACAGAGAAACAACACCTTGAACTGGAGTGGGGAGGGGAGGTGGAAGAAGGGGGAAAAAAAGGATGGAAAAAAAATATCCTCTACTGGGCACCTATTTGGACTAACACTCAAACCTCTTGGCATGAACTGCATGGTCCTACATCAGTGGTTCTCCACCGCATTAGAATCACCAAGAGGTTTAAAAAATTTAACAGAAGGGCAGATGAATAGACCAAGGAATAGAGAGCCCAGAAATAGACCCAGCATATTCCGTGTGGTATGTGACGAGGGCAGCAGTGTCCAGGAGGGGGCGTGGGTGAGCTTTGCCTGAACGGTGCTGGGCCAATTGGCCAGCCAGCTGAGAAAACACAGGAAGCATGACCACTCCCTCACACCGCACTTGAAAGTCAATTCTACCTTCTAGACCATAGTGTAGAAGAATGTCTGGGATACTTTCATAAGACAAAGAGCATGAACCATGAAGGAAAAGATTGATGCACTGGGTTATGTGAAAGTGAGAGCTTCTGTTCACCACCAGCACCATGAGGAGAGTGACAGGCCAGCACAAAGCAGGAGACATCTGCAATCTATGTGGCCAGAGGGGGCTTATGGGAAAATGGGGGAGAGACTCGAACAAGCATCATCTAAAGTGCCTTACCAGTCATCAGGAAAACACACACACACACTGCTGTGAACCCACCAGAAAGCCTAAAATGCAGAGGTCGGTGTGTACAACAATGGGGACATTCATTCAGTGTCAGGTGGAGTGTCAACTGGAAAACCACTTTGGAACACTGTTCAGCAGAACTTACCGAAGCTGAGGATGCCTGCCCCAGGAGCCCACCGGAGACACACCACACCAGACATACACGCACACGTGCACACACATGTGTGCACGAGCACAGCCCCAGCAGCACTATTGTGAGTGGCTTCAAACTGGAGCAGCCCAAACATCTGTCAGTATACATGTGTGGCCACACAAAATCGTGGTGCACTCACGTGGTGGAACACACACTGCGCTTCTACACTTAGTGGACCTCACAAAAGCAATGTGGTGCGAAAGGCTCCAGGCACAAAACTGAGTATAAGCTGCATGATCTCATTCAAACCAAGTTCAGGAGCAGGTGATGATCTGTAGGAGAAGGAAGGGTACTGAGGGGGCCAGGGGGGCTTCTGGGACCTGTGACAGTCTGTGTGTCAATCTCTGCGGTGGTTATATGTGTTCGTTTGGGCTTCTCTACACAGTGCCAGGATGCACCTGGGAGGGACCAGGAGGCAGAAATGCACCTGTCCAGGTAAAAACAGGTATGAAGAGTGGACCGTGAGAGATCCAAGATGGTGTAGTAGATAAATACTGTGCCTGCTTCCTTCTATGAACACATTAAAATTACAACTAAATTACAGAACAACAAGCAACCTGGAAAACTATCTGAAGTCTAGCCAAACAGAAGTCCTATAACTAAAAATTTAAAGAAGCCATGTCGAGACTGGTAGGAGCGGTGGAGACGCAGAATGGACCCCAAACCTCCCTGTGGCTGTTGAGGATCAGGAATGATATTTCGGCCGTAGAATTTCCCCCTGAAGGAGTGAGGGTCTCCAGTCCCCTACACCAGAGTACTGGTGCTGGGAAGAGGAGCCCCTCACAACATCTGGCTGTGAAAAACAGTGGGGATTCGGACCATCTGGGTGGGACAGAAGGCGGCAGGAATCATAGTCGTCCTCTTAAACGGACTGAGCAGAGACTCACTCACTTGCAGGCACTCACCTTGGGCTCCAGCGGAGGGACGGTGACTAGGGAAGCATTGGAGACACTTGCAGGGGCAGACTGCAATGTGTGGCCTTGGGGGAGGCCTGGAGGACAAGTTGCCATTTCCCTGTGAGGAGACTTTCTCCTGAACAGCTGGCAGGTAGGCACCATATTTCCTGTGTTGAGCCCGCCCCCTCCGGTCAAATCTGAATCTGATTGGCCTAGTGAGCTCCACTGCTCTGCCCTGCAGACTCAGTTGGGACCACGCCCCACTCAACTTCCAGCACTGCTGGAAGAACTTTCTCCTCCAGCAGCCAGCCCTTCCCGCATTACCCTCTTTCTGGGAAAACAGTCGGAGTCTGACAGGCCCCCAGGTGGGCTGCGACTCACCTCAGTGTGCTCTGAGACTTTTGCTGAGTAGCTAGCTCCAGGCTCAAGCATTGGCACCAAACCAGAATTTACATTAACCTGCTGACCTCAACTCTTCCCACTCTAGTGACTCCCTGAGACCCTACCTCACCCAACTCTAATACCACAAGAGGCTCTATCAGCGGCTGAACCTTAAGGGAGTCAGCAGGTAGCAGCAGGCCTCAGGGTGTCCTGGCTTTTAGTGGAGCTACCCCAGGCCCAGTATTGGTGGCAGATGTCTTCAGTTTATAGTGTGGCCTCTCCCACACTCCTCCAGATTTAGCAAAGGCAACGAACAACCTTGGATTGCTTTGTAGCTCCTACCAGGTAGTCCCTGAACAGTCACAGGCAGTGTGTGACCTAGGCCTGCACCAGAGCCTCTCCCAAGAGGCCCCAGAACCAACATACTTAGCATACACAAAGGGTGGTCTCAACAAGCACCAGAGCCCACTGGGGGGTAAGTCCATTCAGTGGGGTAAGCCCCCTGCACAGCAGCCCATAAGCTATGGACATGGCCAAACCCCACAGCCAGTAAGCCTGAAGGTCAATCCCACCCACTGATGTGCCAATAGCAATCAAGGCTCAACTATAACAGGAGGGCACACACAACCCACACAAGCGATACTCCTGGAGCACCTGGAGCAGGTGACCATGGAGACTGTGCCACTGGCCCCCACAGGACACCTACTGCATAAGGCCACCCAGCCAAGACTGGGAGACATAGGAGATCTACCTAATACATAGAAACAAACCCTTACATGTGCTGCCTACAAGAGACTCACTTCAGATTGAAAGACACACACAGACAGAAGGTTAAGGGATGGAAAAAGTATTTCATGAAAATGGGAACAACAACAACAACAAAAACAACAAAAAAATCTGGGGTAGCAATACTTATACCAGACAAAATAGACTTTAAAACAAAGACTATAACAAGAGACAAAAGACACAAAGAAGGACACAGTAATCCCACTTCTGGGTATTTATCCTAAGAAACTCAAAACACTACTTTGAAGGGACATGTGCATCCATATGGTCATTGCAGCATTGTTTACAATGGCCAAGATGTGGAGGCAGCCTGAGTGTCTGTTGATAGAAGAATGAATAAAGAAGAGGTGGCTGAATAATATTCCCTGGTGTGGATAGATCACGATTTGTTTATCCATTCATCAACTGATAGATAATTGGGTTGTTTCTACCTTTTGGCTATTGCATGTGTTTCTTTTTAAATGCAGTAAATATCACGATCTAGTGGCAGGTCTAAGAACCACCTTAACTTAGAAATAATGATCAAGGTAAGTGGTATTTCAGGGCATTACCACGTGCTGTGAAAGTGCCTGTGATTTTTGTGGCCCGAGGCCTTCATCCATTATTGAAGGGATTATCACACAAAGGTGTGCGTGGGAAACATGACGCGTGTCCCTGTTCACCTCACAGACCCTCAGAATGCTCCCCAGAGGGAACCTGTGGTCTAGTCCTGGTCAGCCATTCCTGTGAGTCCCGAGGCGTTGACAGCCCTGCACAGTTCTGGCCGGGCCAGGGCTGCAGGCTTTCTGATTCCCAGGTGGCTCTGCTTCTCCAGCTCAGCGAGGCCCAAGTGTTTTCAGGCCAGGATGACTTGAGCGGCCGTCGTCAGTTCGCCAGCATCCTGTGGTCCGCTCTGGGGCTCTGGGCTGGGTTGGGTGCCCCCATTGCCTCGGGCAAACATTAGGTTCAGAGGTAGCCACGTTCTCAGAGATCTCTTGGAATTGGCTGACATTGGCAGTGGTAAGGCCCAGTTCAGGGTCCGCAGTGGCTCGGCTGACTTGCTGGGACGGTGTGGAGCTGGGCAGCGAAGGCAGTAACTCAAGGGCCTCAGTCCCTCCCACAGGCGCCTGTGGCTGCCTCTCAGAGGAGGCCCAACGGCCAGGGCTCCCTGCACAGCACGCCCCCTCGCGGGGCACATCTGCTCCCGGGCCTCCTGCTCCGGGCTCTGGCCCCTCCCTTGCTCTGCCGCCCAGGTCTCTCCTCTCAGCCTCCTCCTTCATCCTGCTACTTTTGGGGGAAAATGCAAGGTATGAAGGTGGTGCCAGACTACCGAGCCCTGTGCTTTCCTTGGTTTGCCTCAATGGTTTTTGAAAAGCTGTAGCTATGGAGCTGAGTGACAACAATGGACCCATATTATTTCACCATAAAAAGGAACAAAGCCCTGATAGCGTCCTACAGCACAGATGAACCTTGGGGACATTCTGCTCAGTGAAAGAAGCCAGACACAAAAGGACAAATGGTGTATAAGCTCCACTTATACGAAGTGTCCGGAACAAGCAAATCCATGGAGACAGAGAGCAGACCGGCCGTGGCCAGGGGTGGGAGGGCAGGGAAGACAAGTGACCATTAAATGGGACGGGCTTCCTTCTGGGATGATGACGGTGTTTTGGAAGTAGATAAAGGGCGTGGCTACACAACATTGTGAATTCACTAAATTCCCCTTAATCGTACACTTGAGAATAGTTAATTTTATGCTATGTGAATATCACCTAAAAAAAAAAAAAAATGTTAGTCCCGCATTTTCCTTGGCTGCTGGGAGATGGGTCTCAAACACGTTGAATGATTACTGTTAAAAACGACCCATCATTGGCTGCTCTCAGGTGACGGCCAGCAAACTGGGTTTGTCCACCCCTCCCGGACCTCCCTGCTCCACTCTGGACCCAGGGCCCTACCCGTCCTGGAAACAGTTCTGTCTCCTAGTTTTTATCCGGAGGCCAAGAGCTGGGCTGAGACCAATGCAAGGAGGCCCGTGACACTTGCCTGACCCTTGGGCGCTTCTTGAGGTGCTGGTATAGGGTTCTAGCGTGGCCCCACTGCCCCATGTCCTTTTGCCTCTAGAGCAGGAGTTGGTGTGTGTGCCTTTGAGTGGATACTGTTGCCATGTTCTCACAGCATGGAAATAAGGATGGGAGTCGCTGCCTGACAGAGACAAGTGGGGATGGAGGTACGGGGGGGGGAGGGGAGGCCTCAGAGCACAGGGCCAGGTGTCAGGGATCTGGGGGCGCCAACCTCACACCACCACATTGGAGGGGGTCACCAAGTGCCAGTGGCAGTTTCAGGTGTCACGTGTGTGGGTGTCTGAGCTCCCTGCCTGTGCTACCCTGCTCACCTGCAGGTGCAGCTGGGACCTGGAGCAGCTGAAGGTTAGGGATGCAGGTAGGCATTGGAAAATGATCCAGGGGTGTTGGTGCGTTGGAACACATACTGGGAGAGGGAGGAAGTGGGAGGGAGGAGGTGTATCTCTGTCCTTGTGTAAATTAGGAAACGGAGAACAGAGTGACTTCTGACTCCCTTCTAAGTCTTCCTGGGTCTTCTTTCTTTTATGGGTACTCTGAATGGGTACCTTTTACAGTAGTGAATTCCCAACCTAAAAAACAAACAAACAAAAAGAGCTCCGTGCTCCTAACTCCGAGGGCTGCCGGTTCGATTCTCACATGGGCCAGTGGGCTCTCAACCACAAGGTTGCCGGTTCAACTCCTGAGTCTCGCAAGGATGGTGGGCAGCGCCCCCTGCAACTAAGATTGAACATGGCACCTCGAGCTGAGCTGCCTCCCGGATGGCTCAGTTGGTTGGTGCGCATTGCATCCTCTCAACCACAAGGTTGCCAGTTCGATACCTCGAGTCCCGCAAGGGATGGTGGGCAGCGCCCCCTGCAACTAGGATTGAACATGGCACCTTGAGCTGAGCTGCCGTTGAGCTCCTGGATGTCTCAGTTGGTTGGAGTGCGGGCTCTCAACCACAAGGTTGCCGGTTCGACTCCCGCAAGGGATGGTGGGCTGCGCCCCCTGCAACTAACAGCAGCAACTGGACCTGGAGCTAAGCTGCGCCCTCCACAACTAAAACTGAAAGAACAACAACTTGATTTGGAAAAAAAGTCCTGGAAGTACACACAGTTCCCCAATACAGTCCTGTTCCCCTTCCCCAATAAAATCTTTACGAAAAAAAAACCAAAACACAAAAACCAAGAGACAACAACCCATGAGCAAAGTAAGTCCTTCCTGTGCTGTCTATGTTGGGGCCACTGAAACCAAAGGGTCTCATTTGCCATTTTTATAAAGCAGAATGTACTCACCCTTTGTCTCACTCCTCTAAAGTGTGGGCTTGTGTCATCCTGAGGGCTCTGTCCAGAAGATGCCGTCTGTGTCCCCAAGTCCCCAGGCCCCACTGACACTGCCCCTCGGTGCCGCACTGATGCATTGGCCCAAGGGAGCTTACGCCGTCTTAAAAAACCCATGGAGGCAGCTGTGCTCACGGCTCAGCAGACACGGTGATCATGTGATCCCCTGCATTCTCTCCTCATGGTTCAAGGCTGATTTTATAGTGACCCCAAAGCGTTCCCCGACAGAATAATGTTGGTGCTCGGTGTCCAGCTCTATGTGGGCTTCCAGAGTGCAGCCAGAGTTGTCATGTGTGGTGCTAAGAGTGTGGGGATGGGGTACTGGAGGTTTAAAGACCCCCTATAGTCTCTCTCTGAGCTCCAAACAGGCCGCTGAGAACCCAGTCAGAGGTTCCCAGTCTCAGCATGCTTCTTCCTCCTACCCTGCCACCTTCCCAACCATCTCACACACCAAGCCCCTTACGCACTTGCCACCAACAAGGCATCCCATCAGGAACACGCGTCCATCCAGGTCTGCTCTTGTGTTCTGTGTCACCGTGAGCAGGGATCTGTGGGTCAGGGAGTGAAGAGTTCTGGCTGGAAAGTGCCCGAACAGTGTGGAGCCCTCCGGGACGCAAAGGGACCGGAGCCATTCAGATAAAGGGATCAATGAGCTGTATCTTCACAAAGGCCAGAACTGGACCTGCCGCCACTCCCAGTGTCGTGAGAGCGACCCCTTGCCCTGCACGGGCTGTGCTTTTTCTGGGGGGCCCTGACCCTTGGATGGAGGCAGTCGTCATCGTATTGGGATTGTGCTCTGATTCTTGTGTTTCCCCAAAGTTCCCCTAATGGAGGGTGGCCTCAAGAGGAAGACCTCCTGGAGGGCTTGGGGAGGTGCTGGGAGTGGAGGTCCTTCCCTGTCCCCCGACCCCCAGGACACTGTGTCACATCACTCATGCCTTCCCTATATTTTATGTTAGCTATCCAGCTTCATAGACCTAGAAGCAGAGGCGTTCCAAGGTCAGCCAGCAGCTCTACGCCCAGGAATTTCCAGGTGGATCCAGTTCCTTAAGAGAGAAAAGATCAGGGCTCCTGGGCCTCCCTGGTCCTCCTCCTTGGTACCCACGACACGTGGGGTGGGGCCTCCCCCATGTCCATCAGCATGTCCATCAGGACTCCTCCTGTGGGGACACTTTCCATGCCCCCCTTCTTATTCTTTCTCCTCCACACCCCTCACTCTGCTTGCCTCACCTCCTGTTTTCAGGTGCTTCTGACCTCCCACCTGAACCACTGCCAAGGACCGCCTCCCGCCCCGCCCCCCTCTGCTGCCTACCTGCTCAGCCTCTATGTCCTGTTGCTATCAGAGGTTTTCAGAACCAGAGCTATTTCCAGGGCACGCCACTACTCAAGAACAGTCAATGTCTCCCCATTACTTGTAGAAGGAAGTCCAGACTCCTTAGCACAGCGTTTGACTTGACTTCATGGACCTGCCCAGACTCATTTCACCCTCCCTCCCATACTCCTGGCCTCCTTGCAGTTCCCATCTGTGTCCACCCAGCATGGGCTTTGTGATGGAAAGGTCTGTGTATGAGAAGAAATCCCAGTGATTTTCCACTTCACACTACCCTCTCTTTTCTCTGAACTCGGAGTACTGCTGGTCTGAGTCACTCTGTGTGGAAATTCATTTGTTTAGCAAACGCTTTCCATTGACATGATGCTTTTGGTTTAGCATATCCTCATGAACTCTTAAAATTAATTGTTCAAGGGTTTTCTCCCTCGACATGTCTCTAATTATATGGCATTTTCCACTCATCTTTGTACAGTGTCAAAAACATGTCATTAAAATCCTACCATATAGGAACTCAAGGTTTTCTTGTCCTTTCATTCTCTTATTCACTCACACACCATGTGTTTAGTGAGTTCCTGTTTTGTGCCAGGCACTGGGCTACGGCAGGAACAAGACAGACCCTGTGCTATCATTGTATCAGAGGAGGCAGCACTGGGTCCCCAGAACACAACAGACACTACTGGGGGCTGGGAGAGCAGATGATGGCAGCTGATACAGTCTTGGGGATGTCAGAGGCTCTGGTGTCTGCAGAGGGGACATTCAGCTGACATCTGAAGGACGGGTAGGTGTTCGACACAAAATGAAGAGAGACTGCCAGGCAGGAAGACTTGTGAAAGGCGGGAAGCATATCCCAAAGGACCCAGAGCAGTTATGACTGGGAGGCTGGCAGGGTACAGTGGACTCAGGCAAAGCCAGAGAATCAGGCAGAAAGGACTACGAGCCAAGGGGTTTGCATTCTATCCAGGGACGATGGGCAGTCATTGAAGGGCGCGGAGCTGGGGAGAGACGTCATCAGACTTGTCTTCTGCAAAGATCGCCCTCTGCCTGCTATGTGGAGACATTGGGAAGAGGGCAGAAGGGATGGGGAACCAGAACAGGTGTTGGCAACAATGGCCACGGATGGGCCAGACCCGGCCCACTGCCTGGTCGTGTCCAAAGAGCTTCATTAGCACACACACAGCTGTACCTGTTCGTGCACGTATTGCTAAAGGCTGCTTTCGGGAAGTGGGATAGTTGCAGCAGAGGCTGTATGGCCCGTGTACCGGACACATTACTCTGGCCTTTTACAGAGAAAGTTTGCACCGCTGGGTTATAAAACTGCCTGAGCCTGGGGTGTGTCGGGAGCAGAGCTGAGACAAGAATGTGGTGGAGTTCAGACATACAGGAAGTCGGGGCCGATAGGACGTAGGGCTAGATGGGGTCAGGCAGGTGAGAAAGTGTAAGTGAGGAGTATTGAGGGAGACCTCGTTCTGAAGGAAGACCTCCAGGTCAGGTCTGGACAGGCCTCGATGACCCCGGCTATTGCAGAATCTTCATGTTGTTTCTCCACAAGGTTGACCTTTTGCCTCTGCAGCTGAATGATGCTCAAGTCCACCAGGATTTGATAATGAAGCTGAAGAGGCTCTTCACCCTCCTCCCAAACATGACGTGGGGTGAGGGGAAACCATGATTCCTTGTCGTGTCCTATGAGCAAAGCATCGACGCGATCTTTTCTTCCGCCAGCCGGGAAGATGGCTGTCTACCTAATTCCTAATTATGCCCTTCCAGGTTGCATTAAATCACTCCCCCAGGACACTGCATTGTGGGTAATCAGCTGCTGTTGGAATATGTTTAGAGGTTCGTTTCCATAGGCAGAGCATGTCTGAAGGGAAAATTGTAACCCTGTCTGTTAGCATCTCTACTGGAAATCACAAACCAGAAGATAAGCCTGGTGTGGTAGGTGGGGCAGTATTTCTCCCCACACAATAAATCCTGCCGAGTGCACAGGCTGGAACTCTCGCCTCTCAGCTTGGGACACAGCTCAGAAATGATCATCCCAGGCCGGAGAAAGGCCACCAAGAAAGGGTGTGTTATTAAGTCAATCCTGCAGAGGGCTCTGAGAAATTGTGCAAAACACAACCTCAGAATTACCCCACCTGGATGCTGATAACGCAGCTGGGTTAGTTATGCCCTGACTTGGTTGAGCTCTTGGCTGAGGTCTTTGGTGGAGGGAGGAGGGTAAATATCAGGACCCATCCACCTGCTACAAGACGGCAGAGTGGTCTTCTGAGGTTTTAGGGGAACCTTCAGGCATGAGACGCAGATACCACTGCTGGAGTCTGCAGGAGCACTCGGAAATGGTTGAGGTCCGAGGGATTTGGCACTGACGCTGACCACGGGCTTGACCGGAGGGTGATGGTGGACAGCCTGCTGTTTGACTCCCAAGTGTCAGTGTATTTGTAAGTCTTTTCTCTGGGGAAGCTTTGTCTCTCCAGAAAAGGATCCTCTGATCTCCTGCCTGGGGTGAGGCTGGGGTGGGGGCATAGGCCTGGCTTTTGTTCTGGAGCTGCCAGGGGCGGTTGGCTGGGTGGGGCTGTCACCCTCAGTGTGGAGACTTCTATTCCGTCCTCCTCTGTTCAGTACTATGCTTGAGCCCACCCGCGATGAGCTGATGGCCCCAAGTCTGGGGCCTCTCTTGTTCATGCCACCCTGCCCCATAGGGGTGAGGGAGGGGTGCCTCATCGTATGGAGCGTGGGCAGGGTCCACATTCCTCATCTGGACCTTGCAGCGTCTGCTCCTCACCTCAGCCTTCAAAGCATTCCGGGGCCTCTAGTTTCCATGATTTTGGGGGCTTCTTTGGGGCATAGCAGCTAGGCCCCATCCCCTGGCCCCACCCTGCAGGTCACTAGCTTTGTCCCTCTCCCTTGCTGGATTACCCAGCATTCCTTCTCAGTTTCCTGGCTTCATCTTGGCTGGGGATTCCACAGGCCTCTGTCACTCACCATCTCTGCTTCCCCATGTACTTGAATTGGTGGGATCTTCGAGAGAAGAAGGGATCGGAACAGTCTTATTCCTGCATTTCAAACTCGGATTGTTCGCCACAGTCCTTGGGAACTTGCAGCCATGTTTCCAATGGAAAGGTTGTTTTCATGAAACATAAAAGAGCTGTTGGATTAGTCAACAGAGAATTAACCAGGCTCTTTCCTGCTAACAAATAAACCCGAACACCCTAACGTAGGTTACTATTTCTCACCCAGGCCAAGGCTGACGTGTGATGGCTGAGCTGCTCCATCCTGTAGCTAGCTTTGCCATCTGGAACGTACACAGCTCCACGATGGCCGTGGTGGAGCGCACGGGTGGGTCGGGGACAGTCTGAGCACAAGGAATTTAAGGGCCAGGACTGGAAATGGCTGGTATCCCTCACTTTTCTGCCCAGAACCCGTCGGCCACGTGGCTCCAACCTCCTGCTAGGGAGGCTCGGAGACCACCAGGCGCCGCGCATGCCCAGAGAGCCCGCCCAGCCGCTGCGGAAGTGACGTAAGCGCGAGCGTGGAGCAAGCGGAAGTGCAGGCTGCGCGCCTGCCGCCTCGGCATGGCGAGGGTGGACGGGGCCTGCGGTGCGGCCGCGACGGGTGCCCTCCGTTCGCCGGGGCTCGCTGGCCGTGTGACACGCACAGCTTCTCGCACAGCCTCTGAGTGGCGCTTCGCCGCCCCGTCTTGTTGCCCGTGGCTTTGGAGAGGTTGGCAGCTGCGAAGCAGGACGCACCCCCGGGCGTCTGACTGCCGGCCGCCACTGCCGCGGTCTGCGGTGACCTGCCTCCGGGAGCACCGGGAGCCCTGGGTGAGCCCTGGCTGTGCCGGCCCGGGGTGTGGGGAGGTTTCCGTCACGGCGCGTGATCCTCACAGCAGCCTGTCCAGTGGGTGCGGCACCCGGGTCACCGCGGCCGTGAAACGTCCCTCACGACACTCACGGGGCCACCGTCCGGTGAGTCCACGTTGTCCTGCGATGCCGCCCAGTGCTGACTCCGAGGTCTGTTTCTCCTGCAGGACCCGCTGTGCTCTCCGCCTGCCGCTGGCCCAGACCTGCCGCACAGACAACGTCAAAGCGAGGCCAGGGCACGCGCGACGGACGCTCGTGTGCAGCTGAACAGGTGGGTGGCTCGCCAGCTCCCCGTCCCTAGGCCTGGGTGCCAGGACACTGGGGTAAGGGTGCGTGCATCTCCGGCAGCTTCAGGCTGCCTCGTGGGTGGTGTGCTTGGCTGCGGGCTCTGCACGGTGGGAAGGAGGGACCTCACCAGGATGCTGTGGGACAGGCCCTCAGGGTGGGGCGCCTCGCCGGCCCGGCTGGCCTGTGGGTGGAGGCACCTGTCCCGTCTGCTGACAGCGGTGCCCTGCCCCAGCCCTGGAGGGTCGTCTGGGCACAGCCTGTGGTGCAGACCCTTCAGCTGTGGCAATCTAGCTTGGCCCTGGGAGGCCCTGGCCTCCGGCAGAGCTCTGTCTTGGGCTAGAAAGAAGCCATGGGAGAGGCGGCGCAATGTCATAATGTTGTACTAACCACCTGCGTCTGACTGGCCCGGGGACAGTCTGTTTCACCCTGAACACTGTTTTGGGCCAGGGTTTCTTCCGAGTGGAGGATAATTTGAGCCATGTGCTCTCCCCTTTCCTTCCCAGCCTCTGGGGAGGCTGGCTGCCCGTGGCTCTACCCCCTGCCCTTTCCTTTTCGTGGGGTGTCTCCGGAGTCCACCAGCAAGGGTGATCCCCACAGCTGATGATGGGCTTCTGGCCCTTCTGCAGGTTTGGGGAGGGGTCCTTACCGCTCCAGTAGTGGAGCAGTGGATGGGCTTGTATATCTGTGCTCCTTTTCTGATGTTCACGTGCAGAGGGAGGGGGCGGCGCTGGTGATCCAGGCATGAGATGGAACCAAGGAAACCACTTGGCCTCCTGTCTTTTCTTTAACAGCTTCATGGAGGTGTAATCCATATACCGTCCATTTTCCCCGTGTAAAGTGAACAATTCAGGGGGTTTTAGTATATTTACAGAGTCGTGCAGTCACCACCCCAGTAGAATTCAGGACGTTTCATCATCACCAAGAGAAATCTCATCCCTTTAGCTGTCACTCCCATATTCCCCCATCCCCCAGTCCCTGCAACCACGAGTCTACTTTCTGTCCCTGGATTTGCCTATTCTGGACATTTCACATAAATAGAAGTGGCCCCCAGATATCTCACCTCAATTTCCTGAAAGAAAATTGGGGATTGTCTTCCCTTCTCCCTTGGCTCTACTAGTCCTGCCCTGGAGGCCCCCCCCTTTGGACTGTCTCTGAGGGGTGGGGGGCAGGTCAGGGTGGCCCCAGCTATTGGTGAGTGAGGTAGAGAGTGGAGAAGGACGCTGAGATCAGGGTGGATGAACACCTGGTCTTCGCTGGCATCTGGTGGCCCAGTTCAGTTGGGAGAGGCAGGGCCAGTGGGCTGGGGTGGTCTGTGTGGCATGTGTCCATTTGGTGCCCCCATGGATGTCTGTAGGACCCAGGACTCCCGAGACTCGGGAAGTGGCGGGGAGCTGACTCTGGACTGCACCTTACTGGCATCTGATAGTGACAGCACGGGGAGAGGCAGCTATGTTTAGAAATAATTACTCTGTCTTGTGTAGAGGCATTAAGGCGTCCTCCCTGGCAGTGGCACAAATTAGCTCGCGGCGTCACTGACAGAACGGCAGTGACTTTGTTGTCGGGCTCGACCTGCTTTCCTAACAGACACTGGACTGCGTTGAGGCAGGCAGAGGGACAGGGAAGCCATGGGAGAGAGAAGCTGGTCCACTTTCAGGGAGGCGTGTTATTCCCAAGAGCCATGACTGTACATGTGTTAGACTTTCTGCAGGCGGACACCCTTGGAGGGGTGCTGACCGCAGCCATTCATTTACGGATTGTCTGCTAAAGGTGTCTGATTGCTGGGCACGGCTCTAGGGGCCAGGGCTCCAGCTCAGCTGTGAACTAAGTCCTTGCTCTCGTTCTGGTGGAGGGGGATGGGCACCACACGAACGTGCGTGCACACACACACATGGCAGGTGAAAACAAAGCCATGGAGGAAACTAAAACTGAGAGGTGCTGTGTCGCTGTAGGCAGCCCTCTAGCTGAGGCAGTGCTTGTGCAAAGACCTGAATGAGGCCAGTGACCTGTGCAGGTTCCTGGGGAAGAGCGTTCCAGGGAGATGGATCAGCAAGTGCAAAGGCCCTCAGACAGGAGGGCGCTTGGCAGGATGGAGGGACAGTGAGGGCGTTGGTGGGGCAGATGGAGCCAGACATAAGAGAAGACATCAGAGGGCCAGGTTGGGTTTGACTTTTGGGACACAGAACTATTCATTCTCAGTTTCTCTTTTCCTTAAACTGAGGTAGAGTTGACAAATAATAAGATGCCCTGATCTTCAGTACAGTTTGATGAGTTTTGACACATATATATATATGTGTAACCATCTCCTCAGTCAAGATACAGACCATTGTCAAATCCCCAGAAGGTTCCCTCCTGCCCGTCCCTGTATAGTCTCCCCATTGTTCCCGCCCCCCCCCCACCAGCTGAAGCAACCTTGGCTCTGATTTCTCGCACCAGATGTTGCATTTGCCTGTTCTAGAACTTTATACACGCAGAGGATACAGTATGCAGTCTTTATTTTCTTTCTCTCAGTGTTACATTTGAGATTCATCTGTGTTGTTGTGTCAGAAGCTCGTTCCTTTTCTATTTCCAAGTGGTGTTCCCTGGTGTAGTGGGAGGGTCGTGGTTTGTTTACCCGTCTTCCTGCCGATGGACACTTGGTTGTTCCCAGTTTTGGGCGATTATGAGTAAAGTACTACAAATGTTCCCGTATACGTATCTTTGGCCTTTCCTCGGGGTGAGGTGGGGGCTGTTGGAGGGTTTTGAGCAGAGGAGGGCCGTGGTCCTTCTCGGGTTTGACACTGGCTGCGGGGCTGGGAGCAGAATGTCAGGGTGGGTGGGATCTGAGCTAGGCCTGTGCTGCACCCCTGCAGCTGTTTGATGTAGCTCGAAACATGGTCAGCACGTGGGCCTGGGGTCTTCTCTCTCAGTTCAAGAGTCGGGCTGCTCGTGAGTGGTCCAGGAAAAGCCATTCTCTCTCCTCTGTAAAATGGGCGGAATCCTTCCTTTATTCCCAGAGCATGAGTGAGTTCCCTCTTCCTCCAAATCATAGTCCCTGCAGGGCCGCCACGTTTATCTCCGTAACAAGGGGCTCCTTGTTACCCCTGCAAGGTGAATGCCCGTCTGTTAAGGTCTGAATATTTGTGTCCCCCCCATTCATATGCTGAAATCCTAGCCCCCAGTGGGATGGTATCAGGTGGGCATTTGGGAGGTGAGTAGGCGGTGAGGGTAGAGCCCTTGTGAATGGGATCAGTGCTCTCATAAAAGACACCCCAGGGAGCCCCCTCTCCCTCTGCTCTATGAGGACACAGTGAGGAGACGGGGGCTGTGAACCAGGAAGTGGCCCTCACCAGGCCCCGAATCTGCTGCAGTCCTGACCCTGGACTTCCAGCTGCCAGAACGTCCGCGGGGTAAGTGTCTGTTGTTTGTAGGTCACCCAGTCTGAGGTGTCATGTAAGGGATGAACTGAGAAGGGCTCTGAGCAGCTGTGAGCCCTGAGTCCAGAGACAGGACTGAGGCCCATGTGCCTGGGTGATAAAGGACGCTTCGGGCCGGCGGGCTCCCTGGTGGACGCGGAGGGAGCAGCCGGGCTTCTGTTGGGGAAGTGTAGGGGTGACAAGCACACACAGCACGTCACGTGGGGCCTTACACTCTCTCCGTGGCATCCAGAGCAGAGGAGGAAGCGCTGCCGTGGCAGGCAGGTCCTGATCCTGAGGCCACCCCGCTCCAGATGGCCTTTCATGGCTGCTGTGCCCCTGCAGGAGGGCATGGTGCTGGGGCCCCACAAGACCGAGGAGCCGCCGACATGGCCAGCACAGAGCCTGTGGGGCGGGGGAGGGACCAGCGCCAAGGTGATGGATGTCCTGGGGCTCCTAGTAAGAGAACACCCGGTTCCCCTGCCTCCTGCTGGCATCTTCCCGCACCTTCCCTTGGTCCATAGCCTGTTTTGTCTCCCTCCATCTGGCTCAATTTCTAGGCTTTCCTTAAATTAGCCCCTGGCAGGTGAGATGGCTTGGAGTTTTACGAGATTTTACACTCCCCAAAGGTGAATGATGGGGACTTTTCATCGTTGAGTGGTTTTCTTTTCTTTGTTTTTTTTCCTCCCCCTTCTTCCACCTCCGCCCCACTCTGGTTCAAGCCGTTGTTTCTCAGTCTAGTTGTGTAGCACACAGCTCCCTGGCCCATGCTGGTGTTAGGAGCCTTGCGCTCCCCTGGGCTGAGACCGGTTGTCGGTCGCTCACAGCGGCTCTCACCGGCTGCTGGCCGCTCACGCTGACTGCCAGCCACTCACGCTGGCCACCAGCCGTTCATGGCAGCACACAGCAGCCCACGGCAGCTCACGCCAACCTCCGGCTGCTCACGGCAGCCCAGCTCCAGGGAGAGCCGTTGTTCACAATCTCAGCTGTAGAGGGCGCAGCTCACTGGTCTATGTGGGAATCGAACCGGCGACCTCGGCATTAGGAGTGTCGCTTGCCAACCACCTTAGCCACCGGGCCGGCCTGCAAACTCGGTTTTCAAGCACATCCCCGGGCTGGGTGTGTGTGATAAAAGATGGAGGGTGAGCTTCGTAAGGAAAAAGTCAGCTGAGCGTTTGGGATACATAAAAGGCAGGTCAAGGCTTCTTTTCATGGGAAGGAGGTGGGGGCAGCAGGGAGGGAAGATATGGAAACTCAGCAGCCATGAAAGAGTGGGGAGAGGAGAGACCAGGAGATGAAGAACAGAAATTGAAATGAGAGAAAGAATGTGCGAGAGAGCTTGGGGGATCGGGAGGATGAGAGGCAGACGTGAAGAGATAAAATGCTTTCACAGGAGGTGCGGGAACATCCGTCTAAATCAAGGATGTCAAATGATGGCGGCTGCCTTTTGAGTGGCCGATGAATTCGCCTCATGCGGCTGCATACAAACCGTTCATGTCTGTGCTCACTTGTCGGGGGCCTGGGCCCTCGCCGGGCATCTCACCGCTCTGTCTGCCCACTGGGCTGGGACCCTTTCCCCGTTAGCCAAGGCCTTGTTGCGTGTGGCTGCTGCCACCCCTCCTCCTCTCACCCCTGCCCCGGTGGCACTGTGTCCTTAATAAAGGAGTACAGTCCGGGTAGCAAGTGTGTAAGTGAGCGACATGCAAACTGGATGATGTCAGGCGGATGGGAACGTAAACACCGGGTGCCTGGGACCCCAGGAAGTAAAGAGGCAGTGCCAGGGGGCAGAGCAGGAGAAGAGAGCCACTTCCGCCTCCACCTGTCCCCTAGGGTCATCCTCACTCCCAGGGAGCCCCCGCAGCCAGGACAGGTGAGGCTGAATTGGGGGGGGTCCTGGCACTTGCCAGGAAGGAGTCTGATGAGTTCTTATTCTCAGCCCCTGGCTTCAGGGGAGGCGCTGGCTTCCCTGTCTGGTGCTGATGAGTTGGGCAGGGCCTCCCTCCAGCCTGGATTTGACCCCGGTCACGGAGAATTCCCAGTTCTTTTTCTGCCTGTGTGCGCAGTCCATGCTTTGGGCAGGTGTGGAGCTTGCGTTGCTCTTTTATGTTTCTGGCCATTTGAATTCTAGTTTCTCCTACACACGTTTGTGCAAATTGGGGAACAGAGAGAGGTTTTCTTTTCTTTAATGCGTGTTTCCTGCAAAATAATGCTTCTTGGGAGTAACTTCTTGTCTGCATTCTCTCTCTTTCTGCTATGGTGGTGTGACAGATTTCCATTTCTTTTTTTACTGACCTGACACTGGGTCCCTCAAAACAGAAAAGTAATTGGCCTGGGGACACAGTGTCTCAAGGAATGGAGCCCCTCCCTCCCCACCTGGGGCAGCCAGCCCCCAGCTAATATGCAGGTGAGAATTCCATTCAGAGGGAGGACCTGGAAAAATTGCTTTGGAGTTTGATTCTTTATCTCCTTCCACAAAAAGCCACGCAGAGACGGTCTGGCTTACAGAGTTGGACTCCAGGGTGTACTGGCTGTGTAGCAGAGAATTTCACCTCGCCTGGAGGCCCCTGCAAGGTAATCTGTAAGCCCTTGGAATGCCCTGGTCTTACTTTGCATGGGGACTTTGGACCACACCAGCAAAGAGATTTAAATAGGGCTTTGGGCTATAGCAACATGTGACCTGGGCGGGGGCTTTGGGTCTCGGTATCAGCTTGTCCTCCAGAGGGATTGAGACTGAGGTCAGCCATATGGCCACCAAATGTGCTTCCATGGGACCCCAGTAAAGACCGGACACCGAGCCTTGCGTGGCATGCCTGGTTTGTAGGGCACTAGCTGTGGTGCCCCAACCCCTTTAATGGAACTTGCCCCGAATGTGGCCCCACGCACGCATGCTCCTGGGGGTCTGGTCCCTTTCCTTCCACGTTCCTGGCTGGGTTATGCTGTGACCAGGAGGGTAGGTGGAGCACAGCGTCCTGTGCCAGCAGAGGGAAGGGTCCCTTTCCCTGTGCATCCACCCCACCCCGGGTATTTGTGCCCCACAGTGTTGCTGTGGCTGCTGCTGCTCATTGTACTCAGCGCCCTGTGACAGCCATTGTCCTCCGTGTGCCATGGTTTAGTCATCGTTTTTGTTGTGTTTGCGGGGAGGTGAGCGTTGGGACCCCCTAGTCTGCCCTCTTGCTGATAACCACCTGAGAGTTTTTTCCAGTGGCGCGGCACATGATCCGACTTCCTGAATATTCCATATCCACTTCCGAATGAGAAGCTGCAGTTGCTGCATTTCTAATTGGCAGTTAGGTCGAGGTGGTCAGGGACGTCATTCAGATCTTCTGTTTCCTTACTGGTTGTTGGTTGCTTGTTCTGTCAGGTGCTGAGGGACGGCTGTTAGAATCTCCAACTATAATTGTGGATCCCTCCCTTTATTTTATGTTTTGTTTTGATTTTTTTCATGTATATTCTTTTTTAAATTGTGGTATAATAGAGATAAAACATTATATTAGTTTCAGGTGTACAACATAACGACTGAATGTTTGTATATATTGTGAAGAGATCACTGCAGTGTCTAGTTGACATCTTCCTTTAATTCTCTTAATTTTTGCCTGCCGTATTTTGAAGTTCTGCCATAGGCCCTATATGCTTATCAACTTTATACTTTCCTAATACATTAGCTCTTTTATCATCATGAAATGTCACTCTTTAACTCTGTTAATACCTTTTGTTTTCAAATATAGTTTATCTGTTATTAATGTAACCCCTCTAGCCTTCTGCTGATTGTTTGCGTGGTAATACTTTTAACCATCTTGTACTTTCAATCTGCCTCTGTAGCTGACAACCTCTGCCTTTTAATTGGAGTGTTTAGTCCATTGACATTTAATGTAATTATTGATACTGCCAGAATTAAGTCCAACATTTGACTATTTGTTTTATGTCTGTATCCTGTTTCTTGTTCATTTGTACCTCCTTTCTGCTTCCGTTGTGGTTGCTCCTGTGTGTTTCAGTGTTTCATTTTATTTCATATCCTGGCTTTGTAGCCTTATCTGTTGCACTTTTTTAGCGGTTGCTCCAGAGATTTCTATAATAATTTTTAAAGCCATGAGACTGAATGTGATATGTGACATCTTTCCTAAATAGAGGGGAAAATGTCCCAGAATTGAGCCCTTGAGCACTTCAGTGTCTGGAGTTTGGGGAGAAAAGGAGAAACTAGCAAAGGCGACTAAGGTGACAAGGCGTAGGAAAGAGAAAGCGGTGTTCCAGAGGCCAAACAAAGAGTCTTCCGCAGAGGAAGCAGGTCACTGACGGTCACATGTTGCCGGAGGAGGCATGAGATGAGGGCTGAGGCTTGACCAGTGCTCAGCCATGTTCATTGGAGGGGTCGTTGGTGTCTTGGCGACGTTTTCCCGTGGAAAGTGAGATGACACTTGTTTGGAGTTACTTCAGGGAGAATGGGAAGGATGAAATGGCAATGGCAGGTAAAGGCCACTCTTGAGGAGTTTCCCTGAAAAGGGGAGCAGAGAAATGGTCTGCTATCTGACAGGAGATTTGAGTCAAGGGAGTGTTTGATTGTTGCGAGATACTAGAGCATGTTTTTATACTAATGGGGATGACTAAGGGTGTTTCCAAAAATACATGCTTGCAAAGTACAATCACATTTATACGTATATACAACTTATACACGTGCATAAACTAAGTTTGGGTAGATAAAACCCAGATATTAACCGTGGTTATATTTTGATTATGGGATGAGGAATGGTTTTTAGAATTTATGTCTTTATAAAAAACCAAAAGTGCTTTATACCCCCCCTGCCCCCGCAATAAGCCCCTAGAACATTAACATAAAACACTGAAGTTGGGGAGAGAATGAATCACCGAGCAAATCAGAGCAGGGGTTTCTTATCTCTTTTAAGACCACTTTTCTATGAAAAAAAGTATGTTTGCTCATGGCAGAAACATTAAAACAGTATAGAAAAGTTCCAAAGTAGAAACTAAAAGCTCCCTGACAGAAGCTCTCACTTCACTTTTTATTTTTATAGCCCAGCAGTAAAGTTGGTGGTGTATTTTCCTAGAAAGTTTCTATATATAAAATACCCGTTTCCCCCCCTACATACATAGGATTTTATGTATATTATTCTGGAACTTGCTTTTTAGGTTACAGTTTTTCTTGGACATAGTGACCTATCAGCACATATACTTCTCCTCTGTTTAAAAAAAGAAGATTGCTGAACATGCCATCATGTGGGTGTCCCATAATTGATTTCATAATGAATGGGCCCTCCCAGTGTATTTCCTGCTATTATATTGATAACAATATTGCATTTAATATATTGTATGGACACGTTGGCTTACTTGTGGGGGTAAATGAACGGGATAGGGGAATTGTTTGATCCAAGGCATGTGTGTTCAAAAATTAATATATGTCACCAAATAGCCCTTCCTAAAGGGTTTACCAGGTTAGTCCCATTTTCTGCGGATCAGAGGGTATCGTTTCTCATTCCTTGTCTAGTACTGCGTATTTCAAATGTCTGATGGTATCTCACTGTTAGTTGAATTCCTTTAATTAAGAATGAGGTGGAGCATCTTTCCCTATGTGTGTAATGGCCATTTATATTTTTTGTGAACTGGTTGTTTTCTATTGGTTATCTTTTACTTATTAATTTGCCAGAACTTTCTGTTTATGAAGGTGATCAATCTTTTGTTAAACATGATACAAATCTCTTTCCCACTGTGCAATTTTTCTTTTAACTTTGTTTATAGTATTTGTTTTTCTATACAGAAGTTACCTTTTTAGTCAATATCTTTTCCATTTTTTGGCTTCTATGTTTTATGTAACATTTACTACTTCTTTGCTCCAGGATTTTAAGATAATTTATCGTGCATTATCTAGTGAAAGTGACTTTTTCTCAGTCTCCCAGGTTCACACTCTGTGTCTAGGGGAGTTCACACTCTGTGTCTAGTTTGGGAGGGGCAGGGAGGGCATGTGGCCTCATCTGGTCTCCTGTATACCAGGGCCCGGGCTTCCAGGACTCCGTCACAACCTGTCTCTCTCCAGCCTCCAAAAGCACGCAATGGTCACGTTTGCATGTGGTGCCTTCGAGAAATGGCCCCTCATGCCAGGACCTGTGGTGAAGGCTGTCTCGGGATGCCAGGACGACTTCCTGGACCCCTCCAACCCTTGGCCATGTCCCCCGCAAGCTCTGGGCCTGTCTCATCCATGCCTCACGGTTTAGACCTGAATTACAGAAGCAGAGAACTTTAGGGCCAGAGAACCCCTCGAGGTCACCTGTGTCAGTTCAGTTTTGTAGTCGAGGAAGGCAAAGGTGTGTAGTGACAGTAAATGGCATGGTGGGAGGCTTAGACGCCAGTGTCTGCAGCTGGTCTAGCCCCTTGGCAGCCTGTGCTCTCAGAGCCAGTTCCCTGGGGGCCCCTGAGGACAGTCTGTGCCTGCGGGTGCTTGTTACCGAGCTGTCACCCTGTGCCGAGCACAGTGCTTCATGAAGCCCTGTGGTGGGTCATTGGCTTTGCAGGCCGGGCATTGTGCCCACAGGTCAGTGCACCCAGGTCCACTGTAGACGTGGGTTTGAGTGTGTCTTAGGGGACAGCAGGGGCAGAAGGCCTTCAGGTCCCCGGGAATGGAACACAGGGCGTTGGGTTCAGTCTGCTGCTGGCTCTTCGGGACCTGGGGGGGGCAGGGTGGCACTCCCTGTGGCTGGCCCAGGCTGCAGTGTCGATGTGGGCAGGGCTGACCCACAGTCAAGTGCGGCTCTTCACGGAAAACGGAGCACGAGGTCGCCACTGGACAGGCACGCCTGTCGTCCTGGACTCTGGCGCTGCATGTGGTCGCTCCTCCCTGCCTCCTAGGGATGCCCAAAGCCGGGCTTTTGTGTGGATCCCCCCAAAAGGAACCCTGGGCAGCAGAGAACCCATCCGTGACGAATCAAGGCTGTCCATGCTTTCAGATGTTAAATCTGTTCAGAATATTAAATAATCCCCTCCTCAGTGAGCCCAGTAAATTTAATTACTGCTTGTTCTCCCAGTAGAGTTGTCTGCTGGTTGCGGAGATGCTGTGTTCACGAGGAAGGAGCCCCACATGCTGCGGTGCGTTTGGCTGAGCTGGTGCCCCAGTTCATCAGCTGCCAGGGTCCCTCGGGTGGATCGGTTGGGGTGGCTAGGTGATACAGAACTCCGCTTTCTGTGAGCTCCCCACGCTCTGGCAGGCACTTACTTTGGGGTCTGAGTGGAGTGTGGGTCCCTTTGGCCCTCGCTGGCTGTGAGGTTGCAAAGACCGTGCCTCTGTCTCTGCCTCTTGCATTGCTTGCTCTGGGGGAGGCCAGCTGCCACGTCCTGAGCCAGCCCCGTAGGTCTGGGGTAGTGAGACCCTCCAAGACTCAGTTTCCTTATCTGTGAGCTGGGCAACAATGCCGACCTCACATCACGGCATTATTTTGAAAGTTAAATGAGAACATGCATGTTAGGTGCTTAGCCCATAGTAGGAATTCCACAGATATTATTTATTTTCTTCTAGTCCTCTCATGAATGATGCGTTTTAACAATATTTATTTTGTAATGAAGGAATTCCCACAACTTGAGTTCAAAATAATAAACGTGAGCAGGGGCTTTCTCCTGAGAAGAGCCGAGGGAGGGTTAGACGTGTCGGTGCTATGGTCCCTGAGCTCAGACAACGTATGGAGAGTCCCCAAGGGCATGATGCCAGCAAATCAATGTAAAACTGAATCCGAAAAGGAGCCTTAAGAACTTGGATCATGCAACACGTTACCAGGCATTTCCTTGTAGAAGAAAGCCCCCTCTTGGTCGCTCCCGTGAAGTATGTTTTGAGTCTGGCTCCTGAGCAACAAATGAAAACAACAGCAACAAGCCTCTCCCTGATTAGTCAATGATTTATCTGCATAATTAGTGCTGTGTCATGTGGGTGCCAGTGGAGGTGCTGTGAGGTGCCGTGAGGTGCTGTGCCCGAAGGTCCTCCGCCAGCCTCTTGGTCAGTCACCAGAACCTTCAGACCCTACCGGGGGGCGGGGGGCACATTTGTCAGCAGCTCTCTGATTCTTCCTCCTCCCTGCAAGCTGTGCACTGGCGGATAAACTGCCTCTATAACATTTCTAACCGAATTTGAAGAATACCCCTTATGTTTTTCCTGATTACAGATACAATTTAGGTCCAATGTAAGAACACTTAGAATATCCAATAAAATTCAGAAAAGAAAAATGAAACCTCACCTGCTGTCGCCTGCACAGAGATCATCGCGACCTGCCCTGGGGCCCTTTTGGAGGCCGGGGTCCTGTCACCCACATTGTATTGTGCATTCCGCCTTAGAAACTTTTTCATTCCATGGCTTACAGACACTTTGCAGTGGCATTCAGTCTTCTTCCACGGTAGGATTTTTCATGAGTGCACAAATTATTTACCAAGCACCCTGGAGTTGGACATTTAGTTTGTTTTCAATCTTTTGATGTCATAAGCAACACTGCAAATATTCTAGTACATAAATCTTTCGAGATGAATCTTAGCGTTTGTTCCTGAGTGTCTCCTTAGGGTAAATTCCTACAAGTGGAATTGCTGAGTTAAAGGTTAAACACACTTCAAAAGCTTTTGATCCAAGTGCCAATCTGCCCTCCGGGAAGATGACGCCAGCTTCGAATCCCACCAGCGTGTGCACAGAGGGTCATTTCCCAGCAGCCCCAGAACCACTGGATGCAGTCGGCAGCTTCAGAGCCCCGCAGGTGGGGACAACGGAAGTGTGTTTTGTTTTGATTTGCATTGCTTTGGTGACTGGTGAGATTAGACAGCCTCCCTACTTTGGGGTCCTTTTAAAGTCTTTTTTTGTGAGTTGCCTCTTCAAGACCCCGCCTGTTGTGGTCGCGTCAGCATCTGTGTCTTGTCTTTGGGTTTAAAGATGGCACTGGAGGCGAAGAGGCCACGCTCACCTGTGGAGTATGGATGGAAGTGGTGGTGGAGGATGGAAAGGCCTCCCTGTGGGTGGAGCAGTCCTTCGTTTTCCTCAAAGCACTTAACCCGTGGCCTTGTCATTTAGTTGTTGACCCATCTGCTTTCCCAACTCAGCAGCCGGTGCCTGGAGGGCAGGACGGGGCTTTTGCACACCCGTGGGCCACGCCTGGGGGCTGGGCACCCAGAAGGTGCTCAGGAGTATTTGTTGGCTAGAGAATGAAAGGAGACTCTGCGGGAGGAATGACCTTCTTTGGGCAGATGGCAGAGCGCTCACTAGGCAGCTGAGGACTTCCTTTGTCCTTCCCTTCCTGTGACACTCACAAGGTCCCTGAGTGCTGATGGGGTAAGTGGTCAAGCGGAGCAGGCCAGGCCGGTGTGACAGGCCTGTGCTTTGAGCAAGAGTCCTAGGAGTAAACTGCCTTTTATTAGTTTAACATCAGAAAGCATAGGACGAGGGGACAGGGAGTGGCTGTCTAGTGGGTCCGGCTCTCCTTTTGGGGTGTTGGGAACATTTTGGGACTAGATAGTGGGTGGTTACAAAATAAGGCGAATGCATCAAATACCACTTTAAAATGTTTAATTCTGTGACATGACTTTCACCTCCATTAAAGGAAAGCCCAGGGTCTCCTTGCTGGCCCCTGCTCAAGCCCCTTCAGTCTTTTATGTCAGGTGTGTCACGACTGCCGAGGACTCGGCCCACCTGTGCCGGTGCAGCGAATTACATCTGTGTACCTGGCTCCTGGCTCCCTAAGCTCAAGAGATCAAATAGTCCCACTGCCCCAGGAGTTGGCAGGGGGGAAATGCTGGGTTTGCAGAGAGTTAAGCAGAGGGCGCACCTGGGCCGGGGGTACATGTGGGCTCACCCCAGGCTTGTCCTTTTTCTTGTCTGCTGGCTGTGGGGACTGGGGTCAGAAGTAGGCCCTCCAGGTGGGTGGTCCAAGGAACCTGGGCGCTCAGGATCATTTACTGTCACTGCTGGGAACAGAACAAGAGACCCAGCATGGCAAAGGGCTTGCGCTCCTGGATGGGCCCGGGGCGGGGGAGGGGGTGTCTGCTGGGTGGGGTGGAACACCTGTCCGACCCCGGATTTGCCCCATCTGTGTGGCTGGGCAAATCAGATGACCTGTCCCGGCCTTAGGTTTTCTTCCTTTCTTTTATCCGTAATATGTCCGAAGTGAAACCTGTCTAGCCCCTCTCCCAGCGTCACGTGGAAGTTCAGTGCTGGAATGAGATGGAAACATGGTTTTGGTTAGGATGGAGACGGGGCTGAGCGTAGTAGAGACGCCAAGCTCAGGGCCTTCAGGGGGTCGGAGGTGACTGCCTAGGAGGTCACCTGGAGACCCAGGCTCCTCGCTCGGGGTCCCCATCCTCATTCTTCATCTCAGGTGGTTCGCCATTCGCCATTCGTCCGGTGTCCCAAACCCCCAGTGGAGGAAGCAGGCTGTGCAGATGATAGTGACAGCCAGGGACTGTCCGTTTGCATATTCAAATAAGCCCTGGGGGTGGGGCTGCCAGGGCCCCACTCCGCAGAAGGGGAGCTGCTTCCTGCTTACTTGGCTGATCTGCTGGGAAAGGCTGGTGAGACTGAACGTCAGGCCCTGGTTGTGGAAGGGATACTTCTCTATCTTTTGCTAATAAGCAGCAAAAACTGGACAGGGATGGCTGCTGGGGCCGGGGTAGGGGAGAGGAGCCACAGGGGTGAGGCAGTCTGGGAGGGAAGCTCGCTCCCAGAGCATGAATACAGGGAGGCTTCTGGTTCACCTGACCTCTGGCTGGGGCCCCGCCTGGTCTCCCTGCCCACACCCTACCCCCACCTTCCTTGCTCTCACTCTCTTCCAAACTGTGGAAATAATAGGACAGCGCGTATTGCCTCAAGCCACAATTTAAATAATTTTAGTAAGCTCTTGGTCCGTTTACTTCAATGAACTATTTTCCACTAACAGTTCATTAGCTTGCCTTTCCCAGGAACAGCTACAAAAATGTAAGCAGTTCCTATTCCCCACCATCCCCCACCCAGCCAGTTTCCCCCCTACTCCCCAAAGTTGGGTTTTCTGCTGGTGATAATGGATGCTCTCTCCCACGCCCTGGAGGCCACAGCTGCCCCCGTCTGTGCACTTGTGTGTGAGTGAGTGAGAGCAAGCCACGTGCCTGTCTTTACCCAATTTATTTTTAAAAATGAAAGCTCGTGTCCGTACCAACGTCCACAGTGGCTTTAGTGCGATGGCTCCTGGAAATAACTGCAGTGATTGATAAGCCAGTGGCGTTACGTCCCGCGACGGAGTACTACACAGCAGTTAAAAGGAGCAGAGCGTTGGCATCGGCGTCCTGTCTGAGCAGTTACGCTAAGTGGAGGAAACTGGTCCCCAACGAGTATGTACTGTGTATCTCATTTATGTAAAATGCCAGGAAGTACACAGTGATCTCTAGGGACAGACAGCAGATTGTGGTGGGGGCTGGGGATGCAGAGGGGGCGGGCGGAGAGATTACAGTGTGCAGGAGGAATGGGGGGGCGGCTTCCTTTGCTCCGGATTGTAGCGGTGTGCTCCAGCTGTGTCTGTAGAAACTGTACCCTTTAAATGTGCGCTTTGTGTAGGTCAGTGACACCTCTGTACGGGCTGAGGGCGCTTTCAGCGTCCCTTCTAAGGGCACCCTCCTGTAGTCCCATTCATGCGGCCCCACCCTCATGACCCGATCACCCCAAAGGCCCCACCTCCTCACCCCATCACAGTGGGGATTAGGATTCCAACATACGGATTTCGGGGGACACACACATTCAGTGCATTTCACTGTGTAATCGTTCAGAGTCAGCGTGTGGCCCCTCTCTGGCCACACGTGGAAGCACCCATCACGGCGTTGGTCCCCGTGCGAGGGCACCTACTGGAGGGGGAGATTTGAGCTTCTGCTGGTTGCTCGGCCTGGCCCAGGAATTTCACAGGCAGGGGGGATACTTGCCAGGACATTCACCCACGGGCCTGGCGGTGTGAGTGCATCTGTGTGGCTCCTGCATTGCTCAGTGGGCACCGCAGAAGGGATGAAGTGACCTGTACTGGAGCCCGCTGGCTCTGCTCTCAGTTCTGCTGGGCACAGGCCTGCGGGAGTCACCCAGGAGCCTGAGCCACCATCTGGCTTCACGGAGTGTTTGACTTGCTATTTAAATGAGAGGAGAACGACCCGTGGTGGCCCATCCTCCTCCTGGTGTGTGAGTTAGTGTCCTGGGGGGCGTGGTGCATCAGATGGATGCCCCTTAGGCAGAGGCCAGGGTCTGAAATCGGCAGGGCAGGCCATGCTGTGCCAGACCGGGGCCCCCCAGTCCTTCTCATGACGCGGGCGTGGCTTCCTCCAGGATCCAGCTCCTGCTCCTCCCAGTGTGTGATCCTGGGAACCCCTCCTCTGTCCTTTCGGGTCCTCAGTGTATCCATCTGTAAAGGGGTGGTCACAGCACTTGCTCAGAGGCGGTTGTGAGGGGTAAATGAGATGAAATGCTGGTACCCGCAGGGGCCAGGAAAATGTCTGGTAAATGTCCACGGGTGGCTCGGGAAACGCCAGGGAAAGACGTCAAAGCGTCAGGCTTGTCAACCGTGCTTTCCATTGGGGGATGACAGAAACCGAAGGACAGGCCGATTTGTCAGGTGACAGAATCAAAACGGAAGATAAGCAGTTGGATTAAATTCACAGGCGTGAGTTTGGACACATGCACAGAACGGTGTGGAAGAAATCGGCTGGGCCTGAGGCAGCGGGCGGTAGGGGCTGAGAAGGAGTCTCCCTGGAAAGCCTGTGTCTGGCGGGAGCAGTTCCGTGCCCCCGTCATCTGACGTCATCCGACGGCTCCGGGCTGGAGCTGGCCTCCAGGCACGTTGAGGGCCTGGGGACTCGTGTGAAATGCTGTGAAATCCAGCTGCATGAAGACCACAGCTGGTTTCGGCGTGAGGTTGGAGAGGACGTTTCCCAGCAGCCCAGGCCCTCCCCGAGGAGAAGGCGGTCATGGGAGGTGGGGGTGCCCTGTGGTGCCGGGCTGGGGCCTGTAAGACAGGTCCCCTCCAGAGGGACAGGTTGGGTCAGAGGAGGGCCAGCTCCCACCTGCTCTGAAGCTCGTCTGATGTCATTGTCAGTCCCCATGTGGTGGGTTGAAAAATGTCCTCCAAATTCATGGCCACGCAGACCTGTGAATGGAACCTTATTTGGAAACGGGGTCTCTGCACATGTGATCAAGTGAAGATGAGGTCATGCTGGATGTGGGTGGGCCCAAATCCAATGACTGGCGTCCTTATAGGAAGAGGGAGATTTGGACACAGACACAGACCGAGGAAACAGCCATGTGGAGACAGAGCAGAGAGTGGAACGATGTGTCTACCAGCCAAGGACCGCTGGGGCCACCAGCAGCCGGGAGAGCGGCCTGGATGGATTCTCTCCAGAGCTTTCTGAGGCAGTGTGGGCCTGCCGACACCTTGGTTTTGGACTTCCGGGCCCCAGGACTGTGAGAGAATCTGTTTCCATTTTCTGAGGCCTGGTTTTGTGCGTGGCAGCCTCAGGCACGAAGGCAGGCGCTACCTTGGCCGGGCAGTCCCCCAGAGAAGAAGGTGCTCTCTTGGCTTTACCCTCTCGCGTTCTAAAGACCTTAAGGTTCAATGGAAAACAGTTGTTTTTCTAGGAGGCCACGTCCCCCACTTTTCCCTTTTAAAAGCATTTTACGACGCTAGTCAGTGTTTTAACATCCACACACATTTTCACGGGATTAGGGTCTGGCCTGAGCCTAAGAAGAAAGCATGTGCATCTATCCCAGCCTCGGGGCACAATGCCCGCCAAGCCTGTGCCTCGGCTCTTTCTATCCTACTCCTCCAGCCGTCTCTTGCTGTGCACCTGTCTTTCATTTCTCCTCCTCTGGCTCCAGCTTTCTAAACTTGGCTTACATTCACCTCTTGCTGAAGAGGATGAAGAGAACTGGGGGAAAAGCAGTTAAAATTCAGGTGTTTTGCCTACACAGTTGTGAACACCTGGAGTTTGGGACGCATGCAGAAATTGGATGGATTTCCCAGAGTTCTCTGCCCTCTGGCAAATCCGTCTGTCCAGGCAGGTGCACGCACCTTCAGCTGCAGCGTCTCCCCTCTGTTCACGACTTTGCTCAGAGTCGGCTGAGCTCATCCACACAAAGGGACAAGAGTGCGACTTCTGTGGAACAAGCTTAGCACAGCCCTTCTTCCCACAGGATTGCCTGGGGTTGCCTAGCAATCTGACAGCACTCTGCCTCAGCAGACACACGACTCGGATGGATTTTCCTATTTTTAATTTGTTTTCTGGGTGAGTATTATTGTACAATCACAGGCTGAGCTCAGAGATATGTTGTGGGTCCCACTCAAAACAAGGAGGTCTAAGAAGATGGGGAAGAACCCCCCGGCCCCAGATGGACTGTGGTATCTATTCTAGGAGGTGCTGGGCTCCAGCCTCGGGCCCTGGTGGTAGAAACTGGACGGTGCCTGGGGACCCTGTGCTCGCTCCCCCATGTCCACAGGCCATCTCTGCTCTGTGAAAGCGGCTGCATTATCCAGCAGCCTGCAGAGGGGGACATCTGCACAAGGTGGACAGGGGCCCTGACCCGCCTGGCTCTCCCTCTGCCATTTCCCACCCACGTGGGAGGAGAGGTGGGATGATGTGCGAGTGGATCACCTTCCTCTTGAAACGGCAAATGTCAGAACTGAAGGCAACTGGGTACTGACCTCGCACTGCACACTCTTCAGTAAGATGTCAAGTCTTGAAGTATGTGCGTGGGCACGACCTGCCCCTCTGAGTGTGAGATAGGAGGCCACGTGCCGGGTGGGGGTGGCGAGCTGCTTGCAGTCAGGGCTGGTTCAAGGTCTGGAGCTGCTGCCCGTGTGCACATGGCAGGCACCCGGCTGCTCGCAACCTCGGTTTTCTCATCTGTAACATGGGGACTGCACCAAAGGGCCTCTGGAATTGCTTCCAGCTCTGAAACGCCACGATTTCAGAGCAGGGGAGGGGTGAGGTCACGGAGGAAAATAATGTGGATGCGTTGTTTCAGTCACATGTTCCCCTGGGCCCTGTGGGGCTGTCCCTACGTGGAAGTCATTCACGTGGGCGGGCACTTCTCCAGCGTCCTATGGGAAACCCTTAATATCCAACAATGGTTAGCAAGCCTGGGCGATGGTGGGACATGGGAAAATCGATCCATTTATGTGTAGTATAAATATTGGCACATGCGCGTTTCGCGGGAGAGAGAGGGAGATTCAGACTTCCCAGAGAGTGACCTTGTCATCTGTTCTGTTGGATGAAGAGGCCAAACGAGGAGGCCCAGTAACAAGTGTCAAATATACCGCCCAGCCGTCCACCAGCTGGCCATCTGTAGACCCGACAGGATCGTGAAAGATGGACAAGGAAAGATTACGTCCCTTTATAACTTGTTTTCCTCATTTTCCTGTGGCGTCATCGTCTACTTCTGTGCAAAGTGACTAATAAAGAAGTAGCCACAGCATCCTTGCTGTCTGTGGCTACTTTGGGCTTAGACGGAGGAGCCCTGGGGAAGACAAGGTGGACAGTCTTGGGGGTCCCAGTCTGGCCTCAGCTGCCTGAGTTTATAAGAGCTCTTTTCAGGGAGTCGGGAGCCCACTGGCTGAGTGGACTGTGGCGTCAGTTCTAGGAGGCTCTTGCAAAGCTGTGAGGGTCCTGGAGAGCTGACAACCTACCCCCTCTGGGACGCCTGGCAGGTTGTTGGCAGCGGGTAGCTGGGTGGGGAGGTAGGCTCATCTGCATTTCTGTTTCTTCGTGGGGGGGGAGGGAGGGAGGCAGGGGGTCACCAACCTGTTGAAGAGGACAAAGTAGGACATTTCTGAGGGGTGAAATGAGTACCTCCAGCTTATACAGGAGGCGGTGCGTGGAGAGGAGAGCAGGCCAAGTACAGGTGAGAGCCTGGGTCAGGTCTCTCTGGCGTTGAGAGGCAGGCAGTACAAGGCCAGAAGGCATTTTGGTGACGACAGTCCTCAACATGTCTGGACTAGACGTTGGCTGTATTAACCCCCGGCTCTCATCGGACAGCTGCTGCCCTGTGATCTCCCTTCTCTTCCATCTTGTGGATGCCCCTCCTTTCTGCCTCTGACCGGATCCACTGTTTCACCAGCCCCTCTGGTCCTCTTGCATGCTTTCTTCCCTTGTTTTGTTGGAGCACATCCTCTAGTAGCTTCCGGAGAAATGGTGCACGGGAAGTAAATTTTTTTGAGAACTTGCATATGTAAATGTCTTTATCTTAATCTTGCATTTGATTGTTAGTTTGGCTAAATAAGGGGTTCCAGGCCAGAAAACATTTTCCTTCAGCATTTTGCAGGCACTGCTGTGTTGTGGATTAGCTTCCGCCTTTGCTGTGGAGAGTTCTGGAGCCTGTTCTCACGCCTGCTCTTTTTGATGGACCTGGAAATGTGTGGAAACTTTTCTTTGTCCTCAGTATTTTGTTTTTCATGATACTAGGCCTTTATGTGGGTCAGTGTCCATCCGTTGTGCTGAGAACTTGGAGACTCATTTTTGGGAACGTTTCTTGAATTAAATAATTGATGATCTCCCTCCCTCTCTCCCTTTTTGTGGATACCAGGCCGCATGAACTGATTATCTAATTCTTCCATCCTTTCTTTCTTCCTTTTCTCCTCTTTGTCTTTCTGCTTTGCATTCTGGGACATTCCCTCGCGTCTGTCTTCCAAACTGTCTGTTGAGGTTTTTGTTTCTGTTCTCATGCTTTTCATCTTCCAGCCCTGTTTTGCTCTCTATATGTTCTCCTAAAATAGCATCCTGCTCTTGGTCCATGGATGCAGCATTTTCTGTGCTGATATTCTCTCCTTCCTGCCTAATGTCTGTTTCCTCAATGAGAGCCCTGTCCCCAGCCTCCCTGCCCTGGGCTGTGTGGGGCCTCTTTCTCTTATAGGCTTTCCTCAGCTGTCAGCTCGTCTGGGTTCACTCACACTAAGGAGAGGCCCTGCAGAGCCGACGAGGCTCTGAGAACTGGGTGGGCTTGTCCTCTGCGGCTTGGCTGTCTGCTGGCAAACAGCCACGTTACATCTTTAGGTTACATCTGCTACAACCTGCAGGAGAAGGAGACTCTTCTAGCCTCTTGCCGGGAAGATACTGCTGCAATGGGGGCTGAGTGGCACTCTCAGCCTTCAGTGTGCAGGACACCCCTCTGTCACCGTGCATGAAGTCCCCCGGGCCCAGAGCCCCTGCGTCACCCTCCCTGGGGAATACCCCTCCAGGGTAGGCTGCCATGCAGCCATCTAGGCAGCCAACTACGATCTGTATGCTCCGCTACTCTGAGCCGCCTGTCCCACCCTCATGGGTACCTGGCTCCCCCAGTTCTGAGCCTTTGGAGGTTCTTTTTTTCAGCTTCCCCGACGGCGGGATTAGGACTCAGCTCTGCGAGGCCAGAGGCCAGGCAGCCCTTGTCTGGTTGCCTTCCTGAGCACGCATTTTGTTGTTTCCTTTCCCTGTTCTCCAGGTCCTTGGTGGTTTACAGCTTTAAAAAAACCTCTTTTGGTAGTTTCAGTAGGGTTTTTAGAGGGAGCAAAATTAGCTATGTGTGTTCAGTTGTGCCTTAGCTCCTGAGGTAAATCTCCCTTTGTTTCATTCCTAATTATTATTGCAAAGGATGGTTCCCAGTTCCTCCTCCATGTTCTCACTTAAAAAAAAAGGTTCCAAATTAGAGGTTGTAAAATTCTCTTTGATGATATCTCAGGATGGAAAACCTCCTGGTTGGTCCTAATACGAAGAAATGCAGACTGGCTCTGAGCCCTCTTTCTGGCCAGAGGGGCAGATTTCCTGCAGCTTGTAACCCCGCTGGGGCCTGTCCCCTACGGGGACCTGATGTGCAGGTCTCGAGGCTGATCCAGTCACAGATGCCAGCTTCAATCCACCTGCTTGGAGTCTGAACAGACCTACTGTGTGCTAAGCACTGGCTGGTTCTGGTGGAGTTTGGGAACAAGATTTGATACTGTCTTCAGGGAGCGTGGCTGGAATGACCCAGGAAAGGCTCAGGAGGGCCTCTGCCTTTACCTGTGAACAGGAGCCCTGTCTGGAGGAAGAGAGGTGGGTGATGGGGAGTGGGTGGGCCCAGCCACACATTGGAGGCCACGAACGCTTGGACCATCTGAAAGCAGACACAGAGAGAACCAATTAGGTCCTCTGAGCAGGGATGTGCCATTTCAAACACGGGGGCTGCACAAACTTCAGCCAACCAAGCAGCTGCCTCGCTCAGAGGCAGGGCATTTATCTGGTGTTTAGCTGCAGGGCCGAGCAGCTAACTCAGAATTGTGCGGCATGATGCCCACTGGCCAAGACAGATCCATGACCCAGACAGGCCAGAGGGCCAGAGATTAAAAGCGTTAAGCTCCTAAGTGGACAGTAGCCACTTGTCTTGAGCGCTGTCTGTCCTCGCTCTGCAGGGGAGGCAGCTGGCAGTGCGGAGGCCCCAGCACCGAGGGGCTGGTTTACGTCCCTCCCCTCACTGCCTCTGAATGGTCCAGGCCCCTGCCAAACGCAGCTTCCATGTCATGTTTTCTGCCTCACGTGGAAAAGCAGGACCATCAGGTACAAGGAGGAATATAATCGTTCCAGAAGCAGCATCCAGAAGTAAAATCAATCTGGGACCAGTTTTTCATTTGTTTTTAGATTGAGAATGTCTTAGAGGGTACAGCTACCCCCACCCCCCATTGGGGGGGGGGCTCTGGACATCTCATCCCCTGTGCTTAGAAACATGATCAAAGCCCCGCCGAAACCTGTGGTTCTGTTTGGGACGGTCCAGGCCTCTTGGCCTTCCTTTGGTGCTCAGTGCCAGCCATGGGCTCACCTCACTGCCCCCAGGGTCTCATCCTGCCAGTCCCCGCTCCGCTGGCGCTGGGCCTTGCCTTTCTTTCTGCTCCCCTTCCCAAGGCTAGAAACCCTCCAGACCCGAGACCAGGGCCCCTTCCCCTAGGCTGGGGAGCCTGGCAGTGGACAGGGACTACCTGCTTTTTTGATTTCAGGCAAGTCCTAACCTGACCTCTGACATGGCAGCCTGTCGTCTCCCACCAGCATCTCCCACCAGGTGGACATGTTTAATCGGGTTGTGTTGGCAGTCTGGACAAACACCCTTCCTTACCGGTTCCCTCCTTCTCCATCCTCAGGAAGGCAGGGCACCCAATTTGAGGCCCTAGTAAGGGAATGGGAGGAGTGTGGGCAAAATGAACAGGAGGCACCCGACTCCTGGCAGGGGAGTGTGGGGGGCATTCACCCTCCCTGTTCCGAATCCCCTTTCTGGGGATCCCCCGTGTTGTCCTTTCTGGGCCAGGGCGGCTCGCCAGGGGTTCTGATAGGGGCCGCTTGCCCCCACAATCTCCAGGAAGGAGGGAGGGGAGGTGGGGCTCTGGGCCAGAGGGCGGCGCTCTCGCGGGGACCCCCTACGCCTTGCCCACTGTCTGGTGCCGGGGCTCCGCCGGGCTGGCGCTGCGGGCGCCAGGGTGCATCGGCTTGCGCTCCCCAGGCTGCGGCCCTCCCCGCCCCGTCGCCCTCCCCACCCGCTCGGCCGCGGGAGCCCCCTCCCTTGCCGCGTGCAGCGCGCTCTGCCTGAGCCGAGCCGCCGCCGCGTGCTCCTGCTGTCTCTTCGCTCCAGCCGAGCGAGCCAGAGGAACCGGAGAGAGAGAGAAAGGGGGAGGGGGGGGTAGAGAGAGAGAGAGAGAGAGAGAGAGAGAGAGAGAGAGAGAGAGAGAGAGGCAGAGAGAGAGAGAGAGGCAGGCAGAGGCAGCGAGGCGGCGAGGGAAGAGCGAGTGCGGAGCCACGGGCTACTCCGGAGCCGGCAGAGGCTTCTCGGACAGCGGCCCCGGCCCCAGCCGCTTGCGTGGTGGTAGAAGACGCGGCCGCCGCTGCGGGAGCCCCGCGCCGCGCGCCCCTCACTGCTGGCTCGCAGGTGCCCGCTCGGCCCCGGGACTCTGCTGCCCGCTTGGCGGCCGGGATGCAGCAGGGGCATGGCCGCCGGGCCGCCGTCACCTGCCGCGGGGAGCGCTGAGCCCGTGAGTAGCCGGGCCCTCGCCGCCCATGCTTTGCCTTGCGGCGTTCATTACCTTCGCAACGAGCCAGCTGGGGGCTGTGGGGGTGGTGCATGGCCTGGGGAGGGTCGCATGGGACCCCGCAGGGGGAGGCGGGGTTGGTGGGGGTGCGGGGTTGCAGAGCTCGGCCCGGGACCAACCCGAGGGCACGTGGGGAAGGGTGGCGCCCTCGAGGTCAGGAGTCTCTGAACGGGTAGGAGCTCCAGCGTCCCTCCAGGGCTAGCGTCGGGCGCGTGGCCCCGCCGTGGGTCGGAGGGGCGATTTTATGAATGGAAAGGCACGGAGGTCGTCGGGCTCCTTGGAGACACGCGGGAGTCCCGTGCACTGCGTGGTGGCAGCGGAGGCACAATGCCCGGCACGGGGAACTCCCTGGCGGGGGGACACCGAAGCGCGAGGAGATCCCAGCCCCGCAGGGCGCCTCTGAGGGGCTGGCCGGAGACCACGCGGGTGGAAACAGGCGCTAGCGACCCCGCGGGATGCAGTGCACTTCCCTTCCTGCACCCAGGCCTGGGAGCCCTGTCCGGGTCTAGCAGGAGGAGGGTTCACTGAGGAGTTGATCACCCAAAGGAGTTGTGGGGAGGAAGGGGCTCCACGGCTCCCTCGAGAGGACCCCGGCGCGCAGCGCCGCTCTGTGCACGAGGGTGGAGCGGCAGGAAGCGAGCGGTGCACAGGGCCCTCCAGGGGGCGGACTGGGGGCGCTCCGGGCGGAGTCTCCTGGGAGGTTCAGGAGGGAACCCTTGCTTCTCTGGAGCCTCGGCTAACCCCAGGGACCAGCCGCAGCCCTGCTGGCTAAGCCGGGGCCAGATGGCCGGGCACACCCTTGGCTTGAACTTTCTGCCCTGGTGGCCCCGGGAGGCGGCATAGATCGCTGGGGTCCGGACATCGCCGCCGCCTGGAGAGCGCTGTCTCCTCCTGGCGCGAAGCCTCCCCTGGCGTGCATCCCGCAGTGCCCGGGTTACAGGGGGCCTCACCCAGTCCGAGCGGGAACGAGGCGTGGCTCCAGGCGTGGAGGGACATTGGGATCCCGCCCTGTCTCCAAGCTCCCTGACACCCGGGGTCTCATGTGGGTTGGAGGCGTCCTGGGAGTCCAGAACTCTGGATGCCTCAGCGGGCCAGGGGTTTAGCGGGGTGGGGAGAAACTCCACGGTGACAGACCTTACCAGCTTTTGGGAGAGACTAGATTTATTTTCACCTGTCACTTTAAAAAAGGACTCTTGCAGCAATGTTCATCATGATGCGCCGGGCCACTGTGAGGTGGAGGCAAATGACAGGGACAGAGGGCTCCATAGCCCCCTCGTGAGCCTCCCCCCCCACCCCAAGTCGCTTCTCTGGCTAATTTCCTGCTGAAACAGCTCAGCCCGCCCTGGGCGTGGCCCTGGGAGCCAGGGCACTTAGCACCGAGCAGGTATGAGGCTGATGGAGTGGGGTCGCTGGTAATGAGATTTTTCAGCCGAAAGCCGCCTTTGATTTAACTGGTCTGCAAAAAATAATAATAATTTTAAAAAGTATAAACATTGCAGCAGAGCCTGCTTATTAAGTGTGCATCGTGGATTTTGGCGGATGTCTTAATTAGGCTGTGTTGTAACAAGGATATTACACTAATTAAAACCAGACCCTCTAGGTGAGCGAAAATTGTGAAGGGAGGGAGAAAAGTTGAAGTGAAAGCTCCCTGGATGAAAGCAGGGTGCAGGCGGGTGGGGTTTTCCCCCTGGCAGACGAGTGCCCAGGGAGTGGGGGCTTCGAGGGCGGTGTCTGGGCACCAGCTAGGCGCCCCCTCCCTGCCAGCCTCCACTTGTGGGCGTGGAGCTCCATTCTGCGCTGAGGACTGAGGCTGCCACCCCTGTCTCACCCTGGGGACTGGACGTCTACTTGTGTTGGCACTGGGCACATGGCCTACTCCTGGAAGCAACATTTAATCCCTCCCTCCATGGCTGGGAGCTTCTGGGGGGCAGGGCTGTCCACCAGCGTGAGTGAGGTGGGAAACCCAGAGTAATAGGTTAGGGAGCAAAGGCAGAGTTGAGGGGCACACTGAGGCGGAGACAGCCTGGGCCCGGTGAGGCAGCTATGTGCTAGATGGAGGGTTTGCCAGTGGCATGTGGGTTGTTTGCGCTTGAGCCACTAGGGTTTTCTGGCACGAGTTCCAACAGTGATCCCCTTCCCCATAAAAAGAGGACGTCAGTGATAGCTCTGATCCACTCTCCAGGGGCCTGTATCTTCGATAGATCTATTTCCACCCCCAGACCTCGTTCCCTCTGGTTGCCCAGAGAATCCAGAAGTCCAGGGAAGTCTTGATAGGCTCGGCCTTTGACTGCATCGGGCCTTCGGGCCTTCGTTGCAAACGCCCCTTGCCCAGTGCCCTCAGGCAAGAGCCGAGTCAGAGCTGGCTGTGGTCACTGGTATTCCGCAGGGTCTAGAGGCTGCGCAGGATGGAGGGCTCAGCCTGGGCGACCCCCAGCCACAGGGGGCGCACTGGGCAGCAGCACCAAGGACAGGGCCAGGGCGGGCAGCCTGCCCTCTGCCCTCCCGCCTCTGATGTTGTCCTGGGGCCGCTCTGGGCTTCGGGCACTTGCCCTGGTCCTGCTGAGAGAAGGGCTAGGCTCCCCAGGCCCATACAGAGCTAGGGGAGCCCAGGGCATGAGAGAGGCAGATTAGGGAGAAGGCAGGAGGGAGGACTACTGGGCACTATTCCAGAGTGAGTCTTCTGTCATGCTCCTGCACGTTACTCAGCTCTGAACATTGCCGCTGGCCCCTAGGAGAAATGGAGTGATATTTTGGATCTCTTTGATGTCAGGGGATGAGTTGGGATGGTCGTCGTGGCCTGAGAAAATGCCATCCCCAGTTCTGGCTCTGCGCCAGCCTGGTCCACCTCTGGCGCTGCCCTGCCCTGCAGCCTTCTTTGATAGCCCCCCTATTCAACCATGACTGTTTTTCTGTGATGTGTCAAAATTAGAGGCTCATTCCTCAGGGATCCTGGCGGATTTATCCCGCCTCCTCTAGTACACACAGTTATCTGGTGCACGCTTGTGGAATCAGGAGTGAAGGCATGCACAGGTGAGGGAAGCTCCTGTCCCACCCGGAAGTGTCAGGGTGGTGAAGGTGGCAGGGGAAGTGAAGGGGCTGGAGGAGCAGTGCAGGGGTGCCGTCTCTGAGCAGAGAGTGGCAGTGCCCGCCTGGAAGCTGAGATGTTGTTTTTCAGTGGTTGCAGTGCGGGGCTTACCTCCTCCAGCCAGTCTATCTGTGCGCCTGCAATTTTTGGTGGTTGTCTCTCTCTGTTTATTTATTTCCACACTCCTGCTTGATACTCTGTTATAAAGACAAATGGAACCTGACGTGCAGCTGACATTGGGTGAGGAATTTTTTATTTTTAAACAAGTGAAGGGGAAAAACCATCTTGAAGCGCGCCTCCCCCTCCCTGGGCACCTGCCTTCCCTGAATCCCGGCCTGCTGCAGGCCCTTCCTTCTGACAAGGCACCTGCTGGCCATATAAACACGTCTCATTTGCACCTACATCTTCTTGATTGGCTGCGGTACCTCCCCACGTTCTTCTGTACAGCAGCACGTTATTCTCGCAGGCTCATGAAACCTTCAGGCAGCCTAAACATCTTTCCCCTGCCTCTCTGAAGTTGGTTCCTGCCTGAGCCACCACTGTCTCTTTTATTTCCAATGTTCTGGTTCCATCTCCCTCTGTCTCTCACTGTCCGTCTCTCTCCCCCCCCTTTGTCCATCCTTTCCCCCCATGCTTTCTGAGTGGTGTGGGCACTTCAATACTTGGGAGAGATGAGGACTCTGTCAGCTCCTAGTGGGATGGTGGTGGTGCTCATTACACAGGGGACCAGGGACGGAAAGGTGAGCATCCTTGCCGAGACAAGTACCTCATGACGTGGACTGACTTGGCTTATAAAATAGACGTTTTTAAATGTAATGCACTTAGTAAATGGGTTTGCTCTCTCAGTTTCTCCAACACATGAGCTGACACTGAAACATGCCTTAGAAGGTGACTTGAGATAATAAAGAGCATAGAACCTGTGACTTTATCTGAAAGTGTTTCCTCTGGTAGCCGGGGGCAAGCTCACAATGTGTAAATTGCATTTTGGAAAGTGTTGCCCGAGTCTGGTGCGGCAGGAGTGCTGCGAGGAGCGAGGGCGCCACCATGAGGGACGGCCAGCCAGCGGGCTCCTCGGGCACACAGGACTGCCAGCGTTATTTTACAGTTAGGGGCCTGCAGAGGTACTCAGCCCTGTGACAGACAGGGCTGCTTCCTGATGATTCTCCCTGGGATGTGGGTTGTAACTTGTCAGCTCAGTTTGGATGCGATGGGGTCTTCAGGGTCTGTGGTTTCCTGTGGAGGCTAAGAGCAAAGCAGTTCTTACTGGAAGCCTTTTTTTTTTTTTTTTAAAGTGTTTAAACTCCGAGCATGTTTCTAGCAGCAAAAAGGAGGGAGAATATACCCATTTTTAGCAAAATTTCACCACATTGCTTTGGTTACTGGCTGTCCTGAGAGCTTTCTTCCAGAATTCTGGGAGAGCAGAGGCATGGGCAAAGCAGCTGCATTGTGCCGAGCCCGGCTCCCTCCCAGACCCAGCCTTGCTCAGCAGCTGTGTGTGCACAGGTCTCTGCCTGCTGTCTGCTAGAGGCTCAGGGAAGGGAGCTGGCCCTTCTCGTCCAGCACAGCGCTGGGCTGTGACCGGAAACCGGGAGGAGAGGCACGTGGTCCGGTATGTCTATTTTAGCTGTTTTAGAAAACAGTCCCACTTGTAGGTGAGAAAACTGCCTGGGAACAGACACCTGTTACCAGCCAGACCCTGCACAGTTTTATCAAGTTCCTTCTGGGTGTGTAGATGAGATCATATGTGTACACTTTGTATGGAAGAGAGGGGCATCCTGTGTGCCTTTACTTCTCCGAGGCATCTCGTCTCATGTCGAAATTCTTCCTCCACCAAAACAAACAAGCAAATCATATCCTTCCTCTCAGGGTCGCTGATACAGTTGTGCAGGCAGTGCACTGCACAAGCCTACGGCACACTCATAGCTCTACCTGTGAGTAGCTGAAACACTGCAGCCTTGCTCATTAATGTCTCCTTGCTTGTGACACCAGATGAGACCAAGGGATGGCAATGGCAGGAAAGGTGGCCTTCCAGAGTCTGGAGGCAACACCGGAGTTTGTCTTTGGGCACCAGGCAAATAATGGTTATTGGGCTGGGTGATGAATCTCAGGACAGTTTTATTTTAGGCAAGGATAGTGAGAACACAGAGAAGCACAGTGTTCTCAGCAAAGAAGGCTTTTTATGTAAAAATGGAAACCTGTGTTGAAACTAAAGAACGTGAAGTTTATGAAAAGGTGCATATGATTTGGAGAAAGATTTAAAGGGGTGCAAACACCTGGGTACATTTAGAAATAATTTCTCACTAGACTTCAATAATTCGAAATCCTTACTGAAGATAAATTAGAGGTTTTTCTACTGGATTAAATAGAAAATAACTCCTATTTTTCCTGGAACTTTGATTTTAAAAACTGGGTGTAAGGCAGTGCTCCAGAATCTGGACATAAGAGTTTCTGGGCTCCTTGAAATCAAAGCTCCTGCTGTGACTTCTCCCCAGGCGCCCTCGCCCCCGCCCCCGCTCCCGCCTTTGGCTATAGGAAGAAGGGCTTTGTAACCTTCTGTTTTCAGCAAGAGGTATTAAGATATCTTTTTAATACTTCACAGTCACATCACACACACCATGTTTCCTTGAGATTCAAGAGGTAGGAGGAAATCAGAATGGTGCCTCCAACCGGGTCTGCACACAGGCTCCTGTGGGGCACCACCCGCGCCTGCACCGGCTGCCTCACGTCCTCTCTTCTCCCTGGGGCTCTGGTCTTAGTCTCCTGATTAGCGGAGCTTCCCCAAGATGGTACATCTTGGCTCTTCCTCCAGGCCATACATTTAGATGCACATTTAAATGGAATGCAACTCGGAACAAAGCTGTGAGTTAATTACCTTTCTCGAGACCTCAAGCCCATTAGGGGCTGCAGCACACAGCCTGTGTGCGCGGAGCAGCGCAGGGAGCAGATCCGGCACACGCTGCCTGCGGCCGGCGTGGTGGGAGGGCTGCATGCCGGGGACAGTGAGGCCCGAGCACAGCGCAGCATGCTGGAGGGCAAGCTCTGCCCCTTCAGTTTACTCAGCTGAGAAGTGGGGCGAGAACACATGCAAAGAGCTGGCACACAGTAAGTGCACGGCAGCTGGTTGTGGGCGTGGTCCTCCCCTGGCCACTGTCGTCCACCTGTTAGAGGAACGGGGATCCTGTCAGAGTCGATGAAATGGCTTCTGCCCTGTATGCTGTGGCCACGAGGAGATGCCCCTGTTTTAAAACGGTTCCAGACCAGGTTGCAGGTGCTCAGGTGGAAAGAAGCCTGAGCATTTCTGTCAGTGAGGAGATCCTTACTCAGGCGGCCTAGGAGGCACCCTGGGCGGAGCCCGAAGCTCTGTTCTCCAGAGCACCCCGTGGCCAGGCAGGACGAGCGAGGGCCTGTGTGTGGGGCCCCTGACCACGCATCCAGAGAGGGTGGCTGCTGTCTGCTGTCGCGGGTCCCGTCAGTGGGCCAGCCCCCTCCCGCGCCTCCGCTCCAGGAGAACCACGGGCGGGTGCTCTGCAGTGGGCTCTTTGCTTAGGCTGGAGTGGCCTTGGAGTCTACAGGATGCAGCCCTAGGTCAGTGCCATGGGTTTTCTGTGAGGGGAGGAACGGGGGAAGGAGAATTGTAACCCCCAACCCTGGCCCTGCTGGGGCTCCTCGGAACCCGTATGTTGTCTCCGTGGCACTTAGCTCTCAGACCGAGTGACTCTGTTCCACCCTTGCCTTCAGTGTGGAGAGGGTTTTGGTTCTTGGGACTCAATGCGTGACTAATGGTTTGCAGAGACCATTAGAGATAAACATGAAGTGCACATGTCTTCCTGGAATACTGACTGCCTTCAATGGAGGGACTCCTGTGAGGCCATTAGGCCTGGCTGGGGTCCGTACTGCAGGGACAGACGAGCTGGAACCAGCGCCCAAGGGACTTCTCACAGAGGCTTCTCGCAGCCTGGGGTGGGGCAGATGGCGCTCCCTGCGTGCCTCTCGCATATTGTCCATGGGTCTGTTGTCAGGTATTTTGGAATCTTAGCGGGAAAGAGGAGAGCAGGAGAATCTTCAGGGGAGAATTGGAGTTTCCAGCGGTGCAGGATTATAATCAGCACTCCCGGACTGCCGTGCTGCATCCCGTCTTAGCGCGCCAGAAGTCTGTGTGACAGGCCCACAAGTGCTGGCCAAACGGAGGGTGACCCTGTTTGCTGGGGAGCCTTTGCGTTGGTGTCTGGGACAACTTCACAGCACGACTGAAGGCCACTTCCCAGTGACCGCAGTTTTCTTTCTCACAAGCCAGTCCCCCCTAGGACAGTTAGGGAGGGTGCACCTCGAATCTGCCTTCTTTTGACTCTTCCAGCGCCCCCTGGCCAGGAATGGGGTCTTTGTGCACCTTCGCCCTGCTGTTGGAAAATATACATCCAGCTGTATACGTGTGTTGACAACATCGCAGTGCTGGGCAGCTTCTTTCCTGACTGGGTGCGTGCTTACGTGCATATTATGGGTGTCGCATGGGTGCTTCCCGACCTAGGCTGCAGTCTCATTGTCAAAGTAGCACTGTCTGTACAGGACAGATGGCCAAACCAAAACCAGGTTGTTTCCATGTTAACAACGCAGCCTCTGCCCCTCCCCCTGGGATGTATTCTTTCCCCATTGGGAGTCATCACAGAGGTTGACTTAGGGAGAACTGATCACCCCCTGTTTCCCGTCACGGATGCGGTAATATGTTTTGCACAGACCTTAAGAAGAAAACTGATAAGAGCAGACTTGGAAATTTCGAACCCCAAGGATAATTTTTCGGAAAGTAATGAGTACTGGAAAATGAGGGCTATAAAGGAAGTCTTTAGGTAATAATCATGCTGTAACGTCCACCACTTTGCAGTCATTAATATGTACTAAAGTCACCGAACGCGTGAAGCCTCCTGGAGGGAGGGGCTGTGCTCTGGAGCCCGAGGCCCAGCCTCTGGATCAGTGCCACTTTCGGGGCTCTGTGCCCGTCTCTTATAGACAGGTCCCTGTGCCCCCAGCTGGGGTCCAGTTGCACACACAATGAGGATTGGATGGAGAAATATTATTTCCTCCCCTGGCAGTTTCCTTTCAGGGCTGTGCTGTTTTCCAGCAAGGCGAAAGAATGCTGGGACTCCCCCAGGTTCTGGCCCACTTTATTGGAGTCAGGCTGCTTGAGAGCTGGGGCCTGGGAGGCAGGCGTGTAGACACAGCCCAGGGGTGTGTGGCTCGGCACCCCCGTGCACACTGCACCTATGGCCACCTCCCCTTGAAGCCGCAGTGATGAGTCCTCTGCACTTGTAGCCAGAGCACCCGGCCACAGCTCTCCGGCCCTGCTTGCTCTCCTCTCCCCATCCCCCACCCCCACCCTCTCTCTTTCTCCTGCCCCCTTCCCCATGCCCCTCTTTCACCTTCAAAGCCAGCAGACTTCTCCAGCAGGATGCAGGCGAGAGGCTGGCAATGGTAGGTCAAGCAGCGCTGAGCTCAGAGCAGCCAGGAGGAAAGATTTACGGCTCCTCTCTGCCCTGCTGGATGGACAATTAGAGGCGTGCACGGCTGGAGGAGAGCGGTGCCGCTAAGAGTCAGGACAGTCAGAATAAATCAGTCACCTTCACTTAGATGGTTAAGCTAGACTGCTTCCTGTGGCCTTGAAGGCGGGAGCCCCTGTGGGTGTGGGTTGAAGGGTCTGACATGCTCTGAGCTCTGTTCCCTAAAGACCCCAGGGGTCTCCTCACAGATGGGGATGAGCTGTAGGGCCCTAGGGGGAAGTTCCAGATCACACACTTGCAGGCCCTTTTGTCTCCTGAGCACCTGCTACCTGTGAGAGCCACAAAGTGGGATGTTTGTGGGACAGAAAAGTGGACCCCCATGTGAGAGTAGAGCGTGCATGCTCACATGCACGCAGCACATGCATGCACACACGTGTGTTTTCATGTGTACACGCACGATGCACATACACACATACATGAATGTACATGGCACATAGGCACACATGTGTTTGCACGAGTACACAATGGCATGCACATGTGTACATGTGCGCACATTACATGCATGCACACACGTGTTCATGTGCACACATGCATGGTGTTATATGTGCACATGTGTGTTGTGTGTGCTCACCTCTTGGACTCTCCCAGGCTCCACTTGTGTGTTCGAACCCACACACCCCTGTGCCAAGCTGCCAGGAGCCAGGTGTCTGAGCACTGGCCAAGCCTGCTGTCCTCCTCCTTCATTTGTTCTGCATCTTATTTCAGTGTCTTGAAGACTCTGGCAGTTTCCTCAAGGAAACTTTGTCTTGGTGGAAATGAGGTGCCAACTGCTCCTGGCCCTCCTACTGGCTAATTGATGACATGATCCTGCGTGGGCGCCCTGTCATTCCTGGAAGTGCTCTTTATTTCCTGCGTTTCCCCACTGCCCTGCCTGCTCCCTCCCTCTCCCCACCAGGGTCTGATTTCCACGGAGTGATGGAGCTGCTCCACGTGAGGCTGGGGCTGTGGCATTCCCGGTATTCAGTCAGCCAGCGTGCCCGGCCTCTCGTTAACTTGGATACTACAATTATAAACACCGAAAGGCTGAAAGGGCCAGTTAGGACTTTTCTGCCTTTAAAACAAGATTCCTGTTTTCGCAGCCATGTGCTCAGCCATTTGGCACCACAGCTGTGACATGGAGCCTTGCATCGGAGTCAAGAGCTCTTGAGCGCCCCCACGTCGGGTCTGTAATAAACAAGGTTCAAAGTGGAGACAGCGTGGGCTGGGCGGGGCGCCGTTGTCTGCTGGAGGTGCTTTGCGGACAGTCAAGGCAGTGTGCATTGCGGGGGGGCTGCCTCCTGCGGTGACTTAACATGCCCGTGGTGGCCAGCGGGCCACTGAGCTGATGGCAGCATGTGTGCGTGCGTGTATGTGCGTGTGTGTGCGCGTATGTCTCTTGGCATCGAAAGCCTGCTCCCATCAGCTTCATGGAGAAGGGTGGGTCAGTGCCCTGGGCAGTGGCTCCCATTGGCTTCCACCGAGGCCACTGGGCCTTTTGAGGGACACTGGGCGTTTCCGGGTGTGGGTAGGGGGATGTAGTTTACACGCACGTGTGTGAGTGTGCGTGACTCTGTGTGTGGGGATTAGGATCTTACACGGTTGCCTGACCCGCTCCCCACATTGGGAGATGTACGAATGGTTTCTTGGGACCTGGGTGGGATCCTGGGGGTCTGGATTGCAGTCTCAGGACTCCTGGAGAGGACGAGGGGCCCAGAGGGGCATACGTGGGAGGTGCATGGGCTCAAGGTCACCTCGTGGAGAATGGCTTTCCTGGAGGACAGAGCTGGACTTGTGCCGATGGTGCTCAGGCAAGACACCGCCTCCCCTCAGAAGTGCCTCGGACACTGTACCCCAAACTCACAAAAACCTTACTCAGGGACCTTCTTATCTTAAAAAGGAAGGAAAGGGTCCAGCCTACTCAAGCACCAAATAACAACCAACAACTCACAAACTTATTTTTTTTTAAACTTCCCTGAAGTTGCCATGGTTACCTGCATGTGTGGGTTCCGGGGTTTCTTGCTCTAAGTGGGGCGGCTTGGGGCAGGCATGAAACCCTCCATGTGGGGCCCCTGTGTATGCTCAGCCATCTGAAGAGCCTGCGTGTGGTGGGTGTGGAGGGAAGAGCTGGGAATCGCTGAGCTTTTCCAGGACCCTAGAATGCGATGTTCTAGTGCAGCGCTTCTGAGATGCTGGAGACAGAATTTGTCTCCCACGCTAAAATAATTATAGCCAGGAGAACAGAATACATCACTTCAGGTCCTTAACAGTGAGGAGGGTGCGTGTGTGTGCATGTGTGTGTGTGTATACGTGTGCGAGTGTGTATGTGTGCGAGTGTGTACATGTGTGCGTGTGTGAGTGCGTGTGCATGTGTGCGAGTGTGTACTTGTGCATGTGTATGCGTGTGCGAGTATGTACGTGTGCGTGTGCATACGTGTGTGCATGTGTGCGTACACGTGTGCATGTGTATGTGTGTGCGAGTGTGTACGTGTGCGTGTGTGTGCGTGCGTGTGCTTCAGTCCCTGTGTCAACACTGGCTTCCTCCAGGGGCACTTGTACCTGGCCACATATGTAGGGACAAACACAGCCAGAGGCGTCCCTTTGCCCGTTGGCTGGAGGACATGTACCCAGACCACACTGTGGGATCGTGAATTTCCGCAGGGGGTTTGGGGAGAATCAATAGGGATGGTGGGAAAAGGGTGGATCAAAGCGGGTGAAAGAAGCCAGACCCAAATTCCTTCTGGCCAGACTCCTGTCTCCTCCTCAGGCAGCGGGGCCCTCGGAATGGGTTGAGGTGTCAGCCTGCTATCTGCTGGGCTCTGTGGGGACCCCTGGGGCACCCATGGTCCAGGCTCAGTCTGTGTGGCCAAAATACCAGCTAAAAAGAGAAGGACCAGGCTGTGGGCCAACTGTGTGCCCTGTCACCACTGCCGTGGGATCGGACTGACTTCTCACACAGATGAATGGGAGGACTGGCTATTTTTGTGTCTGGGGCCGGAGAGCCCAGTAACTGGAAGGTACCATGCTTCTCTTTCCCCAGGAAGGCTGGAGCCAGCCCTGGTCGTGTGTGAGCACTCGGCAAGTGATGGTGGATGCAGGGACTGAAATAGGACAATGAATTCTGGGTGTTGGGGATGACAGTGACAGATGAGGGTCTTGGTGGTGGGCCACACGGCCAAGCATTAGCAGTGGGGACCCTCGGGGGCTCGTTGCCTACCAGGGTCCTGATTTCCTTCCCTTGAGCCTGGCCGAGAGCAGAAACCCTACCACAGGAGGGCCGCGTCTCCTTCCCCTGCTTTCCTGGCCAGCTCTCGCTCATACCACATGGAACCCTGCATCCCTCTGGCATGGCTGGGCTGGCGCAGCCCCTCGTAGCATCCACTTTCTCACTTTTCCACAGACAGGAGGTGACCTTAGACTCTGGCATTGCCTTTTTGGCCAATTCATGAGCATGTGTGTTTTCTTGAGGGAGCATTTGTGGTTACGTGAGCCCAGGGGCCCTGGGGTCTCCTCAGCAAGTCCTGTACAGCAGGGGACACTGAGGTGGGGGCTGACCTGCATTTCTGCTGGGGAATCAGGAGCTGCTGGGCTAGTTAGATAGATGGTGAAGGTGAATGGGGAGGTTCTAGATCCTTCCACAGGCATGGGACAGAGCATTATCTGTGGCCGTGTCTAAGGCAGCGGGCATTTGGAACTTACATGCACACTGTCAGACAAAGGACATGAAGAGCCATCCTTGGAGCCACCCCCACAGCCTGACCGTCAGCAGCCTGTCTTTCCCGGCAGTTTCCTGGGACCCATAATCAGCCCTGATGAGGAAGAGTGAAAAACCACAGGTCCTGGTAGGTGTTTGCACATCTGTCTTCACATTAGATCGTAAATGCTTCGAAGGCAGGGACCCTGCTTCCCCAGATCACAGAGGACGGCTCTTCTCCCAGCAGGCTCTCAGTCAGAATTTGGGACATTCTGACAGCTGGCTGGGGTGGCGGGGAGGACATCGTGACTCCTTAGCTCTGTGTCCTAGCTCGCTGGCCGGTGAGGGACCTGTGTGGCTTCCCGTGCCCTGGTTCTGTCACTAGCAGCCCTCAGAGGCCTGCTGATGTGGGAGGGTGTGTAGGAGTCCCTGGCCTCCTAGCTGTGCTGTGGGTACACTCCGTGCCCGGAATGGGGGTGGGGGTGCTGTGGAGGGATGGGGACCCGGTGTTCCATAGGAAAGCCACCGTGTCTCTGTCCTGGAGAGGAAACGGATCTGCCCCTGGGTTGGCAGCAGCGGGCTCAGTTGGGCTTTACATCCAGCCATATCAGCTTCCTTCCCTTCAGCCTGGAAGTAAACCTTGGACAGTTTTCCCAGAACCAGGAGCAGCTGCCAAAGAGAGCAGAATGCCTCCAAAAGGGGGGTCTCAGGTGTGTCTTTGAGCCACCTCTCTTTGCTGGGCTTGGAGTGAGGAGTAGATAAAAAAGAGAGAAAAATGCCTAAGAAGGTGCTGGATTGTTCTGGAAGATAGCCTGAGACTCCTCTAGATGCATGACCCCGGGGCTGGCTGCATCCTTCGGCGGGCAGTGTAGCCCATGTACAGGGGAGTCAGCTTGTGATTATCGATGCTAATGGAAACCAGAAGTGAAATGGATAATGCGAGATGGCAGGTGCATCGACATTATTTATATTTAGCTGGTGAGTGTGCTGCATTTTCTCCACTGGCACATTGGCCCTCACAGTGATATTTGCGGGATCCAAGAATCTCCTGTCCCGGGGCCAAGGGCTGCCACCTTGCTCTCCCTCTAGGAGAGCTGTTGGAACACACGAGAGCCCCTCGTGACTTGGCGGCCAGCGTAGAGTGCAGCGCCAGCTCCGTCCTTCCTTGCACCTGCCCTCTCCCCACTCACGGTTGGCACACCACCTCTCACAGTGCCCCTGCTGCGAACACAGCCCCTGCAATAGGGGATTGGTTAAAACCGGTAAAGAAAGAACGGTCTGTTCAAACGGTGGGTTTTGTGGAGCCGTTTCAGACAGATGTGGAGGGAAAACTGCAGAACCATCTGTGTGTTTTAATATGGAAACCCGAATACATGTGCATTGTCTGGTCTTCATCTTGTATTCTCAGGGCTTAAGACAGTGCCCGGCACATAGTAGGTGCTTAGTACACGCTATCAGGGGGAGTGGCTGGGGCTCAGTGCAGGTGGAGTGAGGCCTGCTCTAGGAGTCATGTGTCTGCCTGGAACACACAGAACCTCGCATCTTCGGCGGGGGCCCTCTGGAAGGCTGCACGGCTCCCCCCACCCCCACGTCAGCACCTCAGCCTGGGCATCGGTGCTCTTTGGCACCGACGTTTAAAAAGTGACCTTTGATTTTGAAGGTGCCTTACATTAGACATTGCATCGATTTGAATTTTTATATTTAAACAGTTGGCTGTGCTCACTCGGCACTCTGGAAGGGCACTGTGGGTCACACGGACCCGGGGACAGGAGCAGGGACTGTGAGGCCTGCTGGCTCTGCAGGGTGCGTCTTCTCAGTGCTCAGGGGCCCAGTCGTGGCCAGGGCTGGTCTGTGCACTCCCCGAGATTGTCCGGGTCCTGTGGTGCCTTGATTTAAATATACAACCCAGTGAGTGGCAGACGGAGCAGAATGGGGCTTGGAGAGTGGCTGGCTGATGGCAGGGAAGAGAAGCTTCCAGAGCATGTTGGGGTCTGGAGACAATGGTCTGCTTCCTTCTCTGTTCTTCCTGTGGCTTGGGTGCTTCTGGAGGGCCCCATCCCACAGCTCTGTAGGCAGAACCTTCTCGAATGAAGGCCTTGTTCCTGCACTCACCCTCAGTCTCAGCATGCTACCATGGGTTTAGGGAGCATTCTGGCACTGTCTCAGCCCTTAGCTCTTGGATTCCTTCTACTTCCAGTGACAAGCAGTGGAGGAAAGGGGCACCGCCTCTCACCTCTCTGGCACATAGTAGGTGCTTAATAAACGCTGCAAGAAAGCCCGAGGGCGGGGCTGTCCTTTTGACCTAAGAATGCATTAGAGACAGCTTCACTTTCCTCAGTTGCATCTCTCCCTCCATATCCCCCTGACCCTTAAAATAACCAATTCCAGGAGAGGAAGGTGGGGGCAGGAGGGAGAGAGTTTGATTGACAGATTCCCCAGGTGTCCAAATCTGCCTGTGTGCGTCTCCTCCAAGCCAGTTTTGGTTTCTGTCCTGGAGCCTGCTGGTCTTGTTGTTCTATTTCCTCTGCTGGCCCTCAGGACTGGAGCAGGCTGGCAGGAGAACACGTGCTGGGCCAGAGCAGGTGACCTTCTGTCCAGGCCGGGGCCTGAACCGGTGCCCGGCGTCGCCGTGGCCTTGGATTCTCTTGCTTCCCTTTCCTCCTCTAGTAGTCATTTTAAAAATTAAGACACAAAGAGAAACTAACATCGGTAGGAGACACAGTCATATCATAGAGTTATCTAAAGCGATCGGGTCACTGTGCTTCCTAGGAATTAGATTATTGTAGAATTTCATCGAGTTAAGGGAGGGTTCCTGGCTCTCTGCTTCTTCTCTCCCTGTCTCTCCCTCTTCTTGTCCCCCTCCCCCCACTGATGAAAGATTTTCTGGCGGTGTCAAGGCAATGTGACCTGGTTCTGTAATAAAGAGGAGGCTTATTAGAATTAAGGCCTAACAGCGTTAAAAAAGCAATCTTTGCAAGATTGAGGCCACGGGGGAATTGTAAATTCTCAGCAAAGACCTCATTTAAGGATTGGAATAAAAACTTGACACGCATGTGCAGTGTGCACACATGAAGGGATCCTCGCAAAACAAAAGAAGCTAAAATTAAAAAAAGAGCAAAGGGGGAGGGGGAGCTGGGGATAGCTGGGGAAGAATGGTGATGACCGTCCATAGTCTAATGTGGGGACCTCCTGGGTGGCGTTTGCCTGCCAGGAGTGGGCCGTCCACGTCCATGTCCTCCTATGCTGGTTTCTCTCTGTCTGCTCCTGTGCCTGTCCTGGAGCTGCTGCCCAGCCACCTTTGTCACCCCAGGGCTGTGACACCAAATGGGGGCTGTGCATCGGAGAATGCCACCCTAGACGGAGCGTTCGGGGTCCCTCCTCGCTCTGTTATCCTCCAAGCTGTCCCCTTTCTCATCTGGCTGCACTAAGTAGGCTGGGATGTGGGGTCTGTCAGGGCAGGAGTGTGGGGGGACGTGGAGCAGGTGTGCCTGGCTCCTCTGGGCAGCGAGGAGGTGAGAGGTGGGGAGCACACCTCTCGATTCAGCCTAGTGGAGGAGATGGCCTGATTCGCCAAGGCCATCGCCATACTGACCTGTGACAAGTCATCACAGACTGCGTGGCTTACCCAGCAAACACTGCTGAAGGCTGGCATCCGAGACCACGGTGCTGGCGTTTGTGTCCGGTGAGGCCGCTTTGTGGTTCATGGCCATCTTTCCTCACTGTCCTGTGTCCTCACCGTCTCCTCACCTTGTCCTCACCGTGACCTCACCGTGTCCTCACTGTGTCCTCAGAGCAGAGGGTGAGGGAGCCCCCTGGGGTGAGCCCCTTCTCCCGGGCTCTCCCCTCCCCTCCTGCTCCCCTTCCAGAGGCCTCATCTCCTAGTACCAGCACATTGGGGTTAGGTTTCAATGTGTTAATTTTGGGGTTCACTAGCACACATTCCTTTCAGTGACCTGTCTCATGGTGGGGGATGCTTGAAAAGCTGGCTCTCAAGGGACAGGCTGAGGGCGGGGGTGGGTGGAGGGCCCGTGCCCCCCAGAAATAGACACCTGCCTTGCTGTGGGCCTGCAGAGACCACCTCAGGAGGACTGTCTCTGTGGACCTCTGCGTTTAGCTCGTGTTGGCTGTGTCTGTGGCTCTGGGGCTCAGCTCTCGTCATGCCGGCCTCTTCTGCTTCCAATACCCTCAACACCCTGTTTCTCTGTCCCTGGGCTTTCTCTGGAGGGAAGGGGGCTCGGCTCAGGCTGCTAACAGAGCAGCCGGACGTGTGGGGAGTTAATGCAGCCCCCCACTGCGGGCGACCGGATTGGTGGAAATTCTGCCCCCACCCCAGCCCTGCCACCTTCCCAGGGACGGGGCATGTTTCCCCAGAGAGTACCCCATGGATGGTAATACTGCATAAACACACACATGCTGACGCTCTTCTGCATACCTGCCTCAGCCCCCCCAGCCTTCACCCCCAAAGAAGTGATGTGCACCGAAACTCTGTCTTAGGCTGTGTTTCAGGGCCCTGCTCTAGCGCAGTGACACAAAATGCACTACTGTTCAGGCCTGGACTCGGGAGGAAGAAGGACAGGGATGGGGGAGGCTCTTACAGGCCATGCGCTGCGTCATCACCTCGCACAGTAGGTGCTCAGTCAACGTTTGTGGACTGATGAGCCAGGAGTTGGGTGTCCTCAGCTCCTGATGGATGGAGCCTGACTCAGGGCTCTTTCTTTTGGTGCCAGGATTGGTCAAGCCTATTGTGTAGCCCCGCCCCCAAGAATTCTAGAAGGACAAAGTGGGTGTGACCAGTGGAGTTGCAAGAAAAGCGAGTTCCCCCAGGGCAGGTGACTCTCAGAGCCTTGTTCCCTGGCTGCCCTGACCCTGTGGTGGACATATTGTGATGGATGCCCGCCACCTGGACCCTCAGGCAGATGCTGGGGTTCCCTTGGCTGCACCTCTTGTGGCGGGACTCTTCGTCCCTAATTCTGGATCTGGGACCCAGGACAGCAAGGTGTGGGAATGGGTATAGCCAGGCCTAGGTAATGCCTCTCTGAGCTGAAAACACAGGGCTAAAGGGACAGGGACAACTCCCTCCTTCCGGAAGGGGCTTGTCTTCCGAAGCTGCTCATAGGACTATTTTGTGCTCCTGGGAAGTAGGACCCCCCTGGGATTGCTAGCAAGTCAACCCCAGTCTTGAGCCCCTTTCAGGAGGTTCACTGCAGGATTCTGTGAGGTTTGGAACGGGGTCTGCACTGGCCTTCTTCTGCAGTGTGGGTCCCAGGGAGAACATCTCTCCAGGGCTGCGTGGATGTCCCTGTGTCCCTTTTCCCTTCTGGTGAGAAAGGGGCCATCTGGGTTCCCTGGATGGAGATGGAGCAGCCAGGCGAGACAAGTGAACTGTCAGGGTTATGCAGCCCCAGGACCGTCATTGGTGTCTTTGACCTTCAGCTTGCTTCCCTGGAAGAGCCCTCCCCTTTCTCATGGCCATGAGGGGGACTTCCTTAGGCCAGTGTCTAGCCCCAAAGGGCCACCAGGGAAGGCAGTTTGCATTTCAGGCCATGAAAGAAACCCTTTGGGAAGGATTTCTTCCCAAAGAAGAAGGAGATAACACTCCCAAACTTGGCAACAAATGGATTGCAATTTTTGGAAGCTTATCTGTGTGAAGAATGAGTTTGCAGCTCTGCAGGGATATTCATTTGCCTCTTAAACAAAGGGCAATTATGTGCAATCCTTCTTGGCTTTTGTAGGCTGCCGGAGTCAGTCCCTCCACCCTCGTACTCACCCTCTTAAAATGACAGGACAGAAAGTTTCAAAATAATTGTGTACAGTGTCTGGGTGTGTCTGTCACCCACCCAGGCCTGGTCACCTGGGGTCCTTCTCCTGGGCATTGAACCCAAGGACAGTAAAGGAGGTGTGTGTGTGGGGGGGCAGGGCAGGGGAGCAGAGTTAGGAGGGGCAGTTGGGGCGTAGGTGAGACAAATTTAGGGAAGAGGAAGCAGCCCCAAATGCACTGGTGGGTTTCTCTTTGGGGGGGTCCCACAGCCTGGGGCTGCTGTGCCTCACTCTCCAGGAAATGCGTGGGGAGGGCAGGGATGGGGAAGAGGGGGAGCCTGGGTGGGGGAGAGGGCAGGGGTGGGAGCCTTCCCTGCTGCACTCCACCTCTTTCCTTTTCTTTTTTAATCTGAGGGCTTCATTCTCCAGAAGCTGTCACTTTACATAAACCTCTCACTGAGGCACATCCATTCTCACTGCCAAAATCTCCATATCACACCGATGTCTCCACCAGGGAAATGACAGCCCTCCCTGCCCTGCCCTGGGGCCTTCACAGGGCTTGGAAGGACAGACACTCCACGTGGGACCAGGCAGGAGGATTGAGCTGGGCGCCCACTCCTCTCCGCCTTCCTCAGACCCTATGGGGGCTCCCTGGCTCCTCCTCGCCCAACTCAGATAGGGGGGTGGTGGGGTGGGGAAAGAATGGTGTCCCTTCAAAAAGGTACGCTGAAGTTGTGGCAGAGAACACACGAGAAAGTGCCCAGTGTGGGGCCTGACCCACAGTAAGGCTTGAAAGCGTTTCTTCATGAGCATGTCTGTGGTTTCAAGAGCCAGATGTGGATGGCCCAGCCCCAACGCCCTACCTGGAATCTCCTACTCATGCTTCATGCTCCAACTCAAATGTCCCCTCTCCCATGGCGCAGTCCTGCACCAGTTTCTCGGGGGCTCCTCCATCCGTTCTCCCACAGCCTTTCCCCTGCCTCCGAGTGGCACCTGTGCTGAGGCTCCTATAATTGCCTGGCGACAAATCCTGTTCTTCCCCTGGGGGCCCAGCCTCTTTCTGTAGCCATGTTTCTCAAGGTTCTTGGGTCCTTTGCATTTGAAACACTGTGTTTCTTGGACAGTGCAGGTTGCCAGGCCAAACTGAACCCGTCTGCTAACACAGTCAGCAGGAACCAGCTCCCCAGGAGATGAGGCGTGGTGTGTATTGAGACTGAAGGGCAGGCAGAGTTAGCTGGTGTCCAGGGTCCAGGTTGGCTTGGCTTCCGAGGTGCTGCACCTGGCCAGCACTCACCCCCCACCTCAGTCCTCCACGCTCCCGAGCAGGAGGACCGGCCCTTTGTTGTCGTCGGTACGTGAAATGGCTCCAGGTGAGGGTTAAGCAGCGGAACCCCTGCCCTCTGCAGGTGCCTCTTACAAAGCAGTGCAAAGTGGAGGTCTTAGGATCAGTGTGTCACATTCTGTGCAGGTCACACAGCTCTGGCCCTGCACCCCTCACAAAGATGATACGAGGATGACACATGACCTGGTGTGTACAGGGTGCTGTGCAGGGACTCATGTTGTCACTGCTGCCTTCTCACACCGTCTCCTCGCCTTGGCGCTGGAGGGGGTCTTGCAGAGTTGGTGCACCAAAGAATGGGTGTGCTGGGGCTCTGTCCATCTTTCTAACTTGCACGCACCTGCCACAGAATTTCTGGGGGGCTGGCCAGTTGTTGAGTCTATTTCAAACGGCCCTGTTAGGATCAATTTCTCCATCTGTGGCGGCAAAAAGGAAAAAAAAAATTATCTTCCAGTGTGGAATTTTCCCAGTTATTTTAAATAAGTTTTATTTATTTGTGCTTGGCATTGAGATAAGAATTACCAGCCTTGCACAGATGCAAATTCAGAGTCGTAAAAGGAATGCTGACAGCAATTGCAACCTAATCACCATGTCATGTCATGTGATCAGACGCTCTGGATACCGCCAGAGGAAAATGTAGCATTTGAAAAGCTGCAAGAGAACACACTCTCTAACAAACAAAACAAACGTCTCTGGAGAAACCCAGGAAAGAATGCTTCTGAGAACTCTGCAGGGACGTTCCAAACAGCTCCTTTCATTTCTGATTGAAAAATATATTAAAAGAAAATTTAAACCAAAGATTTTACCAAGTGAATCAACTATAAACCCTACCAGAATGGTTTTAGCTGCATGTCTCTGTTGAGTTCTATTAATAATATTGAGAAGCAGGATAAAGTTGTGCCTTTATGCAGAAGAGCGTATCAGTTAGCTACTGCTGCATAACAAGTGAGTCCCAAAACTTGGTAGCTTGAAACAACAGTTTGTTCTGGCTCATGAGTCTGCCGGTCAGCTGGGTACCGGGCTGAGCTCATTCAAGCATCTGTGGTCAGCTGTTGGGTAGGCTGGAGGCTGGCTGGCCTTGATGCCTGGTTTCTACTTCAGGTGGTTTTTCATGCTCCAGAAGGCTAGCTCGGGCTGGTGTCCAAGGCAGGGACTGGAAGTGAGCAGGCCTGTGGAGACCCAGGCTTCGTGCTGGCACACCATCACTTCCAGGGCATCTTTTGGCCGCCAGTGTGTAAGGAGGCCAGCCCAGATTCCAGGCGTGAGGAAATAGATCCACTTCTTTGTTGGAGGAGCTACAACGTCCAACTGCAAAGGGAATGTGTAAATAATTGGGCATTTTTGCATTCAGTCTACACAAGGTGGAAACGCTGACACTAGGTATGAACCCAGTCTTGAAGGCATGGCCTGGTCACCGGGAAGGCTGCAGGCTGTGGGGGAGGGAGGGTCAGTACTGCTGAGATACACGGAGGTTTAGTCAGTGGAGGATTGTGTCCAGGCTCATGTACCTGCAGTCTCAGCTCGCTTCTCAGCCCTCACAGAGCCCGTCCTGACATTAGTTTTCCCTTCTCAGGGCCTGCAGGACTGCTCACCTGTCCATGCTGTATTCCCTCCCTGGGCTTCTCCTCCCGACCGGCCCTTTACAGTTAGGGTTCCGCACGCCTGATCCTCCCTCGCTGCTGCCCTGGGGCAGGGAGCTCGGCGGTACAATGACTGTAGCCACTACCCGTGTCCTGACTCAGTCAAGCCTCTCCGGTGCGTACCTGTCTCCCTTGGGTCTTTCCTCCATCCTCTTCACACTTGACAGGTCCAAACATATAGGCATACACGTGCACACACACTCACACAAAGGCACACACATCTGTGGACACACACACACATGCGCACACAATTCACACACAGGCACACACAAGCACACCTGTACACAATGCACATTCTGTGCACACGCATGCACACACGTGTGTGTGGAGGGCTCGCGCAAAAGGGCTACCTTGCTTCTGGGTCAGCATGATTTATTAAGAGAAGGTTCTTCAAAGTGACCCTGCTCCAGACAGCACGTATGGAAACGCAGCCACGTCCCTTGGAGTCCAGCTTCCCAGCTGCTTGGAACCGCAAGAGGTGCTTCCCGGCCAGGTCCAGAGCAGCAGCAGGTGGCACCTGCCTCCCAAGGCTGTGGGCACAAGAACAACGTATCTCCTCTCCCTGACAGGA